>NC_051179.1:136562284-137162284 GCF_013339695.2 Rhipicephalus sanguineus | reverse complement strand
GCCATTAGCAGCCATTGGCATGTTCCAGTAGGAAACGTTAGTAGAAGTAGAAGTGTAAGTGTTAGCTAAAAGCCGACTTCTTCTGTCTCTCATTTCCATTAGCAGCCATTGTTTACCTCCTAGGTAGTGCCTGGTGAGATTTCTCCTGTGCGTGATTAAACAATAAAAATTTTGTTCAGAAAACGCCGTTGATTGATGAAATAAACCAACGAAAGACGCCAGATGTTTTCTAAAAGCAAAATGAAAGAACGGCAGATGTTTCTAAAGCAAAACGAAAAGACGCCAGCTGCTTAAGGAAAGACGCCAGATGTTTTCTAGAGCAATGGTTTTCTAAACAATGAAAATTCACAGCGTACATGTAAAATTAAAGTGAGCTGCAAGTTGTCATAACTCTCATCGAACCTTTAGTATAAACGCGCCCGATCTCACGGCGGTGATGATGTACTGGGCAGATTCACGGTTTACCGATGAACCTCCGCAGCTTCGCCCACTCATCATCATTCACTCCGTGGATATGCTGTGATTTTTTCTGAACGACTGTGATTAGAACGCCAGTCCAGTGTTATTTTTCCTCTCTCGCTCTTTCTCTGCACCCTATTTTCAACCTCTTTTCCCCTAGCGAGTTCAGGGTACCAAACCAGATGCCATTACCTTACCATCCTCTTCACACCTATATATCTCTCAATAACTTCCTTTGACATACCTTTTTTTTTGACGTATTGGACTCTGTAACTCGGTCTCGACAACGCCGTTTTTTTTTTCAATAGAATGTGATATAGATCTCGTAGCATACAACGGCATTGATGTCATGTATTGTCAAAGCAGCACTTTTTTTACCGCGCTTCATTCACTGTGCTCTTCTGGTTTCTAAGTATCTCGGGGTTCGACAATGAAAATTAATATACCTCCAAACAAAGTACACAGCTCTGCGCTGTGCGCTACGCGATGGTGCCGTTTCTGACAATATTTGGAACAGTAGTAAGACAAACTACAGTGAACAAATTTATTTTGCATACGAGGTAGCAATATTGAATAAATGAGCAAGAAGGCCTGCCAAAAGACAGCATGTAAACATGTCGCAACTCTTTCAAATGAGAGCGCTTATTGGTAGGCCACAAGCCACAGGGCTGGTCCTACCGTGTCTAAAAGCAAAGAAGCTTTCACTATTTTGCATTCGTATGCGGTTATTCCCGGCGTAGGACAACCACGCACGTCGGAATATTGCGACATCTCTTAACAAGCAAAGGGAATGGCTCTTTAACAAAGCGTTTTTATGGCGTGCGGCGAGACGCTACATCTATATGATGGATTGCAGACATCGGTAACATCGCTCAGACAGTAAAAGGTTGGCAGTAAGACAAAACCTGTCGTAACAGTATTATTCCCACTGGTAGGGCCCGGACTCTTTGTTTATGAATTAGTGCGCACCTCGACGCCGGTGCTTCCGGAAGTCGCAGTGCAGCTTGTCGCTTTTAACGAAGTTGCCCGTCCAAGAACTCAAAAGGATAAGTGAGTGGCTCTCGCAACAATGCGCCTGCGTGGATTACGGCCGCGGACGGAACATGGTGTCATTATTCATGCAACCCCGTTTTCTCAATCTACACCGCGTCACAGTGGGTCACTGCACGTCTCTTCACTAGAAGCGAATGTGGTTTCCAGCTGCCTAACTCCCCTGAAAACCTACCAGGTCAGGCTTCTTGGGTTACCGCGAGATCAGAAATCAAGAAACCGGCCTTAAAGCGCCCTAGGAGAATTTGCAACGGCCACTGCGACGCACAGATGCGTTATTTCCCTCACCATACGGCTGAGATGTCCACAGAGATGCGAAGTATAGCGAGGGAATGAGAAAGTAATGCGAATGGATTTCGATAGCGTAATCACGTTCTCCTCTTATAGGCGAAGCTGTTGATTTTTTATTTCTCCTACTCTTCTTTATTTCTTCTCTGCCTTATCTGTGCTTTCCCCTTTTTCCCTACCGCGTGTAGGGTAGGCCATAGAGTTTCCTACAATACTTGCTAGAGGGAACTCTGGCGCTAGTGTCTATGGGAGCTGCAATGCATCGCGCTTCAGCTAGCATTGGAATCATGGGTAGTACACGGATTTGTCTAAACTTCGTTCTTTCGGCTCCGTTTGGCTCCGCGTCGCCTGCATCCGCTTTGTCGCAAAACGAAATTCGGCAAAGATCAGCAGTTTCACGTCGCCACTTTAACTTCTTTAGGCTCACCGATACAAATCTGGTCACGAAGTTCACAACGATCAATGTTTTTATCTGAGAGAAAGCGAAAACACAGCAATAAACAAAACCACAAGTGCTTTCGAAGCCCACAAGCACGAAGACTAGGCAAATCCATGTACTACCCACCATTCCCATGGTGGCTGAACGATCGCAGCGCCAGAGTTCCCTCTAGGTCATTTTAGGAAACTCTATGGGGTAGGCAACCGACCGCGTGCTTACTTAGCTCCTTGCCTTCACCTTCGTTTTTACTCTCTATCTTAAGCTTACTTCAAGTATACTTATATTCAAATTCATGTAAAATAAAGTTAATCTTCTAAGAGTCAGGCAACTGCTGAAACTATATTAAAGGACTATATTACGTTTCACTTGAAGAAAACACCACAGTCCAACGGTGCTGAGAATTTTGATACCATACGTTTACACATTGCAGTCGTAAACGCACCAAGTTTGCAAATGAGTTACTATAGGCCATAAAATGCATATCCATTTCTATTAGCAAACAGCATACTGTACCACATCTAAAGTGGAAACATACGAAGTGCGCGATAAGATCGCCGTGAATGATTTCAAATGCTTCTTTGAAATGAAAAGTGTCAAAAAGATAAATTGACACTTTTCAATATAGTTACTGCGCAATCGCGAGCAAGTATACTTTAAGCACGAACAGCCTCGATGACAGACTAGCAGAACAGACTGTTTTTAAAGACGATAGTCTTTCTTGGGGAACTTAAACGCACAAATTTTGGTCTGTCTTTCTGTCTGTCTGTCTTTCTGTTTGTCGGCACGTCCCTCGATTCAGCCACTCGGCCAAAGTTGAACCACTTGCCCAAGGGCCAGCCGTCTTGAACTGGTATGGCTGTTCATACTCGTGAACGTTGTCGATCAAAAAGTAAATATCATGCATATCTGAGGTGCAACATCAATAGGTAAGTATTAGGTGGCGTGTTCCTTTAATAGAAAATGCATACATACGTAATTTTAAGGACCCTAGTTTCTTAAGCTGCGCTGAAAATGCATAAGAATGGAAGCTTGAGCGAGTTGGTATGCGTTCATCTTTGTTGAAACAGCGCTCACTAGACGACGACGAAGTAAAAGAAGGCACAGGACAGGCAGCGCCTGTCCTGTGCCTTCTTTTACTTCGTCGTCGTCTAGTGAGCGCTGTTTCAACAAAGCTGAAAATGCGACTGCGCTGAAATTTGCCTTCCTCCGTGCCCTTCGCACGAGCTCATTGTTGTGTTTCGGTTTCGGTTCTGTATTGCACTGTACGAATGCCATGGGTTGGTGTTGAAAAACTTTAGTTTTGAGAAGGCCAAGAAGGTGAAAAAAAATATTTAAAAAATGAAAAAGCAGCGTTGTGGGCGGCCTTCAGGCTGCCGGTTGTGGGCGCCGCTCTGGCGTTCCTGTTTTACCCAGGCGACGTGTAAATAAAAGAGTGTGTGGAGAGTACTCGTTGACTGCGGACGTTTCTCTGCTTCAGCGCTTCGCGCCAAACCGCGTTTTCGGCCTGGCTGGCGTCCCCGCCGGTCGCGTTGGTCACCGCCGGTCTTCGCCTGCTGCTGCGCCGGGACTACCAGCACGCAACACAGCACTCATGTTTCCCGACGTATTGCCAGATGGCGTCCATATCTCACACAGCGCCTCTTCTATCGTCTTTACACGACATTTGCAGCGAAGCACGCAGATACGCGGCCATTTTTGATCCACTAGTCGTCCGTGCATTTCCTTTTCTTGGTTTCCTCCTTTCTCTCTACGCACTGTAGAGCTTACCATAACGCGCGACATCCTAGCAGTAATTTTGCAAAAGCTTGCGCGGTGCTCGGGCATCTTCGCTTGAATCTGGACGGGTGAACATCCTTAGAGTGAGAAAAGCAATCTGCGAACTACAGTTTCGTTTGGAAAATATTATTGCAGAAAAGCCAACTTACATATAAATATATATCTTTTGCGAAGTGTCAATTCGAAGTGTAGAAATCATAGCGTTGTACAATACTTCAGTTTTGTGCACTTTGGATGCTTGAATAGGTGCAGTTTACGGAACTGTGATAGTGTTATTCGCAAGTGAGCAAAACAGCTCAGGAGGAAATATTTCGTACCTGAGCTATCGTTGAATCTCCGATTTCGAAACAAATTTCGTAAATGTATCTTAACAAAATTTTTTTCTCTCCTTTGACGATATAGTTTATCTATTATTTTCTGCGTGTAACATAGTTAGGTTTTCTTCAGTAGTTACCGAAAGAAACCATTTTTCCAATCCGACGTAAATCATTTGAGCTGAGCAGGCAAGAGAGAGAGAGAATTTATTTGAAGGCAGAGAGGTTAGCCTGAGCTAGTGTGCTCTAGCCTGCTACCCTGCACAGGGCGAAAGGGAAAGGGGGAAAAAGGGGTGATGATGGGGAGAGGAAAGACTTATGCGTGTATACAATAACCACCTAACATGGTGGTTTCGCTAGAGTCTGGTGTCCAGTCATGTGCCCTTCAGAAAATCTATAACAGCCCTGGTAACAGTTGATGAGTTTGTCTGGTCGCACATAGCTGACAAAATACTAGTCTCTCTTAATGTTGCCACACCGATTCCTGCCAACGTTGAAGCGACAGTATTACGTTATATGTAGGGCAGCAAGGTGAGCGCTGTGCAAGTTATAGTGTTATGGAGACGGCGGCAAATTTGAGTCCATTGATATCAACTCGTGCTACACGGACGCAGTCACAGCTGGCGGCCTCATTTTGTCATGTCTGTGCTTGAGGCACGCCGCACCATGGCGTCACATAATGTGGACAGCCAAAGAAATTCGTTGCAAAAATAAGCCTACATTTCAATGGTACAGAAAGTTAACAGAAACGAGGCATCCCCAGTTTGCGACCCTATTTTAGAGCAAGGGGTAAACTGTCAAAAATAACGAGAGATGGGACAAAAAATCACCAGCAGTGAGCCCATATGCACAACAAGGAGGTGTCATTGTATGACTAGTCACCTTGCTTTGTGAGTCAGCCACGAACATAGCTATAATCCTGATATATTCGCTTAGAACGACTGCGTAAATTCTGCTGGCTAAACACTACTTAAATACACAGTCCTGTGGCAGTTTAGCATAAAGTGAAAAATTCTGACGAATGCCGGCCAGACGTTGCCATTATCGTAATGAAATGTCAAGTAGTGAAACAGTCATCGC
This sequence comes from Rhipicephalus sanguineus, assembly GCF_013339695.2. Classification (NCBI taxonomy): domain Eukaryota; kingdom Metazoa; phylum Arthropoda; class Arachnida; order Ixodida; family Ixodidae; genus Rhipicephalus; species Rhipicephalus sanguineus. The sequence continues at coordinate 137,156,878 of NC_051179.1, read as the reverse complement.
TTTCTAGAATTATCTAAAACCTGCGGTCATGCCTCCCGTCTACAGTCTCCATAGCTGCAGCAAAACTTCAAGTTGGTGCTCTACTCTTCGTTCTAGTTGATGAGAGCTTCCCCTCAGCGAAACCTACGATGCCTGGACGGAGGACGTGGTATCTCTGGAACTGTTGCCATCGCGTGCCGCAACACGGCCCCGACAGTGTCCACAGCTGGCTTGTGGACGGTAAGTTTATAGTCTACACTATAGCATAACCAGTGCTCCGAGAATGTTATGCAAAACAAAGTGCACGTGTTTTGTTCAGTGATGCTGCCAGCAGCGCGTGAGAGAGCACCTGCCGAAAGAAACGACTGCATTTTATGGGTAGTAGTTTGATGAAGTGCTGGTCGTGGTAGCATGCCGAAGTGTTAGACATAATATTGCTGAACGAAAATGGACTATTACTGTACGGTGAAATAAGCCCACGTCCGAAAAACCAGGAACAGCGGACATTCTTGGAAATTCCGGACACTTGTTTCAGTGCCCGTTTACCCCCCAGTTTGAAGTGCCCCTGGTGGTTACAAATTCCCGCATTCACGCAAACACTGTGAAAGACTGCTAAATACCAATCACGAACCAAGATGGCATATTTGGTCAATGATATGCAACTTCTAAGATTTTGTCATGGTGCATGGCTGTACAGAGCAGGATAAGCTGCGCGGGGAAGGCTTCAAAGGTTCTCAGCACGCAGGCTAACAGGTGGTACAGACTTAATGACCAATTATTAGATGCGAAGCATCTTATAGCGGAGTTCAAACCGGTGGTGGTGGTGGTGGTGTGCGGCGTGACCACCCTTACTGCGAATGCGCATACCCTCTCCACACACCTCCTCTCCACTCCCCCTCACAACTCTCCCTCACCACTCCTCATCTCCACTTCGAAGTCTACGATGAAGTAGGTGTAGTCTCATTAAAAAGTGAATTTTTCGATTTATATTATCAGAATGTTTCACCGTTATCTCTGAAATAATTATCCGCATTTTGTTTACTCTTTCTTAGGCGCGCGTATTTCGCGGTAAGTGCCTCGTACACCTATTTTCGGTCGTCAAGCCTCGCGTGAGCTACTTTGGCAGCCATACAGTTGATGTTAATTAGCATAATTAAGTGGAAACGCTGACAGGCTGATAGTGGCCTCGATAAAGCAGACATCAATTTGATTAGCAATCACTTGAGTTCGAGTGACAATGACTGTCATTTACTAATTGACTTCATTGCGCATTAGCAATCTTGGCTGACAATGTTTTAAAAGGTGTATAGTGAAGCACATATAGGCAAGAGTCTCTGAAATGTACTCCGTATTACTGTCCACAACGCAGGAGCATGTGCCCTGTCATCCTTCTTCGCACTGGCTGCGTGGCGTTCTATGGGATTACTATTCGTCGCTATGCTCGAGACTTTCCACGCCAGCAGGGTGGAAGCCTCATGGCCGATAGTAGTGCTGGGCGCGCTAGGCTACATGGCAGGTGAGAACAACTGGCTAAGCAACCAAACATTTGTCTAGCTCTAAGCAGCATAAACTTAAATCTTTAAGAGATTGTGCGAAAGCAACTGCTCTAATGTAGACTGGTCGCGCGCGCGCCATTATTGTATTTTATAAATGAACAAATACCATAAGATCGCTTATATTAAAGTTGGATTATAAAATATTTAATACCCCTTACAGACGAGCACTCTAAAGACATCGTTCACAAATGCGTTCATGCGCAGTGACACATCACAATAGAGTGTGTCACTCTCTGCAAAGCGCCAATGCGGGAAAGCAGATGGCGCATCGACTTTTTGAACGTAAAGGGTGTTCTTTCGCATTCAGTATGCGCAACTCAATAATTCAGCCTTTCGACGAAGGCTCCCTGGGTGCGGTCATAATCCCCTCTGGGGTTGTTGCAAATATCCGTGACGCCCCAAAGGTGCGCTGTTGAGGCAACGACGTGATCCTTCGTACGCCCGCATCTAGTCTGTAAAGTCACCATGTTGAATTAGAGCAGTGTCATTTGCTGTGACGATAGTGTCGTGCATTGTAGCCTGCACAATGGGCGCCCGTTTTGTTGGTTTTCTTTTTTATACGTATGCGTCTTATAACAACTGCTATGTGTTACATTGCTCTTCTCTTTTGTATTGGTAACTTTCGATTGTTTGCTCTCCAGAGTTCCTGTTTTCCTTTTTTGCCTTGTTAATCATATGTGTATTTCTTGCTTTCGTTTTTTCGCACTATCCATTTTCTTTCTTACCGAAGGTACCGTAACCACTGAATGCTGTACATTTTGTTTTGTTTTCCCGTTCACATCACGTAGGGAGGCCCCCTGGCAGTTTCTAACTTTGAGGCTCATTGTGTATTGCCAATCTTGTACACACGTTTCTGTAAAGGAACATTATTATTGAATAAACATGAAACCGGAGCTAATCGCTGAGGCCACAAACCAACTAGCCACTTCGCATTACTGCCAAATAACTTAGCGCAGTGCCTTGTGTCATCGGTGCGACTGCTTTCTGCAAGGGGTTCAGAGCAACAAAGGGGACTTACTGCACATTTATTTTTGTACGTGTGTAAGAGGTGTAACAGAGATATCTTTGGCGCTTTCAGCCTTTCTGTCCATCTATCTATCTATCTGCCTGCGTCTGGGCGCTCTCATCCTCGCCTCCTTAACATGGTGCAGAACGAAATTGGCATGGGAGAGTAAAAGGATTTGGCGAATATGACTGTCGGGTCATGACATCAATAACGTGAAAATCCTGTCGCGTACATCTCCAAACACTTTCATCCAGACACTTGTGGCATATACCCGTTTACCAAGGGCCGCGGTGGACGGGTATGCGCAACAGGTGATTGACAGTTTCTATCTACCCAGGAACGTCGAGAACAGACATTGGTAATTTAAATGAGACAGCGTTAAGAAAAACCGACATCGGAAGCGTTGACCCGATGAATTGAAAGAATAAGAATCGGATTCCCAGCAGGAATCGAACCCAAGCATTCTGCGTGGCAATCAGGTATTCTACCACAAAGCCACACCAGGTCTACAAACTGGTTTGGAAAAAGAGCCTATTCAGGCGTCATTTCGGTGTAACATCGATTGTGGTTATGGTGCTGTATATCTAATTTTACAAGGAAGCAATAAACACTACATATGTAGTCCTACGATACAGGCGTCATATCAGATTAACGTCGGTGGTTCCAGTGTTGGGTACGCTTTTATAGCAGTCTAATAAACATTACATTTGTATTCCTATGATTCAGCAAGCTATACTGAAGCATTGCTTGACCCCGGAGGAATACGCTATCGAAAGTTATGTTTGATATTCAAAACATCGCAGCCGTAAAGTGCATTTAGTTTCGATAATACTGACCTATGTACTATAAAGTGAGTGCTGACGTTGCGTGTCACCATATTTTACCCTTTAAACGCCACTGCTGTCGACGTGCCTGGTAAGCCCATGATGTTCACATAGCTACTACACTTACAAAAACACGTCGATCCACCTTGTAACGCTTGGCTCAAATCCATAAAGTGAGCTTTGAAGACCTCGCTGACTGCTTCGCATGGAACTGATTCCCACAGGCGTGGGATCTGCCGAACATTTTATTCGATCTTTTTTTTGTTTCTAACTATGCCACGATGTCTCGTAAATGTGAACTGCTATCCCATGGGCTCCATTAAGGATTGGCGTCATATTTTTAAGGACTATCAACAAACAAGTTTTAGATTAGACTAGCCAGTCTTGCAGTTTAGATTTGGATGTCGTCATTACATTCATGACGAAATATAGTAGATATGCTGAAGTCAGACCACTGCAGGGTTTCTAGCGTCATGCTGAAAGATAGAGCTGTGTAAATGCACAAGTAAAGGCATGTACACACACACACGCGCGAGCGCGCGCACGTACACACAAACGCACACACACACACACACACACACACACAAACATGCGCATAGATGTTGCAAAGTTTGAAGCACCTGCTAGTTAATCCCCAAAGCAGCATAACTGAAACATGATTGAAGTATACCTATAAAGGAGAAAACTACAGATGTCATCTGTGCAGACGTATCACTTGTTCGAACAGCCACTAAAGACGCAAGGCATTTAGACGACGTAAGAAAATCGACATGTCTCGGTATTTCCATCGCGAAACTGCAAATCGCAGGATGAAAACTTCACTAAGTTTCAGCCGCATTATATTCTATGTTTGAGCAGAAGAAATAGTGATAATTATTGGATCTCCGCTGCTGCCCAGCTGGGGTTTTTTCAGGTGGTTCTATTCGAACGAATAGCATAAGCCCCAGGCCCACAAATTGTAGAACCCAGTTCCTTGAATTGTCTACCTCGCACCGCTTAAGATGCTTGCTTGCTCTTTCTTTAGTAAAGTGCTTCTAAAGCCGTGGCACTTCAGCGATTCGTACTTAGTTTGGTCGCTGACGTATGACTGCAAAATCACCCGTTGGTATAATAACTAGTAAAATACACCTAACAGCGTGATGTGAACTTCCGTCAAAACGCTGAAGGGAACACTTCACAGCGATTGGCGGGACTTAATTATAAATTCACGGTGCACTTAGGCATTTCATATGCTTAACCCTCAAGTTCTCGTGATAGTATTTTCCCTTTAAGACCATCTTTAAGTATTCGCTGTCGCTGTTTTGGGAATCTAGAAGCTGAACGAATACATATCTGCATAAGAATGGAAGCTTCAGCGAGTTGGTATGCGTTCATCTTTGTAGAAACAGCGCTCACTAGACGACGACGAAGTAAAAGAAGGCACAGGACAGGCGCTGACTCGCAACTAAAGTTTATTAGGAGTCAGCGCCTGTCCTGTGCCTTCTTTTACTTCGTCGTCGTCTAGTGAGCGCTGTTTCTACAAAGATGAATACATATCTATTTGCGGTGGAGAGAACTACCGAAGGGTATATGAAAGTAGTCGAATATACAAACGATGACGTCTGAAATAGGTTTGACTACGTGTGATTTCAAAACGCACACATTATTGTAACTTCATTAAACAGGCGCCCGTTCCGGCTTGCTCAGAGTTCGTTAGGGAGTTTTAGTATAGAGTAACACGCTTACGCTAGCGTTCGCGTCCGTTTCAACGCTAACACTAGGATAACGGAAAGGTGGGCGAGTTGGTTAGGGTTCATAGTGTAATGTATGGGGCAGCGCTACAACGAATACAAGGACGAGAACAGACACTTACACAGCGCATGTCCTGTCTTTTCTCGTCCTTGTATACAGCGCATGTCCTGTCTTTTCTCGTCCTTGCATTCGTTCTAGCGCTGCCCCATACATTACACTATTACTTACGGTAGAATAGCGCAAATACCAAGACGAGGGAAGATGGGAGACGAACAGGCGCCTTCTTCTCTCGTCGTCTCTCGCCATCTTCTCTCGTCTTGGTATTTGCGCTATTCTACCGTAAGAATGAACCAACTCGCCCAACAAGTCACCTTACTACATTACACTATGCAGACTAACACCAGGCCCGTAGCCAGGAATATTTTCGGTGGCGGGGGGGGGGGGGGGGGGGCGGCACTTGCTGAAAGCCCTGACTATTTGAGACAAACGCCTACTTTAATTATTTATTTTCGGTAAAACACCATTTTTTCATAAACATTTCGCGGGGAGACCCCCCCCCCCCACTGGCTACGGGCCTGGCTAACACTAAGACGCAACGCACTGCATGCCCATTGGTGGTCTTTTAGCACAGCGGAAGGCATTCCCGCTAACGCTAACGCAATCACATACGGCGGCATCTAGACATAGAAACACTAAGGGGGGGATCGGAGATCTCTGTTCGTTCCGCGTTCGTTCTGGCGGTGCTACGTCACAAAAGTGGGCGGTCCGCAGCTCTCTTCCGCCGAGAGGAAGAGGACAGCCAATCGTCAAGCGGTGAGCGGCGAGCTTTCCGGAAGTAGACGCGCATCGTTTGTCCTCGGCAAGGGGACCGTATATTTCAAAACGAAGTGTTTCTCGCCTTCTAATAAATACAGTTGTTATACGAAAAGATATTGTTTTCTTTTCAAGCTCAAGCAGTTTCTGAAACAGCAATAGCTTTGAGTGCTGATATTTATTGGTGCTTGCTAACGTGCTTGCTATGTTAAGTCGCGCACGCGGAAAAAAAAAGAAAAGTAGCGGTTGGCGCAGTTTTTCAAAATGTCGTCCCGTCGGAATGTCTGGCTTGGCTCCCGGGTGTCGGATCGTCAAAGGGAGTTTCTGCTGGCTTTTATAAAAGAGCACCCACAGATAGCTACGCCGTCGTGCTCACTGGGGCCGTCGTTCACGAGTGAGGACCTGGACGACACGTGGCAAGAGCTGGTAGCGCTTTTGAACTAAGAAGTCCCTGCGCGTAAGACCACAGCCCAGTGGCAGGCCCGTTCATTTCGTTCGCACTGTTCGTTTAGAGAACTGAAAGCGACGCCGCACTCACTCATGGCTTCAAACGCATCTCGCACCTCCAACCGCAAGAGAAGCACACGTCGCAAGCGCCATTTTCTGAAAATCAGCTGTTGCGGCAGCCGCAACCACCGCATCATGCCGTGCGAAGCCGTTTGTTCGCTCGAGAGAACGCGTGCGAACGGCCTCGCGGTCCGTTCGTTTGTAGCAGACGACATGCTCGTTATGACGCGGTCTGACGTCACCAAAAAATAGAAGATCAAGCAAAAAGAAAAATGGCTACGCCCGTTAAAGATGTGTTTTTTCCGGCTTCGGCTAATCGCCTGCGCCGCCAGAATGGGTGCAGAACGAACGGCGCAGAACAGAGATCTCCGATCACCCTACTCGTTATGACGCGATATGACGTCACCAAAAAAGAAAAGTTCAAGCAAAAAAAAAAGAAATGGCGACACCCCCCGGCCTTGAGTGGCATCTCCCGCTTCAGCCAATCAGCGCGCTTGTTCTTCCCCAGGAGAACGAACAAGCGGAACGAACAGATCTCCGATCGCCCCCTAAGTGCATTGAAGAATCCACAAGTGCGCCACTACGTCGAGCTGATCCAAAGTCACCGTTGCTGCGCCTCCGTTATCGCCTACCGTAGATTCGTGCACTGCCGCGGAAAATGTCACAAGGGATGCGAATCGTGACAGGTCTCGGCGTGACTTCTGGCCGTTTTGACCGTATCTTGGAAACATGCGAATGAAGTGAGCGTCGCCATCTCTGCGCGGCCGCAGTAAACATGAGCGTAAATTATAAACAAACCATGTTAAGCCTTCTGCACCGCTAATCGACGGTGGTTCTCGAAAAAGGAGCTGTTTTATTGGCGGTATACGGGTGGCGAAGCATCATTACTCAGATCTAAATCAAATGCGAACATTAGTTGCCAATAAATTAGTTTAATAATGCAGGCCGACGACTCGAAAGATTTGAAGTGGACGGCTCTCGCTTCAGCAGGCGTCGTCATCTTGCCCTACGTACGGAATCCCTTGCGTGCGTGAGCGTTGAACGCTATATTCCGGAAACAGCGTAAGTGCGTAATAGCTCGGGCTACGTTTACGTTCTGCGCGCGCGTAGTTTGGAGCACGCAACGCTAACGCTAAATCCTTGTTTTTGCTGTTTTTGCTACACTAAATCTCGTTATTATGCCGAAAAGCGTCAGTGAACACGGGACGGGATAGCGTACAGCTGTTACGTCCGGATTTCATTCCGTTCTGCCAGACATCAGATTTGCGCCAACGCCAACGGGAGCAACGGTGGCAACCAGCTACATTTTCTGAAAAGTGGAATCACACCCTCTTATTTTTTATCTTAAAATCGTTTTAAGTCCGCTGGAAACAAGAACAATAGAAGACCAAGGAACAACACCAGTGCTTCTGCCGTCCGTGTTCCTAACACGGTTAAAGCACCCTTCACTCTACATTCGTTCTTCCACCGCAGTATATGTCCCATCGCATTGATCATCACCATAAAGTAGCTGTTCCACTGTGGGCGAAGCGCAAAAAAAACGTAGACGGAAAAGAAGAGAACGACACAGGACAGGCGATACACTTCAACTGGTTTTGAATTGCAGAAATCACACGCAAGAAAACTAACAAATAAAGCAACCACGGCAAAACCCTGCCTGATAGCAAAAGAACGAGCAACACATTTGAGTATGAGAGGAACCTGCACCACCAGGGTGGCATGTACCTTTGCAAACAGCCTTGCTGCACCACGCTCATGCCTGACCCTTTACCAACAAGTGTATTTTGTTATGTGATAGTGCCACAGACGACTGGCTGATTCATGAATCTCCATGTTTATTTATCTGGTAGTCCTCCATCACTTCACGTTCCCTCTGGTTTTTATGACGACAGATCACGGAAGTTTCACCAAACACCGGTGCGCAGCTGCAACTCTTGCAATGCATGGTCAAATGAGAATACGGTGCACCCTTCAGAGAGCTATGATGCTCACGTAATTTCATATTCAGGCACCTGCTAATTTGGCCTACGTATGCCATCCCACAACAGGTGGGCAAACGGTAAACCACCCCGCACTCACAAGGCACAAATTTCATTTCGTGCTTCACATTACATGTGGCTCGCTCGGATGAATTGTCACTGTCTTTTCAAGTAGCTGCAGCACAAATTGTTCCTAATTTACGACGCGACGTGAAAAGTACGTCAACCTTGTAATTTCTGGCCATTTTTTCAAGCGGTAAGACAGAGCATGACCATAGGGAATGGCCACCACGTGCTTGGTATCAGCCTTGGCACTGCCTTCTCCGCACTCTACTGACTTGAGGCTTCTTAACACTTTTTCACAAGACAGTGAAATTACTGAATTGGAATAGCCAACTTCTTTCGGTCTTTTGATTTGCGACATGGCGCTTGCTTGCAAGGAGTGAAGTCAAGATTTTGAAAGAGCGGACCGGAAACATGTTGTGGCTATGCCAATTTTACCAGCTTGTAGTGACTGGATCTGAAGTCCACGATATGTTTAATTGATCTTGGGAGATACTCTCAGCAAACATGGGCGCCAGAAAAATCGAGCCTAAAGTCTAGGTACTGCAACGTATTGTCTTTTTTAAGATTCAACCGTGAAATGCAGTCCCATGCCAAGCTCTTTAAAAGCTTTCAAGGTGTCTATCATCTTCCTGTTGACGTTTTCACTCGTAACAAAGACAAGGAAATCATCGGCGTACCGAAACATTTTTTTCAACTACGCCGTTCAGATTCTTGTCAACAGCTCTGTCAAGTTTCGCCAAAAAAATGTTGCTCAGGATGGATGCCACCCTCGACCCTATGGACACGTCGCCCTCGACGCTCGAGGGTGGCGTGTGTTTTTTGCGCTTCGCCCACAATGAATCCTCACCATCTAGCCCAATTTGCATTTCTGTTAGCTGTTCCATTTTCAAAAACGAAACATTCTCCGCATCATTTTTACGACGCTCCGCAATCAGGTGGAGCCTCCTTCCAGGTGAAATGGCATCAATCACCGACTATCAGCGTTTTCGCGAAGCACTAACCAACGCATTTAAACAAAAGCCTGGTTCACTTTATTGTTATGATTACTCACTCTATTTGTTATTGCGTATGTATGTATGTATGTATGTATGTATGTATGTATGTATGTATGTATGTATGTATGTATGTATGTATGTATGTATGTATGTATGTATGTATGTATGTATGTATGTATGTATGTATCAAGGAGGTTCTATAGAACCTCTGGAGTGGCAGTCCCGGCCGCCGCCTACGGGAGCAAGTGAAGCCGCCGGCGGCCATGTAGCTAGAGAAAAGACAGGGCGCGACCGCCATAGACGGCAACAGAATACGCACGGCGCGCGCGTTGGTTTGCAGTCCCACAATCAAAAAATGAGATGAAAACTGCTTTAAAGTTACACCCACGAACAGTTGCCTCTTCTCGCTTATGAAACAAATTATGTCATACACCCATTGTCAGCTGCAGACTTTCAGAATAATTTGTTGTCGAAGGGATGCTTCGTATATCGAGCGCGCTGGCGCTCTGTAATTACATATGTGTTACTAGGAACTGGGTTTTTGTGATGTAACGACGTCAATGTTCAAGGGTAACCACAAGCTAACATGGAACGCACTTTTCTCTTTACATAAGCACACATCCATCACGCGAACATTTGGCCAGAAGGAGGATTCGCCAGCATTAACCTACGTGGGCGACGTGTGCCATCACGGCAAGCGCAGCGCGCACAGCCTCGAAACCAGGCAGCTCGCCCTCTCAGACTAGACGCATAAAAAAGTAATGCAGCCGCGTCCTTCGGTGTTTCGGTTTCGGTTTGGTCGGATTTCAAAAGAGTTAGATCTTACTTTTGCCGCAACTTCTTCTTTTCGTAACTATTTGTGTTGAAGCGACGTCAAGGAGGTAGAAACTAACAGGCTTTGTAGATGCGCTGGGAAAGCAGGAAAAATTGTAGGTACACTGCCAGGCCGTCTGCCCCGTTCTGTCGACGCAGCATTCTGCGAAGTGAATACAGCAGAGGTGGTTGGTTGGTTGGTTGTTCCTTGGCAACCTGGCGCAACCACCGCGCGGGACCGGCCATGAAACGGGCGGCATCCTATTTTAGAGATAAAATTGCTTTACACGGAGCAGAGGTGGTCAGTGCTGGTCACCGTCCTTACCTCTCTAACCACTTCTTCGACCGGCACGTTCCCAGGTAGAACGCTGCGCGCATTCCTTTGGAAACATGTAACATGGATAATCACGTCATGGAATGTTGCGTTTGCCAATTCCTCGATAAACATGCATCAACTTCGATATCCATGCACCGGATAAATATGCATGCACGCCGTCAGTCGTGACTTGCAAGAAAACACCAGAAAGCTTGGAATTCTAAGGGCGTTTAGATTTCCTACTCGTACCAATAATGCTCGGTACGTCCAGCTAGACTGCACCCCATTATATGGTACTTCGTGCATACTCTTACAAATCAAGCACAACGTCTAGTCAGCAAACATTTAAAGCGTAAAATTTTCGTCGATACAACTCTACGCATGTATTACATGTATGCGCACCTTTCAAATTGTTTCCAGTTTAACAGCATGCATGGAAAACAGACAATCGTCAGCGAACGAAGTGAGGACACTTACACGTGAAAAGTTATCCCAGGCGTCTTTTTATTGCGATTTGTGCAGCCATAAGCGACGCACGAAGTCACCATGGCCTCGTAAAATGTTTAGCTGCTTTGCAAAAGCATGCCACCGTCCCCAAAGACAACTGCGACGGCGGGGCAACGGAGCGCACTCCGTCGTCTGCTTCCAACTTTTTCCTTTTGCAATATGGCGGCGACCGGCTTCACTTACGGGGGCGGCACCTCCACTCCAGAAGAAATAGTATATAACCTCCTACAGGGTAGCCAGCCGGTCTGAGAACTGGCTAACTTCCCTGTCTTTCCGTTTTTCTTCTCCTCCTCTTCTCCATATAACCTCCTTGGTATGTATGTATGTATGTAGGTATGTATCTATGTACGTGTGTATGTATGTACGTATGTATGTATGTATGTATGCATGTATGTATTATGTATATATGTATGTATGTTTGATTGTTTGTTTGTTCCCACCCCCTCTGTAATGCCTTCGGGCTTGAGGGGTAAAATAAATTTAAAAAACCATTTTAAGAGAAGCTTCCACCATCTAGCTCAACTTGATGCTCCTCTTCTTTACTGGAAATCTGCTATTCTTTCTTGGAAGACAAATAGTACTGCCTGGTGTGACAATTTATTCTACCGGCGGTTATGACACGCTGGGTGCAAAGCGTTTACCTGAGCTGGGCCCTCATAAATAAATAGCAGGATGAGGGTAGTTCCAGGGTCTGCGATTCGTTCTGCTTCTCGTTACTTTCGCGCGGCGGCTTGAAACGGTAGTGAAAGCTTGCAGCAAGAGGTGGAAAGAAACGCTTTTTCATCAATGAAGAGCGCGCAGAGGCGATTCACACCACACGGAAATACATTGCTTTTTGCCAGAAGCGAATAGCAACCGCTGCCAAATTGATCAGCAGGCAGCCATCTTCTATTTAGTTTGGACGGGGGCATTGTCCAGCTATTCCATCAAAGTGTAGGTTTTGGTCGTCATATAAATGTCCGTCTGGACAGGGACCCTGTCCAGACGGACGGTCGAAATGCACGCATCCACAAGGGGCCGTATTGGCGTCATGGCGATCGGCGGATGTGTTGTGGACACCTCGAGGAACCCCATGGGAAGCATCTGAATGTATGCCACTTTGAGACGGTCTAACGAGACGACCTCTTCACAACCACTTATTAGGTTTGTGGCAGACATCGGCATCGGAAGACACTTTAGGGCCCATCGTAGGAGTGTATAAGATGCATGTTTACAACGGCTCGTCTGAGGAAAACGTGTGTTATACACTCCAGGCCCGGATGCACGAAAATGCTGCGATAAAAAGAGCGAGGTGAGACGAGGCGCAGTCACTGTACGCAGTTCTGTAGGCAATGGAGAAGCATCAAATGCTTAAGTGGTGCGGCCGGTACACTCTGCAAGTCTCCATTAAGCCACAGGTGTGCAGTGCAGATGGTTAATTCTTCAAAGGTATACTGCGCTAAAAGGAACAAGGACACAGAAAAGGGGGGACAGTTGTGAGTCTGCGCATGTGTTGTCCCCCCTTTTCTGTGTCCTTGTTCCTTTTAGCGCAGTATACCTTTGAAGAATGAACATCAACCAACTAGCCCAACTTGCTGCTCTGTTGCAGATGGTTAAGCCACCGAACAGCCAAGGTCACAATGGAGGATGGTGCGTAAGCCAATAGGCACCATAGGAACGTAGTCGACAGAGTGTTCTCAATTTAGGCGCGCAGTTAGGACAGCCCTGTGCTCGCGATAGAACCATTCCACGGTACTGTAGGCACAGAGATGCTATACTGTGGCACGAAGCTCTTTAAAGCTAGCATATGTTTGAGTGTAGTGAAAAAGGTATATCCGAAATGCCGTCTGCGAGTGGCTGTAGCGACGTGGGGGAAACCGAATGGCCAAATCCACGTGGAAATGTAGGATTTAGAGACAGTGTCAGCGATGACGTCCAAAATGGGCACTGCTTCGTGCCAACCGGTTGTTTTGCTTTACACTCGGTACTCTCGCTGATTCCCAAAACGGGCACCCAGCGATCAGCAATATAGACTGTTTTTATGTACTGAGCTCTTTTGCTAAGCGAATTATTTCTTCCGTCTTTGTGGAGTTATTTGGGAATGGCAGCGTTAGCATATATTAGGATAGATATGACTGTCTCTCCTCTTTGGGCCATAATTGGTATAAATTAAGTAAGGATGTCCTACAGCAGGTAATGCCAGGTGCTCCCTGTCACACGAGAGGAGCAAGACTAGCTAAGCAAACGGGAAGCCTGAAACACCGTTTTTTAGCCGACATGCATTTGTACAAATACGTTTGCCAGAAAACTTAGCGATACATTTTGACTAGTCCACACAAAGTGCATGGTGAAAAAGCAGCCGGCAAGACTGACGAAAATTGCGATGACGATGCTAACCTACGACTCCTTTTTCTTTGTTTTCACCCCAGGCTTGATTACGGGACCACTGGCGCACAGTTTCTACGCTCGTCCAGCCATCATTGCAGGCGCTGCGATGTCAAGCATTGGCTTAATGTTGAGTTTTTTTGCCACAAATATCAGCTTCCTGACATTTTCACTGGGTGTAGTGCACGGTAAGGCCCATTTGTTAGGACGTTTGTTAGCAAGTGCTTCGTATGTGAACAGCAAATAGACATCGAGTTATTCAGACCCACTCTAAAAACTCAACGGTGATTGGCTTGCTAAACTTTTTTCTAGGCAGCCGTATTTGTGCATGCGAAATAAGCAAACACACGTGGATGCACAACTGAGGGCCGGAGATTTTTCTTATTTGTTCAGTCTATATGACAGCTGAGACACGTTTAGGCAGAAAACGCTTGTTCTAGCCATGCTTGAAGCTGATATTTTTAAGTAATCTGATCAACAGCATTTCTCACAATTCTACAAGGCACAATTTGCTTTGATCCATGATAGATGAAAATTCTTTGTTTAAAAATCTTGGCGGACCCTACTTCTCTTGTGACCCTGCAGAACTCGTCAAAATAACATGTGAAAGCACGAGCCTCACATTTTACAAACGTATTGGAACATAACAAACAAAATAACACAAATAGACAGGCATAAATGGAATGCCACACAACAAGTGGTTCCTTGAGTGGCACACATGTAACAGCAGTTCATACCTATTATACATGTGTGTCAGAACTAATTTCATGAGCTCGCAGCCACACTCCTCAACCGTCTTCGGCACACACGAATTTTCGCTCTGTAATGGTACCTAATGGACATATTTATTTGTAAGTTTGCGGTGGTGTTACAGCCAGAACATTGTCTATGGCGTTCTGACTTCGAGATATAAAATGCACGAGTGTAAAATGCCGCTAGTTCTCGAGCTCAATTGATTATGCATGACCTAGCGTTGTGGGTAGAGCAACGTAATTCATCACTTGTTTGCAAAACGAGTTTGTTGAACAAAACTAAGTGCATTTAGATGATATTACTGCATAACTACATAATGAGATAAATTACGTAGTTGAGAACCGAATAGTTTTTTTTTGTATGAGTTCCTGTTGTCAGATGCAGCTATATTGCTAAATTTTGAAGGACTACATTGGTCTTCAAGACGCAGTAAATATCTACCATGCGACTATTTCTGAGCATGCACAAGAGAAATCACATTGCAAGTATTTTAGGAGGTCTCTATCTTATCGTGTAGTGTAGCGGCTATGTTCAAGAATGACATGGAATTAATTTTAATCCACGTATAAATTTCTGAGCAGATAACCGCAAAAGCATTTGAGGCAGATGATGGGCATAGTTAGCTCGGTTTCAAGTGCGCTGCATCTATAGCATCTTCAATTATGGTAGAAGGTAAAAGCAAACTTTTTCATTCGCATAATTAACGTATTATAGAAACATGTGAAACCTCACAAAACCATTCACTTAAACCTCAAAAATCAGATTCTTCAAGTCTTTCAAGTCAATACGTTTTCTTTGCAAGAGCAGTGTTTCGATGACTTGGTGCGTGGCATATGAAGCTACTCTGTCATTGCCTTACTGTAAGCGAATGTAGTCAGGTATACGAAATTTGAAATTTGTTTTAGGTTGTAGATATATTTGTTTTACAGGAGGATGGTTTTCAATAAAGATTTACAGATATGCCTGATGTGGCTAATGCAGTAATTAGTTAAAGGGCACATGGTCTTATAAGCAGTTGCACGTGAATTATTAAAACGTCACAAAAACAAGGAACAGCAGAAATTACGGTACATTAAGGGTGTATTATTACACTTCTGTTAGGAATACTATGCACAAATCGACAGAAATCGGAAAAGAATAGTAGCGAAAAAGCATCCCCAATCTTTGTGAAATGCGGACCACAGATTCGCACATAATTGTAATCATCTAAAGCAGAGAAAAGGTAGAGCATGGGCCATCACACTGCCGGAAATGCGGCTTAACAGCATGTCCCACCCGTATTTGCGTCATTTTAATGAAGGCGCAGCTGATACGTTTGAAACTCGATTGCTCTAGGAGGGAATGATCATAAATAACTATGTACAGGGCAGTGATCACCAATAATGTTTTTCATCCATCCATGGCAGTGATAACGGTATTGTGCATGGGAGGGTGTGATCTACGAAATAATCTATCAGGACCCGGAAACAGCGCATTTGCATTTTTCATTTTACAAGCCCACCACCAGTTTTCACGTAAGCAGTAGCAACAAACATTCGTAGTTTTTTTTCGTTCCACGAGCGGTTACTGCATGCTTGTGAATGAGGGAGTCTTATGTTTACTCTTACATAGGCGTATGAGTAAACATAATACCCCCCTGCCCCCCCCCCCCTCCCCCCTGCGCACGCCTATGTACTCATAGCCTTGTTAACTGTGTCTACGTTTGCAGCCATTGGAACCGGCATGGTCTACATAGTGGCCCCTACCATCCTGAGCGAGCACTTTGTCACGAACAAGGGCCTCGCCATGGGCATCAACTACGCCGGCGTCACCGCAGCCCTTTTCGTGTTCCCTAAGCTGCTCGAATACCTCATCGCTGGATATGGACTTCGTGGCGCTCTTCTTATCTGCGGTGCCGTCACCATGAACGGGTTTGCGTTTAGCTTGTTCATACGCACACCAGGTTGGTGCAAAGTTGCTGCCGAGGAGAATGAAGACTTCGGCGATTTCCCCCCGAAAACCATTGAAGTTGAAAGGAGCAAGAAGCTACGCCACGCATTCGCGGTGTTCAAGAGCCCCATGTTTTATCTTATAATGTACAGCTTCAACGCCTACTCCATGTCGTATGATTTTTACATGTCGCTGTTCGTCGACTTCGCCTGTGATAGAGGTGTACTGGTGTCGACTGCTGTTACCGTGATGGCGGCTGGAGCTGTCTCCGAGGGTTTAGGGAGGTTCATGCTCCCGATCGCCGTCGACCGAAATCTGTTAACAAGCAACGTGGCTCTGACTATCACATTGGGTGTGGAGGCGGCGGCATTCCTTCTGCTACCTTTCGTGCACATTCATGGGTTCATCTTCGCCGTAGCCGCTGGAATCGGCTTCGTCATCGGCACTGGTATAGTTATTTTCCCGGTCACCCTGGAACATTACTTCGGACATCGGAAGATGTCGGTAGCCTTCGGCATCGTCGTCGCGTCGGCCGGATTCCAATCTTTCCTGAGGCCTTCTTTGATAGGTATGTCATATATCTTTACTTTCGCTAAGAAATCAAATTCGGACAGGTGCTTTTGTCGCTGCCATTACGAACTAGGCAGCAAAATAATTGTGTTTGAGTTGCTCACTTAGATGCTTCTAGCTTTTAAACAAGCATATTCACTGATTTTATGACTGTTGACAATTAGTATAGCCTAATTTAGATCTTTATTGTTTTGGAGCAGTACTTTTTTTACCACATGAAGTTGTAGTGAAGCTCCATTGAAGTTATGAAGTTAGAGTTTTAAACTTCGTGATGACCAGTGGTATTTATAGGCAGCCGCATAAAGGTGGGCCTCATGGAGTTATCACCATATGTACCTCGCTTAACAAAACCGTATGCCAATCCAAAATAACAGGCACTACCGGCAGAACCAGACGCTATTGAGGCGTTATAAGCCGAAGCAAACTTGTTCACTGCAACATATTTCTCGAAGTGATCCTTTGCTGCTGAATGAGGACGGTGACGTTCCCCTGCTTTCTAAATGATTATCTCACCGCCCAGTCTTGATTAAGTTAGGCCATCGATCTAGTGTGAGTGTGGGACACGCTGCTTTAAATTTTGCTATTGGACACATGAAATTTATCTTGAACAACAGCTACTGTAGCTGTCGTTCAGAGTAACTGAACTACAGCCTCGTGCTACAGCTGTTTCTTCTCCTCAAAACAGCAGCGTTGCCAACAGTATGGTGGAGGGAGGCAAGTGAAATACTCTGATGTTCCAGTTTTTTATGTAGTGTAATTCTATGTCTGAAAACCGTGTTCCTTCCTGTGCTACATATTGCCATCTAGTTGCTGTCATTGTTCCCACCAATATCTTTAATGGTAAACAGTGCAGCGTAATCTACTAGGTGAAGTCCAAATAAAGCTTCGCTTTAGACTGAGGCTGAGTGGCAACAGAGCGGAAAGCGTTAACTATGCTACCCGCATATGCATGGAAATGGACCTAAAATCAATCGATGTGTCAAGAAGGGCGCGCTGCGCCCTTCAAGCGGTCTTGACAAGCGGTACCCGAGGCTCTGTCAGGTTCCGAAGATTTTGCTTGTGTGGCTGGCAAGAACGGTTTTCGTTTATTCACAAGAAAAATGCTTTTGTACATAGTTCGTTTACCTGGAGAACGACACAACTGGAGTAAGCGTATGCATGTGTAGTGTGAGCACACATATTAAATTCATAAAACTTATACAGCCTACGGCTCTTCATCCCCTGCGCCTATAAGCCGTACTCGCACAACGTGCACACACATTGTCGTCATGCTGTGCTGCCACTCTGTGGATATTTCAGTAGAGTGCACCGCCAGGGTACTTGTTTCATTTGCCCTGGCATCCGTACCAGCTTCGCCCGCATGCTTTAAGTGAAAAAGCTGTTTGAATCCCGGTCGTGAGAAGTTCTTGTGTCCCATGTGAAACGTGCTTCCTATTTTTTGTATATAATTTTCATATAGCATGATTTGTAACGCTGAAGTCACTCCAGCCCATTTGTGAACAATACCTGGCACTTGGGGGCCCATTCGGTCCTTTCCCCGGGGTGTGACTGCCGTTTGGCGTCGGTGACTGTCGCGGCTGGCGTCTTTCTTATCCTCTAAGGCCAGATCTTCCTTTCCATGTCGTCGCAAAGGCCGTGCACGTACACAGTGAAAACTGTTGCCACGGAGCTCTCAATGTCCCCAGCAGTATTCTCACTGTGCCGCGACTCCAGTAAAAACCTCCTTCCCGAGTTCATTTCGAGACCGAACGAGTACCGAAGCGTCGGGTACATTTTAGAACATGTGGCAGCAGCCATTTCAGCATCTAGAAATCTTTCACTTAGACAGACAGATCTCTGTCAAGATGCTTGCATTTATGTTTTAATGTGCATGATTTTGTATTTTGATACAGAAGATTCCTTCGTGGCCGTGTTTATATTGTGTTGCATTTAAAAACAAGAACACATATCAAGAATAATATAAAATGTCGCACTTTAAACGTCATGAAGAGGTACTGTCATTCACAACACAGGTGGACCTCTGAAGGACTTCATGAGGCATGAGGTTCTCTAACACGGGTTTGCATCTGAATAAATAGGCTTTTATGCATTTTCCCCCGGAAATACGAGTGCCGTAGCCAGCAGTTGGACGAACATCCTGTGGCTTACCATTATAGCAAAGTGGACATACCTTTCTGTTGCAGGTCACTTCAGGGACAAAGGAGGAGCCTACGACTGGCTCTTTGTCATCTGTGGAGTGGTCAACGTGGTCTCAGTCGCTATTTGGATTGGTGTCCTGGTGTGGGAGTGCTGTGCGAAACATAGGAACGTGGTTGTTGTCGAAAACACACCAACAGGTGGTGTTATTAAATTGCAGCATTTAAATAAAGCTCAGGGACCTCAACCGGTATAAGAAAAGCCATTGTCTTTATGACAGAAGAAAAATTCCGCATTCACCATGCTGTATCAGAAACGGTATTATGTGTACAGGAGCTAAAAGAGCTATTCATTCACACGTTAAAGGCGCTAATAATGAATGCGCTACTACAAAGCTTTGTTTGCAAAAGCCGAAAAACAAGAATAAATTAAACTTCACAATTGTAGTTGCTGGCAGAAAGGAGCCAGTGAGATCGAGGATGTGGAGCATTGGTTCATAGTTAGGGATAGTAAACCAGCGCAAAAGACATTGATGAAAGAGACTACTTAACATACGCACAGGTGGCGATGCAGTAACCCTAATTTAATAGCTTACATTTGCGTACTACACGGCCTGTAAATATAGTGGATGGCGTTTCTCTAACTACTGTAGGTTTTCCAAGCCTTTCATAAAAGCCAACGTAATTTTTTGCGATAAATAGGGACGTACACAAAAACACCGAAAAGGCTGCTTTGTTACCTTTCTGGTGGCCTCGTATGCTCGATTAAGCTACTTAGTTACAAGCCAAAGCAGGCAAATCATAAAACATATGTTGTATTGACTGGGTAATTTGAAATATCTGGCCGAGTTATCGGGTGCTAACCGCTGTTTCGAAAGAGAGCAACACCACACAATATGCCGAAATGAAGTCTCAAGACTCCTTGCTGAATATTCATACAAGCCGCGCTTGCGGTGTGGAGTTCACAGCCACACCATGTCTCCTTCGCTGTACGAGACATGTCGATGTCACTTATCGTAGAGGGCCTTCGAACGGTCTTGGGAAGCGAAAGTCCGGAGACGCGTGATGCGCCTTGCCTCCTCTGCGTGAGAGAGTGTCTCTGCAAGAGGTGGCTGTTCCTGATCCGCAAACGGGAGAATGGTGTCAAGAGTAGTGCATGGCGGACGGATGTAGACAAGGTAAAACGGGCTAAAGCCGGTGGTCTCATGCAGCGCAGTGTTGTAAGCGTAAGTCATATCAGGTGAAACTGCGTCCCATTTCTTGTGCTTGGAGTCAACGTACATAACAAGCATGTTAACGAGCGTCCTGTTGACGCGCTCAGTCAGTCCGTTGGTCTGAGGTTGGTACGAAGTGGCGTGACGAAACTGCGAAGCAGACTAGCGGAGGAGCTCTTCTACGACGTCGGCTACGAACTGACGGCCACGGGCACTGAAAATCGCGCGAGGCGACCCATGCCGGAGGATGATGTAGCGTAGCATGAAGTACGAAACGTGATCGGCCGTTGCGGCAGAGATCGCTGCGGTTTCAGCATATCGAGTGAGGTGGTCAACACAGATTATAATCCAGCGATTCCCAGTGATCGATCGCGGAATAGGGCCCATCAAGTCAATACCGACCACCTCAAAAGGGGAACACGGAGGCGGTATGAAATGTAGAAGTCCCTGCGGCTCACTAGTTGGACGTTTGAATCTTTGGCAATGCTCACAACTGGCAACGTATTTAGCTGTATCTTGACGCATGCGTGGCCAGCAGTGTGCGGCGGTAGGTCCTGGCAAATCCGATATGTCCGGATGTTGAGTCGTCTTGCATAGCTTGCAGCACGTTGGGTCGCAAAGCTTTTGGGACAACTTAACGTAGGCGGGCCCCCTGTGCAGCGAAATTTCGCTTGTAAAGAATGTCATCCCGTATAATGAAAGGGGACTGATGCGGCTTATTGAGGGAAGATGAGGGTAAAGGAGCCAGACTATGGTCTTTGCGTTGTTCTGCATGGAAGGTGTTCAAATGTGGAAACGGCGAGCATCACATTCCGTCGTGGGAAGGGGAAGTTGCGACAGGCAGTCAGCGTCCGTGTGGCGGCGGCCACTCTTGAAGCACACATCAAAGTCATATTTTTGCAAACGTAAGGCGCAGCGTGCCAGACGGCCGGAAGGATCACGGAGACCAGTGAGCCGACAGAGTGAGTGTTGCTCTGTGACGATAGCGAATCGGCGGCAATGGATGTACGGGCGAACCTTGTGCACGGCAAAGACGACCGCCAGGCATTCTTGCTCTGGAGCAGCGTAATTGCGTTCAGCTTTACTCAAAGAACGGCTTGCCTAGGCAATGACATGTTCGCCGGCTCCGTGACACTGAACTAAGACTGCACCGGTACTAATTCCACTGGCGTCACACCTCAGTTGGGGCTCATGCGTCGAAATGGCGAAGAATAGGCACGGAAGTGAGTACAAACTTCAGCTGAGAATACGACGACTCGCACTCTTTCGTCCACTGGTAGGGCACGGCTTTGTTGAGCAGATGAGCAAGGGGCTGAGCGACATCAGCGAAGTTAGGAATAAAACGCTGGAAATATGAACAAAGGCCCAAGAAGCTTCGTAGTTCTCGTAGCGAGCGTGGTTGAGGGAAGCTGCTGACTGCGGTGACTTTATGGGGATCAGGTCGAACGCCGTGCTTGTCTACGAGATGTCCAAGAACTATAGTCTGACGTTCATCAAAATGGCATTTCTTTGAATTCAAGGTAAGTGTTGCTTTCTCAAGGCACGTGAGAACAACATCAAGTCGACGATTGTGTTCGTCAAACGTGCGGCCAAAAATTACATCATCGAGATAGCAAAGGCATATTTCCTATTTTAAGCCACAGATAACTGTGTCCATACAGCGCTCAAATTTGGCAGGAGCATTGCATAAACCAAACGACATGACATTAAACTCAAGTAGACCGTCAGTAGTTGTAAACGCTGTTTTTCCTTGTCGGCAGAGTGCATGGGAATTTGCCAATATCAAGATCTCAGGTCTACGGAAGAAAAATACGCAGCAGACTGCAGACAATCAATAACATTGTCAATTCTGTGAAGTGGACATACGTCTTTTTTTGTGACAGAGGTGAGCCGCCAGTAATCTACACAAAATCTCCAGGAACCATCCTTCTTTACAAGTATAGCTAGATGACTCCTGAATCACTTTTTACCCGAGTTTTACCCGAGTTTCCTACACGAAAGCTATTCAAGGAAGATAGCGCGGAAAGCAGCACGCGATGAATGACGAGATAAAACCACGTATGTCAACAAGAGACCACCCGACACACGCACCTCCCATGCGTAAAACATAGAGGACTGCGCAATATAACACGTCAGCGCTATTTTTGTTGTCAAGGTACTATCTCAGTACCACGAACTACCCGCTATTCTACCTGCACATCGGTCGTAAGCTTCTTGCAACGCCGTTTTCCAGCGCCTTGTCTTGCGGGCATTATGTTGCTATTCTTCGTGGGCACGTACGGTGCAATTCTCGAGCCTTGAACTTCAACCTTTCAGGCACGTTAAAGCACAAGAGATAATATATTGGAGTTTTAGGTCAATAAGCATGCGTTCTTCGTTTCGAATACAATGAAATACTGATCGATAGGAAATTGATAGAATTATCAAGAATGTTCTCTTTCTGTCATGAGTGGCAATGCTGAAACGTTGGCTTGCATGTGAGTTCAAGTTGAATACACATGAGCCGCACAGAGAAGAACTCATAGAGAAGAAAAAACACAGAGAAGAACTCATACTGATTGGTGAAAAAAATCTGTACACATGGGGTCGGTGCTCCCGCCGACGTTACGAGAAGTTAACTTCTCTTATTCGAGGCTGGTAGTCATCGGGGAGTTTTTGTACCGTTTCTTTTAGCTGCCTATGTTTGGAAAGTTGTAGGCAACTTCTGGGCACTGAACGTTTTAACGCGGTAGACGTTAAGGAGCTCGTTAAATAGCTTGCATAGCGTTGAATAGCTCGTGTCCGCGGTGTCGACGGCGGCGTCTTTAGGTTGTGAGCGAAAAAGCAGCGTTGTCCGTGAGCGAAAATTCGAGGTAGATGCTTATAAAGATGAGCCGGAGGGAGTCCTCACTTTGGCTTGCTGCATCTGTTCCAATCAAACTGAGCCACATCCATTAAACCAGCGCTGCGTCAACAAGCGTCACCAAAACAACCAACATGGTCTCATCCAATCTGTTTCATTTGTGTCCTCGTTGCGTTGCTATGGTGTTAACGTTCCACAATTCGTTTTTATAGGGCGAGGTGGCACTTACACCACATGGACATGACGTTGTAGGGCAAAACTCGAATATAAAGAGATGAACGCAGTTATGAATGTTAAAGATTATGAACGTAGTTAGCGACTGCCAGTGAGTTCAGGGTCGCACACGCACTCAGAATGAGATGGGGTAAATTCGCAAGCACTAGATCGTTCAGGCGCTGAACAAGAAGTGACTTGTACACTGGGTACTAAAACATAATTTCATGTAGACAAAGACTGCAATGCGCTACGTTTTAATCGCA
This sequence comes from Rhipicephalus sanguineus, assembly GCF_013339695.2. NCBI lineage: Eukaryota > Metazoa > Arthropoda > Arachnida > Ixodida > Ixodidae > Rhipicephalus > Rhipicephalus sanguineus. Next base: position 137,133,500 of record NC_051179.1, on the reverse strand, counting down.
TTAAACAAAACAAAACGAGAAATAAGGGGACCCTTAAGGTTCGCCTTGCACACACACACACACACACACACACACACACACACACACACACACACACACACACACACGCGCGCGCGCGCGCGCGCGCGCATGACACACATACGCACGACATACATAGAATTGCACCGAACATGCCCTCTTCGAACGCGACTAAGAATAGGAAGATAATGCCCGCAAGACAAGGCGCTGGAGAACGGCATTGCAAGAACCTTACGACCAATGTGCAAGTTGAATAGCGGGTAACGTGGTACTGCGATATTACCTTGACAGCAGAAATAGCGCTAGCTCGTTATATTGCGCAGTCTTCTGTGTTTGAAGCATGGGAGGTGCGTGTGTGGGGTGGTCTCTTGTTGACATACGTGGTTTTATCGCGTCATTCACTGCATGCTACTTTCCGCGCTATCTTCCTTCAATAGCTTTCGTGCAGGAAACTCGGGTAAAACTCGGGCACACGAGAATGCCTGAGCATCCTGCAGAGCACCCCTGACAGTGCTTGGGAGCGGGTGTAAGCACCGCCATCAGAGTCAACCGCCTCACCGTTCCAGGTTATGCTGCGTGTTTGTCAGCCATGCCAGCGTGTGGTATCTTCCTATGCCGCCCGTGAGACGCGCGTTTACATGGCGATACGCGGTGACAGCGCCGCTTCCACCACTGACGGCTGACTGGTACCCGTGTGAATATAATTAAAAAAAAGAGAAACAATGCTTTCGCGGCGTCACTGATGAAGTGACGCCTACAACTCCTTATGAACCGCCCATTTCTGAATGAGTTACTTTTTCGAAAGAAGTTTGTTATGACCCATAGGTATCGATGACGGTATCGTACACGAAAAGCCCAGCGCCACCGAGCGTACAGAAATGCGGACCTCGAAGCTGCTCCGGTCACATGCGTATATGTATCTGCCGTCGTCTGCACTCTAACGTGAGTGCTGACATAACATCGGACCATATGCTACCCCTTAAGTGCAAGTGTAGTGAACGTGTCTTGTAAGCCCACAATCTGCTCACAAGTATCCAATTTACACAAAGAGATCACTTCATTTCGTGATGAATGCAAATAGCGCAAAAAAACGTAATACTATACGAAGAAGGCTACAACGCTTGTGCTGTAGCCTTCTTCGTCTAGTATTACGTTTTTTTCGCGCTATTTGCATTCATCATGAATTACCAACTCGCCCAACAATCAATCCTTCTAAGTTCATTTCGTAACGTGTGGCTCAAAGCAAACTACAAAATAAAAACATCATACACAGCTACTCGGTTCGCATGAAATCGATTACCACAATGCGTAGTATGTGCCAGATTTTTTATCTCTTTTATGCATTCATTACAAACGTTTGCCGTTGAATATTTATATCCGAAGGTGCTGCGAACAAACATGACCTTGAGACTAACTGCGCTGAATATTCGCGTAAAATCAGCTCAATACAAAAATATACCGACGCTTTATAGCCATATTATTAGCCCTGCGTTAATTCAGATTCTTTTGTTCTCTTTCACTTCTCTTTTATATCCCGGGCCCAGTAATGCATACTTTTCTTTCTAGGAGCACAGCGCTTCTGAGTATTACTTTGCCGCTACCACACCGGATGCGCTGCCTGGCTGAAAGTTGTGTTCATCGCCTCTTTCAGGCTGCTGGGCACCTTGCTTTCAGAGACTTATGCCCTGCCTTTTTTTCTTGCTAACAAAAGGAGGGGGTGATAGCCACCCCGTATGTTGTTTGGTCCTCATTCCGAGATGACGAAGAAGGAACTGGAAGCAGTAGCCGCAAGCGCGGATGGCGTTGACTCTGGTTATCTGCGTGCGGTCGAGAGAGACGGCGCGAGCCGTCTCGTTACAAAAGTTACAGAACGGACAGTACTTATAGATGCTGGCGAACGACATGGCACATTTCACGACTTGGAAAATTCCCGCCAACAGGAATAAAACCCCTGAGTGACAAAACGAATAAATGTCTGGTGATGGTGACATGACTTTAGGTATCAAAGTGGTGACGTCGACAAATTAATGCGCCGTCTGCTGCATTCCCCACATGTGCCTCCGCTCTGAGGCACCACTACCATCGAAACGTGCAACCTGCCTCTCCCGACAACGAGACAATGTCGTCGAAGCTTTTGCCACCCTGGTGGACTAGCTACGTAAAACGCAGTTTTCGACACTTCGATGCAGCTGCTTCCACGACAATAGCAACGATGGAAGAAAACGTCGAAGTGGCGTCATGAATTGGTACACAGACCACACTTTTCTTAGCCTCGCAGCGAGAGTGTCAGCGGCGCCGCTACTCTCGACACCAGGCGCCGCCTGGTGGCGCAGACGACGGCAGGGGTTGCTCATGGCGCGAGCTGATGGCCGTGCTTGCGTACCTGATCATCTGGGCTTATATGCATAAATGCGTAATTTAAAGCGCTTCTTGATATGATACAGTTCTAAAAAAATGATGGTCAACTGTACTCTGTTGCAATTATTGTAACCTTCGGAACGATAATGAGCATTCTCGCGAAGTTTCACAAGTTCCCTGGCACAGTTTCGCCGTACCAAAATGTAGTCGCATGAAAGAAGATGCACGCGCCGACATTTAGAGAAGACTGAGCGGCTGCACCGCTTGCGAATCTGCCATCGCCCGCTATACTGTTTGCCACAAACGTGGTGCGCCATGGCGTGCTGTCCGCTATCATGCTGCACGGCGCAAATAAATGGGACCGGACGCATACTTTCGCTGCTTTCACTCAGCGTTCTATGACAGAGTTCAGTTGTATTGCTGAGGGGTACGCACCTCTTTGCCAGAAGTGCATCGCGGAGCCCACAAATACGTAGAATAATGGGCAAACTTGTTAACAAATACTTTCGCGGCACTTATATCTGATGAGACATTTACGGTAGTTTGCCAAAGCAGCCGCCTTGGCGGCCTTGACGCGCAGCTGGAATTTCATTCCCGCAGAATAAGTGCTTCTTTTTGCCTCTTTGCGTTTCTTTTCGAGTTTAGCGCTGCATTATCAAGTCCTTCTTTCGCTCGAAGACCACATATTAGAAATAAAAGATATGAAATGAAGATGTTGGGCAGTGATCTATTCCTTGAAGACGAAGAAGTTACCCTGAAAGGCACGACATAAAACGATAAAACGAGCTCCGGAAAAGAAAAAGAGCTGGAGCACTTTTCAAGACCTTCAATAGACGCCAAGAACAAGAAATCGCTGCCGACAATCCAGAATAGTGCGCCTTTTGCCAGGAAGGACCACTCGCTCTTCAAATCTAGTCGTCACCATTGCGCGCATGCGACGGAGGACGGCACCAACAGAAGCACAAGGATAATGTTAATTTTATCGCCAAATATTGCTATACCGTATATTCGAGTCGTTTTGGACTTCTTTTATGAGCCAATTCAAGCCTAAATGAAATCTTCCAATCTATAAGAGTCAAATAAAAAGTTTACTCCTGAATACCGACGATAGTGAGCTATATAGATTTTACCCGCAAGACAGATTTGACCTGTTTAGGGGACAGGAACGCACTGGCAAAAAATTGTTCGAGCAGGCCCGACCATATTGGCAGTTGCAAAAAAGTGCGTTTTTCTCAGTTTCAGTTAAAGTGCCTTTGGCTATTTTGGAAAAAAAAAGAGGCCACACGTATAATAATTCGAAAGTCTTTATGGATATGCCTTATCATGACAAAGACGAAGGCAGCAACAACAAGCGGGGAAAGGAAGCAAATATATGAATCTTGTATTGGAGACCACGTTTCGCGACCGTAATAATAGGGCCGCGTGCATTACATCGCCTAAATAAACGAAATATATCTAGTTCCACATTTCGCTTTCGTGCGCTATGCAATGTAGAAGGCCACTTCTCCAAGGCTATCGCACAAGGCTATTGAAAGTGATTCCGCTAATTGGTAAGAAAATTAGTATATTTCCTTTCTTTCGCTCCCCTTGCTTACCTGTTATTCTGCGGGAATGAAATTGCAGCGGCGCGTAAAAGGCTCATGAGCAATAAGTGCCGCCAAAGCGTTCGTTAAAAAGTTTGCCCATTAATGTACGTATTGGGCTCCGCGATGCACTTCTGGCAAGAGGTGCATGCCACTCAGCAATACAACTGAACTGTGTCGTAGAACGCTGAGTAAAAGCGGCGAAAGTATACGACCGATACCATTTAAATGCGCCGTGCAAGATGATTGCGGATAGCTTCAGCCGCAGCTAATACACCAGAATTTAGAACGCGCGGTGGCTGCCGCCATGTTTGGCCGACCGAGGCACCGCGGTACGAGCATTTTTGGGGGGCTGCTGAAGTGTGCTGGTGCACACCACGGCGCATCACGTTTGTGGCACTCAGTATAGCTGGCCATGGCAGATTCTGAAGCGCTATAGCCGCTCAGTCTTCTCCGAATGTCGGCGCGTGCATATTCTTTCATGTGACTAGATTTTCGTACGGCGAAACTCTACCAGGGAGCTTGTGAAACTTCGCGAGAATGCTCAATATCGTTCCGAAGGTTTCAATAATTGCAACACAGTACAGTTGACCATCATTTTTTAGGACTATATCATATCAAGAAACGCTTTAAATTACGCATTTACGCATATAAGGCCAGATGAACCAGTACGCAAGCACGGCCATCAGCAGCCCCCGCCGTCGTCTGCGCCACCAGACGGCGCCTGGTGTCGAGAGTAGCGGTGCGGCTGACACTCGCTACGAGGCTAAAAAAAAGTGTGGTATATATACCTGGAGAATGGCGCATGATTCATGATGCCGCTTCGACGTTCTCTTCCATCGTGGCTATCGTCGTGGAAGCAGCTGCCTTGAAGCGTCGAAAACTGCGTTTTATGGAGCTAGATTTGCCAGGAGGCTCATCCGCCAGGGCGGCAAAAGCTTCGATGACATCGTCTCGTTGTCGGGAGAGGCAGGTTGCACCTTTCGATGGTATTGGTGCCCTGGCGGAGAGGGGCGCACAGAGCGGAGGCGCACGTGTGGACTGCAGCAGATGGCGCACAGATTTGTCGACGTCACCACTTTGACACTATACGCCATGTCACCATCACCAGACACTTATTCCTTTTGTCACTCAGGGGTTTTCTTCCTCTTGGCGGGAATTTTCCAAGTCGTGAAATGGGCCATGTCGTTCGCCACGTAATATTGCGCCCTACCCTAGTAGTCTTTTGCTACTGGTAAAAGCTTGGTCTCGGAGAAGGCGCCTGCCTGTCAAGCGATGTCCCGAAACCGTGAAGACTCACGGCGCAAAATGACGTGTGCGCTCAAAACAGCTCATCTATATGCCGGATAAAATGTACACAAATAAGATAGTAGGCTTCCTATCGACCCTTTTGGCAGCGCTTATTGGCAGCTGCTGAAAAAAATGGATGGACCATACTAAGAATAAACGGACCCTGAAACAGTATTGATGAATTTGCATAAATGTACTGAGCAGGTAACTCTTGTTGTAAGTAATATTGGCACACCAATTTAACCTCTCCCAGGCAACTGTGCAATTTATTACAAGATTTTAACATGCGAATCACTACAGATCACAGCGACGCCGCCGAAGAAGTTTTCAACTTCCCGATTGCATTCTACGTAACATTCTTCCATGATATGAAACACTGACGAGCGATCTGATTGGATATGTCCAGTTTACGTTACTGAACCTCCAATGAACAGCGAGTGTCTCCTGCCATTGTTACAACGTACTACCTCTTGACGTGAGTTGTTCGAAAGTGCTTATCTCGAGGTTTGTTTTCTCGGACACCATGAATTGCCCTAGCTGCGTTGTGCACAGTTATTCTAGCGACTGGTGACTCGTAAAGCCGCGACATTGTGTAAGGCATCTAAGGCAACTGGCGAGCGGAGTCGCTTCAGCTTGTCGCTGCGGTGAATGTCTGGCTCTCGCTATCCGATGAACGCGAGGATCCACGCGCTTGCGGCTGTAACTTCACCCCTGAGAACAAAACCGCGTGGCCGAGTTTAGAATTATCGGTGATCTTTCTCAAATACTTTTCTTTTGTCCGCGTACTTCTTGGCGTTTGCAGATCGGCGGTGCACGGGAGAGTAAAATAAGAACGGCTGGTAGTGCTGCGCACTTGGGGGAACAGATCTCAACCGACAGTGCTGCAGGCGCGTATTGCCAGTTGCGCTGCCGCCGCCAGTGACGGCTGTACATTCGACGAATTAAGAAGGCAAGGCAGTGCACAGAAGGAGGGTAACATATGATTTCCCTTGGGTACTGTGATACAAGTTGCACCGCTTAAAATGTAGTGCGCAAGGTTTCGTAATGCTGTAGCGTAAAAGCGGACAAAATTTGAAAAACTGCTTCAGGGTTCCTTGAAGCGAAAGCCTTAAATGCATATGTTTGGAGGTCGCATGACGTCCAAGCACATGAACCAGAAAAAAAAGCAGTAAGCGCGCCAGCTACGCGTGCATTTCGTCCGCTTCGTCTTTGACGCGCCGCGTGTCTAAAATGAAAAAACAAAGCAAAACACAACAAAAAAAAAAACGAAAACATGGCTGTTCTTTCAGACATAGGAATTGGTATAACACGAAATTGAAAGGTGTCTTCACAGAAGTATTGCTTATTGTGTAGTGATATATGAGAGCTTGTAGAATGACTAGTAGTGTTTGGCAGGTATACCACCATTTTACGTGGAATCACCTACTCCGACGCCTAGTGGCACATCTCCAATGCGACGACTAACGTCCATGATCAAGACTTAATCGTTGTAGTAGCTTAAGGCAAGATATACCTGGACACAACGTATCGTGAATCCCGCGCAAATATGACATCAACAAGCACATAATAGACGCTGGTACTATTAACTCATGAGGTTGTATTGGGCCCTTGGCCTGACGCCAACAGTGCAACTGTGGTCCTAAGAGCGGTCACAGCCCTCCTAGCCACTGAACTAGATACACGGCTATAGCATTTCGCCCAGTTGATGGGACTGTATATACTCACCTCTCTAACTTGCCACCGTCATTCATCACTTCTTTCCCTCCCCTTTCCCCTCCCACGGTGTAGAGTAGCAGGCTAGAGCATACTATCGCTCAGGCCGACCTCTCTGCCTTCCTGTACATAAACCTCTCTGTCTTTGGTACTCGATATGCATTTTTCAAAGCGTCGTCTATTACGGAGAAAAACATCATGGTGTCCGCTCCCGAGTAATGGGGTATACCACGGCGGGGCTCATGCCTACATTACCACACTGCGCTTCCGCAAAACGGGAAGCAGAGGTTCGTAGCTTGAACCGCGAAAGCGCGCAGGCGTTCCACGTCCCGCTGGCCTCTGTCTCGCTCCACTAAGGCAGACCATGCGACGGTTGACATCGTTGCCTATTTGCGGCGCCTATTGTAGCACCTTTATTGGTCGGTGCTATCGCACTCGAAGCAGGAGGCAGCGGAGAAACACCGTTGCTACATGTGGAAGCTGCACTACTCCGGCAACAAGCCGGCACACGCTAACACGAAGCGAATGGCAAAGAACGTAACAGCGTCTAGGGCGACTCACAGATGCTAGCGAGGCTAGTGTTCCTCGCTGATATCGAGACGTTTTAACCATGGCCTCAGACATTGTGCGCCGGCAGGTTTCCTGCCAGCGTGCCATCTCGGAGGCCATGCTTTAACTGCATCGTCGCCATATGGTTTCATATCGGTGCTGGTATGTGTCATGACGCATTACTTCGCTTCACCACTCACGGACGGCGGCACCGCCCAGCCAATAAGTGTAGCTTGCGAGATAGAATGTGTGAGAGATATAAGGCGCGTTTGTGGTGCGGCGTACATGGACGCCCCTGGCGTGGTCAGTAGAGCGGCAGGCTCCTATCGTCGCCGACCGAGATGTCGTTGGTTCGATTCCCGGCGGCTGAGCTTTCTCTTAGTTTTTTTTTCTGATCCGTCAGCATCCATTTTATCAGCGTCATATCTGTGACGGGAATATGTCACTGAAATATTGGTGGACCCCGGCATAAAATACTTTCGTGTTAAAAAAAAACTCACACCATCTCCCGCTAAGCAGGACCATGAGGCGATGCGAAGCAGCGTTTCGGCATCTCGAGCATGCGTTACAGAGGGGGAAGTGGAGAGGGGAAGCGGAGAAAGGGTAAAGGAGAGGAGGGATGGAGAGGGGAAAGGGAAGTGGGGAGGGGAAGTTGGGAGGGGGGAATGGGAGAGGAGGTGTGGGGAGAGGGTTTGCGCATGCGCAGTAAGGGTGGTCACGCCGCACACCACCACCACCGGATTGAACTCCGCCATAAGATGCTTCGCATCTAAAAAATCCAGCCAGCTCCACTTCGCGAACACAGTCGAAACGGCGAAGCTTACGGCCGTCATTCATCAGGCTATATCGTGACGACCTGCCCGTTCTCGCGTGAGCTCTCGCTGGCGCTCACTTCGGGTGGCTTCTTCTTCATCAGAAGGAAGGGAAATGTTCGCCATTCAGAAAGCGGGAACTGCTGAGCACTGACACGCTATTTTACACTACACTGCGCCTCACCGTCACCCCTTGCCGCGTTTCTCGAAGGTTCACCCCTCGACAACTTCCGCCTACGCCCTCGCATCTCCCGACACGTCCTCCCCTCTCGCAGCATGTGTCGCCTCTCGAAACACGGCGCAGCCCTCCCCTTGCTAGCGAGCCTGCTCTCGCTGCATTGCAAGGCCAAACACCACGTGAGCAGTTCTACGCCGACCCCAGACATGAAAGCCTCGACTAAGAACAGCTTCGCTGTTAAGAGGTCAGCGCGAGATGTCCGCGTGTACTTCGTCCATCGCGTCTTTCCGGCGTTGCCCGAGTCAAAACAATAACAGCACTTCCCCTATCAGGACAGTAGGGGCAAGCGAAGGTTTGGGTGTGCGTGCCGGGCCCATTATTGCTCTTTATTTATTTAAATATTTATTTATTTCTGTCTTTGTTTCTTCCTGTATTTATTCGTTGACTTGTTTCTTTCTATCACAATGCGCATTGATCCTTCCTAACGTCGTGCTTATTCCTTGCCTGGAGCTGAACATTGACCCATTGCGTCGTAGAGCAACACTTCTGTTGCTACAGGTTCTTTCTTTCTTTCTTTCTTTCTTTCTTTCTTTCTTTCTTTCTTTCTTTCTTTCTTTCTTTCTTTCTTTCTTTCTTTCTTACTTTCTTTCTTTCTTTCTTTCTTTCTTTCTTTCTTTCTTTCTTTCTTTCTTTCTTTCTTTTCTTTCTTTCTTTCTTTCCTTCTTCATTTCCTTTGTCCTTTCTTTCTTCCTTTCCTTCTTTCTTTCTTTCTTTGTTTCTTTCGTTCTTTCTTTCCTTCTTTCTTCCTTCTTTCTTCCTTCTTTCACATTGCGCTTTCATCTTTCCTAACGTTGTCCTTCTTCATTGCCTGGAGCTGAACATTCACCCATGTGCGTCGTAGCGCAACACTTCTGTTGCTACAGGCAAAAACGAAGGTCATGCGTGATACAGGGAAATGCAGAAATCAAACTCAACATTCAAATGTGACAATGTGAAATGACAAGTGACCTCGATATAAGATATTATTTCCACATCAGAAGCGCTGATCACCTAAAAGTCCACGATCGAGAGAGCATCGGTTAATGTAAAACGGCGCATACAAGCAAGCATCTGACCGGAGGACTTATGAGGGCCTATTTGAGGGGGTCGGGCAAAAAAAAATGAGTTGGGGTGTGCGAATATCAAATTTTTCGATTACGAATCGAATACGAATATCCACCTTCGAATATCGAATATCAAAGGAAAAATGCCTCCACAGTAACAATATTTTATTTAACATGTAGCTATTTGAAGAACAGAAAACATTTACAGCCTGACTGGCAACACAACATACACTGCTATCTCCAGAACACAATGTCCAGGCTAGCACAATGCACATCACAAGACAAACAAATAATATCTGGGGTTTAACGTCCCAAAACCACGGTGGATTATGAGAGACGCCGTAGTGGAGAGCTCCGGAAATTTCGACCACCTGGGGTTATTTAACGTGCTCCTAAATCTAAGTACACGGGCCTCAAACATTTTCGCCTCCATCGAAAATGCAGCCGCCGCCGCCGGGATTCGATCCCGCGACCTTCGGGTCAGCAGTCGAGCGCCATAACCACTAGACCACCGTGGCGGGGCAAGACAAGCAAATATCACGGCACAATGAAAGTAATGACTACATATTATCATGAAGAAATATGAGTTGCTCCAAATGATCAGGCAGCAGGCGCTCCCTTCTAACAGAGACAACCCCCCCCCCCTGCCACTGTCTTTCTTCAGAAGTGGTCCCGCATAGTGAACGAGTGGTAGTGCGGCACGTTACGGCCGCATAATATCGAAAATGTACAGTTACATGATCGCCAACAGCGCTGCACGTCGGAGATGCACCAGCAATAAATCATACGTATTGGGGCGCTCGTCGCAGGCAGATATCGTGCCTCCGTGTACTTACGATGTTTATCGCTCCTCTCAGCAACGTTTTTAGCGATACGAACGCAGCAGAAATGTGGAAGACGAGTTATCTTATGCATGATAATCGTATCGCATATTCGAATTTTTCGAATATTCGAAGTTATCGAATATTCGAAGCTTTTCGAATACACGATTTTCGAATCGAATACGAATATTTTGAATATAATATTCGACGAATATTCGAAACTTTCGACTATTCGCACACCCCTAGAAATGAGCACTCACAGAACGAGAACAGTTCATCCTTGTACGTGTTGCAGAAAAGAAGTAACCGATTAAAAATTGCGAGACTTCCGTGAAGGCTCGGAGGCTTACTGTGGCTTCTGTGATACAGTCAACGGTCGGAAAGACTGCTATTCAGGCGTCCCAAAGAATTACGTGATGGTACGTCATCGCCACCATCTTGAAAATTGGCCGCCAACCAGAAGCGCGATAACTGAAGGCGAAATTGGCGCTAGACTCGATGGCGAGTCAAAATGAAAGCAGCCAATGGCAGCCTGCCGCCGTGCCGGCAAAGCCGTGCGCCCCGCGCCGGCCGCGGATGCCGTACGCGCGCCGCCACGCTAGTTTTGAATTCCTCGAAAGTTCCGTTGCAGCACGAAGCGAGCGTTGAGCGCATGCACCAGGCTGGCCGTGCAGGCAGGCTATGCTTGGGGGACACCTGCAAGTCTCCCGCTGTGGTTGGCGGGTCATTGTTCGCTCTTGAGACTTATTGGAGTGGCCGTTATGGTCAGCCGTGCTCCGCCGCCGCCATATCGGAGCCCGTCGCCAGCCTTGATATGAAGTTTCGTGATGTTCCGTTACATGAAGCGACCGTTGGCCGGCGTTTGCGTGTTGTGCGCTCTTGCCGCCGTGATGGTTAACGGCACGCACCATTCATACATCACGCAGCGGTGCACGGATACTTCGAGACCGAGTTCCGCAAGATTCTTCCCTGATCGAAAAAACTATAGGTGAGTATGCGCGCGGTTTGCGTTCGCAGCCACACATACATAGCTTCATTGCAGTTGGGCAACAGTTGCTTTTAAACATGGCTGAATCGTGAAGAGCGCGATGTTGCAGTTAATATCGCTGTACCAAGAAGCAGCGAAAAGAAAGCACTTTAGACTCATAGTTTAACTTTTGCGTCTCTGACATCACTGCGTCCTTGGAAGTGCGTTTTGCATTTTTTTTGTCTGTTTATCACTCGCCTTCGTTTAAGTACGCGTTTCTGAGTCTCTGCGACGAAACTACGTTTGCGTGATGCGACTGCGTAATTTGTCTCGTTGGAATTCATAGTTTGCAAGTGCTTTTGTGGCGGACGTAAACGTTTTCGGAGTTATCGAGAAGGTCACAAGTGATGCGTTTGACCAAGGAAGGGTTAACAACTATAGAATCTGCTCTCTGCGAAGTCTCGATACGCAACATCGAGTGCACCAGCTTTCTACTCTGCCCTCAGTGCTTTCTTTCGGTGCGTGAATGTTCATTCTATGTGCTTACAGCTGAAAAAGTACTCTTCGTGTGTATGTATAATCTCTCTAATTACCTAGAGAAAAACCGTTCGAAGAACCTTCATGCGTAGACATGAGAATTGTTTTTTTTTTTCTGGTGAGCCTTGAGTATTGCACGTGTCCTATATGCAGAATTTTATTGATGCGTTTATCTCAATGAAGTGCTCAGTGTACGCGGCTTGACATTCTCACTTCAGTGACGTTATCTCACAGCTATGCATTGTATTCATGGGGAAAGAAAAGCTGCGTAGTACACTAATTTCACTTGCCCATTGGGTAATAAGCGTTTTTTCGAATGTTATCTGTGGTGCATAAACTGACCATCGCCTTCATGTCGTTGCCGCCAGCTAACTGACAGTAGTGGTCAAGTGCCAAATAATGTGTATTTCTCTTTTTAGTGCGATGTACTGCTTACTCTGCTAAATCTGCTTTTTCATTTTGTTTATCACTAGTGAAGGTGTCCAGCAATCTATGTATATTTGTGCAACATCTGAGCATATATATATATTTGTTTTGTGTTTCGTATTAGTACAGCGGTTAATAAGTAGTTCATTGCATTATTATTCCATATTTAGGTATTTTGCGCATCTTTATTGTTTTTGCCATGCACTGACATTTCGCCTACATTTCTTTAAATTTCATGACTCTCTCACGTCAGAAGCTCCTGTGCACTTTGGTCAGCATTGTACTAAACAAAAATCGTGTTACTTATATGTTTATACGTCAAAGGGCCTACATATTTCAGTGTATTCTATTTTTAATTCCCAATTTCTGAACTTTACAATGAACTTTTGTGCTGTTTTCTCATGAACACACTGTGCATTCTTTCCTTCTGTTCTTCTCCTGAACTTGTGCCGTGCCCCATTATGTGCGAATCTTGAGTTTCGGAAACGCAGGAATAAAACGAAGTCACAGATATGTTGTGGGTGGAAGTCATCCCTTATGCTCTGGATCATACAGGCTGCGTGTAAAACGCACTGCGTACCACGAGCGGACAGAAAAACATGACTGCGCGACCAAGCACAGCACGTGCGCGCACGCGAAAAAAATAAATAAAAGACGCGCCACGCACACACAAAAAAGAAACGGCGCGCGGCATGAGGAAGAAAGCAAGGGCGCCCAAAAAATAAACAAGGAAAAAACCGCGGGAGGAGCGTGAGAGAGAGAGAGGGGGGGGGGGCTGGGTAACTTATTACCGGTAATCAATTATACGAAATGTGAATGAAATACCCAAAAACGTTATAGTTTCGAAAATGCGCTCGATTAGTTTAGAAAATCAAGAAAATGTAATTGATTACGAGTAATCAATTACTTGTTATGGCTTACGTACAACTCCGCTTACAATACAGGAAATCAGAAGAAATGATCGCATACGCAAAATTATGAGAACCTAGAAAACTCCGAGATTTCAGAATATACAGAAACTCAAGACAAACAACAAAAAAATAAAACAAGAGCACTTTGTACTAACTAATCATGATATCATTTCAGGCACCCTCGCGCAGTGTGTCACAGTTAATGATACCGTCGGTTGATGCGGACAGGGTATTGCACTCATGCCACGCAGTCTCAGCGTGTTGTGAATAGAGCGCTGCAGTTTTCTCAAGAAACCTGGTGTAAAGAATCTACAGCTTCTGCATTCAAAAAGCGAGCCGTAGAACCACGTACAAATGAAATTGAACTGCATTAGAATGACTTGAGTAAGAGCAAAACTGAGAAAAATACACTAAGTTTGTTAATTTTATATAGGTGAGTTTTCACTTATATTTTCTTATGAAGCAATAAAGCCTTCAATTCTACCCTTTCTTAACCGTGTTGCGTTAGTGCCTTTTAAAACATAAGTATGGACCAGTACCATCAAGCGTGCCTTTCCGTTCTGCTTCATTTGACGCCCGTATTTTTTCGGGATATCAGAGATCAGCGTTCAGCCTCCGCAACTAAAGACTAAATCCCTGTGTTAGTTAGTTCGACGTTTTCTACCGCACTAAGAGCAGCGGCTTCCTCTCCCCCTTCTGATGAAGGTCGGCGGGGAGAAAGCTACGCGTTCACGAAACAGCTAAGATTTCGCTTACACGACGCAAGTCATGCAAGCTGGTCCATTGAGCGATATGACCAGCCCAATTAGTTTTAATCGGTGACCCTCTGATCCCGTCACCTAATCTCCTTTCTGCTCCCCCCACCCCCCGCCCTCTTCCCTATTGATCATTCGTCCGCTAACGTGCGTCTCGTTTGCGTCAGAGGACTAACTTTCCACGAGACCGCGGCAGCAACGACCTTGGATCCAACTCGTCCTATCGCTCGGGCACCTTCATGTGGCAAAGGGCATATGGCTATCACGACGTGGTTCAAGCACGTTTCTTGCATCGCAAATTAGTCGGCAGCGTGTTGCGCCGTTTTTGCTATGTTGTCTTTGCAATCGACTTTGGTTGAGCTTAACTTCCGTGAAGTTATTGGCCTGGGCCACGCCAGGAAGAAAAAGACAGAGGTGAAATGAAGTGCCCTTGCGTGCACCGAATGTGAAAGAAGTGCTAGGCACAGAGAGATACACAGAGAAGACTGGCGTACTCGGCAAGGCCACGGTGCGTGTGAGCACGGCGTGTCCGGGCGTGTCGGCTACCTGAACGTTCATACTATCTCGAAGTGACATTGACACAGGACGTTCTCGCATCGTCACGCGATTTTGAAATTTGATATTCAATCGCGTCACTACGTCACATGATGACCGTCGCGTGACTACGGCACACTGACGTTTGCTTGAACGGTCGAGTCTGTTTTGTGTGTGGGCTATCCAAATGTTGGAGATAAAACAAGTCAACTCTACTGGAGTGGACGAGATCGCTTTTGAACTTGGCTGAGCTCAATTTCAGATATGGGCTTGGTGACATTTCCTCTTTTTTTGTGTGTGTGGGCCACTCAGAATTGCGGGGTGGGTCAGTTAGCTCCACTCTGGGATTAGGTCTTTTCGGTTTTGAACATGGCCCACTCAATTTTAGGCTACCGTAATTTTGGGAGTGGGCCAATGCGTTCTGGAAGTGGACCAGGTCATCTTTGAACATGGTTCAACTCGATGTTCAATATAGGCAAAACCCATGTTTGGATGCGTGGCACTGACATTTTTGTGGTAAAAGATGTCAATCTTGGGAGTGGGCCAGGTCAGTTTTCATCATGGGTAAAATAAATTTGCGATATGCACAAATTCAGCTTTTCGAATGCGGCCACCTAAAATTCTGCGTTGGGCGAAGTCAATTTTGTAGAGGGCGAGGTCGGTCTGTAACGTGGTTGAAATGGATTTTCGATGTAGGCAAGGTCAATGTTAGTGTATACCACTAGAATTTTGGGGATGGGCCGAGCCGGTTTTAGAAGCGGGTTTTTTGGTTTTCAACGTGGGTCATCTCGTACACTCAGTTTAATACTTGTACAAGCCCAACGTTCTGGGTTTGGTCCATCCAGATTTTGGGGTAGGTTAAACCAATTTTTGTCAGGGGACCTGGTCTTTTTTGCACGTGGTCCAGCAAAATTTTCGACTGCGGCAAAGTCACATTTTCGGCCGCATGTACAAGCGCATAGTTACGAGCACGACATAAATGGTGACGTCATCAACTCTTGTTGTTTTTCATATCCTCGTATCCTTCATTAAGGCGGTCGCCCAGCCCGAGCCATCTATAGGTGCCATTGTGTGCAGCCACGCCTCCTACCACGTTTACCCTTTCGCAAAAAAAAAAAACGGTTATCCATTAGTTTCCGACGTAGTTGCTCGGCTAGTTCGCTGTCTTCCTCTCACGCGGGCTTCTTACGCGCGCCTCACATCCCGACAGATTGAAACTTGCGTGCGCTCTGCACAGGTGACTCGCGGGTATCTTGGACTTTCATGGTTATCCACTGTTGGTGTGTCAGTTTGTAATGGATGATTTACAGCTACAATAGATGATTTATCAGATGCCGGTGACCATTTTACGACAGCAGATATACCGAAATTCATTTACTTGAAGATGTCAAGTACAACAGCGGCTAACATGGATGCGTCCCACACTCACCCATCTAAGAACAGGTAAGAGGCCGGCTCATGCATTTTAGTACTTTGCTTGATTACAAAGACCTGCGGCGAGAACTTCCCATGAACTAGATTTTACACAGAGTGCCCCAGCTTTCTTCAGCCAGGGTTGAAAAATATGCCGACGCACTCTATGACGATGCCAGCAAATGCATGCTTCTTACTATCGTCTGAAGTAAGTCACAAAATTTTTCTTCTGCTTAATTTCTAATTAGGTGTGTTTTGTTACCTAACTTTTAGAACAACGAAGCTAGCCAAAAATCGTGGGGAAAAATTGTCGATCGGTTCGCAAAACGTCCAATTAGACAGTTTATAACTTTATGTATGCTTATTATTAGTGCTTTTCAGGTTATCGCAGCTGCTCGCGACATGACATGCCCGCTTGCGCGCCGTATTGCAGCGCTCCCAAACGTTCCGTGCGAAAAATATCACGGTTTTTGGCCGGGTGTGCTGCCACGGCAGGGCGGCGACGATGGTGGTGGCTGTGCGGTGACGCACGTTTTGATAGCGACTACATAAGCGATAAGTTCAGCGTCTGTTTATTGCTGTCATGAACCGTTGCAAGGGAAGCATGTCGTTTGTACACGGAACGTAAGGGAGCACTGTAATCAAGGCGCGCCCAGGCGCACAAGCGGACATGTCACGTGGTATTTTTTTTTTGTATTTCGCGGGCATCTGCAATATGCAGAAAAACACTAATAATTCACGCATACAACGTTATAAAATGTCTAATCGGACGTTTGGCGAACCGGCTTACAATTTTTCCCTATATAATTTTTGGCTAGCTTCGTTGCTTGAAACGTTAGTTAAGTAATCATGCCCAGCTAGATAATTAAGCGGGAAATAAAAAAAATCGCGTGGCTTACTCCAGACGATAGCAAGCAATATGCATTTGGTCGCGTCGTCATAGAGTGCGTCGGCATATTTTAAACCCTGGCTAAAGAAAGCGGTTGCACCCAGTATAAGCCGCATGTCGTCAGTAATGACGAAGTTGGGCTCCCTGGCAACGCGCTTTCGTTGGTGTAACTATTTGTATTAATTTGCTTGTTCTTTGCACGCTCTCGCAACTAGCGCCTGTGACGAAACCGTGCTCAAGCATTCGTCAGACAGTCTCACTGTGTCGATTCTAGTTCAGGGTTGGCTTTTAGGAAGACAAGCGGTGGGTGCAACCGCAAAAGTCACGTAAGGTTTACGGGGGACAAGTTTTACGGAGGCAAGACACATGAGGAGAAATTTTGGGGAACAGACACGCTGAGTAAAGGGCTACCTAGCGTGTGAGTAAGGGCTACCCAGCGTGTGTGTTCGCCAAAATTTTTCCTCTTGTGTACGCGTTTTTCGAGGCTGGTTTCGTCGATTTTACAGACTATGCACCGACAGGCCCAGCATCAGACTCTTCTAAAGTGGATAATAGATGTGATGAAACATTTCTCAGGTAGCGAAGAATCGCTGAAGAATGCCACCAGAGGTGGCATTGTAGCGCGTACTTCCTCTAACTTGCCTGGTAAGCGTCTAAAGCAAAACGATACGCAAGCGACATGCCTTCCATATCCCTGATCGACCTTGAGCGCTTTTCCAACTCGTGTGAGCCGCTTTTCCGCCTAAACGCAAAAAAAAATGTGCATCTTAACAGCTAACTCGAAAAGATAACTAAAAAAACAAAAGCGCGGATTATTTTTTTTCTTAAACCCGACGCGAGATGCAAAGCATATATTACCACTTTATTGGAACTGATGCGTTCTCCTGTACACCGTCTCGCAATTTTTGACCTTGCAACGTATATTGACATGGAGTTTCCACCTCCGGTCAAATGCAGCGTTCATTTTCTTCGCAATAAAATAGTGCATTGTACCGACCAGCCTGAGTGAATTTAGTGATATTGTTAATTTATTTAGTCCAGAGATCATGAACCTTAATTAAATCCAGCAGATATTGAAGCTCAGGAAGGTATGGAGGACGTTAATTGTACTGTTTAAGTATACTGTAGTAATTGCGATATATATGTGAAGTAAATTGGACGAAAAGACCACTTGCCGCCGGCAGGGACCGAAGCTGCAATCTTCGGATTACGCGCCCGATGCTCTTGCCAAAAGAGCTACGGCGGCGGTTATCCTCCGTCCACTTATCGGCTAATCATGTGCATGCATACCTGGGAGTGTTAGTCAGCGCCGCTCGTAGCCATTGGGGCTATTGTGGAACTCTTTGTTTTGCCAAATAGCGTCACGTAGCACGTGAACCTTTTACGAGCGGACAGCTGACCTATACCCCTCGCATACTACCTGAAGTCACCAAGTCAGCCGGAACGAGACCTTCACTCTGAATGAATGAAATAAGGAAATTTTGAGGGCTCGTTTCGTTGTTTGACAAATGAACGTGCCCTCAAAGTGCCTTTCCTTCCCTCGATGATCATGAAACGAATTTCGAGCAAATAAAGCTACCTGAGCATGACGCTGCAGCGTTCAAAATTAAAGAGTTAGTTCAACACTGGATATCGCTGCCATCTCAGGTAACCAGTCGGGTGCCTTAATATTTTTCCTTCTCGTCGATAATTATTGGCATTGAGATTTCATTTCAACAAAGGTAAACAGGCGACTAAGAGAAGTGCAGCGCTCTTTTAACAAGCAAACAGTAAAGACAGCCGAGCGCTGAATGCAAGTACAACGTCTTTCTCAAAATAAAACCACCATGCCAATTAAGTAAAAAAGAGTAAGTGCACGTGCGCGCAAATATTTTCATACAGCGATTTTTACCATGTTCATGGACGATTTCACAGCGGTCACTGCACTAAATATAGTGAACTCAATGCGTCGGTGTGTGCCACAGCTCTCGATACGGAGGCGTTCACACAAAATATTACCGAACGATCAATGGATGAACGTTTATATTTGGACTTGGGTACTGGAAACATTCGCTGTGAAAACGTACCTAACTACCTGCAGCCGCTGGATATTAACTACACTATAGGAATTCCAAAAGTAACCTTCCGTGCTACTGAAGTCAATTGTACTAAGGTTATCCCTGACAGGATCGATATAGCAAAGGAAAAGGCAGTTCGGACTTTACCATATGTTAAGTAACGACAGTCATGCCTCTTGCCTCGAATTAAGATGCGCAATGTGGTAGATGAAGTATCCTTTCTTAGTATTAATCTGTGTTCTGTACAGAAACAACATTCGAAGCGTTGTATTTTAAAATGCAAACGGTTTTTTACAGCGCGTCTCTTAAAACATCCTAGCGCATTCTATGGCCAAAACTCGTAATCACAACAAACTAAAGCTTTTGCAGAACTCCGTGTGTTCGCATTACTTTCAAGTAAAGTAACTGTGGGACTAGTAGTAGCCTGTAATATTCCTCTTGTGAAGTTTTTAGCACAGCCGACAAAAGCAGCTTGCTTCAAGTCAAGCGAATGCATCCGAAAGACACTTGCTGAAAACAAGGCAGTTGACTGAAAAGCACAGTTTCTTCAGGCGCCCTTGCCTGTGGACCTCTCAGTAGTTCAACAAAGGAAGAACAACATCTATTGCAGTAATGTGTCACGTGACTTGTCCCTTATTCTTTTTTTTAATGTTAATACACGTTACTATGAACAAGCTAAAATTGTTTCTTTATTTGGCATGGAATTCACCTAATTACACACGATACAAATATGTTAGGGATCCAGGCAAAAACGGCAGAGCAACGTGCAGGATGTCACTACAGCAAGGATTGAAATACAGAACAAAAAGTCGTCTGTGAACGGTGAACGCAAAACTTTGCGCTTTCCTCTGCCGCTGCAATACAGAGAGACAACATGTTATTACAAGCTAGAAGAGTATGTGGTTGAATGTGCCGTTTTTAATTGAAATATAAAATAAATGAAGGAGTTGTTGCCATCATTGTTTAGCGATGGCTACCCCTTTCCACTTGGCTGTTATGATAGAAAAAAAATTGGAAAAAATATATCCATATATACAATCCTACATTTGGTAAGTTCAAGAGTTCTCGTTTGAACAGAGCCCACATGCAATCGCAGTGCACACTTTCAATGTAGTCCGCTCAATATTTATCACAAATATTGGTTTCTCAAAAAAAGAGTTGAAGCGCTTTCATTGCTTGGCTATTTATCCGAGATGGCCAACAAGAACGCTCGCTCCGAGTCCAGTTCTGTTCAAGTCGCTCTCTACGTGCGATGCGCTTGGGACAGTCGAGCAACAGAAGATGCATATCTTGGTCGTCGTGACCGCATTAAAATGTTGACGATGGCGCATGCTGAATCCGTAATAAAAAGTGCTTTGTGTAAGCAGTTCCGAGTATTAGGCGATGCATGACTGTGTCGATACGTCGTAGGAGCTGATGGTCTAATTGGAACCTAAGATTAGGGTCAAGAGCCTACAAGATCGATTCCCTTATGCTGTCTGAAAACCAGATGGAGAAACATAATTCACGTTTTACTGTTCGTAATATGCGGTGCATGTCGCATTGTGATATAGGAATGAGGCGGGTGTGTGTACAATGATGAACGACTTTTGCCAGCTCATCTGCCACTTCATGTCCCTTGATTCAACAGTGACTGGGAACCCACTGCAATACCTCGTGATGTTCTCACTTTGCGGCTTCTGAAAGCTCTTTTAGGATAGCGTGTACTATATGTATATCAATTTTCCTTGAAGTGGCATTTTCCACACACGTAAGAGCCGCTAGGAATTCCGTGATCACTACTCACCTTCTTGGCTTCGTTGACAGTTTAATAAAGCTGATGTCAAGCTTCGATGTTCTTGGAGAGGAAAGATCACCGAGCCGACACGCATATACTTCATGTAACTCCGGAATGATAAATGCCGATGTAGCAGTCTCTTTGGCGACGGAGCCATCAGTGTACACGTGAGTGTAGCCTTGATACCTGTCAAACAAGTGATGTGAGGCCAACTGTACTGTGGCAACGGCTGTAACGTCATTTCACTGCGAAGTCCTTCTATTGACGTTTCAGTAGCTAGTAGCTCCAGAAACCAGGGCGGGTACTTTAAGTCGGGTGGCCTATGTGTCGACACAGGAAGCTGTGAAATGTTCTGTCATTCAGCTCTCAACAAAGACAAAAAGATTTATATGCTCATAAGAGATACCTACTGTATCATTGTATATTTGCATCGAATCCGTAAACATAAAATAATGCAAATGCAGCACACATAACAACGTGCGTCTTAACGTGACAGCTGACAAAAAACCGTTGACTAAGCAATTTCAGTGAAGACGAATGCCTCGTAAGCTCGCCATGCATACCCTAAGACGTCCAGCTGCAGCCATGTCTGCTCTTAGTCTCCTCTAGAAGTATTATTGCCTAACAGGAATCGTGGATGACGTCTGTAGATCCTGCACCGAGATAGCTTGAAGACACTAGATTTGAAGAATTTCGCTGCACTGTGCTTCAGTTGAATACATTTGGTGAAACATAAAATACTAGAAGGAAGCCTGACTTTTGGAGTATTGTAAAAGGCAAAAACAGCACTAAATCGACGAGACGAACGAACCGCAAGACGAGCGCTAACAACTGCGTTATTTATTGCGTCAATGCAATATAAAGGAAAAAGGCGAGGAACAAGGTCACTTGAACTTGAAGTTTGAAGTTGATTTCAAGACAGTGTTACATTTTTTTTTTGCATTTTACAGTCATTCATGAAACAAAGATACAATCCGTGATGTGGAATGCGGGAAAAAAGCTGCGATACAAACGCAGATTGACTAGCCCCACATCCCAGCAATACAATGCGAAAAAAGTGACAGCATTCATTAAGCCATCTAAACAAGTAAACGGACACAAATTCGTTATTTAAAGTGGCACAATAAGGAATGTGAGTACATAAAAAAATGTAGACAGTATTGCACTCTTTGAAGAAATACGAAAAGTAAAAATAAGCAAAATACAAAAAAATCTTCGTAACTTTGAAAATTTGTGCGAAAATTTTCCTTTTTTTTTCTCTTGAGTCATGTGCGGATAAAAAATTGGACATAACCTGTTCCGAAAGAGGCGCAATCGCTCCAATGAAAAACTGACTTTATTTAGTATATGTGGGAGTGAATGTCTCAGCATTTGGAGACCATAGTTCAGTAAAACTTGCCGCTGAGCGAGTTGGTTCATACTTGCAAGAAAAGAATAGATGCGCGCAAACTACAGACAAGGACGCAGAAGACACGGACAAGTGCAATTGACAGCGACGACGAAAAATAAAGTTAGTTGAAAGTTTGCGCTCGTCCGTGTCTTCTGCGTCGTTGTCTATGGTTTGCGCGCATCCATTTTATTGCGAGAGCAATTATATGGACAGTCTCGGCTGGAAAATGTCCGTCCCCGTCGCCGTCATTCACCGTATATGTATAAGTATGTATATATATATATATAGAAAGGCCACAAAGAAAAATCATTAAGAAATTCTTTCCGACGCGCGGAATCAAACGGGCGACCTCTCGCTTTGCAGCCCGCCGCGTTAGACGTTAGGCCACGACAGCACTGTCTCTCAGCGTGCTAACGGCGAGCTATTTATATACACCGTATTTATATGCTTTCTTAGTGGCCACATAGATGGCGCGACGTGCGCGCGTGCTGCGCGCTTTAAAGATCGTCGCCCCGTCCCTGCGAACGCCGTTGCTGTTCGCTCTACAGGGCGTCGTCGCTTTCGTGCGCTTATCTCAAGGAGAGAAGGGGCGGCCGGTGGGGTGCTTCGCTTCGCTCGCTGCAGCGGCCGCGTTTGCGAAAGGAGCGCGCCGTTCAAACAGAAATAATAAGTAACACCTGTGACAATTAGTTCGCGCTCGTCTTGTGTGTACCTGTTCGTTTGTTTCGTGCGTCCTGCTTTATGTTTGAGCAGTGCGCTTCAAGTGTCGAGCTGTGACGCATTAGTTCGCGCTTGTCCTGTGTGCGTTCTTTTCGTGCGTCCTTTGGGCTCGAGCGATGCGCTGGCAATTTCGAGCTGCTTTCCGTTCTTCGCGTTACATTACAATTTATTGCTATCGCAATCATTGCTTCGCCGTTGCGGCGAAACTGTGACTTTTTGCATGACGTTTGCATTTTTTCTCTTGCAAGATTGCGCCTTGTATGAACATCTGAGTAATGAATACTTACTCTACGAAAGGTATATTTTGCGCTAAAAATAGTTTTAGACTTCTCAAGTTTCTAGACTTTACGAAAAGAAATCACGAATTTTAAGCCCACATTGAGGCGCAATTTACACCACGTGGTGCTCCAATTAAAAATCAGCTTTATACCTCAATCGAGAGCAAATAAGCCGTTCTTCTAATAAGACAAGTTTTATCATTATAATTATTATTTTAATAAAGAAAATAATTTTTGAATTTCAGCATTATTGCCTACAGTCCCATATGGTCATGCAGCAGCTTGCTCTTTAACGTTCCCGATTGCCGTCAGTGGGGAACTTCAAAAATTATTTTCTTCCTTAAAACAAAAATTGTAATGATAAAACTTGCCATATAAGAAGAACGGCTCATTTGCTCTCGATTGAGGCATCAAGCTGATTTTTACTTGGAGCACCACGTGGTGTGAATCGCGTCTAAATGTGGACCAAAATCACAATTTTTTAAAATTCCCGATTTTTTCTCGTAAAGCCTAGAAACTTGAGAAGTCTCAAACTATTTTTAGAGCAAAATGTACCTCTCCTGGAGTAAGTAATCATTACTCAGATGTTCATACAAGGCGCAATCTCGCAACAGAAAATATGCAAACATAGAACATTTTGGCCTAATTCCCGCAGGCGTAAATAGCAGAAAAATTGCAGTAATATTATACAGCTTCAAACACCCGGCAGAGACGCCTTTTCTTAATATGTAAACCTATTTGATATCGAAACAAGAAACGACCCTTTTATTATAAATTTTTACATACAACACCCAGACGGCATTCTTGGATAGAAAATCGTTGGCGCAAAACAAGAACGAGGACGAAGAAGTAACACGGACAAGCGCACTTCTTCGTCCTCGTTCTTGCTTTGCGCCAACGATTATCTAACCAGCTATGCACCAACTAGCCCGACAGCATACGTTATTGGACATTCTTGGAAATTCGGAAGGCTCCCACGTGACCAACAATTTTTTTTCTCTCAGAAATATTCTACCAATTCACGGTTTTCAATGTAATAAGTCAGCACGATTTTTTTCCAACATATTTGAAATGGTCGCCAATATGGCTGGGAGGTTTGGCATGGAATGACCCTGCTTCAAGCCTTGCGCGGCGCGAAGCAAGCCTCGCGAATTTTTTATTCTTTCCATTCGTCGGGTCAAGGTTGCCGATGTCGGTGTTTCTTAACGCTCACGCATTTGTGTTACCGATGTGTGTTCTCGCCGTTCCTGTGTAGATATGAACTGTCAATCACCTGTGGCGCATACCCGTGCACGGCGGCCCGTGGTAAATGGGTATGGGCCACACGTGTCTGGAAGGAAGGGTTTCACGACGTACGCGACAGGATTTTCACGTTATTTATGTCATGACCCGACAGTGACATTCGTCAAATGCTCTTGCCTCCCATGCCGACTTTGGTCGGTATGGGAGGGTAGGAGGCGACCAAGTTAAGGAGGCGATCATGAGAGTACCCAGGGCGTAGGCGGCTAGATAGATAGATAGATAGATAGATAGATAGATAGATAGATAGATAGATAGATAGATAGATAGATAGATAGATAGATAGATAGATAGATAGATAGATAGATAGATAGATAGATAGATAGATAGATAGATAGATAGAAACGTTAAAGTTGCCAAAAGTTCGCTAAGAAATGCTTCGCATTAAAAAATGAGACAAAGAACTTTGCGGAACACTGTGGCACGTAAGGGATTCTTTGTAAAGGTCGGAACTCTCTTCAACAATTTTCTTAATGCTTTTGACACTGCACGTCGAGTGGAGCGGGTTAATTTCATTACCACGAGACAAATTTGCACGAGCCTACATGGGTCTGACTAGTGTCTGGGATGGAACTATCGGCGGATTTCGGCCAATTGAGTGTAACATTTCAAGTGTAACAGCTATGGCACGTGCCTGCTACCATCAACAATGCTCAAGTGGTATGTTAGGCTCATCTTGTGCTTATGTATTATCGTATGCTCAATACAGCCACAGAAAAATTCGACGCTCTAGCTTTTCTCAAGAAAGCTAAAAAACACGAACATCAACATCGACAATTTCAGTTATATCTTCTGTAATGTCAGCATTGATTCCTTATTCATGAGGTCTTAATGTCTGCCTTTCAGAAGTAGCACAATATCCTACGAGTCGTCAAAAGAGGTACGTGCAGAAAGAAAAAAAAAAGCTGGAGTAGTTCATTTCCTTGATTATCGTACTAAGTTAAACATCAACCGTTATAGTTCTGAGAGCAACTGCAGGAGTCGAAAACCCAGGAAATCCTTCGCAGCATGGGGCTTCAGGCAGAGATCACTTATGCGTTTCGGGGACTGACCTTGTTGCTGAGTAATTCATGCCAGGAAACTGTCGCTCCGTCCAGACTATTTTCCTGGCCCATGACGAGATAGCGTCTCAAACTTTTAAGTTGGGCTAATCCACAATAAAATGCAGCCGTCGTTGACTGACACAGTGATGGGGACATGACCTATGGGACTTGCCCTATTTAACCATGAATGTCACGAAGCCTCGAAATCTCCGTTATCCCTGGGTCATTATTAGTGCACACTGCGTTCACTACGAAACCTGCAACTTGTTCATTGTGTTTTAATTTAAAAATGCATTATTTTACTCGTTTAGCGTAAGAACAGCTGTTACAAAGCCACAGGCTGGAAAAGTAAATATGGTCCGAAATCATCGTAGATCACACAACTCAACAGAATTTAAAAACGGAATGCTATCTTATAACTTACGTTTTTGCTTAGTAGTTATCTCACATCGGTAGCGTTGGCATTGCGTACCTTTCACGCATCTTCTGATCAAAGATTTCTTTAAACTAAAGCACCAAGCGCAGTCACACACACGCACGCACACAAAAACATCGTGTCAACCTTAGAAGCAAAGTGGTGAGCAGCGTCCACCGAGCTTTGAGTCAAACCGGCATGAACAAAGATCGTAGGCTGCCAACCGTTCCTTGCTGGATGGATTATATGGGCCAATTTTGGGAGGCCTTGCAGTGTCAGGCACACATTTCCAGGGACTCCCACACTGCGAGCACTGTCGTGGCAAACGAAGACGCATGGTAGTTGTGGTTGGCTGGGGCAGTTCCTAACCTAACAGCTATTGAGCAACGGCTGGATGACAGGGTGTCGGCAATGGCGCTATATATTACCGGCCGGCAACGGTTAATAAGGTCGTCAAAACGCAATCACAAAATTTGTCATCATTACATGGCGGCTGACTACTCTGGCTCATTATGAATCAGTGTAATATAGGTATGAATCATTAATAGGGATGCGCGAAATTTGTCCTCAAAGGTTTTTGTTTGGACTTTTTACAAGCCTCAGAAATGATGTTCTTTGCTCAGTCAGCGTCGCGGTCGGTAGTCAAGCTTACTGAGCTTTTGAGGATGGCTTACATTCTGCACAATTAGTGTTAGGAATACCAAAAATACGAACGATTTTCTCAGTGTTTCTAGTGATTTAACAATGACGCGCTGTCATCCCGCGATGCATTAGTTGAAAGCGGTTACTGCACATGAAAAACGCATGTTATCATATCGAAAGAAACACCTCGACAAAAGAGGGAACATAAGGAATACAGGACGCACAGACACAGCGCTGACTTGCAACTGCCAGTAGCAAGGCATAAGGAACATTAAAAGTAAAGCGCTCTGTTGGTATACTAGGCGCTCCTCTTGACCCCTTTCCTTGTTATTTCTTTGTGCAAAAGCAGCCATACCTTCGTGGCTTGTACTTGAGCATGGACCGACTAGCCCAGCAGCGTGTACCTCTATACTAGGCGAATGTCATAAAAACGACATAAAAAAACGAAACGCAGTACATGAGAACAAGAGAGTTGCTAAAGACCGAACAAATGTAGAAGCAAAAGAAAAAAAATGCTGTTAAACAACAAAAAAAAAAAGGCTAGCACGATGACATGCGCTCAAGGAAGTGTACCCCCTTCTGTAAGATGAAACGTCAGGGCCTGCTTGCACAGCTGTCGCCAAGTCTCTGGGCTGGGCGAGCAGGCCCTTACTTTCCGTCGCAAAAAAGGTTGTCACATTTCCTTTAGCGCATGCCATCCTACTAGCGTTTTGTTCGCGACCAGTTAATTGCATCTACATTTATTTGGCTTTTGCTACTTCCTGTTTCAGCATTGAACCTCCGCGTCGCAATGCTAAACACCTTTCTTTTCAGCACCGTAAACTGCTCAAGCAAGACACTTTAAAAAATGAATTTATTTTAAAAACACTGGGCAACGTCACAATACCCTTTACAGTTGTCTCACCTGGAGGTCATTTAGTTTTCCGTTTCCCGTTGAGCTGCTTTTTGCTTCCAGAAGCAAAGTAATCGATTTTAAGAAGTCTTATCTTTTCTTGACAGAGGCAACTTCTACATTTAGTGCTTTGTGAACCACCGCTGGTGACCATTAGCTGCTTCGCATCCCGCCCTTTTCCAAGCATGGGAACTTGATCATGACAAGGAAATGTTGACGGCCATTTACGCAGCCGGTTTCTACCGCTTTCTGCTTTATGCCGTCTCTTGTCCTCTAGGTTGAGGCGTCTCTCCATGTTCGTTTCTGATACTAAAGCGTTTGTGCCCCCTGTATGGAATATACGATTGAGCTCGCTGCTTGCGTCAACACTAATGTTATAACAGAACTGATCTCTGATCTCGTATCTTACATCGCGGTGAAGGAAGAAAGTCTGTCACAGCAACATCGGTGTTCAAATGTTTGCTTGTCATCGCTCGTGTGAACAAATAAATCATCAAAAAATCACAGCATATCCACGGAGTGAATGATGATGAGTGGGCGAAGCTGCGGAGGTTCATCGGTAAACCGTGAATCTTCCGTGAATTCTGCCCAGTACATCATCACCGACGTGAGATCGGGCGCGTTTATACTAAAGGTTCGATGAGTTATGACGACTTGCAGCTCACTTTAATTTTACATGTACGCTGTGAATTTTCATTGTTTAGAAAACCATTGCTTTAGAAAACATCTGGCGTCTTTCGTTAAGCAGCTGGCGTCTTTACGTTTTGCTTTAGAAACATCTGGCGTTCTCTTGTTTTGCTTTTACAAAACATCTGGCGTCTTTCGTTGGTTTATTTCATCAGTCAACGGCGTTCTGCACAAAATTTTTATTGTTTAATCACGCACAGGAGAAATCTCACTAGGCACTACCTTGGAGGTAAAAAATGGCTGCTAATGGGAATGAGAGACAGAAGAAGTCGGCTTTTAGCAAACACTTACACTTCTACTTCTACTAACGTTTCCTACTGGAACATGCCAATGGCTGCTAATGGGGAATGAGAGACAGAAGAATTCGGCTTTTAGTTAACGCGCACGCTGTGAATTTTTTATTGTTCAACAACATACAGGAAAAATCTCCCACCGGCACCACCTTGGAGGTCAAAGCGTAAGACTGGTTACGCACTACGACTACGACTACGAGGGACGAACGGGTGCCGCCTTAAGGAGCTTCGCCCCTAAAACATTTAAAAGTTATCCTTAATGATATACCTGTCATTACCCAGGAAGTTCATATACGCACATGCAGAAAAGTAGTGTCCAGAAGTACAAAAGTGCGGAGACAAGAAGTTTAGGCGAAGTGATTAGCTCGCCTAATCCAGCTTTTTTGCGTATAAAATGGACATTGTGTAACGAGAAACATAAAGGTGTACGATGTCGCTGACATGACAGAATGAAGTGAATAATTATGCCTCAAAAACAGGACCCCTTGCAGAAGACACAATCTTCCTGAGATTTTTGCACATTCGAAATGACATGATTTCGTATGTACCACTAAAGGATGTCATTTTGAGACCGCCGTTGGCCCCCTTGTTGAGATAATGTGCTGCATAGCAAGAGAAACCCACGGACCTTTTTGTAAGGCGTTTTTTGGAACACCACCAGATCCACAGGTCAGTCAGTACAAACTTCGCTTCAGAAGGGCATATATGACGGAGAAACTACAAGTATTGTCCTAGCAGAGCAGACAGATGAGCGTTTAATCTAAACAGAAAAGATTGTCTGACCTTGTATTGTTTGAAGCCTGTATTGTCTGAGGTGATGGCGGTGATCCGAAAAGCCCTCCTCACCTACAGCTGGCGCACACCAAAAATAACAAATAAAGCACAATAAGTTTTCTTTCAGGGAGTGAGGTTTGAATACGGGTTCTCCGGTCCTAAAGCGAATGTCTTGAAGTCTAGGCTACGCACCCATGCTTGCCCAATATCAGCTGAAGTGAAGCATACGAATCAGTCCTACCGACGACGCAAAGAACAATTGTGAAGCAACACGCTTGCTATGGACGCTTCATTGAAACATTCCGTCTTGACGGACTAAAAGCGCTCCACTGGACAACGCAAAGGAAAGAGTTATTCCGTGAAAAAAGAAGAGGCAACAGAGGGGGGGGGGGAGAGGGGGGCTTGACGTTTCGCTTAACTATGGTTGCCAGAGGGAAGCACGGCTTAACAATTGTAGGTTAGAAATTCCTGGAAGAAGGGCTTAACACTAATTAATTTTCGGAATATCTCTCTCCATTGGAAATATCCAATTCGTCATGGTGGCCTCTCATTATCCCCCGCCCCCGCTTTCGCAGTCGCCCTGTCCTCCTCCTTTGTTCGGATTGAAGGAGAGGGTACGAAGCATATACACACAAATGCTATGAAAGTCAGTTGCAGCCTTCAAAAAGACAAGTCCACTGGTCGAAAAATCGGCTCCAGCATTGCGAATCTCTCATCTATCAGGCATTGAGTATTATCCCGCCTATAGGCGTGGAAGAAGCCTTGAAGATGCCAGGAGCGCCTGGGGCCTCTTCTTGCGAAGTTGTCAGTTCTGTGAAGTCTGTACCATGGAAAGTGGCTGAGAACGTGGGGTTCGGTTCGGAATACTCACCTGATCTTGGTTTAGTGATGTCATGGGCGGCGCGGGTTATCCTTGTAAGGGTGAGTTTACAGGCGGAGCAACTGAAACATAGTAATAAACATTCACGGATGGTATGGAAGCTCATTTTAATAACGCTAAGTTTCGCATGCCTTGTTGTGTACTTACGAAAAAAAAAACATGCTATGGACACCATTTCATTTTATTATTTTCTTCCATTTGGTCCTTCACCCAGAAGCTGAATAGGTGTGTTGATTGTGTACGCAAATGAACATTCATTATGAGCGGCCACACTTCTTACAGAGCGCAAACTCTAAATCGCTCTAACCGGCACCATTCTGCAGCAACTCTGTATTCCTAGTCTTGTTTCATCGAATGCTTGAACGCCAACTGGATTGTTATTGGCGCGCGTAACGCATGCAACAAAGTAACAGCCTAAAAAAGCTCAATATTCGTTTTCTGAGGATTTTATACCACACATTACGAACCACCAGCCAGTGAGCCAAGGCTTTCGAGAAAACAATGCTAGACATCTATTGCACTGAGGGTTTGTTAGCAGATGCCAGGAGCAGTATAATTTCTAAAGAACTATACTGTCTCTCGTTACCACACGTTAGAGGGGTAAACTCAATCAGAGACTCGCGCATACTAAACTCTTCCGAATTGTTGAAATGTACAAAGGCCTATAATCATACATACCTTTTGCATACGTTCTTTTAACTACATAGTTCGATGTCATCAGTGCGTGCTCTCTGGAGTTATTCAAACAAAGACAAAAAGATGAGTTTGCAGCAGTAATGTGTAAGTAGTAGGCGGGCATAAGACCTCATTCTACAGCTCTATCAGAAACACTCTCCAGGTTCTTCGCAGTGTCACGCAACAATAATGTCACAAAGACGCGCATGTTTAACATATCTCTTGTCATAGTTCCCAACAAGGGCTTTAAAAACACTGCGTATTGTAAACCCCGTGAGTAATTGAGCGATATCGGCAGCTCTTAGCGTTGATTACATAATACACACGTCAACTGTACGTTCGAAAAAAAAATATGTAATGCATTCTCCTAAATTGTTCCTAAGGAAAGCTTGCCTCCCATATGTTTCAGTTACTTGACAAAGGCTTTCGCCATTGCATTGAAAGCAACCACTGAACTAGGCGAAGAATATCTATTCTCCCACGTGCTCTTGAATAAAAAAAAATTCGGCAGATCCCATGTACCGTGGGAGTCGATGTTACGCGAAGCATGCGGCGGGTAGGTGACTGTGGCGTAACTTTTTTGCTGATAAAAAGCATTGTCACTTTGCGAGCGATTGGTGAAGTTGAGAGGAGACACCCGTGTGCTGTGGCGTTTATGCTATGTCTCCGTGTCATTGTATTTGTGTCTTCGCGCTACGCTGTGACAATGAACATATCACCAACTAGCCCAGCAACAAGTCCTTCTCCACCGGGCGTTGTATCGTTCCAATGGTTGCCATGAAGCGACTATGAGATGTGCTGCACACATTGAGTAGTTGTTTCACAGCGGGCCCGCACGGCAGCAGCTAAACGCGAAAATCGGCTTGATTCGCTTTGAACTTGACTAGCGATAGCTAGCGTCAGTCCAAATCACCTCATCGGCGGCTACGGGAAATAAGAAAGAGCGCCATTTTCTCAGCAATTCATGGTTGCTTGATTGTCATGTGCTGCTGGTAGGAACGTTTCGACAGAGAGACGCGCTACTTCGCCACGTGTGGTATCATATGCAGTATTTCTACAGCAGCCTTATCGCACCTAGTGGCCGTAGTATAATGAAACCATGCATTGGCGTCAGCTGCTACATATGGCAGCCGGACGCGCAGTGGTCGCCAGCGTGAACCCATAGCTGAATGAAGTTGTGGAAGAAAAGTCACAGTTTCACCTCAAGCGCGAAGCAATGAATGCAATAGCAAGTAATTGGAATGTCACAGGAAAAACGACAAGCAGCTAGAAACTTGCTGCGCGCAGCTAAAGCACAAAGGACGCAGGAAAAGAAAACACACAAGGCGAGTGCGAACTAAAGGGAACGACAAATGATTTTTCTCGACCCATTTTTTTACGGCGCGCCACAAAGCTCACCCTTCGCAGTGTTTGTAGCTGCAGTAGTTAATCCCAAAAGCACGTAGTTATTTTACAAGCAGTATTTTTCGATCTGAAAGGCTCTAAACACGGACGGAGCTTTCCTCCAGCAACGCTGAGAATTGATAGCGATGCCGCCAGTCCTCCTCGCGATTTGTGAAATCTATCGTTGTTCTGCTTTCACAGGAGTTCCTGTAACTATGCTTAACCACCTTTATTTAGAGCTTTTCAGCTATTTTTGAAAATAACAAGCTGTTACAATGAGATGATGTGGCATTATACACCTTCCCTGTATCTGCACCGCGTTGTGTGCCCATGCGCCCAAGGTTGCCTGCGCCTGTGTCATGAGTGGCTTGTCCCGGTGTCATTACTCTCTCGATGCACGAGCCAAGCCAAGTCATCGAAAACGTCACTATGCATATGCGGGGCCACGCCGAGTAGCAGCGCACGTCATTTCTGAGACGAAGTGTAGGTAGCAAAACTATGTCGCTCCAAAATCTTAGCGACCTGGAAACTGCGTGCACGGCTGCATGAGCACGCTGAAAAGTTGCTCAAGACGCGCTGACGAGCATGGAATCATCACGTCACGCGAAGGCAGCGCCACTTTAATGCATACTACTAACCCAGGCTTATATGTACATTTTATGGAGTTATAGTTTTATAACAAAGAAACTAACAATATTTTAATACTAACAAACAAATCGTTGACCACGTACAGCAGTCAACGGTCACGTGGCCGGTTTCATCAGATCATTCATGTTATTGCCGTCAGAGGCGCCACAGGTCATTTTTCGCGACATTCACTTAAGAAATAAAAATATAAAGCCAACTCTCACGAAAAAAACAGGGTTGGTTTGAGTCAATGCGACGGACAATCTTTCCATCAGTGGAGTCCTCGCATTTCGTGGTCAGGGCATTTGTCGGTCCCTTTAACTAACAACTTCTACAGCTCGACACTCGCAGCGCGCTGCTGAAACAGAGAAAAGGAGGCACAAAATGAACGCACAGGTATACAGAGGAGGAACGCGAACTGTCACACGTGTTACTTCAACTAACCCCTATTTTGGCTCTTCTACCTAGCAGATCACTCATTTCACAAACGCGGCCGCTGCAGCAAGAAAAGTGAGATTCGTGTGGTCTGTAGCTTCAACGCAAACTTTGCGGTGAACGCACACGAAGTACAACCCCCCCACCCTGAAGAGGTAATCGCGCGAGCACGGTCGACCACGGCCTGGAATGCAAAGTACAAGCCGAGGGGGCACATCCCAACTTCGGTGAAACACTAGACAGTTTTAGAATTGGGGACCCAAGAAATTTGCGAGCCGCCAGGATGCATGCGCAGAACGCAAACCACTCTCGGACTTTAGCACTCGCGTTGTCCCAAGACTCTGCAGCGCCTTCCTTTGGGTGGCAAACAAAGCTGCAGAGCGCGCTACCTTGAGAGAAGGAAATAAATCCGGTCATCTGCAGTGGCACGTGAAGCTGCGGCTCGCGTTTCCTGCGGGCGTCGATTCTGGTCACTAAGATAAAATTTCATTTGGCTCTAGTTGGTACATATTCCTGAGGCTAAAACTACAGCGCAAACGCACTTTTTTTTCCTTCTTACTTCTTCTTTACTTCTTCCTCCCGGCACCCATCTGAACATGATTTGATTTCTTCGCGTATCTAATGCAGTATCATCCTTGTTTAGAGCTGGTGTTGTGTGCGCATATGCGGTAAGTTTGCCTTGGCCTTATATATGCATTGGCGTATGAAGGTATAAAGCAGTTGTTAGTCAGCGCTTGCGTCGTACGTTTCTTTTCTTCGTGGGTGTCTTGTGCGTTTGCGCTCTAACTTTAGCCTCAGAAATCTGGTCGCCGTGTAACATATATACCGTGATTCTGGTTCAGCCTTCTCGTGTCTTCCATCCTGTGGCACAAGTCCAAAAGAGCCAAAGCGTTCCCACTAACTCACGCCACCAGGAGCCACGGGACGCTCTTCTTTTTTTCTGGCCGACTGGCCATGAGTGGCGTGGCGCTACAGCCCCAAAATCGAAAAGTAGGGTGGCTCGCCAGCGATACGACGCAAACGCAGCGCGGGCAAAGATGCAGCATCACCCGCGTATGGCATAATTTTCATTACGCCACGTGTGGCGTCCCGTGCGTTTGTATTCTCCCATTAGTATCATGGAGAACGAATGAGGCATGGCGTAATTTAAGGCAGGGATCTAAGGAGCGAGGGGCCGCCGGTTCAAAACCACATTCGAGCGCTTCGGAATTTTTTTCTTGTAAGTTATTTGTATTTGTGGCTTTTATTTATATATACATACATATACATATCCGGGAAATGACTGTTATAGCAACAATCCGCTGAGAGTATCCAGATAATTGCTATCGCTAAAAATAAGCGCGAGGGTGGAGGCCAACAGCCCATTGGCCGTAGCTGACATCATAAATTTGCATCGCTAAATTACTGAGGCGATTGATTTGGTGATGCTGTAGTTTACACCCTATTATACCTTCGAGAAACCGTTTCAGAGTCGAACGCCAGACGCTGGCTTTTTCGTTTCGTGGGGTGTATAATGCTGCCGCATTAAAGAAGGCTGGAACATGGCCTGGAACCCGCGTAGTGCATTCTTAAATGGGGAAAGGCAGCGCAAGAAATGACGAGGACGCAGCAACACAGTACACTGGACGAGCGCTGAACTTACAACTGACATTCTTATTGCACCAACCGCTCGTTTTTACAGCGCACCAAACCGCGCACACATTTTCAATCAAACCACGAATCAAACACATCAGGTAGGCAAACTACATTGTCACTGAAAGCTATCACGTGTACATGAATTACACTGTGTGCACGCATCTTGCACACTCAGATAAAATGAACACAAGTGACAAACCAATAAAGCCAGCCCCTAACAAAGACGAACAAGCAACAGAAAAAAAAAAACATCAATCGTCTAGCGCAAACAACGTCATTTCTGGCGCTGTTCTTCCCCAGCTAAGAATGTACCAAACCGCCCAAATAAAAATCTTGCATTCTTAAAATTATTTTCCTGTTAAAATAGAAGCGTCTTTAATATACGTTTAACTTTTGCTAAACAAGAAGAATTTTTAATGTAAGTTTAGCTTTTGCTAAACTTACATTGATCTGGTGCTTTCTTTTTCCGAAGGGTTCTTATGTGCGAATATTCTGTTGTTGTACAGTACGTGGAGACGTCCACAGAAAGCTGTCAACAAGTGTAGGAGTAAGGTGTGCGTATATCTTTATCAGTTAAGAAATGATGTCTAGCGGATGTCGAACCGCTTAGGAAACAAAAAAAAAAGAAGCGATAACTGCAAGAAAGGTGGCAGACGGAGAAGGATTAACACACATGGGCAACTAGGAGGCGTCGAAAATATTGGAGGGACAGCCTGGTTCTTGTCCTTAGAGTGACCGAATGGCGGCAGTGCATTTGAGAAAAAATCGTACAGTGCATCCTGATAATTCGTCATAGGATTCTACTAAGAAAGCGCTCCACGAGGCTGCATAACGGCGCACTACTTCGACCGACGCGAAAGAGAGCGCATGCAAGGAGACTCCGTGGATGGCCCGCATATAACGTAACAACAAAGGCAGCAGTCGTTAAAGATAGCGGCGATGCACTAGAATCCGCCACGTGGCGACTGGAAAAGCTGCGACAGACCGAGAGGGCCATATAAAAGCTTCACAGAAGCCTAACGCCACACCATTAGTCGTCCTCAGGTTAGCAAACATTTTCTCTCTAATCTGTTTTTACTGTCAGCCCGTAATCAAATGAATAATTTGTCACATTTCTTAAAAAAAGACCGGATTACGGTGTATGCGTCAGGTTAAATTACTGCTTTGAAAAACGGAGAAGACTTGTCGCCCGGAGCAATTACGAATGTCATGCTAGCAGAAGTATACCTTACACAAATGCTCGCTACAGCAGCTGCAAAGCTTCATGCATTACCTCATCGAAGGGGATGTTACAAAAGGCATAACTGTGCACGAAACAATAATCGATTGCGTCTTCGGATTACCATGCTCATGTTTGGTTTTTGTTCGCTATACCACTAATATTACAGAAACTCGCGTCGCGTTCGAACTCGCGTCGTTCTTACATTGTAGAAGAGCATCGAAGCACAATTTCACGGCGAAACATTGTGCGGCTTTTGGCAATTCGGTGACCCCCTGCATTCAGCGAGACATTGCTGCAGCACATCACCATCGTTACCGTCAGCGTAATATGTGTCTAGTGCAGAACGAATAACTCTCCCAATGACCTCCAACCCGGCCTGTCCTGAGAGACCTGATTCGATTTTACGCCTCCAATTTTCCTAATTTCGCCGCTCCATCTAACCGTTTACCGTCCTCGGCAACGCTATCCACCTTGTGGTACCTATACGGGCGTTCTAACTGACCATCTCTTATCTCTCCTTCTCGTGACGTGACCTGCCCAGCCACATTTTCTCACTTAATATCAACTATCATATCGGCGGCCCCTGTTCGTTGTCTGGCCCTCATTGTTGTCTTCCTATCTCTAAGTGTAGCTCCTATTGTTCTTGTTGCATCGCGCGCTGTCTGCTACTTCTTTATTTTCTCCATGTTACGGCCTGTGTGAATTAGCGCTGGGAAAATATAGTGGTTGTACACATTCCACTTTAGTGGCAGTGGCAAGCCTCCAGACATACGTCGATCACGTCTACCGTAAGCGCACGATTCCATCTTTATTATTTGGTAAATACCTTCTGCATGAGTAAGCTCTCCGGTTATTATTGGAACTACACATAACTCTCACGCAGCTCGTGAGTGTCTCTAACCTTCATTGTGCCACTGCAACATTTTTAAAGGTCCGTGTATGTAGCTAGCTTTGGCGTAGCTTCAACGAATACCACGCGGTGTGGATTACATCGTCACGATGAATTTAACGAATTATACTTCAAGAATCAGATTTGTCGGATCAGTTACCTCTCTGCTTGATCTAAAAATGAAGGGGGTTTTCAGAAGTGTGCCCCGCAGACCATAGCAGAAGCCTCAAGCCGTCTCCCGAGCTAATTAATCCAAACTAGCCGGCAGTGTATCGGGATTGCGAAATTCCACATTCACTTTAACTTACGTCTGGCTTGGCCCACTAATGCGCGTTTAATTGTGCTGTGCATTGTGTTACGGTCTAGTAACTTGTGATGTCTAAGTTTCAATTGCGCTAGTTTTTTTAAGTTTCAATTAAGCTTGTTTTTTCCTAGTGTAGCGCTCGCTTGCTGCGCTGGAGGGGGGTCGTCTATCCTTGTATTTATTTTCGACGTAGTAAAGAGCAAAGTAATGTCAAAGAAAACGGATTTTTTGTGATTGACGCCGCAGTTATTACGTGCTGCACCTGGTCGAACGGGGTCTCCAAATTGATTTGTTATTACGATGATGCATAAGCATGCTGAAGTAATCGTACTTAAAATTTGCTGCTCTGTATGTAAATAAAAATGAATACGTTGGATTTCTGCACAAGGGCTCAGCGTTACGGGCAGGAAGCCTTTAGGAGGAATTACAGTCAACACACAGGACGTAATAACTGTAAGTAATGCAGGTTGCTATAAAAGTTCTTGCTCTAATTGGTGTGTACTAATCGGTACAATTACCACTAAAAGAGAGAAACAGGTGCATAATTCCTTCAGGTAAGTGCTGTGAATGACGTGGTATGAGAAGGGTGAGATACCATAGACTTCTTGGAAGTTCGAGTTTTTTGTCATAATCTTGCTAACCATACGATAACTATTAAGAGTACATAGATTGATAACAGTGAGAACAGCGCTTTTGGAAGAGGCAAGTGTGAGACGATTCACTTTGCATAAATTTTTGTATGCTATGGAGATTGCAGTGGCAAACAAGCGTACGTTTAGTTCAGCTTTAGCTTTAAAGGACCTCCCATAACTCTACGGGAGCCTTTGCGCACTTTGTCCACAACTCGCCGTTGTGTCATTAAATATCACGTGTCACCCTCAACATCATAGCATCAATGGTCAATTATGTTCGCTGGATTTCAGGTGTATCCTTTACTGCTGCGGGTTTTCGAGATTTTGTAACTACGTGATAGATGTAAGCGAAAGATTCAGTATAAATGGAGGCATTCTCGGAAATTATGGGCAAGCTGAGTTAAATGACAGGTGTGCTTCGTATGCCAACATCGAACCCAGTTGAACTAATTCCCTCGAGAGAAACCCAATAAAAAGAATTGCGTTTCTAGTTACATTACACAACACAAAACTATAGTCTACCTTAGGTTTTTCCTATGAGAGAAGAACCGAGAAAAGAACAACAATTCTTTAGCCTCTTTCTCGCCGTCATTTTCATCGACTAACCCGATGTGAAACATTTATCCAGGCCAGGATGTGGTTTAATGTCCATGAATAGAAAATTTGGTTACTTGGTGTAGTATTTTGTGGCTTTATTCTGCAGCGCAACTAGCACAAGGACACGCAATAACGCTGTGCTTTGTGGGTCGCTCTTCTTTGTCTTTGTCATTTTGCTTATGGCGCTATACAAGACTATAACTGCTTAAATGTGCATAACCGCCAGTGACACCACATACACACACGTGAACGAACACATGAACACATGAACACGCACACACACACACAAGCACACACACACACACACACACACACACACACACACACACACACACACACACACACACACACACACACACACACACACACACACACACACGCGCGCGCGCGCGCGCGCGCGCACAGATGAGCTCCTGTAATAACCCAAGAAGCATACAAACATAGGTGAAAAATTTTCGACAGCTGAATCTAAACACACGACCTCAGTCTCTGAAACCAGGTGCCCTAATTACACCCCCATGCGCATTTCTGCGTTTGCGTCATCAAGAGCAACAAAAAAAACATGGTTGATCCCTCCGTCATAGGAATCGGAATAGCACCAAAGTAAAGCCTGCCCTAACAGAAGTAACTGAATGTTTACCGTACATTGATATAAGAGAGTTTGACCAATGTATATTGATGTGTTGCAGCTATAGCACCGTTTAGCGTGGATGTACCCACTTTGATGATTGGGGGTACATCTTTATCCCGACGACTAACGGCCACGCTAAATGATTAAACAAACCCTTGTGGTAGCTGTAGTAGTTCACGGTGAAAGTGTAATCAGAGAACGAGGTGTGATAGCCAGAAGAGCGTCGCATATTGGACGCAGAATTTGGTCGCCATCCCGCGGCATGTTAAAACGTGATTGAACACCACGGTCGGACTAGAGGGAAACGCAAAGCGCGTCGTGCTGCCCCGGTAGCCCGGCCGCAATTTTTCTAGGGGCGATCACGTGAGCGGGGAACGTGGTGTTACAGCCAGGTGAGGCAGGCGTGCGTCGCA
The DNA here is from genome assembly GCF_013339695.2 of Rhipicephalus sanguineus. Classification (NCBI taxonomy): domain Eukaryota; kingdom Metazoa; phylum Arthropoda; class Arachnida; order Ixodida; family Ixodidae; genus Rhipicephalus; species Rhipicephalus sanguineus. The sequence goes on along the minus strand of NC_051179.1, from coordinate 137,094,053 downwards.
GATCTATTTTTGGTTTGGATTAGCATGACGCTATGAGCGAGGCCGACGCTTTTACGACGCTTGGTCTAGGGTAGACACCTCGCGGTGTGTTAAGGCATTGGCAAAACTGAATTTCTATTGAAAACGCGCTGAATGAGAGGGACGTGTAACGCGTTGCAGGTGCAAATCGTGGAGGCAACAGTAATGACGAATTACTTTACTTTACCGCTCCCACAAGGCAACACCACTCCGCCGACCGGGAGAGTGGTAGATATCAAAGGCGCGTTTGTAAAGCCTTTAGAGTCTGTGACCATGACGCAGTGGATAGCGTGCCCGGCGTCTGTTGTTGCGGACCGAGCGGTCGTGGGTTCGTTGCCGGACCTTTTTTTCTTTGCCATCTGATCGTGTATATTTTTTCGACGTCACTTCCGTGACGGAAGTACGTCACTGAGGACTTGGTGGATCCCGGCACAACACTTTCGTGTTAAATAACCTTACGAATGCCCCTCGCGTGAGTAAGGGTGTTCATACGCTTGGCACGCTTTCCGAAAAGTTGATGGCTTCAAAAAAATCATATCGTTGAAGTCAGTATAATGTGATGAATGGTGCCTTTAGTCAACCCAGATGTAGTGTCGTAGGGTTGTTGTTCTAGCGAAGGCGGCTGCAGGTCTGTATTTTGCAAAAACATTTCATCCAAAACACTACTCTGCGCGTTGACTGTGACAAACATCAACAGATAATTTCGTCTTAAAGGTAATGAAAATACCTGCAATTTGACTTCATGTAAACATGCCAAACCTTTCTGCTGAGTGAGAATTCGCGGATGTTGGCTTCACGTTTACATAAATTGTAGCATTGGTTGAAGCTCGATTCTTCTGAGACACGAGGAAACTGAAACGTATTTTCGTTCTGTTCACACAACCATTTGTTCTTAATATCACGAGGTAATAAATGCTGCGCACCGATGGTTGCCTTTAGCAGCTACACTGAAGCCAATGTATTTCTACGCCGTTAGTGCTGCTGATATGTAGACACGTGCCCAAACGTCAGCCGTGATGGGACATATAGTGACTTTGCAGCAGTGTGCATATCGTATTTGCTTAAAACTTGATAGAATACGTGAAATTCCCGTTGTGCCCAACGTACGCCTGCCATCGCTTTTAGGCCTCAGCTGGGCTTTTTCTTGCATCTTCCACCCGTGTTCGATAGCGCCGGTCACGGAGACCCTGGGGTCGAATTCGCAAAAACTTGTTTTTTTCCTAATGGCTGACTGAGGTCACCCGAATGCTTCAGATGATAAAATATCCCACAATATATTTATGTTGGAATTTGCTGTTAGGAGCAACTCCACAATAGTATATTTTTGTGGATATGGGCTCTCAACGTCAAGTCCGTGCCGTAGTTGCAGCTGGTAAAGGAGATTGCGAGTTGGGTGATAACCACATATTTCTTTATATGCACGATAATGCATAATAAAATGATGTGATGAGAAGAGCTCTGTTACCATATTAATGACATGTATATTGTTATTTTTAGAAAACACATAAGTGTGCTGCAACCGGATGCATTATTTGACGCATGCATTTTACAAAAAAAAAATGCATTAAAGCTGCAAATGCTCAATGTTTACATTTCAAAAGCGCGGAAACGAAAATTCATATAAATGTTCAGCGAAACATCCTCTTTACAGCATCTCAAGTGAACATCCCTAATGCATGAGCGAAGGCCCGTCACGATACTCTTGGTATAATTCTAACGAACTAAAGACTGCAAGAAGATATAGCGTGAGGTAGCGGTATGGGGATTAGAACGCTGTACAATGCATAAAGTTTGCCTGCTTTTCGAGGCTTCAATGGGTGCTGTTTATGGCCGTGTTACTTTGTTATTCTCTATGTCGCGTAAAATTGAGTACTTGAACATTTCATCATGTACCTTCTTTTTCACTCTGCATTTTACAAGAATTTTGTAAACGCATTGCTGGCCTTAATAATAGAAGAGCACCTTCGTGTTATCGATACGAGAGCTTTCAGTCTTTTTTTTTGTGTGCATACCACATCATCAGATGTTGTGCCCCAGACGCCGATCAAACTCACTTTTTCAACACATGTAACTCAATTGAGTTCAGGAAGATCAAGCCCTTCTTCAAATCAAGGTCAGCAATCTTACCAATCTGGATAGTAAAGTGCGGCTCGTTGTTGTGTGCTCTACAACCAGTTGCTCGATTCAAGTGGTCGCTATCCACTGGTTCTCTTGCCTGCAGCATTCTATGAGTGGGTCACAGCTGGCGGCCCAATTTTGGCATCTCTACTCTTTACGCACACCGTACTTCTACGTCAGCTACAGCAGACAGCGAATGAAAAATTTGAATAAAGGGAAGACTACGTTACTATGGTAGAGAAAGTGTCGAGAGGAGAAAAGGAACTTCCAGTTAGCTACTGCATTCTGGAAGAGAATTGGGCAAGCTTACGAAGACACAACGAAGCGATAAGGCACTTGTGAGTCCCTGTGATGGCGTGCTGTTACAGTAATTACCTGAATTTCTGTGCTAGTTACGCACATTGCTATGATCTTACGATCTTTGATTCTAATGACTGTTATGATGCGGCTGCAATGAAGCCGCCGCTCTAAGTCGTACGAGAACAGTCTGCTAAGTATGCTATACTTATGGCAATTTACTGGAAAGCGAAAAAATCTGACAAATGCGATCGCTAGGTTGCCGCAGTCAAAATAAAATATCGGCTCGTGAAACAGCGAATGTGTCTTTTTGTATTTCGCTAAAACCTGCCTAAATTATTTGGGCCTATACTTGTGGTGCACATAACTTTTCTTGAAGATTCAAATTGATGTTAAACACCTTGATTTAATTCATGACAGTATCTCCTCAACGGAGCCCACCATGCCTGGACGGGGGAGGTGGTATGTCTGGAACTGTTGTCCTCGACTGCCAAAGCACGGCCCCGACAGCTTACACAGTTGGCTTGTGGCCGGTGAGTTTCATGGTTATTATTACAGCGTAACCAAAACTATGGGAAATTTGTACAACTGAGAGCACGTGTTTTGTTCAGGGACGGTTCAATCAAGGAGCGGGAAAGAGAACCTGGAACGAGATAAGACTGCATTTCTGGCTAGTGGTTAATAAAAATGCTTCGCTTGGCCACTCACCAATGTGCTCAAACGCAAGTTTCATGAAATAAGAGAGGCTATTATTGTGCGCTGAAAGAAGGTGATGCAGACAACACCGGGAGAAATAAACCAACTTACGAATTCGGGACATGAATTTCAGTGTCCTTTTTTCGCCACCAAGTGATGCAGCGCCATTTAAGAATTAAGTGGTCCACATTGTAGGGAAGCGACGTAAGACTATTATGATTATCATGATACTAAGGCGCACTATTCGGTTAATGACATGCAGTTTCTTCAATACGGAGATGCCAAAGCTGCACGGGCAAGACGTGAAATGTAACTACCACGCGAAAAACTTCCTATGAGCCTCGTTACTCAGTGTCAGGCATGTTTTCATAAAAATAGAACACTTTTTCAGAGAGGATACATCTCGCAGTGGTGACTGAACTTTAAAGTTTCGATTTTATGCAATAAGCCCCGCATTGTATTCCCTTATTTTGCGTCTTGGATGATCCCGGAATTAATGTGTCGGTGAATGGAGTGCTGAGACACATTTTCCCGAAAAATTTGTATGGATGCTAGACACGGACTTAAACGATTTTGAAAGCACCCAGCGATTTGTAACACTGCGTGTCTTCAAGTCGTCGTTGAGATTCGATGGTTATCACATGTTGCTTCTGCTGAGTAGAGTGGCGTGATGAAGTCAGTCGTTGCTGTAACGCTACCTGCCGGCGAATTAGACCGCCACCCACGAAGATATCAGGTTGTATATATAGCGTTTCACGTATCTTGGTTATCCGGGCTGTTTATTCTTCTCTCTTTCTCCCTTCTGTTATCCTCTTTATTTCCCGCTTCCTCTTCCCATGACGAGGCGCCGTGCCCCCTATTGGGCTGCAGAATTAAGCGTCATCTACTCAATAAACACTACTACTACTTATCTGGACACCACAAAGCGCATCCTGTGGTGCCTAGATACTACATATACGTTTCGCGGGGGACCAGCCCTTCAACACCATTATATATTATATGGTGTGTTGTGTTTTTAGTTCGTGCTCTTCCGCGTGTCCGCATAAGACGGATTACTTCCTGCTCAGCGTCACTCGCGGTGCCAGAAGTGTATTGTGTTCCGCATGTCTCTTTATTATTGCTATTTGGTTTCTCTTCCTTAACTTCTTTGTTTTTAGCGGGCCCTCCCATTTATTCGGAGGGCCTGATATCGCAATGCAGGAAAGAAAATGCTCAAAGCCCTTTCCATCAAGGTTCGCGTGGCTTGGAACTCAGACAGAAATATGGTTCCCTCACACAGAAATACAGTCCGCTACAACTTAAGAAATACGCAGAAGCCCCGCAAAATGACCGAAACGCGGTAGCCGATCGCCTCCGCGGCCAAGTACATAGTCCAGCTTATGCAATCAGCAATGTTCTTCCTAGGGGTTATCCGGCCGTCTGGCTTATGGCGTCAATCGGGCGCGCGCCCATTGGTGCAGGCTTGTGTGCATCGACCTTTGAGGTAGAAATAGGGCAGACCACAAAAGTCGTGCCCGACTAGAGCTACCTCTGTTCGTGTGCCAATAACCTTGCACGTCCACACTATATGTATGAGTGTAACCGGATATGAGCAATGTTTGCACCTTGGCGCTATCTGTTCGGGGAAAATTCTGCTGCAGAAGATGGGGTGTGGGAAGCTGCCTGTCTGTAGTTTGCGCCACTGGACGGCCTCGCGTCTTGTTAGATCGTGGTGTGCAGGAGGGTATACGCGTCTTCCGAGCCGGTAGCACTGGGGGATGGTGAGTACTGAGTCGCCCGGCATACTTGTGTCAGGGGAAGAGGCGCGGTGAACCCTACACTCGAATACCACCACCACCACCACCACCAAGAACCTCGCGTGGACATTTTTCGGCATGTCACTGGTTATGTGCGCCTTGCATACCACCTTCATGTGCTTCTTAATTGGTTCTTCGACACTTTCTTGCATTGTATTTGCGATCGCTTCTTCTGTCGGTTTTGTATCCGCTATTTGTGAATCTATCTACCCGTGCGCGTTGTCGGATCATGGCCCTGTGGTCGACCGACGTGTGTCTGGTAGTCTGAAATCAGTTTTCTTCCCCTCTTGGCAAATCGTCCCAGTATGTTCTGGGCGCGGATCCGCTGGGTCATTTTAGTGTATGTGAGTGTGAATAACGACGGAAGAAGTGCTCTGGCTTTGTCTCTCTGTGCGCCCATGTTTCTGGCGCAGAAAATAGATTAGGGTTGTAATTTGCTTCTTTTAATGATGCTCAACAGCTGCGAATACAAATGTGTCACGACATCAAATGCCAAAAAAAGCGATCTTAGCGCCGTCGTCTAGCAACAATTCGAATTGAGGCTCAGCTAAGTGATTCTGGTGTATTGCTGATCATTGAGCAGGAAACGGTGTTCCCGAGCAAACATAAGGATGAGGTCCCTTGTGCAAAACATTTCGCCTTCAAGGGCCCCCTCACCAGGTTTGACAATTTTGAGCTAACGAGCGCAATGCATACACTGAGCGTTCACGATCACGTCTGCCAAAATTTGCAACGCTACGCGCCGCGGAAATGGGTCAAATTTCAAGGTGAACGCTGCTTGCCCTTTCTCTCGCGGGCGCGCGCTGTAGAGAATGAGGGGATGACGTACATGAGAAAATGGCCCTACGTAGATGGTAGTGCTGTGACGTCGCTCCTCTACGTAGACGACTGTGCTCTGACGTCGCCAACAGTAGCACGTGACACTGCGATAATTATTTGACACGACATGTGTAGTTTCTGTAATTTGTTGCTTGAACAGATTAATAAAACTTGAGAGAAATAATGAGACACACAAAGGAAATTTGTGCGTCTTTTTCATTTTTTTTTTCGTGAATTGCAGGGAGATGCGGGGCTAATGTGCCTCCCTTTCCCATGCGTTCGCGTCCCCGCGGTTAGCGCAACGAGCAGACGCCAGCCCTGGAAACGAAAGTAATGTTCTGGCGGGTTCGAGCACTCATTATGCTCATTTATTCTACCGCGTCCAAGTAAACGTTAATGCGGCACTGGCTCATGATACCGCCACTCTCGTGCCCGTACAAATGTCTCAACTTTCATGCTCGTCCCGCAGAAACAGGCAGTACACCATAGAGAACGCCGACAAAACGCCCACGGCCGCTACATAAAAACAAAGGTAGCGGCCGTGCAACGCTCGTGTGCTCGGGCTGGCTAGGGCACGTCATGCGCACATGACCATGCATGCGCATGACGTGTTCATGCGTACGTGTCAAGTGAAGAGGGCAGGGAAGGGATTTGGCTTGCTAAGGCTACACGGGGCGAGTGGCAAGGGTTTGAAACTCGCCTCCTCGCATCATGGTTTCGCGCCGTTACAAATTACTGTTTCCTCAGCTCGTAATGAACCGATTTGAAAAATTCTTGCGGCATACTACTCTCTTCATTCGGCACACAACAACTTCCAGCGTCTAGCTAAAATTTGCTATGTGGCCTGGTGTGGGGCCCTTTCATGTAGGCTATCATTACGCTGCTACATTTTCATCGATATAATTTATTTTTTCACTAGTCTCAACATGTTTAAATTCCTTCGTAGTCAGGCTGCAGCCTTGAAGTCGAGCAGCAATGCGCTTAAAACGGCCGGATTTATGGCGCGCTGCTTCTCGTTCTAGGTTCAATGAGATCATACGTGCCACACGTGGTCCGCACGTGTCAACTTACGTCAACAGACTTGTTGCCGCACGAACTCTAGAAAATGTTTCACAGTTTTTATTTATACCGATATTCTATAGCCTTTTTTTCTAACATTTCTACTCAAAATGATTCAAAAGTCTCGCCACTGCAACATCGGGTAATTACACCTTGCTTAACGATTGACTATGTGATGTAGAGCAGAAAGAAAAATAGGAACAGCAGATATCAGAAATAGACGCATCGATGTGGAGCATAAGTTGGGCTCCGTGTTTTCGAAGAAATCCAAAAAAATCCGATTAACCCTCGCCGGTAAAATTTTGGACAATTCGAATTTATCCGGTAAACTCCGATTTTGAAAGGGCATTTCCAACGTTGAAATAGCATTTTCAGAGCTGAGAATCATAAATCGAAAGGAGCACTATTCCATTAGAGAGAGCAACCTCGTAAAGTATGCTTGAGTGTTCAAGCTTCAAGGTTGTAATACCACCAAACGCAGGTGTTTTATATTCAAGTATATATGCTTGTGTGTATACGTGTTTGTGCGTTCAAAAATTCCAGACATCTAAAACACACTTAGTGTGTTCTGATGTTTTCTTGTTCAGATATCATTTCATGTAAGATTTAGGAGTATTGAGAATAATGCAAAATTAAACACAGAATTTCGGAGAATTGGGGATTTACGAGAAATAAACTCCGATAAACCTCGAATTTCCGCCAAAAAAATAAACTGCGGAAAACACCCTCCGAATTTCAAGAGAGATAAACTCCGAAAACACGGGGCCCTAAGCATAAGCTTCCCATGGAACGCAGCGGTATGTAATAATACCTTGTTTATGGGCAATACCGCTTGGCCTATTAAATGTCCTTGATATTAATGCAAGATGTCATCACTCTTTCCACTGTACAAGCGGGCTCATTTCTTCCTACTCACAAAACTTGCGAATGTGGCATGCGCTCATTATAAAACACAATTACAAAAAAACAATTAGACGAGAGAAGAAGGATAACAGAGATGCAGGGAAGTTAGCCAAGGCTGAGCCCGGTTGGCTTAACCTGAGTTAACCAGCCCTGGTCGTCAAACAACCACCCGTGCTCTGGTGAAATGACGTGTGCAGGCATCGGGTAGTTCTATGAAATGTGATTCAGCTAAGCTAATGTAGTCAATAGGAGTGTGCCTGCTGCCCAAGTTTTCCGAACTGGCTCGTGCCGCGGTCTAGTGTTGCGAACTGGTTCACGAGCCGTTTAATTATATTTATCCGGATCGGAACTGAAGCGGATCTCATTGAAGCGCGTTGCACTGAATGCGAACCAAACCCGAAATTCCTTCGGTCCGACACCCTGAACGCACCCATGCTGCTTAGCCAACGCTGTACTTCTCCTTGAACTGTAGAACCCGGATATGTGCTGAACTGTAGTCTGGGTCCGAGCTAGCTGGTGAAGTGACGTACTTCCTTGCATTTCACCGATCACAAGTGATAATGAAGGGACCACGTAAACCAACAGTACAATAAAAGTTTGATGTTTAATATATACACGATGTTTCACACTCTTTATATTATGTACTGGGCGCATTTCACGGAAGAGTTTCACGGTTTACAGATGATTCCCTCCGTAGCTTCGCCCCACTCATCATCATTCACCCCGTAGATATGCTGTGATTTTTTTCCTCCTTTCTTCACCAGGTTGTCATTATCAGACCATACTGCTCGAGAAGTAGTATATGAGACATCATGTATAAAACAGCTCGGAACAGCTGCGTCCTCTGTGTCGCTCTCAAAGAAAGAGCTTGTGTTTTAACAGCGGAGCCATTGAAGCCGGGGGTAAGGCCGTACAGCGTTCGCATGAAACTATCATCCCCATGAAGTGCCTCTACTTTGTAGAGGCACTTCATGGGGATGAAGGATGAAGAACCAAGGAGGAGAACAGGAGAAGAGAAGTTGATAGGAGGAGGAGAGAAAATAAGTTGAAGCTTGGAGGATGCTTGAGCTTAGCTTTCAAGCGTAGAACGCGATAGCGTAAACGTACCGTGTTCGCATCCCCTTAACAATCGCTAGCCTCGCTCGGCTTCTCGGTGGAGACCTAAACCGTGCCGTGCCGCAAGGAAAGCCAAAGCGCGGACACACTCTATGCCTAATATACATGCATGCGGCGCGACGAAACACGGCCACACGGCGGGGCGATGTCGTTTAATAGCGAGGGCGAGGGCCATCGGCGCCATCTCGCGCGTGCTGTGTCAAGCCGCTCAAGAGCCTCCGAGATGTGCGTATCACCCGTGCTAAACGGCCTAAATGCGAACGCTCTACGGGCGCTCGTAGCCAGGACGTTGAAACTCACCGTCATGGCTGCGAGCGGCGCTGACTAACCTAACATAGCCATGTATACAACATAGCCACGTGTAGTATAGTATATCAAGGTGTGAGAAGAGAAAGTGAGGATGAGGAGGAGAGAAATGAAGAGAGGAACGCTACGAGATCCGCTGTTTTCAGTCTTCGCAACAAAACGTAGCTGCCCCTTTTTTTTTTTTTTTGAGCGCAGCTCTTAGGCGCCTGTCCCTGCGTTGAACGGCGTCGCCGTTGGCTGTCGTCGACGGCGCAACAGATAGAGCGAACAAGGACGAAAGAGAGTGAACGCGGAGTCTGTCGATACCACGAGCCACTAGCCTCTAACCGCGCTTTCTTCCTCAATCACGCGCGGTGGCCCCTCGGTCGGAGCTCGTGCGCATGCAGGGCGAGCACGTGCACTGCGGCTGGCTTCGCTAGTCGTAACGGGGCTCTCGTCGTTTCGCTTAGTTCGCGACACCTGCAGTGCGTGGAGTGGTGCGCGTAGCACTCCAGCGCTGGCAGTTTCTGTGGCAATATGTAACTGCGGATAGCCGGAACTTCAAACGCAGTTGGTGTCGCCCTAACACGAAGCTACGCTCAGAATTCGCATTAGGCAGTATCGTAATCGCCGCTCAATGTTTTTGTTTTGTGTGTGAAACCAATGACTTTTATTGTTACCATCTGACGACCTCCTTTTTTGAAAGTTATCCTTCACCTTTTGACGTACTCCGTTTTTAGGCCGCATGCATTGTTCATTCTGTCTTAATAATTTCTGCTGGCCCGCTTCTGTTAAAAGCCACATTCTTTCATGTCACCATTTTCACCTAGTGAAATTGCGTTTGATAGCGCATTTGTGTGCTCGGTCAAGAACTTTTCCTGTATGATATCAAGAGATTCTTGCTTTCGTGCGAGCGTAAACAGCGTTTCCAATATTTAGCGAAGTAAGCAAGACTAAGGGCATAAGAAAAACATTTTTTCGATAGCAATTGTTCTGAAGCATGCGCGGTTACCACGTGGTGAACCATGGAATATACATATATGGCGTGTTTGTTTCGACAGCCCCCGCGTGTTACCCAACCGAGGTGTTCGTTTCGGTAGTAGGTACCGTGCTAAAGAAAGTACAAAGCCCGGATAGCACCGATCTGACCATAACCAGCAAAAAGAAAAATCTGGCGGTCATCCCATAAGTTCACAAAATTTGGCATGTGCTGAAGGAAGTGACCGGCCAAGTCGGAGTCCAGGTGGCTTTTTCCTCACCGGAAAAGCTGCAAAAAATGTGCAAACTCAGAGAACCATTTGGAGTGAAGCCGAGAGGAGACCAGAAAAAAAGTCAGTTTCGCCGCAACGGCGAAGCAATCAATGCGATAGCAAAAAATTGGAATGTAACGCGAAGAACGGAAAGCAGCTCGAAATTGCCAGCGTGTCGCTCGAGCCTAAAGGACGCACGAAAAGAACGCACACAGGACGAGCGCGAACTAATGCGTCACAAATCGACACTTGGGGCGCAGTGCTCAAACATAAAGCAGGACGCACAAAACGAACGAACAGGTAGACACAAGACGAACGCTAATTGTCACAGTTGTTACTTATTTCTGTTTCAACAGCGCGCTCCTTTCGCAAACACAGCCGCTGCAGCGAGCGAAGTGACCTTCGTACCCCCCCCCCCTCCACCCCACCGGCCGCCTCTTCTTTCCTCGAGATAAGCGCACGAAGGCGACCACGTCCTGTAGGGCGAAGAGCAACGGCGTTCGTAGGAGCGAGGCCACGATCTTTGAAGCGTGCCACGCGCGCACGTCACGCCATCTATGTGTTCACAAAGAAAGCATGCCAAATAAATGGTGTATATAAATAGCTCGCCGTTAGCAGGCTGAAAGACGTTGCTGTTCGTGGTCTAGCGTCTAACGCCGCGCGCTGGCAAGCGAGAGGTCGCATGTTCGAATCCGCGCGTCGGAAAGTTTTTCTGAATTATTTTTCTTTGTGCCTTTTCTATATATATATATATATATATATATATATATACACGGTGCATGACGGCGAGGCAAAAATCAGCCGAGACTGTCCATATAATTGCTATCGCAATAAAAACATCGAAATCCTTTTGCATCCTGCGCAGAAAGGGTGGTCTACAGCTTGCCACTGACATGTGGTGCGCAATACGTGGGCCAAACTAGCAGATCTATAAACGATCGTGTATACAGGGGCCTCAAATTCACCTCACCTAACGTGCCACAGTCACGCAAATTTACTCCCTCAAGGGCCAGTATAGTGACGAAGGTAGGAGCAGGGGACGGGAGGGGTCTGTTGTACAAGATGTCTGCTAACGCGGCCATTTGAAATATATTTTTCTTATGTCGGACGTGGGTCATTTCTGAAGGGGATTTGGCGCCAGGATTACAACACATCGATACTTACCTTCAAAATGACTAAAGTTTGGACGCCGATTCTCCAATATGGAGTTTTGGTTCTTGGTTATGCATCAGCACATGGTGAACGCAGGGGCTGCCTCATGAAAAAGAACGCTTTAGACCAGTCATGCCTGTGTGGCTCATGAACATGCTTATTATGAAAAAAAAATGTATGTATGGGTCATGAACGGTTACAGCTCAGAGACGCACAGAGACGGGGACGAAGGAAGAACACACACGAGATACCGCTGACGTCAGGAGTCAGCGTTATGTCTTGTGTGTTCTTCCTTCGTACCCGTCTATGTGCACTGTAGCCTTTCATGATGCAGTACCAACTACCCACCAAGCCATCCTCGTGTATATATATAGCACGCAGATAGACGTGTGGGGGTCGCTGGCCGCTAGAGAGAGGTCCGCGGCCCGCGTGGTGGAGACCCCTGGCCTAACACAACATAGACAAAACATTGCGCTGTTCACGGACGGGCACCTGTCGATACACAGCAATGACTGTGGTTGCTCACTCGTATTTTCAAACTGCCTAACTGCATAACTGCATAATAAAGGCGCAAGCTATAATGAAAGAAGGGGCCCCATGTGTCAGCTCTCCGTCAGTTGCTTTGTCGCAAAACGAAATGTTGTTCCTTAACTCGATCGTGCGATACCGTACATGAGATGGTTCAAGTTGGCATGTGTAAATGTAGGCAGGATGCTCAAAAAAATTCAGCTGCTAGAGCACGTTCTTTGTTGCTTGTGTGTGCCCCACTGACTCCTTCTTTTTCAAGCACGTCCAAAAATGGAATTCCAATTAATGCACGGTATTAGCAACGCATCTCGGTAGTCCAAGACGTAGACGTAGCGCTTGCCTTTCTAATAATATTAGAAGTCTTCATTTGTAAGCAGAACATCTGAAAAAGAAATAACGCAACCGAATTCCAAAATGGGATACACGTAATGTTTATATATAAAGTTGCTCTACGCATCCCTGAATGTTTATTACAAAGCCGGCACCACAATTCCATGGCGCGTTCTGCTGTGCGAGTCTTAAAGGGGTCATGAACCACTTTTCCAAGTAATGATCTAATGACCTCAGTATCGGAGTTTACTGCCTCCCGAATCGATTGCCGCAAAAAGTTCTCGAATCCGTCATGAATCAGCGGAGTTACGTGGGTTTGGCGCACGCTCCCAGCGCTTTCTCTCTTTTCTCGTGCCGACGAGCGCACTGGAAGCTAGACAGGGAGGGATGGCACGGGGGTAAGAAGTTACGTCAGCGTGCGTCATGAAACGCGATCGCTCTCCCGCTGTGATTCGCATGCGCGAGTGCGGCTACCGTGTAAAGTTAGCAGACTGAGGAGTGCGTAGCGGGCAAGTGGCCGCACCCCGTGGCAAGAAGCGCATCTCATCCGGCTATCGGCCAATAAGCATGCTATGTCTCTGCTACGTCAACGTGCAGACGCCCCGCCCACCGACAAGAGTGAGAACCGGCCTCTGTTTGAAAAGAGGGCGCCTCAGGAAACGGCAACTTCGCGCTCCGCTTGTGGCCTTTACGCGGCGCGCATGACAGTAATATTTTTGCAGAGCAGTTCATAGCCGTGTCAGCTTTCCGCAGGTTGTGTCTTTCCAACAAGCCCAATGGGTGCTTCATGACCCCTTCAATTTCAATTTCCTGCTGCCAACTGAAATTATCAACATGAACAATGCCTAGATATTTTAATGATGTAACTTGTGGAATCTATTCGTTTCGCTAATGAAGTGAAACAAAAAAATCGCCAGGTCTGCGCGGAACACGCAGCACAGTCATAGCGAAAGCTGGAAGAGCGGCCTTTCAAGAGCCCGTAATCGACTCTCTTGGGGCCACTAATACAATCACACATGCAAGGCAGCCACTACGCCATAAACTACCGTAACTTTCATGAAGTAGGGAGGCACCCACAATGCCATTATTCGTCATTCTGCGGATAAGCGAGGTACCCGCTACACATCTGTAAGGCATTATGTGCACTTTGTTGTGCTGTGGGTGATTACGATGAACAATTATGGCTGAACCTTTGGTAATGGGTTCGAAGCAATGAACGACCCGGTCACTCGTTGCGCAATTCATATTGTGTGACGCCTGGTTTTCATTTTACTCTTCTACGACGCTATATCACATATGTTAATACGATTGCTTGCCCGACATGAGACCTGTATAGGGCATTTTTCCGAGAAATTTCAAGCACCAGTGTTGCCCTGTGGTAGAATATTTGACTGCCATGCAGCGGGTACCGGCTTCAAATCCCATCTGTTCCTACAATTTGTTTCAATCTTCAGTTTGAAGATTGAAACATTCGCGTGAGAGCGGGTACGGGCAGCGGCGGCGGCAGCGGCAGCGGCCAACTACGGCGTCGAAATCGGCTCTTGTCATCTCATAACAGCTTTGGCTGTAATATATATATAAGTGCCCCAAACAGCATCACTGTCACCAGAGCCGTGGACGAGAGCACAGAGTGACTGCTTACCAATGTATAGGTAGGCGGTGGGTTGAAGCAAGAGAGAGAGAGAGAGAACGTTTATTTATACCCGTCGAGAATGACGGGGGAGGAGGCTTTGGCCTCTGCCCCCGTTCATCCACCTAGCCGACAGCCGGAATCCCTTGGGACTCGGCGGCGGTCAGGGCGAGACCGGTGACTTTACGTTGTTCTTTGGCATCTTGGCTGCGTAATAAGGTCTCCCACGATTCTACCTTTCTGCTTGGCTCGTTGTAGCAAGGACAGGTCCAGACCATGTGAACTAGACCCGCAGTGCTATTACAGTGCGCACATCGGAAATCAAACACTTCCGGGTGCCATTTATTGTACAGGTGAGGGTTTGGAAACACCCCGGTTTGCAATTTTTGCCACATTATTTTCTCATTTTCGTTCAGCTGTTTAGCTGCCTCTGGATAGATCTTACGGTGGGATTTATAATGTGAGGTGATTTCATGGAACGTTCTTAGTTCGTCTCCTGTGGAGAGGGGTTGCTCGAGTGGAGGCGGCGAGTCAGCGGCGATCGACCGGAAAGTGAGCCCTCGGGCGATCGAGTGCGCCTTCTCGTTCCCCTTCAGACCTTGATGGGCCGGGGACCATATCGGTGAGATTTGCTCTGCGGGTACTGGTCATTGTCTCAGAAATTTGGCGGCTGCAGCAGAGATCCTGCCCATGTCATAGTTCTTAATGGCTGACCTAGAGTCGCTGACAATCACTCGTGTACCTTTTTGTTTTACCGCCAGAGCAATCGCAAGTTCTGACTCAGTTGCAATTGTGTTTTTAAAGGTGCAGCACCAGACCAGGTCCCCACTCTCGCGAACCACCACCTCTTTGTATGCTCCTCTTCTTTCGTATTCAGCAGCGTCAGTGTAAAGCACGTCGGATCGACCTTCAAGTTTGCCCTGTAGGGCTACAGCTCTTGCTTTGCGTCTGCCTTCGTGAAATACCGGATACATGTTTTTCGGATAACTTTTTGTTGGGCAAGTTGGTGAACGTTCATAATGATTTTTAAGGCGCAAAGCAGGACAAACACAAGAAAGGACACGGGACGGAGCGCCACTAACCACTTCAGTTGTTAGTGGCGCTCCGTCCCGTGTCCTTTCTTGTGTTTGTCCTGCTTTGCGCCTTAAAAATCATTATGAACATGTTTTTCGGCAGCGGAGTCATTTTCAGTCTGTCCCTAGTTGATTTAGGTATGCTAGCTGTCTGTCTGGAATACTCCGTGGGCTCGAACCCCAAGCGCTCCATGATTTTTCTTCCGGTTTTACTTCTCAAAAGCCTTTGATGCTGTGACATCGTGGCGGCTTCTATGAGTTCATCCAAAGTATTGGAGACGCCCAGCCCGAGAAGTTTTACCGTAGAGGTGTTCGGGGGAAGCCCTAGATCAGTTTTGATGCCTTTTCTTATAATGACTTCAATTTTATCTTTCTCTGCTCTACCCAGTTTAAGATAAGGCGCAACGTATAGTACACGGCTTATCACGAAAGCTTGAACCAACCTCAAAAGATTGGCTTCCTTCATCCTCGCATATTTATTAGAAATGCGCTTAAGCAGGCGGCACGTCTGGTTCGCACTAGCTTCGAGTCTCCGGATAGTTTCAGTGTTTTTGCCATTTGCTTGTATGCGCAACCCTAGTATTCTAGTACTGTCTACGGTTGGAATAGCATTGCCATTCACTCGTAAAGCAATATCACAACCCCTTCCAGGGGGAATGTTTCTTTTCCTTTGTTGTGATGGTAGAAAAAGCGCCTCTGATTTTTCTGCCGAGCATTTAAACCTTATCGGTTCGACATATTTTTCTGTGTTATCTATAGCCCTCTGAAGTGTGCTTTCAATTTGTCTGTCGCTTCCCCTGTTAATCCACAGCGTCACATCGTCCGCGTATAGGGTGTGATGTAGGTATTCGAGTCCGTCCAACTTTTCAGGAACCCCGATCATCGCTATATTAAAAAGAGTCGGAGAGAGGACGGACCCTTGTCGCGTGCCTCTGTTCCCCAATTTAATGTTTTCGAGTGACTGTCCTCCCATGCTGATGGTGGCTGTGCGATTAGAGAGAAAATCTCTTACGTAGTTGTATGTCTTGACGGCTACATTTAGCGCGCTAAGGTTCTCGAGTAAGGCTTCATGTTTGACATTGTCGGACGCCTTGGAGACGTCCAGTCCCACAATTACCTTGGTGTCAACAGTCGTTTTGTCTATTATCTGCTCCTTCAGCTGTAGCATAATATCGCACGTCGATAGGTATGATCTGAAGCCTATCATGGTATCAGGGTACAGGCTTTGATCTTCCATGAACCTAGTCAGTCTTGTTTGGATGACGTGCTTCATCAATTTTCCAACACAAGACGTGATGGAAATGGGTCTGAGATGCTCAAGACTAAGCTTCTTCCCTGGTTTCGGAATAAAGACAATATTCGCAGTTTTCCAAGCTTGCGGTATCTCTCCCTTGTCCCAGCATTCTTGCATATAAGTGGCAAGGTGACGAATGGAGCTGTCGTCAAGATTTCTGAGCATTCTGTTGTTGATTTTGTCCGGCCCGGCAGCCGTTTTGGTTTTGAGTCTGTTAATTTCAGCCCTCAATTCCCCAAACGTGATGTGGCTGTCTAGGTCTGGGTTTTCTGAACGCGCGTAGTCAGGCAGATTTTTACATTCAGCGCAGCAGAGGTATCGATCCCTAACCTCCGCTAATAATTGCGTCGTCTGACCTTCATATTTATACACAAGCTTGTGATGTTGCTGTCTAGCCTCCGACTTTGTTTTCTCTGGGTCTAATAGATGTCGTAGTAGGTGCCATGTTTTAGCATTGCCAATTTCCTTATCCATCTGATCGCAGATACTGCCCCACTGTTGCGTGGTGAGTTCCAATGCATGATATTCAATCTCTTTGTTCAGTGCAGCAACTTGCTTTCGGAGATTCCTGTCTCCTCTTTTCTGACCGATTTTTCGCTCTAACTCTTTCTCTTTGTTCCACATGTGCACGAGATGTCTATCAACAACTTCCTGATCCTCAGCGTCAATCTCTTCGGTAGCATCCTGAACCGATTGGATAACCCCTTACTCCATTCGTTAATATCATTTATCGGGTCCTGTCCCGACCTGATATTTCTAAAGGCAACCCAATCTGTAGTCTTAATTATCCTCTTATTCATCACCTGTGGGCCATTCTCAACTATGATCTCTAAGATTCTATGATCGCTACCTAGGTCTTCTCCGGTATTGCACTATGTGGCAGTGGTGCCACTGCCTACCAGAGTTAGATCTGGTGTCGTGTCCTTGGATACGCTATTTCCTTTCCTTGTGGGCTTCATCGGGTCCGTAATAATGATCAGCACATGTTGTTGAATTTCATTCCACAAATTTCTGCCCTTAATCTGCGTGAATTTATAACCCCATGCTATATGATGCGCATTAAAGTCGCCAAAAATCGAAAGTGGACTGTTTGTTGAAATAACCTTGGTTTTCGTGAAAAAATCGCCAAAGTCACATTTGCGCTGTTTGGGGGAACTATACACATTCAGGATGAAAAGATTCTTGTCTTTGCGCTTGCGAGGAACGAGTTCGACTAAAACATGATCAATCTGCGAATTCCCCGTCTCGTGCTGCAACGTTGGAATGTTTCTCTTTACAAAGGTCGTAACTTGGATATCGTTACCCAACCCGGAAAAAGATTTGTAACCAGCTAATTTAGCATTTCTCCCGCACTCCTGGACCACAATAACCTCCGGTCGATCGCCGTTGGTAAGAAAGGACTGTAAAACCGCACGCTTACGCAAGAAACTCCTACAGTTCCACTGCCAAATCGTGTTATTACAGGGGCGCAGTGCCATCATGTTTGAGTTCTGTCTGTCTGTCCCGACTAGCAAATTCAGCCTTCATTTGCTCGATAGCGCTGCCTACTTGTTTCATCTGTTCCAGTACCGTTTGAAGCCTTCCTTGTAAGGATTTTGTTTCTACCCCAAGCGCTACAATTCTCGCTCCATGATTTTCTTCAACTTCTATTTCCTTAGCCCTCTTCTTTTTTAAAGACGGTTGGTTTGCTACGCGGGGTGTTTCCAGTGCCTGCCCTGGTTTACTGGTTAGTTGTGCCTTAATCTCATCAAGTTGCTTGCGTAATTCCGCATTTTGCTCTTGTAATATCCTGTTTTGCTCTTTAAGAGCACTAATCATTTCTGTATTAGCATCCTGGGAGACCTTAGTTACCCAACCCACCTGTGGTCCAGAGGACTTTGACTTCTCTCGGGCGCAATCACCACTATCCTGGGGTTCATTGTGAGAAAGCCCCTGCTTCTCCAGTGATGGCAATCAGGGAAAAGATTCCGAGCGTCCTCTCGACCCGCTGCGATGCTTGGATTTACGCCTCGAACGATCTTGACCCCCGTCTGTCCTGCTGTGGCGCTGCGTTTCCGCTTCGGCCTTGCGTCGTTCCTCTTGCTCCCGCGCTTCTTCTTCCAGCTTCATTTCCCACTGTCGCTTGTTCATTATGTAAGGTGTTGGGAAAAGTTCTTTGCACCTTTTGTCTCCGGTTACGTGATCCTTGCCACAGAGGCGGTACGTCGGTGTGCATTCATGGTCCTTGGATGGGGAGGTCGCCCCACAACCTCTGCATTTTGCGTGCGGACTGTCGCACACGTCGGATCGATGTCCCAGCTCACCGCATCTGTAACACACTTCATATTTCTACTTGGATAGAAAACACTTCATCGGCGTCCCAAAACAGATCATCCATCTTGGCACGTAGTCGTCGACAAAGGTGATGATTACCGAGGTGGAGTTGCCCATCCTCCGCACACCAAGAATGGGACGATTTTCTTCGTATGAGAAAGCCAGTTCCAATTCCCTCTCAGAGAGTCTCGGATCAAGTCCACGTACCACTCCTTTTCTACAGCTTTCGGGTGCAGCCATATATGCGGTCACCTCATACTCCTTGCCATCGAGCTTGATGACTTTCAGGCCCAACATTTTCTTGGCGTCATCTCCGTTGGAATGTTGGGATATCAGTGTTCCTTGCTTGTCGTTCACGACGATCCTGTCCTCCTCCCGACCTTTCTGCCATGGGGTGCCTGCGGCCATCCTGACTGCTCCCCCAATTATGGGCGCCGAGAGTTCGGTGAGCGTCAATCCTTCTTTGGGCCTGATAATAATCTTATGATCCGCTTTCGGAAGACGCGGTAAGTGCGACGCCACGGACCGCTCCGCGAGCTTTTTCCCGCTGCTGTGAACGAGGGTCCCCCGCGTACACCATACTTGTCGCTTTTGTAGCCGGCTGGCACTGTCCTGCCTTCTTTTCCGCATCCACCGCTGGTAGACGCCACCCTGGTGGCGCCATTGCGTTCTCGTTGTTAACGCTCGTGGAGCTCCGCCACGCGTCTCGATACTTTCGTCACCCAGTCCGAGCTTTCCAATTCTGCCGGATCGACATCCGTACCGTTAACACTCACTTCCATCGTCATAGCGCAGCGGCAGACGCTCTATGAGCCGACGCCTGGGCCCTCGGACGCCGCTTCTGCCACCTCGGCGCTAGGCCGAACGGTGGACTTAGCAAGACGCGCTACGTCGTCGAACACTAAAGGCGCAAACAGAAACCGTCAAAGTCGACTTACAGTCTTGTGAAATTATCCACAGTATCCTGAGCACGTCCGAAAAACACACAGAGCACTTTATCAGCAGGCCGTTGTCTTTTCCAAGAGAGAATGGTCATTTCACGGAGCGGACGCAACACACGTCCGTTCGCTCCGGCCCTCTAGTGGCCATCCTTGAAGCAAAGAACGACACGCACCACCGGTGGTATCTGACGCCCAGGTTGATGCCTAGAAATTTTATGCTCGTTTCACTTTTAGGAGCGAAGCTCCTTATAGCATCACCTGGTCGGTCGTCGCTCCATGCGGCGTGCCCCCGCCGTCGCGTCTCCCGTATCATTCAATAGATGGCGCTGTCCCATAGAGATGCATGGAAACTGCAGTTGTGTGACGATATGCTAGATGGCGCTGTACAATAGAGATGTGTGCAAAAAAAATTGGCCGCGTATCTGCGTGCTTCGCTGCAAATGTCGTCTAAAGACGATAGAAGAGGCGCTGCGTGAGATATGGACGCCATCTGGCAATACGTCGGGAAACATGAGTGCTGTATTGCGGGTTGGTAGTCCCGGCGCAGCGGCAGGCGAAGACCGGCGGTGACCAACGCGACCGGTGGGGACGCCGGCCAGCCTGAACACGCTGTTTGGGGCGATGCGCCGAAGGAGAAGAAACGTCCGCACTCAACGAGTACTCTCCACAAACTCTTTTACTTACACGTTGCCTGGGTAAAACAGGGCGGCGCCCCCTGTCATTCGTACACTGCAATACTGAACCGAAACCGAAACACAACCTGAGCTTGTGCAGAGGGCACGGAGAAAGACAAGTTTCAGCGCAGTCGCATTTTCAGCGCACCTTAAGAAACTAGGGTTGTAACATTGTAGGGCGAGTAGGGCCAGAAGGACCGTCACGACGAAAACCTGCCTCCTCAGTCGTATTCGCCTGGGACGTTGGTGTGGCTTCGCTTTCCCTCCTCCGCTCCTGGCCTTTCCACAAAGCTACTGCCTAAGTACGAAGGCCCCTACCGCGTCCTACGTCAAGTATCCCCAGTTAACTATATGACTGAGCCTGTTCAATCATCTACGGACCGCCGTCGTCGCGGCCGCGAGACTCTTCACGTCGATCGACTGAAGCCGCATTATGACCCACCAGTTGTACCTGTTCCTTAGGTCGCCAGGATGGCTCCTTTTCCGCGGGGGAGTGATTTGTAACATGGTATGGCGCAGACGAGAACGCCTGCGAAAGAAGAAGACGAAGACGGTTGTTGTTGGCGCTCGCGCTTGCTCGGCTTGGACCGCTGATGGCTTCAGCTGTGGCAATCTTTTAATAAACGCGTTACTGTCTCAACGTTAAACGCATACCATCAAGGTCTTTAAAATTGCGTATCTAGGTATTTTCTATTAAAGGAACACACCACCTAATACTTACCTAATGATGTTACGCCTCAGATATGCGTAATATTTACTTTTTGATCGACAACGTTCACAAGTATGAACAGCCGGAGCAGTTCAAAATGGGTGGGCGGTAAGCAAGTGGTTCAACTTTGGCCGGTTGGCTGAATCGGGTGACGTGCCGATAAACAGAAAGACAGAAAGACAGACCAAATTTTCTGCGTTTAGGTTCCCCAAGAAAGACTATCGTCTTTAAAAATGCAGTGGCACCCTGCACGCCAGATGGCGTGCAGTAATCAAAGTTGCGTATCGCTTTGATTACTGCTGGGTGAAGCCACTGAACATTTCACGGTGTAACCATGATTGCTTCAGGAGCTTCGCCCAAGCTCTTCATCAATCACCCGTGGACATGCTGTAATATTTTTCCTATTCCGCGCGATAGTGGTTACGGACACCGGCGGCGGCGGACAATTACCCCACTGCCGTTGTAACCTGTTAACAGCTTTCGCTGTAAAACGGAATATGACAATGGGAATACAAGTACATCGCATTTGTTAACGTTGAGCGACAGAAACTCTCTGTCAAGCCATACCTCAAGCTGAGTCATATAAGACTAAAAAATTTGGTACAAAGTATTCATATCTCAGGATGGCGAGAAAAATGCGATAACGTCGGCATAGACATAAAAGTAAACATATCGATGAACCGGCATAGACAATAATCAATTAATAAATAAAAGTGGGCGGAACACGATGCTGGCGGAACACCTCTTGTTTGCTTATATGAGCCAGATGTAACTCCCTCTTGAAAACAAAAGAATTGTCCCTCGGAGAGGAACTCCTGTAGCCAGGATACAATGTAGTTTCGGACATCACAGCTCACTAATCTAGCAATCGATATACCGTGTTCAGCACTATCATAGACTGTTTTTTGTGGGTATTTTACATAAAATCGCACATACCCACTACAGAACAGTCTTCTTTCACTCATCGACTGGCTCATTAAAGTGGACGACGGTGAAAAAATTCACAGCATATCCACGGGTGAATGATGAAGCTTGGGCGAAGCTCCTGAAGCAATCATGGTTACACCGTGAAATATTCAGTGGTTTCGCCCAGCAGTAACCAAAGCGATAGCCCAGTACATCATCAAAGACGTGACAAACACTATATATATTTATACAAGAAATTTTATTAATCGTAAGTGATAGCTAGACGGGGCTTCCGTTCCCCCTTCATTATAACGGCTTTACGGTCGGTGAAGTGATGGATCGGTGATGGGTCGTAGTGGGATGTTTCCAAAGACGAAGTAGTGGGCAGTTTGCAAAAGTGGCTTCCGTTCCCCCTTCATTATAACGGCTTTATGGTCGGTGAAGTGATGGATCGGTGATGGGTCGTAGTGGGATGTTTCCAAAGACGAAGTAGTGGGCAGTTTGCAAAAGTGGCTTCCGTTCCCCCTTCATTATAACGGCTTTACGGTCGGTGAAGTGATGGATCGGTGATGGGTCGTAGTGGGATGTTTGCAAAGCCGAAGTAGTGGGCAGTTTGCAAAAGTGGCTTCCGTTCCCCCTTCATTATAACGGTTTTATGGTCGGTGAATTAATGGATCGGTGATGAATCGTAGTGGGATGTTTGCAAAGACGAAGTAGTGGGCAGTTTGCAAAGGATCGGTGATGGGCCGGTTACGCCTTACGCCGGACGCGTGACAAGGTTAGACTAAGAGGAGCTTCGCCCCTAAAAGTTAGTGGAGGGTGTGTGTGTGTTCATTGAAACTATGGAAGTCCACGAACAAAACCTTACCTAAAGCCTACCCAATTGAGCCAAAATTCCTCAAACGTTTAGGGTCGCCAAAAGTATTTTTTATTTTTTTATATTTTCGTTTACGGCACATAGAAATATAAGTGCGTGCTGGGAAGTCACAGGTTGGAAAGGCCGAGGGAGGCCTTTGACCCTGTGTAGTTAGGCAAGTGGCAGTATCCCGTCGGCAAGAACATACAGGGTGCTTTTGCTCTGTTATAAAAATCGTATGGCAAGAAGGCTTCTGTCGATTTAGCACACGAATTCTACGTCATGTCGGAAATGCTTTCCGTACCTAAAATGACACTGTCAAGATAAATTAACAAAAACTCGGTAATTAACTTTATAATTATTGACTTTAAGCCAGCTGTTCATATTTGAAAGTGGTAGTGCATGATAATTTATGCAACACTCATTTTTCTAGATATCGCGAAAGGTGCGCGTAATGCGAGATATTCTTCATCGAATTGTAAGGGCGATATCAAAACTGATCGCGCCCAGCGCGCACGACACGCTACCACGGAGTTAATAAATAATAATTGTTGGGGTTTAACTTCCCAAAACCACGATTTGGTTATCAGGGTCGCCATAGTGCAGGGCTCCGGAAATTTAGACCACATGGGGTTGTTTAACGTGCACACGGGCCTCGAGCACATTCGCCTCCGCTGAAAATGCGGCCGCCGCGACCGGGACTCGGTCCCCCGACCTTCGGGTCAGCAGTAGTGATGGAGGACTATCGATACTGTCCATAGCTAAGTCACTATCGAACTATGTCTGAGCTCTCCACGGACTAAGAATGTCAACACTCTTTATGGCAGTTGCCTTAGATGACTTACAGGGTTGCCACTGAATTTCGAGTAAATGTCGCCAAACGACGAGCAAAAAGTCGCCAAAAGTCGCCATTTTTTTTACAAATATCGCCAAAAAAGTAGCCATTCTAGATATGTGCGGTATACCCAGTAATAAAAATTTCCATTCACGTATAGCCCCGTAGAACACAGTACCATCCAAGACCCTTCAATTATATTGACGCTTCTCGATGCCGTCGTATCGCCCGTTTCACCATGGGAGTGCATGGTGCTGCTTCTCCGACTAGCCGCAAGATGTGCGTGGTGGCGCAAGGGTGAATGAACGAAACGCTCATGATATCCTTCCATCCCCGTCCTCTCGTTTCAAAGCTAAAAGTGTGGTATAAACCTTGGGCGAAAGCCGTGAAAGCATTATTTGTAGACAGCTTTACGTACCCTTATATGAATTAAAAGGATTAAACGGTTTATTGAAGGTAACACGGCAGAATTCTTACAGGAACCGATCATTAGTGAGTCTTACACCTTTTCAGTGTGAACTAATATGATACCGGACATCACCGACCCTATCTTATAGTTACCTATATCTACACACGTCAATTCGATGCGTTATTGCTGTATAACAATGTAAAATGTTATATAGCAATTGTTTTTATTGCACACGCTCACCGAGAACAGTAAAAAATGCCTCAATAAATAATTTTTATTGGAGAAAGAGCCGCGCATCCGCCTCTCTTCGCTATTCCAAAACAGTCTTTGCGAGCTCAACTGGGGGTACTGCAACAGTGAATAAGTCGCCGAGCTATTCACAGCAGTTGGAGCTTTGGCGGAAGAAATGGTCGGAACACGCGGCCAACCCGTCGTCTTGCCCCTTCAGATGCGAAACTTCAGATAAGCTTAAAGCACCTAAAGCCATAAACCCCTAGTCAATCACTGCCCCCTCGTGGTTTGCAAGGCAGTCCGCTGACTTACATTTTGCTAGAATGTCGCTGGGGGACGTTCCAGTACCTCCTGCATCTAGATGGCATACCGAACTAAGGATCCCACTCACTGATCTTATTTTCACAGAACATCAAATAAACGTTTTATTATCTATCTAGATAAATCGAGGAGGTAAACACGAGTTACAGGACGGACATACCGAATGACGCGTAATGTGCACATTCTACTCGTGGCTCTAAAACCAAAAAAAAAACATACTGAGAATGTTGCCGCTCATTCGTTGGGAAGACACTGAGCTTAGGATTCAAAACTCGGTGGAGACCTAAGCCGAAAATCGTCAAACATTCGCCATGTCGCCATTCGTAATTTTAGGTCGCCACGGGCCTCTCAAATTCGCCAATTTGGCGAAAAGTAGCCACCATTGGCAACCCTGATGATTTAGGCAATGTGCGGGCACTCACTCGGCTACATTTTCGCACGATAAGCCGTGCAAACAAACTTAACTGCCTGGCATACAGAGCTGAAGAGATTACTTGGCATCCTCTTTGCAAGTGTTCTGAATTGAAGTGGCAATGACAGGGTGTTCACCAATGTTAACATGAACTCATAACGGAAGCTGCGCTGTTCTTTTCAAGCTTTAGGCAGGAAATTGTGCAAGTTGTATGGGGTTTATGGTAAAGTATAAGTAAAAGAAACGAACACGCGCACCCCCCACCACCCCCCCCCCCTAAAAAAAAAGAAACGAGCAACACTAATGCTGTAACGATAGCTTTGCTCAATGTAAGCACAGGAAAAAAATTCCCGAAGATTAGGACGCTCCTTAATGCGAAATGTGATGGCAGCTGTACGCGTGTTTTATTTTGGCGATCTATTGAGGCGAATAATTTCAAACGGACACGTCTGTACGTGCAGGCACGGATGACTCTTCATTCCTTGTTTGAATTTTGTAAAATTTTAAATTCTTTGTTGTTCGTCATGCTTTGTCTTATGTTTTTAAATTTTTTTATTTATTATATGTATTTTCTTGTTCGCCGGCGCGAACTGCACAGAGAACGCTCTATAATAGTGTTGTATTTTATTAAGTCAATTATAATTTTTGTCGTTTACTTTTCTTGTCGTCTGTTTGGGCAACGAATGTTCGAGTTTAATCTAGCCGGCCTCAGCAAATGAAAAAGGGTGTCACGTGACTCAAGGCACGAGAGCCAGAAGATCTTTCGCTGCGCTCGTTTGATTGTTCACGGCGAGGGCAAAAGCAACGACGCTCAACGCAGGAACAGGCGCCTGAGAGCTTCGCTCTAGAAAGAATAAACAAAAACAATATGGCGCAAAAAAGCAGCAAAACAATATATAGCAAGGGTTGCCCTGTAGCCTTGTAGGTTAGACATATTCTTGGCCTTTATCGCCGACACTTGTGATGGCAGGAACAAGGAGGAGGAAGACACATAATACCTAAATTAACGATATAGAGGACTCCTGTCGTGCTCATTTTTCCCATTGTTGATCTGTGGTGATAAACTCCTATAATATCGTTTCCAACAATGCGCGAAGCTGAGTGACGTAATTGACGACATTCTAGCGCATAACCCAATCCCAAACTGTTTCAAAAGACTGTTTCGAGTAGCTTCGACCAAATGCAGAGTGAGACAGTTATGCCGTTTTCTTACGCGAAACATACGCGCATTGGGGCCTCAATTCGTCTTGCAGAACTGCGTGCTACATGTACGAGGGTTGTCCGTATAATAAGGTTCCCAAGGAGCTGCAGTCGCGAGGAACGCAGCTGCGCGGCACTCGGCGTCTCTGTCGTGTAGCTTAGTTCCCCGTCTCCCAGTCCCTGCCCCGCCGAACTGTCTGCGGCGCTCAGTCCTGGCTTGGCAGCATAGAGATGGAGCTCCCACTCGTTTATCCCGCTAGGTGCGAATTACGCTCTGTGATTCGCTTTTTGTGTGCGAAAAAAAAAAAAAACACTGCGCCGGTGGACATTCATTCCCTACTGTGTGAGATCCACGGATGAAAGTGTATGAGCGTTCAATACGTGCGCAAATGGTGCAGAAAATTCAAAGACGGACGGACAAGCATCTATGACGTACTGCGTTCTGGGCCGCCATCGGTTTCGGACGAAACCATTGCGAAAGTGGGAGCAACTGCTGAAAGATTGAACGGCGACGGTTCGGAAGCTCTGCGAGATGATTGCTAATGTCAACGAGACCTGCATTTACAAAATTTTCAGGCCAGTTAGGTTATGCCAAGGTTTGGGCAAGGTCAGTCCCGAGAAGGCCATCTTCGTGGCGCGGCGGTAGATTTCTACGATGCAGGCATAAATAAGATGGCACACCGCATGCAAAAATGCATTGATCTCCACGGCAATTATGTGAAAAAATAGGGAAAAGACTAAGCTTTTGAAAAGACTAAGTTTTTCAATGCGAATAAGCCAATGCGAATAAGCATGTTGCTTATTGTGAAAAATTACTGGGAACCCTGCTTTACGGATAAGCCTTGTATAAACAAAGTAGTGATAATGTCGATTGGCTGTGTTGAAATGGTATGTATCTGGATTATGCCAGAATGTAACGAATGCTCTTAATCAACACTGAAGAACAGGTGCTCCATCATATATCCAATCCTCCTATATGTATTTTACTTTACTATCCCCGTTTAAATGTATATCTATATAAAGAAGGGAAATCTTGGCTAGTTGGTTATCGTTAATTTTCGATCAGCTTGCAGCGCAATAAAAAGACCAGGACGCAGAACAAGGATGTGACGACACGAGCGCTAAGTCTCAACCAAAGTTTATTGGAAGGAAGGGCACGAGTCTTATTTTGTATGTATGTTTTTTTTTTTTGAAGCACGGAGGTGCTCCACGTGCCCTGAGTAATTGGGTTATCACCTCGATGACTCTGACGCACACGCGCAGTTGCTCGGTCGATAGCCGGTTGGCCTCTATATGTATTTGTTCGTGCCCTTCCTTCCAATAAATTTTAGTTGAGAGTCAGCGCTCGTGTCGTTAGATCCTTGGTCTGCGTCTTCGTTTTTTTATTCTGTTGTAAGCTGATCGAAAATATATATCTATGTCTTATTCGTACTTGTTTTGTGGGTGACAACGTACACGCATTTTCAGTTCTAATGAGCATCAGATTTCGTGATTATAACTTGAGTTAGCCTTCATAAGATACGGCATCCATCACATGCCATTATTTTGGATTGCCACTCTTCGATGATAATGTCTGTAACGGAATGCGTTCACCGAAGCACGTCTGCAAGCGGCTCTGACATGTATGTTGTATCAATGTCCTTTATGCAGGTGCGTGTGCAATGTCATCGTTCTTCGCACTCGCTGGCTGGCGTTCTCTGGGATTCCTGTTCGTCTCTATACAAGAGACATTCCAGGTCAACAGGACCGAAGGCTCGTGGCCAATAGTAGTGCTAAGTGCTCTAGGTTACCTAATAGGTGAGAACAAACCACCGTGCAACCAAGCAGTTTTATTCCTGGAAACATTACATTTATTTGTGAGATTGTGTAAAAGTGAGTGCCAAAGCTTGAAATGCGCACTGCTCGCTTCCGTATCGGCGCTTTAAAAAAATGAGCAAGTGCTAACGTTAGAGCGGAGGGCAACCTCAGCACATATTAAGGCAAACAGGCTTTCTTGCTTTCGTTATGCTGCAATTGGCAGAATTATGTCGGGAATGTGTTGGCAGTAGGAGTTAGTACTTGCTTGACCTTGTCGCTCGAGAAAAACAGGAATAGTTAGGCAACGTGAAGCCCGAAACCTAGTTTGTTGGCCGGCATGCATTCTCATATATGCATTTGCCAGAAACCTTATCAATAAAAGTTTACGAGAACACGAAATGTGTGCAGTGTCGAAGCAGCCGAGCACAGTGACAAAAAGTGCGAGAAAAACGTGTACCTGCAATTTTTTCTCTTTATAGGCATCATTACAGGACCACTGGCTCACAGTTTCTACGCTCGTCCTGTGATCATTGCGGGAGCTGCTATTTCAAGCATTGGCTTAATGTTGAGTTTTTTTGCCACAAGTATTGGTTTCCTGACATTTTCCCTGGGTGCAATACACGGTAAGGCGCATTTGTTAGCATCTAATGATAGGCCAAAAGGATGTGGCACCTACTAAAGATCTGCAATAAGATGTTAACTTGGGCTGATTGGTGCACACTAGAAGAATTTGGTAACAGAGCACGGAACGGGACAAAGAGACTGACGCGTGTCTCAATGAGTTTACTCCGTTCTTTGAATTGTTACCAATTCTTCCAGTCTAAAGATCGTGTTCTTAAGCTCCACCACGGTGACCCGGAGGCGATTATATTTTTTATTGCTGTGTCTACGAGGTCATATTTTCGTATGTAACATTAGCGAAGCCACGCGTATGCACAACTGAGCGTCTCATAATAGTTCTCGCTAGTGAAATGTAGTTTTTATATCAACCGGCGCTTTAGGCACATGACTTTTTTTCCAGCTATTCAATAAAGCTGACATTTCTCAAAATTGCACACAAATGCAGAGTGCAGATCTTCCAACAAACCAGGCGATGGGAAATCTGTAGAATAAAAAGCTTGAAAAAGCCCTCTCCTTCTGTCAATTTGAAGAGATCATCAAAGTAACATGTTCAGAATATGCTTTACAGGTAACTCTTTGTGAAAACAATCGATTTTAACCAGCACAAATAAAATAGATACATAAGCACAGATAGAACTACACACAAGAAAATAACTTTTCACTGACATCATCATAATCATTCGCCTAACTTCTATACACTACAGGATAAATGCCTCACCTAATGGTTTTGGACCCAACCCGTCCTGTGCGAGCTATTACCATTGTATGATTTCAAATTTTAGAATTTCGTCGCTCCACCTGACATTTTGCCATATCCAAACGCGCTTCCGATCTATTGATGTCGATTCCAACGATATAACTGCCCATTGGTTATCTGTCCTCCTCATGACGTGTCCTCGCCTGGTTTATCTTTAGATGCGAAGCATGTTATGGCCGAGTTCAATCCGGTGGTGGTGGTGTGCGGCGTTCCCACCCTTACTGCGCATGTGCATCCTCCTCCACCTCCTCTCCTCTCCTACGCCCCCTCCATCTCACGCGCCGCATTCTCTCCTGCGCAACGCCACGATGAGCGCCAGCGCGCACGCGTCCCCTCCCTCTCTCTGCCATCCTACGCTCCCCCTCCCTCTCGCGCGCCTGTCGACCGCGTTGCCCGCTCGCCCTGTGAGAATTAACGGCCAGGCTAGAGGGAAGACACGACGCACGTAGTGTTCTTCGCGTACCGCGACGCGACGTCGGTAGCATGCCCGAAGTCGGTAGCATGCCCAACGAACGCCAGCGGAACGCGATCATGCAAATGCTCCGGCTTCGCACCGCCTCATGGTCCCCTTTAGCGGGAGATGGTGTAATTTTTCGGAGGGAGTTCAACCATACTTTATGTACTAGTCATCGTGCGTGGGTTTTTTTGTGTGCGTGTATATATGCAGATGCAAAACTGAAATGTTTCGAAACGGGGGGGAGGAGCGATTGAATACCCCCCCCCCCCCCGCCTGTCTACGCCAGTGGTTCACTGCCAGGGGAGAAATTGGCTCTACGCGATTCGACCCGGCCAATAGGAGGAATCTCTCCCTTTTGCTCTGTTAGCGATCTGGCTATCTGCTCCTGCTCTGCCCTTCTCAGCCAAGCCGAAAAGACACCCACGGGTGTGTTGATTCGACAGTGGACACTTGAATTACCGTGCAGAACACGGGAGAGACCGTGTTCTGCTAACCGTGCGGGACAAAGCACAATTGTGCACGGCTATGTTCAACTGTTGGCGCCCTTGAGCCATCCTAATAAAATTTTTCTCTCAATATATATTGTAATACCGAAAATGCCTGTTTCATTTTTTTGTTTTTTACACACTCCGCGGTATTCGTGTCTCTTGGGGTTAGGCCTGTCTCTTCTCTTGGCGTTGCACAATGGCAGTTGCTTTGCCTCTTCTCGACTTTGGCATTACGCAGGGTTCTGCCCCTTATGTTGGAACAGCCAAAGTACAATGGTTGTACACTTTCAGGT
Source organism: Rhipicephalus sanguineus (assembly GCF_013339695.2). Classification (NCBI taxonomy): domain Eukaryota; kingdom Metazoa; phylum Arthropoda; class Arachnida; order Ixodida; family Ixodidae; genus Rhipicephalus; species Rhipicephalus sanguineus. The sequence continues at coordinate 137,063,469 of NC_051179.1, read as the reverse complement.
TTAGTGACACTGTACCGGTAAAGAGTTGACAATTTCTACCGTATGCATACTATCACATGCTTGTTATTCGGTGAATTTCCTGTACTCGAATAGGTTAATCTGTTATTGCATGGCCTGATAGGGTCCGGTACAACAGTGATTGAAACAGCTATCACCAACTCTCGCTCTGTCGCAGGGCCAACTAACAAATTTTGGTTTTTACACATTCATCCTTCACCCAATTTTGAAGCCTTCTGAATTGATTCCTTCAGTCATTTTGAAAATGTGTCGCTGTAATTCATGGAGATCGCGATCTGGTCTGTAAACCGTTAATTCCTGACATATGTTCGTTAATCATTATACCTATCCCTTACCAATCTAGTCGTTTGAATACTTCTATACAAGCAGTGACTAGCACTAGAGTGATTGTGTCTCCTTGAGAAACCCATTTCTAGTTCGGGATTTTCCTACTTTTTCGGAACAGGAGTAGAAAAGCTGTGAAATCTCTTTACACCGGGTGTTCAAAGTTAAGCTTTCTGAATTTGTTAATATTCAGCACTGAAAGGAACGTGAAAACCACATTTTTAGATAAGTTATGTATCAAGGGGGACACAAAGTGAGACAACAATGATCGCTGTCAGCCGTCCAATTAGCAGAGATTGAATAATGAACTTTTTAATGAGTGCAGCAGGCGGGCATGTTTGTATAGAAAAGTTAGAGGCAGTCGCGTTCTACACATTTCCACTTGAAAGAATTCTAGCATGTCTGTAATTCGAGATAACCCGCTGCAAAGTTTAATTGTGGTTTGCATGATTACGCATTTCAGCTGCTTCAATTAATTCTCTAGTTCTTTCTTCTTTGTGTCTGGCAATGACAGCTGTCTCGAGAAACTTCGGTGCGCGGCCTCAATTCCTACAATTGACACCAAGGTGCCCCTGATAGCTTTTTGTGCGTTATACTCGTACAAAAATTTTTTGTTCGCTGGTAAAATTTGTCATAAACATGAACCAACTCGCCCAAGCAGCAGTTTTAGAAAGACAGGTACTAGCTGACTGCTTCGCATGAAAGCAATTCCCACAATGCGTGGGATCTCCCAATCTTTTTTTCTGAGTAACATTTATAACTGATGCGTCGCATGGTTAGACGAACATTCACTAAATGTGTGTATTTGAGTGAGCCTTCTGTTTATGCGTAATCATGTCACCCAACAAAAATATCTATACATTTGCAGCCATTGGAACGGGCATGGTGTTCATAGTAGCTCCTATCATCATCAGCGAGCACTTCGTGAAGAACACGGGCCTCGCGATGGGCATCAACTACGCCGGCATCACCGCAGCCCTTTTTGTGTTCCCAAAGCTGCTCGAATACCTTGTGGCTGGATATGGACTGCATGGCGCTCTTCTTATATGTGGTGCCATCACTATGAATGGACTAGCGTTTAGCTTACTCACCCGCAGGCCAGGTTGCCGGACTGTTGCCGTCGATGAGTCTCAAGTTTTTGCTCATGTTCCTCCGAAAAAAATTGAAAACGAAAGGAACAACAAGCTATCCGACGCATTCACAGTGTTCAAGAGCCCGATGTTTTATCTTATAATGTACAGTTTCAACGCTTACTGCATGTCGTATGACTTGTACATGTCTTTGTTTGTTGACTTTGCCTGTGATAGAGGAGTAACGGTGTCGACTGCTCTTACCGTAATGGCTGCTGGAGCTGTCTCCGAGGGTGTTGGGAGGTTCTTGCTACCGATCGCCGTCGACCGGAGTTTGTTAAAGAACAATGTCGCTCTTACGTTCACACTGAGTGCGGAGGCCGTGGCGTTCTTTCTGCTTCCTTTCCTACGCAACAACGGACCCATCTTCGCCGTGGCCGTTGCGATTGGCTTCATCATCGGCACTGCTATAGTTCTCTTCCCGGTGACCCTGGTGCACTACTTCGGCCATGAGAAGATGTCGGTAGCTTTCGGCATCATCGTCGCATCGGCCGGATTGCAATCATTTGTACGGCCGTTATTGATAAGTATGTCTTATTTGTGCACTTCCTCTAAGGTATCTCACACGCAAGCTATTGCGTTCCTTTCACCGATTTAAAAATTAGGCATCGAATAGCTTGCTCTTAGCGGCTGATTTTGAAGTTAGCATCTCTTAAATAAATATATCAGTGGATTTCATCCACTCCGGTAATTGATATTAATTCAGTTAAATTTTAATGCTTGGGGCCAACGCTATAGAGTCGGTGCTGGAGGCTCCATTGAATAATCAATGCAAGATGTCAAACAATATTTTTTTTATATTTTGCCATAAACGCTGTGCTCATTAAGCGGCCACATGAAGGTCAACTTCTATTTGGCGATATTTTCACTGCGGGCGGCTCGCTCAACGAAAACATGTGCGGACACATCACCACGGGCACTGCCTGCCGAAAGCAAGCACTAACACACACGTTTTAAAGGAAACAGAACTGTAACGAAGACATTCAAAACATGCTTGTGTGTAGATCAACTGCTACAACTTGTGAAATGCAGATGGTATTTTATCGTGGAGTCTGACTTGAATAGTTCTAAGAAATAGTGTTATAGGTTTGTCATACAATCTCTAATTTCAATCTAATCCTTGTGCATTTTATCCAGCGCAGACGTTTCATTGCCTCGTTCGGCATCAGCTCCACTCCGATAGTCTGATGGCTGATGGTTGATTACGCTTGATTGTTGCAGGTCTTGAAGCGGCCATGTGTTTTAGAGAAAACTTACATCTATTAGCGACTCCATAGTAGTCTGCATATTGTTTTATCCTTAGCGAAGCAGTGCTTACCTTAGGTGAAAGTAGTTTTTATTTCCCGTAATGCATGTCAATACTCACGTCTAAATATGCGTGATTTAGCTAAAGCAGAAGATTCTTTCACAGCCATGATCTTAAATTTATTGCGTTTCAAAGCACATAGATCTTCTATCAGCAATATAAATTGTGGAGTTCTACGCGTTACAATTCCACAACATTTTCCTTCATATAGTTATGAGGCCTCCCAGTTGAATATGACGATTTTTTTGGGTACTTTGTCGTCCACTTAAAACTGAGTAAACGGACTTTTTGGCATTTCACCTAGTCGAGATGTGGCTGTCCTTGTCCTTAATAGGAGCAACGTCCTGGTGCTAGGCGCTATCTATAACAGAGTCGACATATCTTTGTTTTGCAGGCCACTTCAGGGACAACGGGGGCGCTTACGACTGGCTCTTCGTAATCTGTGGAGTTGTCAACGTGGTTGCGGCCGCTCTTTGGATTGTAGTTTTGGCACTGGAGAGAAGTAGGAAAAAGATCCTTGTTCTTGTTGAAAAAAAATCCAACAGGCGCCATTGATGCTACAAATTACACCAAATAAAGCAACTAGAACACCTAATGCGATATAACGAACGGCGCTATTTATATGGAGCATCACAAATCTTTGACTTCGTACAAGGAGTGTGAAAATATACGAAAATTTTGAATAAATAATCGAACAGTGTTCTACTCGATTCGGTGCTCGAATCGAATAGTGCATATTCGAAATACCGAATATTTTTTCGGATAATCAGCAACGACAAAAAAATGGTTGAAAGAACGAGACAGTGGAACAGCGTGAGGTAACTTTGCATCATCGAATTACTAAGGTGCACGCAACCATGTACTTACGCGACTATCGACGCTATAGCGATCACTGGATGAAGACGTTTTTGCTTAGAACTCCAGTGTCGCCGAAGTGACAATGTCATTAATCCACTGTCTTCAACATGGCATTCATGATGACGTTAACCCATGAAAATTAGGTAGTACTTATATATATGTTTTATTTAAAATCTGTTCACGAAGTACCACCTTGAATACTGTAGTCACTGCTACAATTCAGCCAGCATCTACAAAATATTTCGAAGGGTCTAGTTGCTCCTGTTCATGAGCTTTCCTCAGTTTAAATAACTGTATATTTTTTGTCGATTAAAAGTAATCGTAATGTTCTTTTGTTAAAGCTTGAGGATAATTGCTTGAAATAAAATGCGGTTTATTTCTTCGGCTGTTTTCAAAATTGTTACCTTAGCAGTCTAGGGTTGCTTTCAAAATGCTTACCTTACTATTGAAAAGTATTAGAACAGTATTCAATTTGTATTCGTATTCGATTGGGAGTCACCACTATTCGATTCATATTTGATTCGGTTCTAATATTCACTACTCGGACACCTCTACTTTATTAGGAATTAGCGTTATGGATACAAGAGCATAAAACATTATGTTACTGCGTTGACGTTGCAGTTGGTAATAATTCATTTGAAACAAACCAGATATTCCCCTCTTCTTGTTTTGCGGTCGAGGGGAGTCAGCAAAGTGTACAAGTACGCGCAGCCATGAAGATCACCTGCATCCTCGAAGAAGACCAGATCACTTGCCAAAACGGTGGCTTCAGCGACACCAACTGTTCAAGCATTTCTCGTTAAATCTGAAAACTTGACATTGAAATTACGTAAGCTTCGAACCTTCGGTTGCGCAAAGGACATTCTTGCATTTTCAAACAAGAGGTGGCATGCCGATTGTTTAGAGTCCCATTATTATAACTGAAGTTCTGGAAACAATCGTACCGTGAAATATAAAGAGAGTATATACGCACTTTAACATGGCAAGGTATCTTAGCGTCCTGCCAGCAGCACAGCTTGAGAAAAGTTCGACGCCAGTACAAAGTGTAGTGGCTTTAACAATAATCTGTAAAAAAACGAGAACCACAACTTCACCGGTTACCATTTTTGAGCATTGGTGTGGCCACATTCAGTACCGCTGCCTTTCTACAGCACGTGATGTAGCAGAAAACCTCAAGTGCTTTCAATTTCGCCTTGAGTTTGATTTACTGCCTCGCCCCAAAAGGAATTCATATGTGGGTTCTTGAATTTAGTGGCAATTCAATCAGGCTTCACGCCAAGAAAGGGACCTGACCTTACAGTCATGTGACGTAGTAGCTTATGACTGCCATTCAACGGATAACCTGGCGTTATTGCGGGACACAAAAACCTACGTATATGTTTTCTGAATTAAAACTCTCGTCACATGTGGTTTTCCTTGAATCCGAATACTTTACATATCCATCAAGCGCAGAGCTAAAAAAAAAGGCTACAGTCACTGAGCTGCCATTGCTGACCGTCTATGTAGCCCTGCGTCCGTTTATAGCTATTTTATCGTGATGGCACAGGACGAAACTGTTTTAAAAAGTTCGGCAGATCCCACGTACCGTGGGAAACCATGTAATGCGAAGCATGCGGCGGCAAGGTGACTATGGCGTATTTTTTTTTTTTTTTACATCGAGCGAGACGTTACGAAATGACGCTAAAGATAGGCGCAAGTGGTATACGCACACACATATGTTAGAGTCGCACATGTGTTATATAACCAGTTTTTACAGTTGTGCAACGATGCTAACGGCAACATAGGTATTACCAACACCCGACGTGGTAAGCCGATATATAGTGCTTATACTTGTCCGTTAGGACCAACGTTACTAGAACAAACTCAGTTTCAGAGCTCCGTATCTCCGCCAGCGGAGGAGGGTGGTCCGAACGGCGGTCGCGAGAACTAGCGGCACTGCAGTTCCGTCTTGCGCCACTATCGGCGCGTCGTCTGCTGCCACGGCATAACGCTGCCGTCCGCCGCGCAGTTGCTCGCGGCAACTTTCTTATTGTACTAGTTAGGTGGATACTTAGGTGGATATGCATAAGGTCGTCTGTATGCATTGGCCCGCGTGCGTTGTTCATTGATTGGCTAAGAATCGATGTTCGGTCCATATTGCCACGCCCACTTCTTGTTTTATTTTTATGTATTCGGGTTTGACCAGCAAGGACGGTTATCAACGCTCGACGCTTTCCGCGAAGCAGTGTTCGAGAAGCTTTGCGATTGTAATAGATCATTTTGGTAAGATTGCACGCTGCACGCGAATGTTCCAGCTTTGTCGAGAGATAACGCCGCCACCAGCGATATCGCTGGAAAGTTCGATAGCGCCTATATAAAAGCCAACGCGCTTGACCGCTTGTCAGTTGATCGACGGTCGACGCTCTGTTCGCCGCTATCAGTGTATTGCTGTAGCTTGACTTTGTTTCCCGGCCACAAGTTCGGCCAAATAAAGAGTTTCATCTCTGACCTGCTGACTGCTGCCTTCGTCGACGTCACGACCCTGTGACAATATTTGAGCTGTCTACATTGCGCTTAACTTCCAAGCATAGGAGTTTCTATGCGAATGAGGGTTTTCAGAGTAATTTTTATAACTACCACCACAATTTTAGCCGCTGCCGTCTTATCTAGACCAAGAACAACCCAACACGTTTGTAAAAGCCTTTATAGTGCACAAAGAAACGTACTTACTCGAGATACAAAAACGTTCTAGAAAAACAGCACTCATGTTTCTACAATTTATTGAAAAAAACTTCCTCGAAAAACATCACCAATGCTTTGCAATGTTTACAAGACACGTTTTCGCGACGGTTAAAGGGATACTGACCCAAAATCGGAAAATTTTACGAGAACTCGGTAAATGAAATCTCAGTGTGCGATTACATCGAATAGATGTCGTCTCTGAGCAATTACTTCAGCGGATAGTTGTATTTTCGGTGTCCCATCTTTCTACGCCGCATCCTTCTACGGTGCCTTAAACAATTCGAACAGATCGGCCGTGATGTGAGCACAGAGCAGTTATTCGCGCGTACTCTGTCGCTAGAAGAGTCGTCAGTACTCAACTTCAGTTTTTCAACTTCACCGAGCAGATGTTCCATGCCCGCAGTACTTTACACTGTACGACAGCCGCTTGCGTTTCGTGCTGTAGCCGTTCACTACGCAGTTAAACTGCTCGTCAACTACAATTACCTTTTGCACAAGTAAGTCTCCGTTCCCGAAGCAAAGTGTGGGATTGGGCTAGTTGGTATTCCATTATTATGCTCAGCGCAAAAAAATTGACACGGTACACAAAGAAAAGACGAGGACCAGCGCTGGTCCTCGTCTTTTCTATGTGTACCGTGTCAAATTTTTGCGCTGAGCAGCCCGTTCCCGAGCCGGCGGGTGTAAAATATTCCGCACATCTTGTTCAATACCTCTATCGTAAAATCTCTCGAAAATCCACTGCTTTGAACGCATAGCGACAGCTGACAACTGATCGAATGTTAGTGTGATGCAACTCTCAGTCTCGGTAGCGTATATAGGTAATCGCCTGCCTTTCGTTTTGCTGTTCTATTTCTGGCGGCTCCTCCAGATTGGGCACTGGGCTTTCGCGGGATGCCGTGCGTTTTGGGGGGGATTTGCGCCTAAACCCCGAACACTTTGACTTTGAAATGTGGGGTGCAAGTGCTGGGAACAAGCGCGGCACGGCACCTGGCGCGAGTTCCCACTTTCCACGTGGGATCAAAACTTCTTGTCCCGCAACGACACGACCATAGTGCTTTACAATGTCGTCACTCTCAAAATGAACGTCACAGACCTTGCATTTCGCAGTAAGTTTTCCATCTTTGCGATGCAAAGCTTGAATGGCATAGGGTCTCTTGCAGGTCCGAAGAAGTGTCGTGAAGCGGAGTCGTCGTTGCGGTAGCCGCTCTTGCAGCCCGGCGCAAAGCAAGTCGGCATACCGCACTGTGAATCTGTTCGCCCTCGTTACGCTTCGTACATCATGCACTTGTCTCCGTACAAGACGCTAAGCCTGGTCAAGAACAGTCGCAAATATGACGGGCTAACAAAGCGCAGACGACGCTGTAACCCACGTGCGCTCGTACATCGACGGCGCCGATCACAAGCGCCAGCCGCGGGAGCTAGACGTGACTGCACCGCCACGCGGACCGCCTCTCCGGCGGAGCTTTTAAACTGAGTTTGTTCTAGTAACGTTGGTTAGGACGGAGAACGCACGCGCGTTTCACGAAGCCGCGTCATTGTGTGGAAGGGGTTCTTGACAGTTCTCACGTAGGTTGCGGCGGGCGCAATGCCTGTTATTGTGATTGATGTGCGCAACGCTGACCTCGCCGATTCCGCTGCTTGTCTGTGTATTCGGTGTCTGGCGGCCGGCGTAGTGGGACGCGGTCTGCGTTGGAGTTTCGCATCGCCGTGTTCTACATGGCGACGCCGACGCACCTGCAATGAAGCCGGTTGCTGTGGACAACACATTGGAAACCCGTTGATTGCAGTGCGCTTATCGCCCCAGGTTTTAGAAAGTGCTAACACGTCAATTTCTGTGAGCAGGGCGTCTTTTTCGAGATCGTGCACGTGCGCGTGCACAGAGTGTACGTTGAGAGCGGTGAGCGCGAAGTGATTGTTGTGGTTGTGGTCCCGAATGAAGGTGGTAGCCCGACCCACGACAATGTCCAGAGGTCTGTTTGCTAGCCGGGTCATGTCGTCGACAGACTGACGATAAAGCCGGCGACATGTCGGAACCTGAACTTTTGCGTCGGTGAGGTATAGGCCGTCGAGGCTGGTAGCCCTGGAAAGTGCTACATAGACCGGCTTCAGTGGATGGCGCATATTGTGTCCTGGCCGTATGTGGTTCTTTGTGACTTACATATAGCTATGGCGTTTGCTTGCGCAAGGGTAAACCGTGCCCTCTAGCACCAGATATTTTTCTGGCGTATGTCGCAGTTGTGGTGGTTCGCATTCCCACGGGCACTCATTTCAGCTGCACTTCAATTGATGGCGCAAATGTTAAGACAGGAACGTAGAAGACACGTAAGACACGGACAAGCGCACGTGTCTTACGTGTCTTCTACGTTCCTGTCTTAAGATTTGCGCCATCAATTGAAGTTCAGCTATGCATCAACTAGCCCGACAGCAAACGCTATTAAGTTACACTTATTTCAATTCTATTTAGCGTGTGAGATAGTGATGTGCTTCCTTCTAGCTGGAACGACAATACCTATCGTGGACGTGTGAAATTGAAGCCACAGTCGCAAGATGCTGCCATGTCCATCGAGCTCGATGTACCACAAGGTGCACATCTTTTCATAACGAGGTAGTCGCTTACGTCGATGTTGGCCATGATCATATACGGCTTGCCGATGCTCAGGTAAATTGATTTGGGCAGGCTAACCATCTCGCTTGCGTTCATGTTGGCCACCTTTTTCAGGGCATCGCTGTGTACCTGCTCGTTCTTATAGCCAGTTATGTTGTATGGTATGACAGAGTTATGTTATGTATGGGATGACGTAACCCGTTGTCTGCAGCGTTGAGGCAAAGTGCGTTATAGCGGTCGACGTCCACATTGCAGTAGTATAGCCGTATGCCGTCGGGCCACTTAGCGGCGGCTCCTTCGCATGCCACAAAGTGGCTCTCAATCTGATGCCATCCTCGGTGAGCATGAGGCCATCGCCCCAGCCTCATATGAAATCAAGAGCACACTGCGTCATTCTGACAAACCAAGTGGAGGAGTGGATGGCAGTCGGGCGTTTTCCAGGGGTGTTCTGTCTTCACCTCCATCACTTGTTTTGCGTTTCAATGTGTATGTTAGCCGTTAATGTGTTGAGACTGCTAATCACCTGTGGCACATCCCCGCATAACCTGAACTGTGGTATGCGGCTACGTGCCACACGTGACTGAGGAAAATTATTTCATGATGTACACGGCAGTCGTTTTGCGTTATTCATGTCATGACCAGTGAATCGTGTTCGTGAAACACTGATCCCCTGCTATGCTAGTTTTGGTATATCACAAGTTATGGAGACGACCAAGAGAGCGCCCAGACGTAGGCGGCTTAATGGATAGATAGATAGATAGATAGATAGATAGATAGATAGATAGATAGATAGATAGATAGATAGATAGATAGATAGATAGATAGATAGATAGATAGATAGATAGATAGATAGATAGATAGATAGATAGAAAGAAAGGAGCGGCCGAGTTGCCTGAGGTTCGCTAAGAAATGCTTCTCATTTATTATCACACGATTTGGAAGGTTCATCACGATAGAGCAAGTGCCTTAAGCTCACCTCAGGTAATGGGCCGCAGTCACAAAATTTAGCCTACCGCAAGGGCCGGCTCAGTGAAGAAGGTGAATCGGGGAGGAGGGGGGAGGGGAATTTAGAACAAAATGCCAGCTAATGTTACCATTTGAAAGGATGACTTTTCCATATATGGGTAATTTCTGATAGGGTTTGGCATCAGGTTTCATGCAACATATCGATTCTGATCTCCATAAGGACTGAAATATGGAAATATAGAGTTTTTGTTCCACAGCTATGTTTTAACACATGGTGACCGCATGGAGTGCCGCACACACACACACCAAAATATGTTTGAGACCAGTCCCGTCTTGGTGCAGCTCATGAACACACTTTTTTAAGAATATAAAAAAAATATGGGACGATGACACTGATGTGCGGGCTGCGGCGCTAGCTAAAGGTCCGCGGTCCCACTACATGAGACTCCTGCGATAGACACGGCGGGTGTGTAAACATGGACACAGTAGAAAAGAAGTTCTGTTCTCGCCTCATCTCGTGGTCCTCTCCTGTGTCCGTGTTTGTTCGCCCAACATTTTTCGTGATGAATGATTACGAACCAGCTCATCTTTCGCTTTTGACCATGCGTTCCTTTTGGAGACCAAGAGGGCTGCGCCATCTGCAGACAGAAAAGAGCAACGGTGGCACATGCGTTCCTTTTGGAGACCAAGAGGGCTGCGCCATCTGCAGACAGAAAAGAGCAACGGTGGCATCGGTGAGAGCTGCGGCTTGAACTCCCAAGAGGTAACACCGCCTTACGGGTACGATATGGTTGGCACAAACATGCCTGACTACCATTGTAAAGATAGCGGAAACCCCGACGACGAGCCAACTGTCAACCACAGTGCTGCTAGTATAACAGACCTTAGATAAGAACCAGGGTGTCTCCGAATTGCGCGCACAAAAACTGGTTGGCGTACATTGCGGTTCTGGTCAATCCAGCATAAAAAGGATCGGATTTAAGGCAAGTGAACCCTGTTCTGCACTCTAAGAATGAAGCAATTCTCGCTTGCAGCCGCAGTTTAAAGTCCATACACACAACATGCACACAGTGCTCAAGAAATTCGAAACACAAGGACACGCTAACGTACTTCGAGAAATATGGCCATACAGCCATGCCAGCACATGTGCCACATAGTTATCTTAAAGCCACCTGCACAGTGTAACACACAAAAACGAAGAGAACATAAGGAGCAAAATGCGTTGTTCCTACAGATCAGCGACTTTCTCATTTTCGCAAGCTTCACAGGTCGCGCCCTTTTGTGACACTCGCAAGCAGAGGAACGTTTCTCCACAACCCACGTGATTTCTCTATCGCGCGCCTGCACCCACCGAGTTGCGCCGTGATGACGTGCTGCGCAAAGCTGCCTATCGTGATTTTAGCGGCCGCAGTCAGTGCTGCGGGTGTTATACTGCACTTCTGTTTCTTTTGCGCAAGAGCTTCACGCGAATTTTCACGTGCGTCTGCAAGGCCCATAACATTTTCCAGCCGTCGCCACGCTTCGTACCGCGGTTTGGACCGCACGCTTTACAGTGGTAGCATACATTTCTATATCGAGTCCAACACCTGACGCTGCAAAAAAAAAAAAAAAAACAAGTACGTAACAAAGACAGCTACAGAGATGCAACCAAATCTTGATATTTCGCACTCGAGCCCTTCGTTTTATCAAAAGAACTGTCCTGAATCTTTAAAGCTTGCTAATCAAAATTTTCGCACGTGTCCTCGCGCGCCCGTAAATTAGCCGGTGCGTGTTCATAACAGCAGGCGCAACATGCTAGGCGACTTGAGCCATCTGGCGCGCGTAACGCGAAACGCACGAAACGAGAGCAGGTATTGTGGATTAGAGCACTGCACGGGCCGTGATTTTCGGCCCGGGACTGAGACTCGTTCAAATTTACCCGCCCGAGCCCGGCACGATGACTCGAACCGAGACCCGAGCCCGGCTCGAACCCGAGAAAAAAATTAGACTACCCGGCCCGGCCCGGCCCGGCCCGACCACAGACCGGGCCCTACAGGGGCCCGAGCCAATAATCTAGGTGGTGTTGCCCGAAGATAGAATCGACCGCAAGCGCGTTTTAAGTGGCGAAACCTACGCATGCTTGACGCATGCTTCGCTAGCAAGTATACTTTAACCTATGGTACTTTCTTGTAAAAAGGGGCTGGCTCACCGTGGAAACAGTTGACCGGACACACTGGGTACGATGAACGTTTGTTCGGCAGTGGTATACTGTACCTAATTTTCTAGGAATAGTATGGGGATCATCAAGAGCGATTTATAGCAGATATTATAGGAACAAAAGTGATTTGTTGCATGAGTTCTGTTTTTAAATGGAGCGCAATAGAAACAGAGGGGAGAGAGAACATAACGCTCTCTTCACTTTGTTTTTATTGCGCTCTATTGAAATTTAAATGGACACGAAAGTGAAACAATGAATCGGCTTAGGTTGATAAATTGTACTCAGAGAAATCTAATGTCGTTAGTTTCATCAACACTGATTCATTAATAAAGAAGAAAATAAAGGTCAGGGTGTCATTGTTAAATTTCGCGCCAAAATTTACTCGCGTGACCATACGTATTTGAAAGCGTATTTTTCGTATTTTAGCGACTTTGGCTTGTCGAAATTTTCTGAAGGTTCGTATGTTAGGTCTATGGCCCTCCTCGGAAGACAATGCACTTCATTTTTACCGACTAGGAACTGCGTAGGACTTAGCAGACGCCGTCAAAACCTATGACGCGTTTGATGCTGGAATTTCAAGGTGGCGTCACCATCCGTAATTCCTTTTTGCGCGTTTTCTTGCTTCCCATGCGTCTTCTCGCGGCAGGCGTGGTGATTTTTGAGTTGTGAAAGAGGAATTTAATAATACGCCAAAAATAGTTTTTCCTCCTTTAGTGTCCCTTTAAAGCATGCTGTAACGACAAAGACAACCGTGCACCGTTCTAGATATGTAGCACCTATCTTCATCATAGTAGCACTTTGCCACATCATGAGAAATAGAGAAAAAAAGTCAAATTTATTACATTTGTCGTAAATATTGCCGCGTGCGTTTCTTATTATCACTTTTGATGTATTCGGTTTTCGCCCACAAAGACTGTCAGCAACGCTCAGCGCAAACCGCGCCTCATTGTTCGAGAAGCTTCGCGATTATTGTAGACCGTTTTGTTAAGATTTCGCGCAAGACGCGAACACTCGAGCCTATTCTAGAGTTTGCGCGACAACCAGCAATAACGCTGGAATATTCGACAGCACGTGTATAAATGCCGACGCGCTTCACCGCTAGTCAGTTGATCGACGGTCGACGCTCTGTTCGCCGCTATCAGTGCATACCATGTGTATTGCTGTAAATTTACTTTCCGTTTCTCGGCCACATGTTCGGCCAAGTAAAGAGCTTTATCTTGGACACCTCGCCTGCGGTCGTCGTCGACGTCACGACCACGTGACGATATACTAACCTAGACAAACATTATAACGAACCGCGCGCACCACGTGCACTTTAGAAATACGTATTATAAGCCGAATGGACAAGAAAAGCAACTATTCGTCATAGCGGTCTTTTCATATATAACACCAGCGCTGTTATATACACTCTATAAGGTTTTTGTGGCATAGTTCGGAGTTTATTTGTTCGCGTGTTATTGTACAAAAAATCAAATTATAAATAGATTCCACCATAGGCACACCATGCGCCGTTGCACCACATGTCCTGCCGTGCTAAAGGTTCTTGCACTGCTTGCACTAGCCGCAGGGGCGCACACCTGCCTTAAGAAATGTGAAGTCGTCGGCAGTCGTAGTTCTTAACTTCCACCAATGGAGCAAACTTAGGATGTTTTTTTGGATCTCTGCAGAATGAACACAGTTGTCCAGCTGATCGCTTCATTTCTCTCGTTCCCGAACGTTGTGCCACTCTTCAATATACTCTATAAATGCCTCTGGGGGCTTCTCGTTGCACTTTCCAACAGTTTTTGTTATGCACGGCTTGCACAGGGCTCTTTTTTCATATTATAATGATGTATGCTTTCCTAACTATGTTGTACTGTTAGAAGGTGGCCTACGCTGGTAAGACTACACTGGTAGGATTGGCAGTGGGTGGACGAAGTGATTGCGATCTATTTTCGGGGTTCATTCCAGTTTGGTAATAAAGGTTTGAATAAGCTTCTCGACGCTTACTCATTGGATGCATATGATTCGAGGTGAGGGGACATCCCCCGGCATGGCATTCGTAATTCTTATTTCAAGCCAGATATTTTGTGAAGCTAATATACTTTGTCTTTAAGCATGAATATTCATGTTTAATGGGCTTATGCTATTCCTGCGCATTCCAACGCTGTTGTGGTAGTATCGTGTAGCTCTCACACTATATAGTGCAGGGGTCTCAAACACGCGGGGCCCACACATGACTGTCTTTGTCCCATATTTTTTAATTCTTTATAAGTACGTTCTAGAGCTACACAGGCATGACAGGTCTAAAGCACTTTTTCGTGAGGCACCGCCTGGAGCCACGATGTGTTGATACATAATAGTGAAACAAAACTCTATATTGCAGAATTGGCGTCCAGAATTGAATTGCAGAATTGAATATTCGTCATTTTGGAGATAGGCATCGATATATTGGTGAAAACTTGCCACCATATACCCTTCAGAAATTACCCATAGATGAAATCTTAAAAAGGCCTTTAAAATGGCGACGTTAGGTGACATCTGGTAGCACCTATTCTCCCCCCCCCCCTTTATTCCTACCTTTTTCACTGCCCTGGCCGTTAAACGGAACAAGACGAACGCTCCGACGTTAACAATGTGGGCACACAAAGCAGGCTGTGCATGTCCATCTCACGTCACATGTCCACTGGCAGCATAGAGGGAGCCGCGGAAAAAGAATGTCTTTATAGGGATATTATGCAACGAGACTGCGCGCAGTCTTTTCGTTTTAGTGGAGGGCTGGAACTTGCAAGATCATTTCCCCTTCTTGGGGATCCGCGATCGCACTTGCGATGATAAGCTATAGGTATAAATTTATTATTACATTTTATTACATTAATTACTGCGTTTACAGAATAATATTTGGGATATAAAATAACAACGAATGCAACTTAGGTTCGTAAATGAAAATGAAGGGGATGCCTTTGGTCGCTAATGAAGATTTGAAAAAAAGTGTGGGTCAGATTGCCACGTGTCTTAATACAAGTATAACTGAAAATGACATTGATGTTGTGCATCGTCTTCCTTCTAAGGATAAGAACAAACCAAATGTCATCATAAAGTTCACGACTCGGTCTGCACGAGACAGATTTCTCTCTGCAGCACGACACGTCCGGTTAAACACTGGCACTTTGGGCTTTGAAACGAACAGCCCTGTTTTTATAAACGAGCACCTGTGCGCTGAGAATAAGCGACTGCTGGGCAAAGCTCGCCAACTAAGGCGTGAAAAAGAATGGAAGTTTGTTTGGGTGTCGCAGGGGAAGATCCTCATGCGCAAATCCGAGCAGTCGCCTGTCCTACATATTGCATGTGATGCTGACCTGGACAAAGTTACTTAAGTGCCCTGTACGTCTGATTGAGCTCACTCTTCTTATGCCCACTGATAAAATGGGGCCAAGGCATACAAAATTTTTGTGGTTCTTCGTGGTTCATGTGACTTTTCACTGGATAATTAAAGGCATGTTTGTTCGAAAAGCTAATTACATTTGCCGATACTATGTGGATTTTAGCTTAGCTTTCATTCCTGATCTACATGTACCGCACTCTGCCCGACTAAACGAAGCTCGGGTACTATTAATCAAGTTGGCCTTTTTCAACAGTACTGTTTATTTACGCCTTATAGCCTGTACCGCACCATTGTTATTTTTATGTATTCATCCCTGTGATAGTGTTGCTGTTGGGGGCACCAGGCCTAAAGAGTTCTGCTTTGTAACAATTTCGTCAACAATTGGCTTTGTACGTATAGCGTTATTAACCTTTATGTTCATGCCACTGTTCTTCTTGCTTTTTCTTTTTTGCAATGTTTCATTTTTGGCTCCTACTGAACATTTGGCTTCAAAATGGCTGTGAAGTGTACTAGTCCCTGTGAATTAACTGCAATTTTGGCGGATAGGTGTGTATCGACTCTAAGTTTTTTACATTTGAATGTACAGTCAGTGCGCTCTAAAGAGGGCGAGTTTTGCAGTTTTCTTGATGCATTTGGCTTCAAGTTTTCGGTCATTATGCTAAGTGAGCCTTGGTACTCCAATGATGCCGATGTTGTGAGTATAGATGGGTATAATGTGGTTCACATGAACCGAAAAAGCCGGGGCGGTGGTGTATGCATATATGTTGAAGCTAGTATCAGCTATGAGTATGTTGATGATTGGTCTCGAAGCTGCGAAGACTTTGAAATCATGTGCTTGAAATCTGAAAAAATTATCATTACTGTTGTCTATAGACCACCTCACGGCAGCATCAATAGTTTTTTCCTCTTCTTAGACGAATACTTTAGGTTCGTAAATGAAAACAATTATACTTTAGTGCTTGGAGGGGATCTGAACATCGACATGCTCACAACATCTAACAAACAAACCGACTTTTCCAACCTGCTTCTTTCGTACAGCCTGTCGAATGTCGTAACTACCCCAACTCGCGTTACAGCTACTACAGCGACTTTAATAGATTTATAACAAATACTGCTGATATACTACATCATGGTACGATTAGTATTACGATTAGTGATCATTTGTCAATCTATCTAATTACTAGTTTACAAACTAAACAAAAACATTCAGTGGAAAGAGATACTTACTTTCAAGACATCAATCCACGATCTCTATCTTGCTTCCGTGAAGAAATAAGCTTGTTAAGCTGGAATGACATACTGTGTTGTTCTTCACCTGAAAAGGCCTATGACCAGTTTATTGATACCTTGTGCTCAGTATATCGGAAATATTTTCCTTACAAGCAAGCAAAAAAACCAAAACAAGCTCGTAAACCATGGATTTCGTTTAAGCTAATTCAAATGATAAAGAAAAAGAATGCATTATACCATTTATTTGTGTGCACTCGTGACCTCGGCGTGTTGAAAGAGTTTAAAACATTCCGTAATAACTTGACTAAGTTGCTAAAACAAGCTAAGCGTGACTATTACTACTCAATGTTTGATGGCATTGTGGATGTAAAGCAGATGTGGAATAAGCTCAATTCTGTCCTATCACGATCGCGGCCCGCCTCTACTGTTAATGAGCTTAAAGTAGGAGGCGAAAGCTTTAAAGATGAAGCCCTAGCAAATAAATTTAATGAATATTTTCTATCATTGGCTGAAAGCACTCATGATCAAGATGCGTTGTTGTACTTACCCAGCCCCCTAACACATTCTCTGTATCTATATGAAACTGACGATAATGAAATTCTAACCGTGTTCAAAAAATTCAGGCGAAGCAAAAGTGAGGATGTGAATGGGCTAAAGATTGCACCAATCCTTCATGTCATCGACCTGATCACACCTTGCCTCACTCACATTTACAACATGGCATTAACGACTGGCATTTTTCCTCAACAGATGAAAGTTGTTTTCTAAAAGTTTAGAAAAAATTATCCTCCTCAGAATGAGTAATTTCTTTGATAGGCATTCCGTAATAACGTCGTCACAACATGGGTTCAGATCAGGCTGTTCGACTGAAACTGCTCTTCTTAAACAAAAAGAAATAATTTTGAACAGTATTGAGGCTAGCAAACTAACACTGGGAGTATTCTTAGACTTCTCAAAAGCATTCGACAGAATAAATCATGCAGCCCTATTAGATAAATTAAATTGTTATGGCATACACGGAATTGTTTTAGAATTAATTAGCAGTTACATTACAGATAGAAAGCAATGCGTATCAGTAAATAGACATCATTCTTCGTTTAAACCTATTAGGCAGGGTGGGCCTCAGGGCAGCATACTGGGCCCACTTTTATTTGTCATATATATCAATGATATTTTGAATGTCCATGATTCCATTAACTACATTATTTACGCCATAGAGTTTCTTACAATAATACCTAGAGGGGAATCTGGCGCTAGTGTCTACGCGGGCTCCTTGAGCGGCGCTTCAACCACCATGGGAATGATGGGAAGTACAGGCTTCGGATTTGCTTGGGATGGATTAGGTTCTTGAGATTCGCGACGCTCGTTTGCCGAGTGTAAAAAAAAGCGATATGAAGTTATTTACAATTCGAAGTTGCTTTATTCTTTTGTACGTAAAACTTATTGCAAAAAGTTTGCGTGACCGTGGGATAGAAGTGAAACCTAGACAAATTAAACCACCAGGGTATGCATTGCTCTGCAATTGTGTTCCAGATTTGGCATCACAATATAATGAATTATTTTCTTTACAACACTTGAAACAAACGCGCTTGTCTTTCCCTCGAAAGTACGCATTTTCTATTTATGGAAATAACTGTACTGTATTCAGTCAGAAACACTTAACGTATCATCTGCTGCGATGACAGTTACGTCTGTCCATGTGGCCTGGCCCCAACGCACCTCTCGTTTTGCTGGGAAGTCGAGTCAGGGGAACGCGACGGTGCGTCTACTTAGCGTCGCCATCGTTTTGCAGTCAATTTGAAAGGGTTTTGACAAGCAGCGCTTCTAAAGAACCGTGAACTTTGTGCAATTTCCTGCACTGGGATGGGACGCTAGATTTATGAGCAGCGGTGAGTGCACGACGCTTTGCTAAAACTGTCAAATACAACCTGTAAAGCTGCAACGTGGCAGCAAACTAAGAAACCTAGCGGTCTTCAGCCTCTTTGAACAACAAAGGCGCTGCTTGAGTGCTTTGAAACGCACCCCACTACCCATGCGTCGCGAAGAACGAAACTGAAACTGTAGAAAAAGATCCGTAGACAGTTCGCTAGCTAACGGAATCCAATCCGAAGCCTGTACTTCCCATCATTCCCATGGTGGTTGAACGATCGCAGCGCCAGTTTCCTCTCTAGGTTATTGTATGAAACTCTATGATTTACGCAGATGATACTAGTTTCTTCATTTCAGGAACCAAGGATGACGAACTTATACATTTGGCAAATGAAGTACTAAGAAAAATCTATGTTTGGTCGATAAAAAACTCGCTCCAGCTAAATTGCTCTAAGACAAAAGCAGTGCTTTTTAGAGCGAAATCTACGCCTTGTGATATCACGAAGACTCTTACGCTAAATGACACAAAAGTAGAACTCTCTGCGTCAGTTAAAACATTGGGTGTTATTTTTGATGTTGCGCAGGTGCCAGAGACTGCTACCAATACAACAGAAACTCATGATATATAATGCACTATTTGCTTCACATCTGCGTTATTGTCACCTCGTTTGGTCAAACAGCACAAAACAATCACTAGGTCATCTAGTCATACTGCAGAAGCAAGCTTTACGGGCTATTGCTGATGTACCCTACAATGACCATACGCGTGATCTGTTTATAAAGTTCAAAATTATCCGAGTTGACCATCTATATGAGTATCAGCTTATGTGTTCTTTTAAACGTGAAACGACTAAGGGTACTACCCATATTAGGAACATCGCAAACTTGTTAACCAACCAATCATCTCGCTTAAACCGACACACTGAACATTGGGCAGTTCCGCGACCACGCACAAACTATGGTTTTCAAACACTTTCCTACTGTCTTCCCTCCACTCTAAATAAATATAAAATATGCGATGAAAACATACGTTATGTTCCTAAAAACGCATTGCTTCAACTAATGTTATGAATATCAACCTTGCTTTTGTGTTTCTTGAAAATGTGTGTTTCTTGCTGATGCTTATCACTTTGCTTTGTGTATTTTTATTTTATTATTGCAACAAGTGGGAATATTTGTCATGTTGCTGCTGTTATTGTATGGGGAGATGGGACCAGTCAAGCTGCCTATATGCAGCTTTTATCCCACCATCCTTGCTGTGTATACATGTTTTGTAACTATGTGGCAATAAACTTCAAACTTCAAACTTCAAGGGACAAGCACTAAAGAAAAAAACAATTCTTCTAATATAAGTAAATTAATCTTAAAATTCCATAATCACCACGCTCATAGCGACAGGAGTCCTGGTAAGAGAGAAAACGCGCAAAAAGAAGATGCGGGTGCCCACGCCACCTTGAAAATTGTGCAACAAACACCGTGACATCATAGGTCCTGACGGCGTCTACTGGGATCTACGTAGTTCCTAATCGGTAGAAATTAAGTACATTGACCTCTGAGAGGGCCACAGACTTAACATACCAAGTTTCATGAAGTTTCGTTATACCAATGTCCCCAAAATACGAAAAATACAGTTTGAAATCCATGACGTCAGGCACGGAGATTTCGGCGCGACATTTAAAAATGGAACTGTGCCCTTGATTTTCTCCTTGTGATGGTGAAACTGATTAGATTCGAGTTCTCAGAATACACTTTACCAGTCTTAATCGATTCATTGCATAACTTTAGTGTCCCTTTAAGAACTGAGCAAAGTCCAAGCCCGGCTCGACCCGAGCCCGCCACCTCAAACCCTGGCCCGGCCCTAAGCCCGGAGCTTCAGACCCGAGACCGCCGTGAGAACTACATTACCCGGCCCGGTCCAGCCAAGGGGCCGGGTCGGGTAGACCCGAGCCCATACAGTGCTCTATTGTGGACACAATGTAACGGTTCCGCAGAAGCGGGGTTAGAGCGCCCAAGAGCAATAGGAATGTGCTCAGCGATATATTACGTGTCTACGAAGTTATAGCGCGCCACAGATTGCAGACACCTCGAAACATACATAGACTGAGACTCAAAACATAATTATCATGCTCTCGTGTAAGATATCTGCATGAAATTCTCCATTCCATTACGATGTATTCATTTTTGCGTACGTAACTCACTGCGCCTACCAGACACATTTTTGTCATCCTGAATCTCTGTCGCCATTCGAAGGCGCAGCAGCCGGCCAATCCAATCAAAAGCGACGGCGCTTCTATAATAAGTCATATTTCGCAACACAACACGCACGGAGCAGCAGCTACATCTACATTAGAGACATGCGCTCCTCGCCGGTACGCGGACGCGTCTGAAGCATAGATGGCATTAGAGAGCGACATGTAAGCAAACGAGCCCTCCGCGCAGTCGCATGGGGCTCGCTTGGGCCAATAGCGACGCGGCGTCGGCGTCACAAAGGACAGAGAAGGGAGAGAACAGAGGACGCGGCTTTCTTGAAAGCATGGCGCTAGATTACGAGGTTACAGAGGTTGCACGACACTGGACTTTCACATTTTCCTGTTTGGCGTTAATTTGGAAAGATTAAGAAGTATGCGGACAAACTGAATCTACGCAAGAACGATCAGTGGCCCGATAAGCGTAAATACGAGAATTTTATCGGTAACATACTGGCCAATGTTACGGCCGCAGACGTGTGTATGAAAGGCCACGAGCTCTGCATCCGTCAAAGCAGCAAGAATTGTCCATGGTGCTAAAGAAAAGAAACCGAGATGTTTACAGATTGCGCAACTGAATTCCACATGGAGCGTTGTAACACACCAGGGAGACGTTTACAGGCAATATCGAAGTGTAACAGCAAATTGTGATTGTGCTTCCGTTTCGTTTAATGTTTTGTTAACAGGACGAACTATAAAATGTTCAAATTATGACGAACAATATTCGAACGCAATTATGATCGAAAAATGACCAGTGATGGTACTGGAACTTCGAACCAGATTGGTCGCCTCTGTGACGTCGCTCATCCATGAAGCGTACCATGGGCAGGGTCGGCGGGAAAAAGGCGGCACTACGATCTGTAGCGAGGCCCCGAGTTAGAGGCTTATAACGAATTATAGATTTCATGCAGAGTGCTTCAATAGGTATCATCATCAGCCTGTCTACGCTCACTGTAGGGCAAAGGCCTCTTCCATGTTCCGCCAATCAACCCGGTCCTGTTCTTTCTGCTGCCACGTTATACCTACAAAGTTCTTAATCTCATCTACCCACCTAATTTTCTGTCTCCCCCTCACGCGTTTGCCATCTCTTGGAATCCAATCAGTTACCCTTAATAGCCACCGGTTATCCTGCCGACGTGCTACGTGCCCGGCCCATATCCATTTCTTCTTGATTTCAACTATGATATCCTTAACCCCCGTTTGTTCCCTGACCCACTCTGCTCTCTTCCTGTCTCTTAAGGTTACACCTATCATTTTCCTTTCCATCGCTCGCTGCGTCGTCCTCAATTTAAGTTGAACCCTCTTTGTAAGTCTCCAGGTTTCTGCTCCGTAGGTAAGTACCGGTAAGAAGCAGCAGTTATATACCTTCCTCTTGAGGGATAGTGGTAGACTGCCTTTCATGATTTGATAATGCTTGCCGAATGAGCCCGATGCCGAGCTTATTCTTCTAGGTATTTCCCTCTCATGGTTCGGCTCCGCGGTTACTACCTGTTCTAAGTAGACGTACCCCTTTACAACTTCCAGTGTCTCGCCACCTTTTGCAAAGCGCTGTTCTCTGCCAAGATTGTTCCACATTACTTTAGTTTTATGCAGATTAATTTTCAGACATACTCTTCTACTTTCCGTATTCAGTTCAGTAATCATAAGCTGTAATTCATCTCTCGCGGTACTCATCAATGCAATCTCATCAGCGAATCGCAGGTTACTGAGATACTCTCCATTAACTCTTATCCCTAATTCTTACCAATCTAGGGCCCTGAGAACCTCCTGTAAACACGCGGTGAATAGCATTGGAGAGATCGTGTCTCCCTGCCATACGCCCTTCTTTATTGGGATTCTGTCGCTTTCTTTACGGAGGACTATAGTGGCTGTGGATCCGCTGTAGATATCTTCCATTATGTTTATATAGGCTTCGTCGATGCCCTGATTCCGCAGTGCCTTCATGACTGCTGATGTCTCCACCGAATCAAATGCCTTCTCGTAATCTATGAAGGCTATGTATAGGGGTTGGTCGTATTCCGCGCATTTCTCTATCACCTGATTGACAGTATGAATGTGGTCTATTGTTGAGAAGCCTGTACGAAATCCTGCCTGGTCCTTTGGTTGATTGAACTCTAATGTCGTATTAATTCTGTTAGCAATTATTTATTCAATTGGTTTTCTCGGTGGCCTCGATGTGAAGTTCAAAGGTGGAATTAGAGAAAAGAAAATAATAAAAAAGGAAAGAAAACAATGAAAGAAAACGACAGTGCGCACGTAAGAGCCAGTCAAGAAACAAGCATGGTTCTAATTATGACTTCGTGTTGCCATATTCATTTTGGTTTATCGCTCGGAGGCATGTGAGTCTTCCAGATTCCTCGTTGATGCCGGCTGTTAATGTCCTAAATTTGAAAATAAAATATGCCTCACGCTGTTCGCACTCGCGCGTCTTTTGGAAACCAGACTGTAATACAGTTCCGCTGATATTTTGAAAGCTGTGGTTTGGCAGGCGTAGTTGTCTGGATAAGGGTAGCTTCGGCAGTGAAGTTGCATGGTGCTGGTGATTATTGAACCTCAGCGGAAATTGCGTGTCCGTTTGCCCAATATTTTCTTACCCGCAGGCGTTGCAATATAGCATGTATATCACATTTTTAGAATAAAAGAGAGCCGAGGTAGTTGGTAAGTTGGTATTCTAAAAACGCCACAAACGGCGTTTGTGGTGTCCTGACTTCTTTCTTGTGTCCGTGTTTGCACGCCCTGTCTTTTTAGATTGTATATCACATTACTGGAGTCACACTTAAGGTGTTGAGTGATGTTGAATTTGAAATCCGAGAAGCTTGCTTTTGATTCACGCGTTGTGACCATGTGCGGGCATGCCTTGCAACGAGCTTTTCTGCAGGGGCAGCACCCTGGCTCAATTTCGGCGATGTTTGTTTTCGCTCTGAGAAGAATGTCCTTCAGATTCTTATCCCTGCGTTACACCGCGCTAGGTGGCTCCGCGAATATGGAAGTCAATTGTTTGCATTGGCGTAACTCGAAGGTGCTGCGGTGTAACTCGAAGGTGATCCCAAGAAGGCTGCGTGCTTGGTGTTGCACGCAGCCTTCTTGGGATCGAAATGACTGAAAGTAAAAAAAAATCTTTTCGTCAGTTGGCACCCAACCCCTTACCTTCGAGTTACGCGTCCAGTGCTCTACCGATTGAGCTACGACGGCCGTCGTTCCCCCATTCATTTTATTGGATATTTCTGTACGTGTGACCCCGGTAGCGATAGCCAGCGCCACTAGTAGTTATGATGGCGAGTGTGGAATATTCTTGTTAGCTAATTGGCGTTACTATCACGTGATTACTTTACGAGGTGGCAGCTGACAAATGAACCATCGCTTGCTATCTAAAGGCAGGCATAAAGCTGTAATTCGAAGAACTCGTAATTTGAAGGTTGTCGGTTTGGTCCCCGCCAACGTCAAGTTGATTATTCGTCCACTGCAAGTCATTCCCGTTTATATCATGAAACTAGAGTAAAAATACTACCGAAATCGTCCCCTGTGCTTCTTTGGCTCCAGTGCCTCTTTTCTTCATTAGTAGTAGTAAACAACTACTAGTAGTAGCCACGAGAGCAGCAGCGTACGAAGCACTTTAATCGTTGTGCATTTTTCGCCACTTGTGGCTAATTTATTGATCTTGCTAAGCTTACACACAGGCACCGCTGATATATGTTTTGATTGTTTGCTGGAGACACTTTGCCGCGATCTTGTATAGTTTCACGACTTCTCTTTGAGCTACAGGTCTAGGGTACAGCAGCCGGTTCACTATGTAAATCTTTAATTTTACGGTTTCACCTAGAAGCAATGGGTTCTAACGTGACGTGTTTTTTCTTTATTTTCAGGATACTTCAGAGACAAAAAAGGCGCATATGACTGGCTCTATGTGATATGTGGACTTCTCAACGCCATAGGAGCCACGGCTTGGATTATCTTTTTTGCATTCCAAAGTCGTAAGAGCAAAATGAAAGTTATCCAGAATGTTAACGTACATGGAGAAGCTATAGTCACTACAAAATGTGGCAACAGCCTTCCAAACGAGCCTCTGGCGTGACGGAAGAAAGGACTGCTGTGTGCATGAGAGTACCGTGATTTTCCGCGGAACCGGTTACGATTCCGACTCTGTGATAACAAGAACAAACGACCATATTCCCAATTAAATGCTTTCACACACGTTTAATTTACGTAAGGGATAGCTTTAGCTTCTTTCTAGTTATAAACTCTTTGGGGTGTCCTATTATGAAAACCTATCTACGCGGAGTCCCCACAGAAAAGAGATTCAGAAAAGATACCCTGACGTTATCTGTCGAGGTGACACGCAAAGCTCTACCATCGTGTCGGCAAAAGAATAGAAGTAGGTACATAAGACATCAGACGTTGGAGACTCCACATAGAAAGTGAGTCAACGAGGCCGGGTACTTGTTCAGGGCATGGTAGACCACTGTTCAAACTTGCTAAAGAAATATGTCAACAGAAATAGCTCGACCGACTTTGTTCGAGGCCAAGCTGAATTCTGTAGAAACTGTCCAACAATTTATGGATTTCGACCGTGCACCAAACAATCGATCTCGTGTTACCCTCGAATGTCAGCACAGGAGGCCACGTGCTCCCTGCAAACTTCTTCGCTTTGCGACCGAATGTCTCTGTCTCTAGCTTGAGTTAGCTGAAAAATGAACGGCACCTGTCTTCTGTTCATTCTGGGACTATTCGCTTCTTGCACGGCGATTGTAAAAGAATGCAAACCGGAGCCTGGTGATGGTGCGTATACATTTTATGCGTTTGAACATGTTTAGCGAAAATACCAATGTCTGCCATATTCTCTCCATTCACGAGATGATCCCACAGCGCAATCCCTGGGCCTGTGGTCGCAATGATCTAACTGCAGCGCATGCCATTCCAATTTTATTACACCAGATAGCTCACATTCTAGAGCAGCGAAGTGCTGCATGGGCCTTTAACTGGAAGTTGCGTAAAACTGCGTGTCATTTCGAAAGAGAAAAGCTCTTTCACGATTTGGTGCAAGGGGTACAGAACTTGGATAAACAAGCATGATTGACCATTGGTTGGTGCTGTTTTTATGGGGTTCTCTAGCATGAGGGACTGATTAGCGTGTTGGAGGCCTGCTGGTGCTATTTTATTGTCCAGAAACGGTCTATATTCCGATAGCGCTTCGTAAAGTAAACGTTTGAGCCACGCAAATTAATGCAGCTCTCGTCTTCTGCGGAGCGGCAGTACTCAGCCGCACCCATCGCCACTCCCAGCACTTGTTCACCGTGGAGGTTTTCAGATCTGCACTGGGCCGATAAATCAGGCACTGAACTGAATACATGGCTCACGTGGGACCGGTTTTTGTGTTAAGTCAACTGAGCATTGAAAAATCAAGTAATAGCAAAGAATTTTGCTGGTTGAGTAGTCTTAATAACGGACGAACGGTAAAAGCTACAAAAAAAAAAAAAAACTGGCGAGCTGGACACACTCTGCTACTGTGCTTCTCTCGTGCTGACGTTTTTGTATTCATCAAAACGAATTTCGCGAGTATCTCCTAAAACTAATAATAGGGCATGAAAATACCTTACCAATAATTTCAGGATCCCTTTTGCCACTCCGACTGCATCTTGCAATCCTATTTCGAACACAGTGGAATGCTTCTAACTGAAATATATGCGCCATGATTCCATGAACTCGGAAACAGAAGTTAAAGCGTTTTTATTTTCGTACCTAATACACATGCGTATGGATAGCCACCATGTTTGCTGCCGAAGTTCGAAGAGCTGTCAATGCTTTTATGGAGAACTGCATAAAACTCGTGGGTTGCATGAGTCCTCTGCCGGGCCTGGACGCCATTCGCCAGGTGAGCACTATTTCTTCTTGACACCAGGAAAACGCCCTACGAATTACATTGCACTGACTATTACAGGTAAATCATATACGTCGAATCAGGACATGACCCGGAGATCCAAGAGACCCTTAAATAACCAAATTCCTGGCAGACCTATAATCTTTCAAAGAACGCGTCTAATTTTTCTTTCAGCAGATAAGGCTGATTTTGTAAATTTTCATTCCCTTACGGTTACGCAATTTGTGCGCACATTATCTGCCTACATTGGACGAATAATTCTTTGAAATCGGTTAGATTTCAGTTAGCCTTCACGGCTTCACGGTCAAAGAGTCATGCATCACAATAAATCAGCTCATGCCACATGCTCTACACGTATTTTAACCACTGACCTCACGCACATTATTATTGAACTATGACGCAGCTTAGAAGCTTACTTGCTGTGCTACTATTTCTTTATGCATCCACATGCACACTAATTGATTTATTCAGTACTCCCAACATTATTTTCGGTCATATGACAGAGAATAATGTGTGCAAAATACATGATAAGTGATACTCATGCAGAAAGCATAATATTGAACGTAAAAATAACTTGCTCTACCGTAACCTACCGTTGATGTAATCATGAAATGGCCGTTAGCAAAGCAAATTGGTAGAAGACAATATTAAGGTGGGCATATGGGCATAGTGCGTATTCTCGAGAGCATTTCCACTGGTTGATAGCAACAAACCAAACCATAGTGTGCACTGATCAATATGGACGCTATGATTGTCTGTCACTATGTGGGAGAAATGCCATGACGCGGCACCGGCCTGTACGTCCGCAGGCAGCGTGGCGTGATCTATCGAAGGAGGCGGGGAAAGCACGACCGCGAAAGTCTTTTTTGTTTATTCTTATTTCATAATACCCCTAAAGGCCCCCGAAGGAGTATTACACAGGGGAACAGACACATGAATCAAACCTGAACTGAAATGAACTGAACCTTATTTGGTCCTGAGAAGAGCAAGTCCCCCTAAGGGGGCTCGTCCGCGGGCCGCGTCCACGACGGGACTGGAAGGTGAAACTCGACGGCCAGGTCGTGGGCTCTCGGGAGAGCCCATGCACGTCTATTCAATGGAAGGCGAGATTATATAAAATAACGAAAACAAGCTAAAAACAGAAAACAACGACAAAAACAACAAGATGCCTTGGAAAAATGAAAACTTAGGAGAGGTAGAAAATTGACTACTGTAAACATAAATTAAGGCACTAAGAAATGCAGTGTACAAGTAATAAGAACGAATGATAGATAGATAGAGCGAATTTATTAGAAGGCAGAGAGGTCGGCCTGAGCTTGAGCGCTCTAGCCTGCTACTCTGCACAGGGGAAAAGGGGAAGGGGAAAAAGAGTAATGAAGATGATGATGGGAACAGGAAGAGGTAATGCGTACACACAATAGCCACGTAACATAGTCGTCTTGTTAAAGTCTATTGTCAAGCCCAGTACTCTTGGGAAAATGTAAAAATGCCCTTGTATCAGTCGTTTATGCTTTCTGGTCGGACATTGCGCACAGTAGATTAGTTTCACTTACAGTGTTCACACCGATGCCGGTCAACGTTGAAGACAGCGTCTTCCATTGGGACACGTCATGAAGGCAGTCGCAGAACATATGGGTTAAAATTTCATGTACTTGACAGCGCCCAAAGTTCGGGCTGTCCGCACGCCCGATAAGGTGCGCGTAGCGTCGAGTGAAGGCGACGCCTAGTCGAATCCGGTGCAACAGGCTGGCGTGACGTCGCTCTATTTTAACCGGGAGTTGAAAGGTCATGTGAGGTTCTCTTTCCCGCAGGCGCCTATGCCGATGATCTGGCTTAGAGCAGTAAGTAGTTGTGCACTCTCACATAAGCGATCTTAACAAAGGAAAAAAAAAACTAAAACGAAGTCATGATCATCGGATACACAAGTTTGCAATTAACACACTTTAATACGAACGAGCATGTAAAATGGTGGTGAAAATTGTTAACAAATGACCCACAATAAGAAAATAAACACTGATGTATATATGAAGAAGCGCAAAAAGAGTACGTGTGGTGGATATCTACTCGGAAATGCTGAGTAAAAGTTCGTGAAATGTGAAATCTGCTGAAGTGGCAGTTTGGGATGGCAGGTTATTCCATGCAACTATTTTCGGTTAATGAAGGGATTAGCATAATGAGCTGAGCTACAAGATATACGTTTTATCTTGAAGATGTGGGCAGTGCGTGGAAAGATAGCTTTTGGTGTTCCGAAGACGCGGTGAAGGTATGGGTGATGATAAACTTTGTGGAGAAGCGAAAGGCGGGCAGTTCTGCGGCGATGAGAGAAGTCGTCAAGCTGAGCGCGAGGTTTTAGTGTTGGAATGCTAGTATAGGGTGAATAATAAAAAAAAGATGAAATGGGCTGCACGGTTTGTGGAGATTCGATTTCATGGGGGATGTAGATTTCTGAGGGATCCCAGATAGCTGATGCGTATTCGATTTTAGGGCGTAATAATGTGATGTATGCTAGTCTACGGAGATCATCTAGAGCATGCTTGAGGTTGCGTTTGAGTAGACCTTATTAGTGGTTAGCTGGTGCCAACGTCAGGCGGATGTGATGATGCCACGTAAGGTCGGACTGTAAGTAAGCACCAATGTATTTACACAAAGTGGTAAGTTGAATTACGTTATTATTGATTACGTAGGATGTCGGAATACGGTGTATGCGCCTTGTAAATGATGATAGGATTAATGGGTGTTTTAGCTGTATTAAGAGTCATCGACCATGTTGAACACCATGTATTAATTGCGTTGAGATCAGCTTGAAGAATATATTTGTCATTGCCACATGAAATTATTCGACAATTACACAGTCATCCGCGAAAAGTACGATGTGAGAGGACACACAGTTAGGTAAGTCAATAATATAGATTGGGGAAAGCAAAGGGCCAAGAACGCTGCTCTGCTGAACACCAGAGGTTTCGTTGGTGGATGAGGAGGTGCTGTTGTTAACACATGTATATTGCGATCTAGGTGAGAGGAAATTCTTAATTCATCAAATAACAGTTAGGTGTATATTAAGGTTCATTAGCTTTACTATTAGTCTGTGGTGAGGAACACGATCGAAAGCTTTCGAGAAACCGAGGAAGATGGCATGAACTTGAAATCCTAGGTCTAGATATGAATGTATGTTATGTGTTATGTAAAAAGCCGAGTGACTACGTTTCGCATCAATAACTCCGACGAAAGCCATGTTGCTATTAAAAATAATGTTGGGGTCTTCTAAGTAGTTAATGATTTCAGTGTACACGATGTGTTCAAGTAATTTGCAAATAGTACAAGTTAGAGAAATGGAGCGGTAGTTTAATGGGTGAGTGCAGTCCCCGGACTTCAATATGAATCTGTATTTTGCTATCTTCCAGACGCTCGGAATTGTGTTTGTAGATAGAGACTGCGAGAAAAGTGCTCACAGTAAAGGTGGTAAGCTAGGAGATAAATATTTTAACATTTTGTTATTAATGCCATTGTGATGAGATGCCAAAGAAGTTTTAAGTTTATTTGGTAAAGAAGAATCGATTGATTAGGTCTGTCAGAGTGGTTGTAAACATTTACCAGTTATGTTCAATAGTTTGAGATGGGCAATTATTAAGGAAACCTAAAGAAAAGGCATAAAGCTCAGAGATTACGCTGTCGAAATTGGCTCTATTTTAGCATCGGATATATTTATCAGAGCGCTGACGTCTCGGAAAGAAAAGTTTGAGTATACCTGTTATGATGTCATGATCTGAAAGCCCATCTTGATGAGTTAGGTCAGAGCACACATAAAGATCATTGGCTAATAGAAGATCTAAAATATTGGCTGATGTAGCCGAAGATCGCGGGGGACGTTGATAAGTTGTGTTAAAGAAAAATCGAGACATGACTGCAAAAAACCATGAGACTCCGATAGGTAGGTTGTTGTGGAAAAGTTAGCCCAATCGATATCGGGGAGATTAAAATCACCGAAAATTAGAACTACCAGAACTAGAAAAACGAGCAGCGATAATTTCAAGAAGCCGTTGGAATTTCTGAGAAAACGTCTTTTCTATGTCAGCAGGTCGATAAATCACACCATTGATTATAGGACCTGCTTTCTGTTTCATTGAAACCCACACACACTATAAAAATGTGTCGAAGAGAGCACATGCGGCGAAAAGATTTTTTTGCAGTGATACCAATACGCCACCACCTATTCGATTTTCCCTGTCACACCTAAAGAAGTTAATACAAGCCCAACTATCCAGAATGCAGCTATCGAGCGCATTGTCGGCCGACAACTGAGGGGTTCCCCTGATGTCCTCGTTTTCTTCTCGCATCTATGCTCAGATGTTCTCGTTTGAGTGCCCCGAAAAGCCTATGGCTTTGGCAAAGGTCACTCGTAGGTCGCCGATAAAGGCATTTAATAAAGATTCACTATTACAAACAGTAATCAACAACAGAACACCAGGACACCAAGAGTTATTATATGTTGAAAAGTCAACAAAGAACATGCGTATCGATTGTTAATACTAGTCATCCAATTGAACAGCAATTATGAGGTTCAGTGATGTGTACCGTGCTACTGTTACGGCTTTACCGTTGGGTGCAGCAGGGAACTCGCTAAACGTTATTGAAGCGAATTTGCCCATCACACATGATATACGAGTCTCATGGGGCTAAATATTAATCATCAGTATTTCGTACATCTTCCAAGAAAATTAATATTCCACAGAACACCGTACCTACAGCAGCCTTGTAAGGGCTGTCATTAAAGCATCATTGCCACATAACTGCACATATACTCCAAATGCGCAATCCTCTCAGCTACTTTAACATTGTTTTAGCTACATTCTACCGCTCCAAAGATAAGCAAGCACTTCAGAAACAGAACTTCCAAATTGTAAAATCGAAGTGTGCCTAAACACAAGGAATAACAACCCGTAACAGTATCCAAGTGCCAATGAATGCCACTATCGGTTGGACAAACGCAATATCAGATTTCATCTTTCATAAAAGAATATGGAACACAGCCCACCCCCACACTTTCGACAGTGGTTATTGTCGGCTGCAGACTGGGAAACTAACAAGTCAGGCAAAGTTTTACTTGAACGTAGCAATGAATTATGTAATGATTTCTTACAATTGTGCTGTGACGACTGTCCTCCGTGCGTCATGACCACGCACTGTAGGCTACCAGCGGTGCAGGCTGCCTATTCCACGCTTGAGCGCCTTAGCTCGAGCATTGCAGAGGAGGCTATCGCTCAACAGGGGCTCTATAGCATTGCAGCAATCTGTCATGATTTTATTTTGTACTGCCTGGCCTGAAATTTAAGTAATTGGCGACGCAAATCTTGACGGGAACCTAGTGAACGCTTTATAGCACGATGAAACGCTCTTCTTTTTCAGGAAATTCAGTTTCTTTCCTTGAAAATGAATAGCACAGCCACTGCTCCATATCCAAGCTGCAGTGACTTGAAGAGTGTGCAGAAGTGTCCAGTTTTTTAGTGATGCCTAGCCTGGACAGCTAATATAGATTCCCACTTTAGTCTACGATTAGCCTTCTTCACTTTGCTTATCATATGTAGCCTGCGGCGATCGCGGCGGCTTGTAAGAAGGCAGTGGACTCGAGCACATTGAGAAGCCCAGCTTTCAAGTTTGCCCCGTTACTTGATCTAACTCACCAGGGAAATGATCAGCGTCCACGGTTTTCTGTACTAAGAACGCTGCCCACACGCAAAGGATTGTGCCTGTTCCTAATAATGTTTATTTCTCTCTATGCCTCTCTGTCAGCAGCGATGAGTTTACGGAGAGTTAACGCGCAAAAACAGCTCAGCATCGTTATACTACAACTGAAAGTATCTATTATACAAAATTACACATATGAATTCATCACGCCCGCTGCTATAAGCAGTCGCTGCCAATGTGATTGGAGGGCAGCCTTCTTAAATTACACTAAGAAAAAAAGGGTTATTGTTCAGCACAGTAACGTGCTGGTTATTGTGCACAATTCATTTTAACGCCCCGAGTTTTCGCAGACTTGTGACATCGCGTAACAAGGAGGCGATTTTATGGCAGATTGATAATTTTTGACCAATAGCCGAGAACCAATGATAAACAATACGCCGTATTGAAAAGGTTCATTATTATTATTTTTTACGCAGTCATGCGTAAGTAGTAATTACGCGGTTGATCACATACGCGTCATTTGTTGCGTCGTATAACAAGCGGGCGCTGTGAGCATGACCCAGAAAATTTCGACCAATCATTAACAGCTAACGACCTATATGGAAGGAAACAATTTGCGGTATGTTATTGTTATAATCGCACATTTTTGCAAGTAAAATGGAATCTTACACAGATTACGTAGGCTATTTACTTGGGAGGAATCGGATGGGAGGCGTAAAGGGCCACTTCACCGCTTTTCCGTCCACCCCCACCCAAGCTGAGAAAAGTAGGAGGTCAAGGAACGACACTTAGCATATAAATTTGCAGTCATTTGTAATCTTATAACTACACACAACCAGCTCAAAGTGGTTTGCTTAAGTATTAATCGACTGAACTTGGTCTTCTTCTTAAAAAAGACTTTATATTAGAGGGCTCTAACAGTAAAGAAATTGGCACTCGGCTTATCCTGAAGACTTCTACGAAGTACCTTGCTTTGTCAGCGGCATGTTTTGTTTAATAAGTGAGAATTTAAGATATGTGATAGAGTCCATAGCAGGTTCTTCATACTCATCGTAGCTACAACACCAGGCTAAGACTGCGAAGTTTGCTGATGCAATATATGCTGAGATGATCAGCTTAAATTTCGGGGTACTTTTTAAACTTCACGGTAATATTTACAAAATGTGATTAAACACTGCTGTGTTGTCGCGGCATATATGGTATGGAAACCTCTTATACTCTTAATGATATGGAAGCCTCTTACATCCTGCGTACTGTTAAACTTCAGTTTCAGTCGTTGGAAATACTGAGTGGCAGTTGGCCAACAATCCTTTGCGTGCTAATACACAGACACGAGAAATGGTGCACAAGGAGGAAAATAGACTAGTAGTTGTGTCAACGCAATAAAAAAGGTTGCCTGACTAGCAGTTCAAACTATATAGATTTTTAGGCGGTCACCAGAGCTCGTAATGTGCACATATCCCGAGGCTTCAACTGCTTTGCAAACCTTTATTATTGGTGTTTTCGCTTTTCAGTACCTCGCTATATGCTGTGGGGCCTTGAACAACTGCTCTGTGCTACTACACAGCGAAAGTATGGAGGTACGGACTTTGCTGATTCTATCAGAACGCATTGCTGCAGTCACGCGGAAATTGAGAAAAGAGGGAGGGACAACAAATCTCTTTATTTGAGGAGATAGCGCAGGCGTCTTTAGGCCAGGAGGCCTTGAGCTCGGGCCCCGCCCTGGACCCTCCGGCCAACTTTAGGTGATTGCCAAAGTTGGAGCTGGCCAAGGCCAATTCGGTAAGGGTTGTGGAAATTAAGGGAGGTTTTGTGCAGCCTCCTACTATAAGCTGTAGCAGCATTTTGGAGAGAATTGTCTAGGGGTTATGTGGTGATTTATGGCTTAGTGAACCAGACACATCGATGTTCGTGGTGTGATACTGTTCATTTACCTAGGAAATAAATTGGCATGGTTAAGCTGATGTTCCAACTGAAGACTGGAGAAAGTCAGAGTCAATCAAAAGAAAAATAATAGCGATAAATCAAAATGATAAACGTCCAATTTAATAATGCTTCTCCAGCTGCTCCTTTCAACACCAAATGTAGCATCAAGGAGCAAGCTGCACGCGCTGAAAGTGCTGCAAACGCGCCCAAGGAGAAAAGGCCAATTTATGGGCTTTGTTTTCGCGAGCATCTTGGCAAGTTGTGTTGCAAGCCGATCCTATATATACTGTCAGTGTTGAAGCGACAGCCTATTCGCAGCGCAAAAAAAAAACGTGCCTCTGCTGCCATTGTAATATTTTATTTATTGATCCTTGGATTCCATAACACATTTTTGCGAGAAATAGCTCACGGCATTATGCCTAAATAAATGTCAATTATTGCATGTTCCTCACGCAGCGGAACACCAACCAGTTTATAAGCTTCAAATTGTACGATTGAAATTGTTTCCTGTCACTGATATTTCGGAATCAATACAATGTATAATAAACATGGAGACGTCACCGTTGTAGACAAAAGTAGAAATAGAATAATGCATTCGAAAGCAAAAAATAAGAGTAAGCATCCAGATGACAAACCTCATTCTGCATACCGCGGCAGTTCGGTACCGTGACCATGATAACCTTGCTAATGGAAATCAAATAATAAAAAACTATGCCGATCGTTTTGTTCTAGCTATTATATTCGTAGTTTCAGCGTAGAAGTCGTCAACAATAGTTTGATTACGTCTCACTTAGCACTGCTTAGAAAAAGTCAGTTTTGCCGCAACGGCGAAGCAATGAATGCAATAGTAACAAATTGGAATGTCCACGAAAAAAGGCGAGCAGCTCGAAACTTGCAGCGCGCTGGTCAAGCAGAACGGAAGCACGAAAAGAACACACGCAGGGCGAGAGCGTACTAAGAACTCTCACAGCTCGACGCTTGCAGCGCGCTGCTCAAACACAATGCAGGACGCATAAAAAGAATGCAAAGGTATACACAGCGCGAGCGCGAACTAAGAAATGTCCCAGTTGTTACTTCAACTAACCCTTACTTTGGCTCTTTTTTGCTGCAAGCTCACTCCTTTCGCGAACGTGGCCGCTGCAGCAAGAAAAATGGCATTCGTGCGGTCAGTGCCTTCATCGCATATTTTACAACACCCTCCCCCCTTCTTAAGAGATAAGCAATAGGAGATATGTCGAAGTACATGTCGGAGGCGTGCATCCCTACTCCGGCGAATCAGTGGGAGCCATCGGGAACCAGTGGGTCTCTGGCGGGCGGCTCTGGGAGCTGGCGGGCGGTTCTGGGGCCGCCACGAATGGACGCTGTAGGCAGGAGCGAATGCACCCGAAGCCGGAGCAATATAGCGCAAAAGTGCTTTGGTACACAGAGGTAGCAAAACGGAGAAATATAGCGTAACCTCTGTGTACCAAAGCACTCATTTCGCATATTTTCAGCATTTTCTTTATCGCCGTGCCAGATATGTTGAAATTTTAAGACTTCTTGTAGCATGCCCAAGCACACGTACTAATGCATGCTCACGCACGCAGACGTGTGGAGGGATCTACCTAAGAGAAGTGCAAGGGGGGAGGAGCAATAAAGGCCTTGGCCTAATGGCAAATCCCCACCCTCTTTGCCGGCTGTCACGACATAAATTAGAACCACACATACAAGAGTGCTCACTTGTACACACCAAATGCTTTATTTCTAGTGAAACGTCACTCTCAAAATACAAGTCTCCGCAGCTCAACTGCTACACTCAGAAACTAGAGATTCCTAACCTAATGTCCAGTGCAGTTGCACTAAAGGTCAACCTATCATGGCTCTTCCTGAAACCGTCGTCAGAGCTATACCACTTCGTACGTGCTGGTTGCAAAACATCGAAAGTTATGACACCAAATTTGCGCCCGCCCCTCCCCTAGAGTGACCTATCTGTCCACTCCCCTTGTGCCATTGTGCACACTTGCGCTAACATGCATACAAAGGTGTACTCTTTAAGTCAGAAAGGTAGCGATGTTTCCGGTAACTGGTAAGACAGCAACACGTAAATTTTGTTATCGTCGTTTTTGTTCTAGGTTGTTTGGCCCTGCTGGAAGGAAGTTGCTGGTGAAGTTTTTGTAAGTGTTCAGTGACTGCCTGTGATGAGAGAACAGTACGGAGGTGGCGCCATAGCGGCTGCGGCGCTGTGTGCGTGTCTTGCCTTTGAGTGATTTTATGTGCCAATAAACTGAATCAGTAACAATATTTACTTGTTGCCGAGGAGGAATGGCAGGGTGTTTCAGGGGCATAATACTTTTCGGGCTGAAATTTTGTCTTGCCTTTCGCTACTAAATCGTATATTACGGGCTCTATCTCGTATATAGGTGGCCTGAGTGAAGAGAGGTGCCACCTGAATAAAAGGAAACGTTTTAAACGAAGGTGATATGTCCATTGGCAGTTGCTAGCGAATGAGGTGCAGTGGGTAAATGATTGAAAGAAAAGACAGTATAGACAATTCACAACAAAGAACAGCGTAGATGTTTCACATGGAACAGACTGCGAAATGGCACATGCTGCAGGCCAGTGTAGGATATGGGCGTCGGGGTTGAAGCGTTTGTGGGGTCGGCAAAGTGCTCAAGTTCAAGTCGAACTCGCTACAAGCTTTTGCAGCAGATGATTACATACGGCGACTTCACAGGCGCTCATCATTTTTTTCTGAAGCTTATGTGGCAACCAGACTGTCCATTATAGATATCATCCAAAAACTGGGAGGAAAGCGCGCGCACTGCGAGTGTTGCAATATAACTGCAATGTCATGGTTGACATGCAGGCAAAGCGTATATTCTTCTAGTCCGAAATATTTTGTTATTCCCAGTACGACCATTGCATTACAGCGGCCAAGCACCTCCCAGGAGTTTGATATTTTAACATACGTCTCAAAGCACTGGCGAAGAGAACGTAGAATGGTAGCTAATGTACGCAGATTTACGGATGTCTTTGGCGTGAACACAGGCCAAATGAGGTCTGTACAGTGCCTAGCGAAGCTCGAGAAGAGCCTTTGCATGGTTTCTTGCGGACGCTAACGTCAAAGCATTTCACTCTGTACAAGTATGTGATGAATTATCTAACTGAACATATGAGGGCAACTATTGGAGCTAATTGACATTGTTATTTTGCCCGTATTTGGTCATCGTGTAACCTAGAGATTTACAGTAACATAGATCGACCCCAGCAGCAATGAAGCAATAAAGTAGGCCAATCCTGAAGATGTAGTGAAACATTGCCACTGATCTTGTGCTGTAAGACAATATATAAGACAATGCAAGGCCTTCTAGACAATCGATTGCAGTAGTTCAAGGCATGTGCCCTCTCAATGGTTTAATTTTGTAATACACGCTGACTTTACAGGCACTGTCCTGATATTTCTGCTATGTTCTACCACTACATTTCTTTGCAGTTAGTATGAGTATCTTGCTTCCGGGCTATAATAGGGGGCTGCGAATCGATTTTCTTTGATGTATCCTATCGGCTGTTGGTCACGAAAGTGTTGTCTGCAGATAGAGCTTAAACTTTACTTAGTTAACCCAACACTCCGGTACACAAATTCAGCAGGGGATTTCAAAGGGTGGCGTGGTGCCTGTGAATGATGATATGTTCATAGGTCTTCTTTAGACGTTAAATGTTTATCCCTGTCGTATGCTATTTGGTACAAATAGGTGTTCTTAGTGCGGTGAAGAAGAGCCCCAGCAGCTTCACCGCTTGATGAGATATTATTAGCAGGGAACGCGGCCGAACGGGCGGCGGTCAGAAGCTTTCGGCTGACCACAACAACCCTGATCCTGTGGCGATTCTTCAGAGACACAGGCTGGTCTCATTCACTTCATTTTAATCAGTCTCAAATATGTTGATAAAGACAGATACTGTTACATCTTTCTGAACCCTCGTCTGCATAGCACTACGCAATGCGGCTTTTTGTTTACAAGGGGTGACAAGCTGTAAATTGTTGTGGAAGTTGCAAATTATGCTTATTTGCATAAGTTCTTTCATAGCCTTTCTTTAAAGCGATATGGTACAAGCGCACAATGAATTAGTTGCGCTTACCATAATACACTTGATATGCATTAATGAATTGTATGCTTTGTCAACCTTTGTACTAGGCTGAATTTTGTTTTGTTTTCCCGGTGTCTACAACTCTAACTTAACGCTTACATTTTCCAAGAAGCTCAAACATTGCCATTAGGGAATTCACCTGATGCATTCTACACAACTTGTTCCCCGAATATACTACAGTAATTCCCCTTTTTCAATAGGCGAGAACACGGGTGCTCTCTCCATACCAAGTGTCATGCCTCGAAAAAATGGGCGTAAGTGGCTTCGTTTTGAACATTTTGAAGTGCCTTGACGCTATTGATTTGCTTTGTAAATTTTCCCCGCTAGCCAAAAATAACTTAGATACTTGGTTTTTGTTTTGAGTGCTGAAACTAAGACCTCATTATGAGGTGAGCTGTAGTCAGAATGTTTGGATGATTTGGACCTCATGGGTTCCTGGCCTTGCTCTGAAATTTACGTGCCAGTGTGTTTTCTGGCTAACAACCGCGTTTTATTGCCATGATGTGGGCAATCGCTTAAAGGATAAAACATGCGACATGCGCTGCCAGACAAAGTGTCTTACATCCACATGTGTCTAGTACAAGTTCCGCAGCGCAACACTTCTCTGGCTGCTAGAGAAATAAAACCGCAGTATTAATAGGCACTAATTTATGTGTTCCTTAAATGTCCTGCTACCAAAACTTTTCCTTCCAGGCAGTGTTAATTGCGGAGCACTTTAGGGGCCAGGGCTGTCGTATGCGGTCATATGCTGTCGTCGTCTCATGTAGCTTGGCGCAACGCTGGCAAAACCGCGTATAACATTGTCATCTCTAACATATTGAGTGCACGCTCGCGCGAAGCAGAAGTGTTCTTCCTCTTGTTCGTCGAGCGCCTAGATGCATGATGATATCGTGCGGAACACTATAGGGGCCCGGGCTGTTGTATGCTTTCGTATGCTGTCGTCGCTTGGCGTAATGAGGCAAAACCACGTATAAAAAAAGAAAAAAAAGAGGAAGCAAGCGAGAAACAGAAAGAAAGAGAAAGAAAGGGACGATATAGGAAGAGAAATAGAAGTAAATATAAATAGAGAAAAAAGAACACACAAAACTGGAAAAAAGAAAGAAAGAAAGCGAGGAGCAACGAAAGCGAAAACCGGAGAGAATCAAAGAAGGCTGCCTAGCTCCGCACTTCCTCCAGACTTGGTACCACTAGTTCGAAGCTGGCTTAATTTTTTATACGTAGCTTTGGTATATATTTATTTTAACACGAAAGTGTTTTATGCCGGGGTTCACCAGGACTTTAGTGACATATTTCCGTCGCGGATATGACGTTCATAAAATGGACGCTAACGGATGAGAAAAAAAAACGCAAGAAAGAGTTACCACATCTGGAATCGAACCTACGAACCCTTGGTCGCGATGGTAAGGCCCCAGCGCTCAACCCACAAGGCCACCGAGCTTTTTTTTCTTTATTTCCGCGAGTCAGATGCATGACCCTCCACAAACGCTCCTTATATCTCTCACATATTCTGTCTCACACGGTGCTTCCTGTCGGCGGGGCTAGGTGGGGTGACGCAGTGCCACCGTCTCTGAGCGGTGGAGCGAAGTAATGCGGCATGACGCTTACCAGCACCGATACAGAACGATTCGGCGACGACACAGTTAAAGCACGGCCTCCGAGATTTCTCGCCGGCGCGCAATCTCGGAGGCCATGGTTAGAGGGTCTCGATTCCTGGGAAAAAGGCAAGGATGTCGACGGGAGAATGTCGTGCCTTGGTGGAGCGAGACAGAGGCCAGCGGGACGTGGAACACTAGCGCGCGTTCGCGGCACAAGCTACCAACCTCTGCCTCCCGTGTTGCTGAAGCGCAGTGTGGTTGTGTATGTATGAGCACAGGCGTAGGTTACCGTATTACTCGGGAGCGCACACCATGCTGTTTCTCTCGTTTATCGACAACGCTTTCAAGAAGTGTATATCGAGAACCAGTGTATATTACGTGCTTCTTGATGTCATCTTTGCACGGAATTCACGATACGCTGTATCAAGGTATACGTTAAAAACTTCAGCTACCACAACATTTAAATTATGATAATCGGCGTTAGTCGTCGCGATGTGGATGTGCCACTATGTGTCAACACGGTTGCATCTACGTGAAACGGTGCTATAGCTGTCCAACACCAATGAACATTGCACAACCTCTCATATATTACTACACAATGAGCACCACTTCTGTGATGATGCGTTTCGCTTTCGTGTTATACCTATTCCTATGACTGAGGCATCAGCCATGTTTGTTGCGTGCTTCTTCAACAAAAAGACAAGCTGCCTTCCTCCATATTGAAGTTCACTTCTCGCACCCCCGAGGAGCAGCAAGCTGATCGAGAAGAAACGTGTGTGTGTGTGTGTGTGTGTGTGTGTGTGTGTGTGTGTGTGTGTGTGTGTGTGTGTGTGTGTGTGTGTGTGTGTGTGTGTGTGTGTGTGTGTGCGCGTGCGCGTGTGTGTGTGTGCGCGTGTGTGTGTGTGTGTGTGTGTGTGTGTGTGTGTGTGTGTGTGTGTGTGTGTGTGTGTGTGTGTGAGTGTTTCGCTTTCTAACTTCAAGGTTCCGTAGTTTGAAAATGGTGGGCTGATCCTTAACGCAGCCAAGACCGTTTAAAGTGCAGTAGCTGTCACGACAGAAATCACTACAGTGGCGCTTAACCAATTTTGGAGGCAAATTAGAGAAAACTTGAGGCGTGTTATGAGTACGCTAGCATCTCACGCGTCGCAAAACATTGCATAATCGCAAATAATCAAAGGTAAATAAAGTCATTTTGATTAATGACAATAATCATTTCTTTAGGTAGAACACGCGTGTGTAACAGCCGAGCCCCTAGTCATGCTTATTGCTGCTATTGGTGTATTCGTGTCGCTGCCTTATATTAAACATTTATCGTAGTTTTGGGACGTTCAACACCAACAAATATTATTATTATCATCTTTATTATTTTTATTATTCCTGGTGTTATTATAATAATTATTATTATTACTATTATTATTGGTATTATTATTACCATTATAAACCTTGTAAAAACATTCGTCAGGTCTTAAGCCCTGACACTGATTTCTTTTGTCTCTACTTTACAGGAGTGTGCCAATAAAAAGCTGACAAGCATCAGGTCCACTAAATTGCTAATAAACGACCTCATGAAGCTTGCAGGGTATGAATATATTTCGGTGCTAGAATAGCATACACAATAAGGCGCCTCGAATAGCCAAACATACTAAAAAGATGTTTGTACCTACTCATGGAGCTACGATGATTCTGCAGCGAAATCCTCACGATGGTTCCGAAAGTTAAGGCTGGTAATGAGGTGTTGGTTAATGGTGACTGATTAGTAAGGAAAGGATCACTTGAGTTTTGTTTATTGGAATTCACGTGACTTCCCTAGGGCCTGGTATTTTGGCGATCATCTTGAGTCTAAAAGTAGTGTTGTGTTCTGCGAGGAGAGAAGCAAATATACTCAAGTAGTTCTAAATAAAATTGTAGCTTTGGTAGCCTAATATCTGATGCAGTTGAAAGTGGGCTTTATAAAATAATTCGTAACTAAAGGACGAACGTTTTTCGCCATACACTCTGAACGTAAATCTCAACTCTTGCAGGTTCTTTCCACAATTCCGCAAGGGCCGCTAGAAACTGCGGTGAGCGATCAATGGCTTCAACGGTATTTTAAAGTCATAAAAAGCTCAAGTGACATCCCCCGCACTGTTTTGGTTTCTTCTGACACCACGACTGTTCTAGGTTATTAGCTCATACGTCTGATAATTTCCACTTAATTCGACTTTGCGACATTATTTTAGCACTTGATGTCTGCTGGATAGTGATATTGACGAGAACTAGGCCACCCGCTACTGCCGTCAGCCGTCTTGGCGAGCACGAGGGATTACAGTGGGATAAATTCTAGGCCGTCTGATCCACTTTTAAGTGTACTAAAACAAGATCGTTGCGAACCTTCTCTGATGTTGGCACTTCAAACGTCTTACGCTTCGTTCACTAAGCATGAAAAAAATAGACCGCTGCTGAAGAAGCACTACATACTGTGGGAACTCTGCATGTGAGCGCCACCGAAGGCGTCGATGACCTAAATAAACTGACTGAGTACCACGACCAGCGACTCTGCGTGAATATCACTGTATGAACTCACGTGAAAAAGTTTTATGAAATACAATTTTTTTTCCAAGTATTGTATGGTATTTTTGCGTTGTTGGATTGAATTAGGACAAGATGCGTCAGATTTTATGGCATACACTAAGTCCTGCCGATGTATTTACGCAGGATGATGAAACGACACCGGGCAAAGGTGGTGTCATATAGAACATTTCATATTATGCAAATCACTTAAAAAAGTACGAATGCAGCACTTGCACCCTGTCAACATTTTAAAGACCCTGTTTTTGTCGGACGCACAGGAGCGCGATAAAACGGTTAACGCACTTTCGCCACCGTGCTCAGTTCGACAACACATAGGGTTATGCCAAGTCGATCGCGAGCTGAATTCAATCGGAGACGATAACCTTGAAAAAGTGAAAAATTTTAGACGCATTTGGCCAATAATTTACTTGCCAAGTTGAAAGAAAACAAAATGGGCAAAGCTTGCAATAAGCCGCGCAAGCCTTGAAACAGCAAAACTGGAAGATTCTGAAGACTAATCTGGTTGCTTCAAGGTTGTTTCAAGGCCTTTGCTAGGTGATGCAGGCTGTTTTTGGATTCATTCTAGGTCGTTGCTAGGTTTCGCTGGGTGATGCTAGGTTGTTTCCGCGTTTATTCTCAGCGCAGAGAGGTTTGAGCTAAACCACAGACAGTCACATACACGACACGGATGTTTACACTCAAGGGACAGAACCTCGCACTGAAACCAAGCATTCGCACTTATAGATATACGGTACGGGTACGTCGCCGTTGGCGTAGGCCTTCCCTCGC
Organism: Rhipicephalus sanguineus; assembly: GCF_013339695.2. NCBI lineage: Eukaryota > Metazoa > Arthropoda > Arachnida > Ixodida > Ixodidae > Rhipicephalus > Rhipicephalus sanguineus. The sequence continues at coordinate 137,020,093 of NC_051179.1, read as the reverse complement.
TTCAGGTTCTTGTCGCGGCCTCCGTTGCCTTTCCCGTTCCCTAGTATTCTCTCGTCTTCGGCTCGCCGCCGTCACTTCGCAGCCCTTTATCGTCCTCATTCTTCTACCGCGCAGCAACCGAGTGGAACGGCCTTTCCGGCGCCGTTACAGGCATCTCCTGTCCCTCAACTTTTTTGGCCACCTTCACAGATCACATTGCGCTGTATTAAAATAAGGCTTTGATTTTTTTCATGTATGTACCCAACTCTTATGTAATACCCCTTCAATGGAGTCTTAAAGAATAAAAATGAAATGAAATTCGTTGTTGGGCTAATTGTTGCCTTCTTCATTTTTAGTGTACCAGTTGTAAGTAGCTGCATTCACTCAATTTTTGTGGCACATATCCGTTTACGGTGATGACAGTTTTCTGATAGACCGTGCAGTGGCACACACCCGTTTTATGAGGATAGGTTTCTTCTTGATTTTTAGTGGACCAGTGGTGATTAGTGAGATTTACCCAATTTCTGTGTCACATATCCGCTAATGATGAAAGTTTTAGCGTAGGCCGCAAGGCACGTACCCACAGGCCGCACAACGTACGGCTAGCTTAAGCAGCTTAGCTGTTGATGAAGAGATTACAAAACAGGTTTTCAGGCATATACTATATAATTATGTTTTATCACGAATCAGTACATTGGATAACCATCAGCATTTGCAGAAATCTTATAAAGTTTTCCAAGAAACTTACGAGGTGGCTTGTGCCAGTGCATGCTGTGCTACCGGAAATATTAAGTAGTAAAATAAGAAAGACGCTTGCTAGCGAAAGTCATGTATGATGTTGAATAGAGCCTAAATATTGCTCCGCGAAAATTACTACCGTAACAGGTTAAAAAGGCTCATAGCGGTAAGTCCCTTACGTTCAAGGTAACAGGTTCTAAGCATTCCAGGCTGAGTGGCAGAGCATTTCAGAATATAATGTGCATTTTCACGTGCGTAAATAAGTGACTAGCGTCATGTAAAAGCTACAATAATAAAACAAAAGATGATATGGGTGTCCCATGTGCAAAACTGAAACTCACGCAGGCATTTTCGCGCAATATCTATGATTAGGACGTTTCTTACGTCATTGGAGTTGCGTTTGAGCCAAAGTAAGCCGTCAAAGTCAAAGTAAGCAAATTACCACGTGTCTGTTGCGCATGTACGTCCGTCTCGTCATCTATGAAGTCTGTTTCACAGGTTTTGTTTGACAGCGAAGAATGTTTAAGCCGGCCGTAAAATATTTGGTGTGTACAAAAAAAGCTATCATCCTCACGAACGAGTATGTACCACAGAAATTGGGCAAATCCCACTACTCACCGCTAGTCCACGGAGAAGCTACGGCGGCGAGCCGAAGACCCCGAGTACGTACTACGAGAGAATACAGCGGAACGAAAAAGGCCACGGCGGCTGCGACAAGACCACGAAGCGATGCAAGCCCTACGTGAACGACGACGTGCCCGTAAATCTAAGGGAGGTGCAAACGCGCGGTTTCAGCACCAGTTTCTGTGTCTGGAGTTTGGACGTCCGTGTCCTGTCTATGACGGTCTCTGGTTTAACTCGAGCCTCTCTGCGCTGAGAAGCGACCTATAAATAACCTAGCATCACCTAGCTAAAGCCTAGCAACAACCTAGAAGGCACCTAGACCTTTCGGCCCTGGCATCGCCAACTGACGACACCACGTAAATTTTCTCCTAGCACCTTAGACACTAAACCAAAACTGCTATATCGTGGGGGAGTATTTCTTCAAACATCCTCACTGCGATCAACACCACCGTTGTGGCAGTTCTGCAATGTTGGGAGCCGCAAAGAAGAAAAAGCTTGACCGCAGTCATGGGTGACGCCTACGCGGGCAAGCTGTGGCGGGTGGGTGCCATTTTCGGGACGAAGTCCTGAATTTGTGTCATGGACTTTCACGCTTCCAAATACGACGTTGGCTCAGATTTTGTGTACTCCAGTGAGTAGCATAAATAAAAAGGACATTTTTTTTCATTTCATGACCACTGAGCCCTCATGACCTAATGTCATGCCATGCCTGTAAATCCATAAATACTTACCCCACTGGCTCAAGTTTTTGTTTGTGGTCTTCTGAGACCATAACTATTAGTAAAATGCGTACTAAAAAAGGTATCGGACAAAAATAAAATTTCCAGGTACGAGGAACGCATTTTTAATGCAGAGCACGACGCTTTCTCAGAACATTATTATAAGCATGCTCATCGCATCGACTTCAACGGCACATTTGTTACTTTCACTGATGTCAATCATGCAGAGAGACGGGGAAACTAGCAGCTTTTATTTTGCCCCCTAAACACAAATAAATGAAGAAATTGGAAATAGTGCATTGCTTTTCTTTTCCGAGTAAAGGTTGTGTAGAGAAGCATTGGAACGCTGTAGTGGGCCGTCCTCTCGAGCGCCTTCTAGTGAGTCGCCCTCTTCGCCTCTTCTCGGGGAGCACGCCCCTCGCGCTCTTGCTCGTGAGAGTCTGCGAGTCTGCGCTCTGTCGTGACTGTCGTGTTGTACATCGTCGCCGTCAGTCCCGCCGTCAATAAACGTCTTTACAAAGTGGTGGAGAGTGCTGTACCGTCACAACAACTTCGGTCTCCATTCGATGCCCCTGGAGCCCCGATCCCGTACCGTGCCATCTACCATGCCGCAAGACCATGCCCAGCAAACGCCGCCTCCGGCCCCGACCGCTTGTCCCGGTGTCGCCCGTATCCGCGACCCTCCTGTCTTCCAGTTTTTCTAAGTTGTTTAAACTCCCAATTGGCTCATTATTATCTGTGAATCACAGAAATACACATGCTGAATTCATTACTTTTCATTCTTGTCCGCCTTAAATGAAGTCACCAGACAAGAATGAACAACAGCGTGTGAAGGTCGGTAAATAGCTCCGTGGCATGCAATTTATTTTAATCTCTTGGACAGGGATGACACGGAGGACAAGCTTGAAATATGAAATGCTCGTGACAATTGGGCTTGGAGCTTCGGATAAACAACACGTTTGCAAGCGAGGCGCGTTTCTCCGCATCTCTCAACTGCCCTCTGTTATCGCGCTCTGTCACAAAAAAATGTTTGAACGAAACGCACCGCAGGTTTTGCGGGGTGAAGTTTACAATTATTTCCATAGGTCGTAGAAGGTGCGTCTATACAGCCAGTGCCTTCAATGTGAATCCAAAGGTTAGAATTGGAAGTGAAGGCGTACTGCACAATATTACGTCAGAAACACCGGTGGCTTTATTTCGCAGTTGTAATAAAGTATTTAGTGGTTTGTAATTATTTGAGTTTTGGAGGTTCGTACAAACCTGAGCTGCTTCTGAGCACCAACAGGTTCTTTTCAGTTTGCAGACACACATTAAGCACAGCCCGAAATAGAAGACGGCAGAGGATGCGCGCAACACTTAGCACAGATGGAAAGATGGCGAGTAAGATATGACTGTCCTCAGGGAGACTTCTAAAGCCTTCAACATCGAAAACAGAAAGGCGACATTATGGTCTACCATGCATGCACTTAATGTTTGGCCGCGCACACGTTTTGGCATTCGTGGCGAGCACGGAAGTGCATGAAACCAACATTATGCTGACAGAGTGCGCACGATCGAATACGTTTTAGGTGAAAATTTGGTGACGCGGTTACTTAGGCTCCGAAAATATCCGCCGACACTTGCGATACTGCCTAATGCGAATTCTAAGCGCTGCCGTTTTGTGCGCGTTCCACAACAGCCGCGGCAGACAGGCATCCGTTTATGCAGTGCTTTATTTCCATACATGATACTGGTGGACTCCCTCGCCGCATACCTTACTAATGACGTCATCGGCGACCGCACAACGGCGTGCACAACTGTGGCTCCGCGGGTGGCCACCGCGGAACCTGCTGTCTCGCCACTGTCGTTCCCTCTTTCTCGCTATCCCCATCTTTCATCCTCCTGCGCTCCGCGCTCGCTCTCTTTCGTCGTCGTTCGCTCTGCCGGTTACACCCACGACGCCACTCAACGCAGGACTCCTTCAAGTGCATAGAATCTATGTACTGTTTTTTTTTCCCGTAGCAATTGCAAGCAACATTGTGGCGTTATGGTACACTCTAAGCCACAAATGGGAAAAATGAGAGTAACTGCGGGTTTTAGTCCTAAAGAGCAACTGTTACTCCCCAAAAAGACCAACTGGAACAAGATGGCTGACATGTCTCAAGTTCGGGGAGTAACCGTTTAGGGTTAGGTTGGAAGGGAGCAACAGAAGGACGAACGGCAACATTTGCTCTCGGCGCGCAACCGTTGCTCTCCTGCAGGACGCACCCTTATCAGTCGATCCATGGGCCACATTTTCTTGCGGGCTGGCGTGTAAGGAAACTACTTTTTGTAAACTGAACAGAGAGATACGACCGCTAATAGGGACATTTAGCTCGTACGCATAATTTTTAACGTTACCGTGTTACCGAAACACATGTTTTAGAAAAGTTTTAGCTCCCCGTACGTAAACGTTTACGTAAGTACGTAAACTGATACCTTTAAGTTTGATTAAACCATGAAATAGTGATGATAACTGCACTTGAATTATATTTGATTTAGATAAGATAGTATCACCGCTGCGGCAAAATCACGAGATGTTTTTAGCGTGTACAGTATCCCGGTATACGCAAAGGGGTGTAGAATACCGAGTTATCCGACGATGGTGTCGCCATCTTGTGACGCTTCGTGCAACCATAGTATGGGCACCTTTGTTTTCGACTAGTGTTTTTGAGGAAAAAAATGATTGAAAAGATAACTCATTCGTAATTATGCCGCGGCAAGGCATTAACACCAGAAGTAGAACGCACGATCTTTCTGCAATAACAATTTTTTGCTTGCCTGGTTCATCTTGTTCCCGCTAGATGGCGTCACCTATTCAGCCTGTTGGGGTATTTATGTCAAGGCTTCTCACGTTTTTACGGCTTCGGTATTCTATTTCTAGCTCACTCTAGTGACTTTAGCCGCTGAAACAATGTGATCGCAATTGGCGCTCGCACTTCGGCTTATTTTTACTCGGCGGCTGGAGCCTCGGTAAAGCGGGTATCGCGAGTAGCCGCGAGCGAAGGTGGATTTGCGAGATAGGGCCGTAAATGTAAAGTCAATCTGGCGAGTAGTTCACGTTCCGTAAAGGCCCGCGCATGCACAGATTACTTCCGGCAACTGGTAACACGGTAACGTAAAGCTAAAAGCCCCTAATACAAGCTAAACGTTCCTAATAAAAGGCATGGTTGCACTAGAACGCCAGCACCTGAAGCTGCTGTCGGCGTAAGTTAAATGGTGTGTTTGTGTATAACACTTGGCGTAAATATATAGCCTGTGAATGTGGCAATAAAATGTGAAGCTTCGCGAGACTCTGTATATACTTCACGACAAAGAAGCGGTAGAGAGAAGTACACAGTTGATAGACTTTACATTTGAGGTTTTGTGCTGAACGGCAGTCTCCAGTACAAATCAGCAAAAGCCCCGACTGCAGGGTTGCAGCAGAGATCACGCAACGAACAATTTTATCGCGATGCGCAGAAAAACTGACAGCGAGCTAGCACCGCTGTCCCCCCCCCCCCTCATCTCTACCTTGTCACTGGCTGGTTAATGCATTAAGCTGGGCTAGTTGGTATTGATTGTATGCTTCCATATTGCTAGCGAACACACACAAAGGACGACATAGAAGCGGATGTCCTGTCTCCTTCTATGTCGTCCTTTGTGTGTGTTCGCTAGCAATATCCCAGGCAGCACACAACGCCGGGCCGATATTGGTTTTACGGCGGCTGTGCGCGGCCCCACCTCGGGCCAGCATTGCCAGCCTGGCACCGCTATCGGCGGTACCGTTGACTTTTGCCGGCAAAATTGGGCCGATTTTGCCGCCTTTCAGCCGATGTTGGTCTCTCACCGGCAACATTGGGCCGAGTTATCCGGCCTTCTGCCGTCTTCCCGCCGATATCGGCTTAGCCGATTTCTTTCACCGGCAACATTGGGCCGAGTTTGCCGGCGTTTTGCTGTTCTTCCGCCGATATCGGCTTAGCCGATGGCATTCACCGGCAACATTGGGCCGAGTTAGCCGCCGTTCTGCCGTACTTTCGCCGACATCGCCCGAGCCGACGGTTCTCACCGGCAACATTGGGCCGAGCATGCCGTTATTCTGCCGTGCTTCAGCTGACATCGGCGGAGTCGATGGCTTATCGACGATGTTGGAACTTTCTTGTCTCCCTTCAGACAGTAATACATGCCCTGTTGAGAACGTCCTCCTGCGTCGCGGTGCTCCAAAAGTCCTCGTCACCGACAGAGGTACGGCTTTTACGGCAGAGCTAACGCAAGTCATCTTGAAATAGAGCCACACAAGTCACCCACGGACATCACCCGCGAAACCCTCGCCGACATGCTGGAAATGTAATGTACGTCGAACACATGACATGGGACGCCATAATATCTTCCGCACATAACCTGAAGTTAACACGGCAGTGTAAGAAACGGCGCACATATGACGCCGTTCAGACTAGTTCACGGAAGCCCCTCAACGACGCTGGACGCCCTGTTGCCGGCCGTCAGTGACGAGAATAACCTCGCTCTACGTTTAGCCCTCCGAAGAAGACCGGCAGCTCGCCCGCCTAGGATACAATCGTAATGCAATAGAGCATTAGGCGCCTGAATATTTGTAGTTTAAGCTGCAGAATACCGCTACATGGATTGCTGTACTAGCACAAATAACAAAGTTCAAATATTGTACCGTACTAATGCCGCACGTGCGACTCGGGGCGCGAAGTATCGCCGACTGAATAGCTTGCATTCTCTTATTAGTTTCTGCTATGACAATGACTAACAACTATCACTAGCACAGTCACTTTTCTACCAAAAAAAAGGTGGTCTCTAGAAGAATAACTGACTGAAATTAGATCGCCACTTCGTTGACCAGTTGTTCAACGCTATCAAAAATGTTGAAACGTTATAACACATACCATTAACTTCATGGGCCAAATTCGAAGTACTTCTGTTTCGTAAATGTTTTTGCCACTGGTCGGCCGACTTCACTAATGGATCCAGCATCGAAATTCACCCAAACATTCCCGCACGAATGCTTTTAGCGGAAGAAGTTTTATGTGAATACTAATTCTGTGCATAAATCGAGCCTGTCATCATATTTATAGCGCTATATCTTTTCAGCCGCTGAATGTGTGCCGCCAGCGCTCATATACTACACGGACATTTTCCGATCTCTGTGTTTGCACATATTTACTCACGCGCGTGTTTGGGTCAAGCGTAACAAGCGCATTTGCTTCTGTGATGTCACATAATTTTACTTTATGAAAATAGTAAAAAGCTCAGCAAGGCGTGTTGCTGAGCTAGTTGGTTCATTACTTGAGAAAAAAAGATATGGTGCAAAAAAGACCGGGCGAAGTGAAGACACGTTTTGTCGTTCGAATGTTTACAAATCAACTAGCCCGCTGACCATCTTTAACGAACTGACAAACACGTGTTTGCCACGTGTTTGTAAGTTCGCATTTGCACTTCGTTGCCGTCGATTTCGCGACATACATATCTTTTTCAATTAAAAATCTCGCTCAACGATTGCTTCCCACGTGCATTCAGAAACAGTCGCATAAAATTATTATTATGGAACGTGAAATACGATGAAAAATGCGGCTCCAACGTGGTGTACGCAAAGTTTTCATGCAGCGACATGTGGCAACAAGTGATGCATTGAAAATTCGACGAACGCCTTTCTCAGACGGCATGCCCATAGACATGCTGGGGGGATCGCACACCATTGTGGTAGGCTGAGCCGTGCTTTCAAGAAGAGAGAATTCGTATAGAGGCTAGAAGGTTTTCCTAGTGTCGTGAAAGGCGCGAGCCATGTGAAATACTTTGCTATGCTCCGGTAGGTGTCGCCAGCGCTCGCAGGCGGGTGCGCTTTTCGGCGGGCGCTCGCAGGTGAGGGGTGTTTTCCGTCGGCCGCTACTCTGGAATTTATTTTTCAAGCGAACGCAAGTTCGAAAAAGCAGGCATACAATCACGTATGAGCTCCCAGCAGTCTTTCAAAATTAGCGAGCATGTTAAAACAACGATTGATGATATGAAACAGCAGTGCAACGCAGATGACTGACAAGATACAGAAACGCTTGTGCGCCTGTGATGTGTTTCTGCATATCCAGACTACGTCCCTGTTGCGCTGCTGTTTGACCCAGAGTGATAAAGGCTACACAAGCAGCCATAATAAAATGGATTTTTTTTTCTTCAACGGGAAAAGTGACACCAAAAAGCCCACAAATGTAAGAAGAGGAAATGAATTGAATGCAATGCGTTCGTGTCGTGCACACAATTTATTGATGGCTTACAAAATTGCACATAATGCTCTAGACTAACACTGTATAATGAGCGCTTTTCAAAACCTGTTACGAGGGCTATTTGTTTATGTCATGACGAAGGAGTGAACATAAATTGAAGGAGCGAATGAGCTAGACAAAATATTGTTCTACTGGCATCGCCTCATTTTCAGGAGCTTGTGCTTTTCCTTTCGCGTGTTTCGGTCGATGTTTTTTGCTTTAGCAAAGAAGTGTAGCCGAGTCAGTGCATAGAATTTAATTATGTTGGTTGTCAATTTCCGCCCATGCTCACTGCACCCCACTTCTTTAAGCTTCACTCCCTGTAGAAAATGCAAAAAGCAGAGCAAGCTTTCAGCGTGAAGCTCATTCCTGCTAAAATACACAGTAAATGTGTCTTCAACTTTTGAAACAAGCTCCTCAACAGCTTTAGAAGGGTATATTAAGCCTCCGTGGTCAAACTGCCTTGTCAACACAGAGTTCTCATCATGTTCTGCCTGTAGGGGCAAAATACAAAGGCAGGAGGCACACTCGGGACATGCAAATCTTCTCAGCGACTTTCTGACAACATAGCCAGCTATGTAATGCACTAACCTACTGTCGCTGTGCTTTTCGACACAGTTGTCATGATCAGACTGCTTGCTTTGAGTTTCTAACACAGAGTCTGCACATTCCAAATTGCCATCATCCAATAGTTCATCAATTATTTCTATCAGACGGTCAGCCTTTCCTTTTCCAACATCAGCTGGCTTTAGGAGTGAGGTTATGAAATCTCCTGTTAAGTTCCCATTTCTAGGAGGCCTTGCCAGACTGTAGAATGACAGGCTGTTTATTATAATTAAAAACTGTTCAGGTGAAGGATGGTCATTACAACCAAATGATTGCCTTACGACACCGAACATGTTTTCCATCTTATCCTGACTAAGATTAGCCGTTAACAAGTACTTGTAGCCTAGTGAGCCGCTTAAGTAGTCCAAAAGGGACAGAGTGCTCTTTATGGTTACGCGCAGACCAAGGGCAGTTCCTGGGCTAAGAAATCCACCACCATGTTTGCTAGAATAATCTTCCCATTCCGCAAGAAATTCAATGAATTCTTCTAGAAACTTCGCACTAGGCGAGTTGGGGCGGAGGCCTTTAGAAGGTATTCTTGAAGTCATTACATATATTAACCTTTCCATAAGCTTTACAAGATCTTTTGTTGACTCAGTTGTGCTAAAGTGTCTGTCCAAATGATCTTTGTAGAAAAAGATCCCTTTTAACACTTCCTCGCTAAATAGCTGAAAGGCTAAATTCACGCGCATTTTTTCAAATGCATTAGGATAGAGGTGTGATCTGGTTATATGCGGCATCACTTTAAGAGTTAGTGAATCCATGTCCTTCTTCCACGCTTCTTTGATTACGTCTGCATTGGCATGACCACTTGGAATTTGGACACCTTTAGACACAAAAGCATTCCGTACACACTTAATCAGGTGAGGAAAATCAGAAATAAAATGGAGGCTCCTTCCTGGGTCAGCTGGGTGGGATACTTTGCAAGTTATGTCCTTCATGGAAGCTGTGGAAGTAAAAAGAATCGCAGTAATGAGAGCGGCGCAACAAGAATCAGATCTTAAAATAACAGAGAGCTGAGCTAGTTGGTAAGCAGTCATGTTAAAGAGAAAGGGCGTGCAGACATGGACACACGAGAGAAGTCAAGGTGGCGTTTGTGGTGCTTGACTTCTCTCTTGTGTCCTTGTTTGCACACCCTGTCTCTATAAAGCATTAGAAGATGAAGTACAAGTGTGGCGACCCAAGTTGCCTACCTTTAATCCCAAACATCTTCCAAAGACTCCGATTCCAAGGGGCGCCGTCACTGGTCCAGTAGTGAACAGAAAGGCCAGACCTCTCGGCCAAGATGGTAGCCTCCACAAGAATTTTCGACAAAACAGGAGCTTTGACATTGCCCTTGGAAGCAAATACTCCGAGGATCTGGGTCCACTTTCCTACAGAAATTTAAAACATCTGTTAGCAGCGGAGCACTTGCGAGAGAAGTTTCTGTTATGCAACTAAGCTTAAAGGCCACTTGAAAATCTGTTTGCAAGGTAAAATAAAAAAACGTAAATTATGCCTTAAACTGAGCCACTTACCCTGAAAGGGCTGGTACATTATGACGAGTGCATGGTCGCTCAGAGTTGAATCATTGTCCTCACTAAATGGGCCGAGGTCCACGAAGCCGCTTATCTCTCCAGAGGCTCTCACACTAATGTTTTCTGAGAGCTTCATCTCGTCAAAGACGAGGCCACCGTGGCAACTCCATGCATCCATTCCCTCAGTTTTCTCTTTCATTGCATCAAAGACAGCAGTGTTGAATCCAAAGGAGCTTTTGAATCCAGCCATGTGTTTGTCCAGGCAAGACTTGCTTGGGAGTGCAAGTATTTCATGCCTCCTCACATGTTCGTAGAGCTTGGGGCTCTTCATGCGCATGAGTATGCATTCCAACAGCCATGTTTTGTCGTATGACATGCCTCTTGTGGACTTTCTAGACGCCGCGTCAAAGCAAGCTTTGACAGCAAGGCGTTGCTTCGGAGGAAGACCTTTGATCTTTTCGTCCAAAGCTGCACTAGAAATATTCTGGTTGATCGTTCTGAGGTCTTCCACATTTCTTTGTGCATTTGCCAGTCTTCTCTTCGTCCGGAACAATTCAAGCGATTTTCTGGCCGTGCGACGCTTGAAATTTGTGTTTGCTTGCCTTTTTTTCAATCTGCCAATATGATTTTTAACAAGTTTCCTGGTATACTTGCATTGTAAACAGGGCATTCCATTGGGGCTGACTACACGGCAATTCTTTGCGAAGTACGCTGTACCAAACTGCACGCACTGACCATTGGTGACAGGCTCAATACCACACCCTGGACAAAGTCGTATTTCGTCGACCTTCTTCAACGCCTGGGCAGCATCAAACTCGTTGTTTACACAAAGCTCTTCTGTCTTAATGCCACGGCAAAACACACTGCAAGTATACAAGTTTTCCTGCGTCGCAGCAGCTTCTATGGACGTCGAAAACGTAACGTGCTTTGAGACACGGACATCACACGGCTCCGTGCCGGTGTGCCACGCGAAGCACAGAGCATTGACATCACATGGTAGCTGAATCTTGCTGCAGAATGCCGACGGTAACTCTATTTCTCCCAACGGGCGCGGTATTTGCGGTGCTTCATCGGTGCAGGTCTGTGTTTCGGCGTCTTCAGCTGGGTCGTTGTTCAGAGCTCTGCGTTTCGCCGGTGGGAGACAGCTGTTGCCCAGGTTTCTTTCTGCTCTCTTTTTCGGTAGCTGCTTCGTGAAATAAGATGGTGCATCAGGAAAAATTGTGGGAACAGCGTCCTCCGTAAGCGCCGGACGTTCGCGTTCGAGCTCGACAACTTCGCCGTTGATTACGTGCCTGAACGTTCTCTGGATGAATCGCTCGTCGAAGTGGCGAGAACACACAACACAGGTCTCAGTGAGCACTTTGTCGTCCCTCTTGATATTTCGGGTCCATTCCTTCAAGCGAACAGGGTCAGACGGTGCGCGGAACAACGAAACCTTTTCAGAGGACGACTTGTAACCGCCTTTACAACGGGGAACAAAACACGTCCTCTCTTTTTTTGAAGGCATGGTCAAAAAATTCCGGCGCGTTGCATCGCAACAGGTCGTAGCACTACGGTGTCAACTTAAAAATGCGGCAGGAACAAGGCAAACTCCGTCGACACACGTGCTACAGCAAACTGGCGGCTTTGGTCTGCATTCCTTAGACTGCTTCGGCTTACACCCACCCGCCTGAGAGCAGCAGCGCCCTCATCTACCCGCTCGCCGAGCACGCGAACTGGTTTCACCGGCGCTTAGGGAAAGGGCGCCCGCTCCCGACACTAGGAAAACCTTTCTAGCCTCTATAGAATTCGCATTTTTTTCGTCTTCTTCAACCTCTACCCCCTCCCTCCCTTCCCCTCGTTCAGCGTCATTGTCGCGAAACTCGCTTGACCGGGCAGGGTAGGGTAGCCGTCCCGACGGAGGGACAATCCTAGCTGCGGGAGAAGGTTTTTTCACTCCGACCAGCAGAATTCTTCAAGAAGTGCGGTGTGTGGACATGTGTGGTGGAAAGTCAAAATCGTGCACGAGACGGATACGCGGCAGGATTCCAGCATTGTTTTCGGCAGAGATCACCGCAGCGAGAAACCAGTGGCCCCCTGCTTCCATGTTGAACTCGCTCACCTCATATAAGGCCGCGTGTTTACTGCTGTTACGTGTCATCAGATTTTTGTTCTCTTCTTATCGCGTATTCTCTATTGACCATCGTGTTTTGTGTATTCTGATATGGTGCGCTTGCATTTTTTATTCGCTCGTGTTTTTAGCGATCCAACGGGCACACGTGAGTGGTTTTTATGCACGATTCCTTTCTGTTACAATCTTACCTTTAGATTAGGAATGCGTGCGTGTCTATCTTGTTTAGATGTAGAGTTCATGAGATCTTGTGGTACCGCTCGCAATGTTTCTCGCGTCGCGTGCAGCAGTTTATCCATCTTTTTGCCCCTTAAGATATCACTGAAAAAATTGCAATTCCCGCTTAAAGGATAACGCCAATTTAATTGCCAGTCATGTGTTGCGAATGCCTACCGTTCCTTGGTGAACTTAATAAACGCGAGGGGGGGGGGGGCGCTCCTCTGCTCGTAATTAGCTCTCGCGTATACACAATCTTCTAGTCTAGTTGCCACTCTTAATCTCGCTTTTGCGGCAAGCCGCTTAACATTATCTTTCTTTTCTTCGGGTCCGCCTTTAATCCTACTTTAATGCTGCCTTCGTTTACATCTCCAGAAATTTTTTCGTGATTCGGCACCGTCGTTACTGAAAAGCGCGATATCGTACGCAAAACGCAAGTAGCTGGGATATTCTTCGTTAATACTTATTCCTATTTTTGCCCGTTCTAGTTCTTTCAATATTTATAGTGAATGCGCCGCGCATAACGTTGAAGAGATCGTAACTCTTCGCATAGGTGTGCGCACAGTGCGGCAGGGGGGGCGACCGGCCCCCATAGTCACTTAAGAAGAGGTGGGCGCAAGGTCTGCCAAACACATTGACTTAATAGGGAGGGGGGGGGGGCGCCGCGTTGAACCTTCGCCCCCCCACCCCCTATGAAGGGGAACCCTGCTCACGCCTATCATTTTGCGCCTGATCCCATTCTCGATTAGGATTTTGCTGCTTTTTTTGAGGAATACGGTGGCTGTGGGGTTGTTTTAGATGTTGGCTACGGTATCTATAGATGTTTAGATATTCCTTTATGGCATAATTATTCCGGAACTGCTGGCGTGTGTTCATATCTGTGAATAAATTTGTTTATCACCTTGCAAATGTGTTGCTCCTTAATTTCTCAGACGCATGCGTAGTTCGTGCAGCAGGCCTTTCATCAATTTAGCTTTGTTTGAGACAATATTGACTTTCGTTCTCGGTCTTGCACGGTTCGACAGAATGGTGGGTCTTAATCGCACACTAAGACATCAGTGCGTGATGTCTTAGTGTGTCTTAGACGCGAGCGTGATTTGCCGACGTGGGGCCAATATTGCTGCCGTCATTTGCCGACGTTGGGCCGAGATCGGTCCAATGGCGGCGTGCTGCCTGGGATGGAAGCATACAGTCACTGGCTGATTTTGGCGGGAGGGCAGCTATCGCAATCGGGTCCGGTAGTTTGACTTTGCGTTTAATCTCAGAGCAAATGGACCTGATCAGCTCGGGCTGCGTTGTCTTTTCAAAGGGGAGGAGACTTCCGCAAAAAAAATATTAATATTGATATTAATAATAATAATGATAATAAAGAAGAAAACACACCTCCGGGCAAAAAAGAAAAAAAAATTACTGGCCTTTTAGCTAGCGCATAAGGGAGCTCTGGCAAAGCCTGTGTTTTCGCGAGAGACTCATTACCCTGACGTTTTCAGGTGTTCACACTGTTACTTTCGATTGTCTTTCGAACATCGCCACTGGTTCTGCACGCCTATGCTCATTTCATTGGGTCGTTGCGTGTCAGAACGCGCAACGACCCGTCGGTGCCTACATAACCCCGTTTACTTTCAGACGGGGCCGTAGCGTGTGGTGGCGAGTTCGAATCCTGTGTGTTTGTTGCAAATTTTCTGAAATTTATTTCTGAATGAGATGCCTGTATATCGTTTGTACATCGAAACAAATATCTGTTAAACCTCAATATGACCCAAGAAGAAACTAAAGAGTAACGGGAAGGGGCATCCGTTGCTCCCTTGGGGAGCATCAGGAAGGAGTAACAGTTGGTCCTCAAGGAGCATCTGGGTGGACTAACCGTTCATCCCCTGAAGGAGCAACTGAAAGGAGAGCAACGGTTCGTCCCCTTGCCGTTGCTCCTTTTAGGAGAGTAATGGGAGTGGCAATGCACTTGCTCCCTCAAAGGAGGAACCCCTATACCCCCGTTGCTCCCTTTTGGCTTAGAGTGTAGGACACCTGTTTGCCACGCAAACGGCCCGGGATCGTTCTTCAATGGGACAAAAGGTTTTTGTTTTGTTTATTTTATTTGCATCTTTCTCAATTTTTTGCCACGGACGATTTTTCGCTCAACGAAGCTGCCCACCTCGCCGCCCGCCCAAATACATACCGGGCAGAGGTTCAGCGTCATCCGGCAAACCCTGAAGAGGCATCAACAAGTTATGAAGATCGCCTCCGTCGACAAAGAGAGGAGCGACAAATCTATCCTCCTCCATGTGGAAGCCTAAAAAGACACCAGGCCGTGGCCTTGCGCAGAGCTCAAACGCGCAGTGTGCTCAGCCCCAGGAGACTGGCGGCCATCCTGAGGGATGACAGCGTCTCGTCGTGTACGTATTGTGGCCTAGCTCAGGCGGGACAGGACCACATTCTATGGGGATGCGACCGCCACTCGCCCCCTAAAGAGCTCCTGCAACTGCCACCCTCACCCGAATAGTGGGAAAAAACGTTGCGATGTCCAAAGCAGGTCACTCAGTCCAGGCTGGCGGAATGGACGGCGACAGCGGCGGCCCCTTGGGCCCCGACCTAGCATCCCTCCATGTCCTGGCTCACTTTCCCTCCTTCCCTACTACTCAATGAAGTTGTTCCCTCCGTGGTGTCACGTCGTCGCCACATGCGCTAGACAAGGCCCAAGATTTTTATTGCACAGAAACAATAATGACGTCCACATTGTCCAGTGCACAGTCTGGTGTGGTGGTGTGTGCCCTTACGAATATGCACTATACCCATTTTAAGATTGTGGCTCATAACATATACGAGCATTTCATGCCATTTAATGCTTACATCTACGCTCAATTACGGTAGAGACAGCCATTTATTTGTTTCGCTCAGCAGCCATTGGACAAAGCTTGCAGCACAGACCATACAATGTATTGCCCATGCAATGCGGCCCCTGATATCCGTCGTTCATTCCGTGACGATGATCTGATAGCGCGCGTCTCCTAATCATTGTTTTCTGTGTTGCTGCACATGTGGGAGACGGAAATAGTAAGGGAGGTGAAGGGGGTTGATGGACAGGCCAGCGGTAATGTGTCTAGCTTGTGCGGCTATACGAAGAGGGCTTTAAGCGGTGTTTTCGCGATCTATATACTTCTACTGCCACTAGGAGAGCTAGCGTTGTCGGACGCGATAGTTATTTGATGTCCACCTACATGTTTCGGAGCGTTTCCTCGTAGGGCCTAATTTCTGAGCGCTATAATTGTTTCCTAATATGGTGAGCCGATATTCGCAAAGGTGATTTTTATACAAGAAACAGCCATAAATCAGCACAGTGATTTCTAAATACCGTGGGGGCAGAGGGGGGGGGGGTAGTACCGCCACTTTTAACGCTTGCGGGACTTCGCACGTACAGTAACCTTGACCGTAGATTGTAACTGAGAAGCGATATGAAGAGCAAAGTAAAATAAAAATAAAATTGAATGAAGCGATGCCTGTCCGACAACAGCACGAAAGTGCGCATGTTCCGGGCGCTGAATGCGACATGAGCACTTTCCACAGCAGCAGGAGTTCTCCATAGTGAATACTCTGGCAAGTATGGAAGTATCCTTCATAATATATCATAATATTGGCCGCGGTTGTTTGCTATATTTCACAGATTAACCTTGTGAGTCTATCCGCTTCTAAATTTATAACTTGTTTTCTAATGGTCGGTCATGCCGCTTTCTCACCGAAGGTGTGTTTCCAGCTCGTATGGCCGCATGCTTCGTACTTTTGCTATGCAACGCATACGGGAAAGACACGCCAAGCTAAAAATGGGCGAAGACGACGAATCAGACTGAGTGCAAGCTGGTCGAATACAGACGAGGGAAGGCTTTGATAATGAAGGATTTCTCTGTAACGAACGATGCTTTGATCATGGTTTCTAAAAGGCAGGCGCGTTCCATGCTGGAATAAAGGTGCACTGAATTTTTGACAGCGCACGTTATAAAATAAGGCTCCAACACTAGAAAGGTAATCTTCGCTTTGCGTATCTACAGGGTGACTTTGTTACAAGCAACGTTATGTATATGTAGGCGCGATTACGATGCTTTTCAAATATATTTAATGTTCTTGCTTAATAACCATAATAACGTTTGTTGGGGTTTTACGCCCCAAAACTACAATTTTTTTTATTAGGGACGCTTTAGTAAAGCCCTTCGAAAATTTTGACCACCAGGGTTTCATTAATGTGCAACTAAATCTAAGTACACGGGCCTTCTAGCATTTTATTCCCATTTAATTGCGCCGCCATGGCCGGGATTCGATCCCGCGACCTTCGGGTCAGCAGTTGAGCCCCGAAACCACTGCTCCACCATGGCGGGATCAAAGTTCTTGCAGTACAAGAATTTCTTAGCATTTGCAATTTTCATCAGAACGTTGAATTTATGCATTCATTAGTGAGCCTACTTAATTTTTTGAAAGACATTGGTCTGACTACACACCCCTCAGGTTACAAACATGCAGGCTGAGCCAAGATCACGCAATGTGCACATTAGGCATACTGTCTAAGTAATTTTTTTTCCAATTCAATCCTTCTCAATTTATTTGATATTTGGTCTCATAACGCTTACCAATTGCCATTACGATACGCAAAGGATCACTTGACTTTGTTTATCGGAACGTAAGGAACATTAAAACTTGGAGGACGCTTGAGCTTCGCCTTCAAGAGTAGAACGCGATAGCGCAATCGGGCCCCATGCGCATCGCCTTCTCAACTGCTGGCCTGCCTTCGGTTCTCGGTGGGTGCCTCAACCCTATACCTCGAGGAAACGAATATCTGTGCGCGTGACATCGGCCGTTTAAAAAAATCCCAGAATGCCTACTGCAATCACAGTTGCGAAAAGCCGCCTGCGCCATAATTCTTCCGAAGGGCCCGCTACGCGTTCGTAGGGCAGCATGCGAACCTTCGCAACTGCTAAATTTGTTGATGCGTGTGTTGTTGATGATGGGATTATATACGTCTGAACGTGGCGTAATGGGTGGGCCCTTAAAACGCCCACTCGTTGCGCAATGCACATGTTTTGCCGCCTGGCGCTGTTCTACCCTTTAGCCACGCAATACTGCGTGTGTTAAGGTGACTCCTCCCCCTACTTGACATTCACATAGTTCTTTCCGAGGCAGTCCTGAGCAACGACGAGGCTCAACAGTAGATTTCCTAAGCTGTATGCGCCTGTGTATTCGCGTTTCTGCTGTAGACTCCTCTCCGCTCGTTCCGCCGGCGTGAGCGAGTGGATAAGGCGTCCTTCTTAATTGGACTGAGTTTGTTTGACCGCACTCTCCGCTTTTGCAAGGGGCGGCTTACGCTGTCTGTATTCGCGCTGCTAATTATCATGCTTCTTCTAATGTTCGTCCTGCAAGAGCGCGCTGCGCTGGCTCGAGATATCCGGGATCTCGCAGTGATATGTCACACTGCAGCAGCGCTACCACGCTTCGTAAAGGCGAGTGCCGCCGCCACACTTTTCCCGCACGAAGGGCGTGATGCCGGGCGACGAGTCGCGTTTACAGATGGCACTATGCGTGGCTATGTATTTATGCTTCCCGGTCTCGAACGAATAGCGAGTTATCGCCCTGAAGATCTTGATGCGAAAGTGCCCAACGCGGAGTTTTCAATATAGATATTTCAAGCAAGCGATGTGGCGATTATTGCTTTGGTACGAAAGAAAAAACAAGGTTGGTCCCTCCGTCATAGGAATCAGTATAACACGAAAGTGAAACGCACCTTCACACAAGTAGTTGATTGTTTAAATTACATTGATATATAGAGCTTGAGCAATGGCTACTGGTGTCTCGCAGCACTATCACCGATTGACGTGGATGCACCTATGTTGAAGCTTGGCGCCGACATTACGCCTGCACAGGGTCGTTTTCATAAGCAGTTTCAAGAACTGGCGTGGCTCTGCGGTAGAATACCTGGCTGCCACGCAGAATGCTTGGGTTCGATTCCAGCTGCGATCCTGATTTTCATTATTTGCATTCGTCGGGTCAACGCTGCCGATGTCGGTTTTTCTTAACGCCGAAGCATTTAAATAACAAATGTCTGTTCTCGCTGTTCCTGGGTAGAGATAAACTGTCAATCACCATTGCCGCATACCCTTATACATTGCCCCCTGGTATACGGGTAAATGCCACACGTGTCTGAATGAAATGGTTTGACGACGTACGGGACAGGATTTCCACGTTATTCATGTCATGACCAGCGTCACGTTCATCAAGCCCTCTTACCCCCCATACCATTTTTGGTCTACACCAAGTGAAGGAGGCGATTCGAGAGCACCCATGCGTAGGCTGCTAGATAGATACGTAGATAGAAACGCTCATGGTGCCTTAGCTTCGCTAAGAAATGCTTCGCATTTAAAACTGCGCAGAGTAGAGGCAGCTTAGATAATTCCGCCCCTGAGCGTGGGTAAGCATAAGCCCGGAGGCAACTAAGATTTGCTTGCAGCTTCCTAGCTAAAACCTCGCACGGTCCCTTATGCGTTCATCTAAGACGACGAGAAGGCAAAAACCATCTCCTTTTCCTTCCCAGGCGTTCCATTAATCGTGCCCCGCCACCCTCCGAAACTTTTCTGCACCTAACGTGGTTTCGCACTGCCTCCAGGATCGGAGGCACCTCACTTAGTTTTGCACTGGCTCCGTGATCGGCCCAGCTTTGATCAAGCTACGATGTCATGTGATGTTGTCATCACGTTACGTCACGTGACTTCAAAGTGACGCCATTACGTTATGTCACGTGTCTTCTCTGTGACGCCATGATGGCGTCAAAATGACGTCACAATTTTTTACGACCAGTTACGTCATAGTAACGTCATGTGGCGACCTCTTCACGTGATGATGATTTTATTATTCACTCGTGTTGTACCCAACGCCGCGGGACCGCGACGGTCAATTATGGCGCTGCATGAGGCATCTAAGGCTTTGGCTTTAATAGTTACTGTATTAAGCATCGGATGATTGTACAAATGCGGCGCGCTCTGAGATATGCATGCGCTGGTTTCGTTTTTCCATCTCGAAAGAAGCTAGTACGTATACGCTAGGCACTGCTACTCGAATAATTGTTGCGAGTTCAGCGATAACTAGTTTCTCACTTAACGATTCTTTCAATCTGGCACACAAAATAAGCTGAAGCATTATATTTTTGCAGCAAATTAGTTAACTAATGCATTGTGTAACACGGATGAATGCTCACAAAAGCGAAAATTGAGAGTCAACTAAATGACAACTGGATACATAACAAAATCCCAGAAGGCACTGCTTCCATTCACACCCAACATAGGCCTTACAACACGCATGCAACACACATGCATGAAGGAGTGTACATATGAAAATAAAGAAATTATGACTGTAGGTCAAGTCATCATCGCAAAAAAAATGCTCAATGACAAAACTACGAAGAATATTCTTGTTTGACTTCGGCTAAAAACGTCACTCACGAACTGAAAGCTGTGCTGTCGTTTTTTTATAATCGGACTCTACAGCTCGCACAAAAACGAAGCCGTGGCCTATGGCTGGTGGCAGCTGGAATTTGTAAACAGTGCCACGGAACATTTTGCCGCTCATCCCTGATGCTGCGCACCTTAGATCTGCTTAGTGCGTTTGACAATAATAATTATTTGTCCTCGTCCCATGTGCAGTGTATCAACCAAAGATAAACGCATACCAAGTAGCTTTAATGTCCATTCGTAGGTCAAATGAACCTGACCACATTCATTACAATCTTGTTTTCAATTTAGAGAAAATTCTGTACTTGAAGAAAATTGAACAGCCTTGTCTTACCAGCTGAGTGTTTGCAGTTTCGAAATTCATGCAACGATTTGTGAGTTTTCGATGGAGCTATGGGCGCCGAACGGTAGCTTTTTTATATTGTTGACGTAGAAGTACTTTCGTATTGCAGATATACAAAAATAGAGCGGAAAGAATGGACCTGAAGTCGCAGAGCAAAAACTTTCTTTAATCACCTATATCTTGTGAATGAGAATTGGAGGCTGTGTGCGTAAACGAGTACCACGCGGAGATAATGGTAGTCTAGATACATGTCTACTCAATTTCCTAAGCCACAATTTATCTAGTTATTTATTTATCCAATATTAACAACATCCTACAGGGGTTGTTGCAGCGAGGATAACGAAAATAAAACCAAAAAGCAGAGCTACAAAAAGCGTCAATAAATACTCAAAATTCAAAAAAGAAACGCATCACATCCGCTGCAAAAAGTGCTTCAGCGTCCTGCAAAGTGTTGGCATCTAAAGGTACATCAGATTTGGGCAACTTGCTTCATAATTAAATAGCACGTGTGAAAAATGCTATGCTGCGAGACTACACTGAATTAGACTATAATAACTTTGTTAATCTATCTTCATTGCCCTGAACACTGGAACCAAAATACTGATATTGTTTAGGAGACTCTCGGAGGAGGCGCCGAGCTTGTCAACGCATTTTTTTGTCCACCGCCCTTATAAATACCACGACTCCTATGTTCGTGCTACAGTTCCAAGACAATTGCATACCGATGGACAATATTACGATAACCGAAAATTATCCCAAAGTGATGTTTTCAGCTTTGACTTTCTGCCACCTGTAGTGGACTCTTCGAAGCCCTACGTTTCTCTTTTTTTGTCATGAACAGGTCAGTAGGCAACTGGCGATATATATTCATGGAATTATACACTTATTTCTCTCATCTGTTTATTCGTGAAAAATGGTACCCTTATATACAATGAGCAATGGATGCTTACGTGGCCTTTGACGCATAGCATGTCACTGCGTTCTCTACATAACTACTTTCAACCAGGCTTTTTTAATGGTAACGCAGACCGATTTTGAGCATTATTCAGCACGACATCATATGTGCAGTGAACAGAATAGGGGATGGAAATTAGCAGGGCTATTTCCATCCGTATTTCCATACTTTGTATATCTCAGCGCTTATGAGTTCTAAGAAAAAAAGGAGCCTTTCCTCTGTTAGGGAAATGAGGAAAAGCGAAGCTTGGCTCGGGCGCACCTGACCTTTTGGAGTGCACAGTGCTCACTCCCAAAGATAGATAGATAGATAGATAGATAGATAGATAGATAGATAGATAGATAGATAGATAGATAGATAGATAGATAGATAGATAGATAGATAGATAGATAGATAGATAGATAGATAGATAGATAGATAGATAGATAGATAGATAGATAGATAGATAGATAGATAGATAGATAGATAGATAAAAGCATTATTGAGGTCGGAGCAGGATCGCGGACCTCTCCCACGTAGAAACTGGGAATGCTAGCCTCGCCGCCGCTTCGTGGGCCTTCTGTACACCCTTAGATGTTGTAGTAAGGTCGGGTTCCTCATCATGGAATAAAAATCGTCTTCAGAGAATTCTTAATGCCTTTCTTGTAAAGAGGGGCACCTCCAGAACCTGTGCCTAAAATCGCTGCGATCTTAACAGTATGTACAAGCACTGAAATGTCTGAGTAAGGACTGTATATGGAGAAGCTGGGATATGTCCCCGTCTGAAGCATGTGAAGAGTGAAGCGCCTATGCAAAAACAATTGGCAAGGAGTACACTTGCTGTGGGCGTTTCCTTGAAATATTACGTCTTGGTGAACTAAAAGTGATCTGCTGGACAATGCGTAAGGTCGATATCAGGAATTGCACATATCAGAAAAGTTCCGACTTCAAGAATATTGAATTTTTATCCTGCGTTTCCATGATTGCTTCATGGTCCTTTCGTTGAGCCGCTCTACAGGCTGACGAACACTGAGAGAACAGGAAAGACGCCATGCCGATTCAGCCCGAAACCAGCGTTCCGGGGTATTCGCTATGTATAACAAAGCTGAACGCACGTTAGGAGGGAGCATTGTTCAATGACAAAAAGAAAGAAACACAGAAAAAAAAGAAAGAAAATCAGTATATCAGGGACACCGACCGTCAAGTTTCGCTTGCTCCCATTTCCCCGATCGGGGAACGGCTCCTAAATTTTTTCTTGAACAGTGTAACAGCGATGATGCCAAACCACTGTGTTTGCGACTAGTTTATAGTACTAGGTTATTGCTACCTCATTGTTGCATCGCTTTGGTTGATAGGAGTAATAAGCTCACTTCTTACCTCATATGTTCCGATTATTGGCCAATCATCATTGGTCCCGAACAAGAGAACAATGAGGCGAAAACAGCGTCGGGATGGCCATTACAAAACAAAGAAATCAGCTCATTGACGTATACTCCAAAGAAAGTTCCGCTTGCAACAAATATTGACCTATGAATCGTAACTACAGAGTTTCTAAGTTCTATACATTTTTTAGTACAGGATCGTTCATATCTAAGGTGATATTAGCACGTCATTAGCATTCAATGCCTTATAGAATCTGATGTTTAATACGTAAATCAGAAAATTATTATTGTGTTTATGGACACCGTAATTAGACGTCACATAACTGACATTTCTCTCGTGATGTAGAATGATCGTTCCAGTTTCACCTGCTTGAATACGAATGAGGTGGTCACCGTAAACGTGGTCGGCCCTGTCCATTCGTAACAGTGGTTAGCTTTCCTCATCGTCACATTTCCTCGTGAACTTCGCCCGTTTAAACGCGACGGATTTAATGTTTTGGACGTCCTAAATAAGACATATTGACACTTTTAAGAAAATCGAAATAATGTTAAAATTAATAATGATAATAATAATAATAATAATAATAATAATAATAATAATAATAATAATAATAATAATAATAATAATCATAAATAATATTCGTGGGGTTCTACATGCCAGAACAACGGTGCGATTATGAAGCAAGCCACAGTAAGGGACCGCGAATTAATTTCGACCACCTAGGAAATCTTTACCGTGCAGCCAGGTCTACGCATACTTGACATTTTGACCGCAAACAAAAGACTAGCGCAGTGGAAGGAACGACAACACCGCCTGCGTAGCCGTTTCTTGCACTGTCTTCGTCTTTTGTTTGCGGTCAAGGTGTCAAGCAGTAAACACCAACTTAGCCAGTCTCAAGTTCTTCTTAAGCCGACGCACTTCACCCTCATCGACATGCGGCCGCCATTACCGTGAACATCCTCTCGGCTTCAGACCTCGAGCTTAGCAGCGCGACACCTTAGGTGAAGCTCCCGCGGCGGGTAAAGCTCTCAAGACGGTGCGTGCACATAATACATGTGGCTTTGATCCTATGGTCCCACTTTCACCTGTCACTTGATGCAGTGCTTCCATAAACCACGTGCTTATTAAATTCCAAAGAATAAGCGATATGTAGTCAGCTATTTGCTCGCGGCAAATAAAGGTGCCACCCCTATTCCCGCTATCAGCAGGAAGGTAAGAAAATGCAAAGAGGTCCAACGCAATGTACAGGCCAACGTTCGATTACGTGGTCGGCATCGTAAAGCGCTCACGCTATCACGCCTGTTGTACTCTACGTACTTAAGGAGAAAGCGCTGTGCCGCATGTCTTGCAATCGCTTCGTATGATAAGACAAGTGTTTTCCAGACAATGACGGTTGGGTCGAGGATTCGGCGGCGAGGTATTCAGAGCTCAAGTCTGCAACTGTCACTTCAGCTTTTATGTGAACCGATGTAAATGCTTGCCGTTTTTCTGCATTTTAATTCGTATGAACAGTTCTTGCTGCCAGTTGTTGCTCTGTTGGAAAACACCTTCAATTCGATTCATCCTACCGTGTGGAACGTACTGCTCCTGGTTCTGTAAGTACGGTACTAACTGATGTTTTCTCTATGTCGTATATGTGCTCACAGCTACAATGATAGTAACGTTTGAACTCCCTGCAGGTGGTTCAGGTAACACCTTACGCGGATGGACAACCCTCGTACAAGCGATTTCGCTTCAAGCAACGTTTCAAATAAGGCATTTCTCATATAAAATCAGGTTTCCTTGGAGAATTCTCGGCTCCTGCTGCGCTGTCCATCACATCAAATCTCCGTCATTTTATGATTTACGACCCTGACTGATTGCGGGAAAAGATGACCTACCTTAGTTGATATACCGTTGAGCAGAACATCTTTTTCGGCGTGTGTAAAGGCTCAAACTAAAATTTAAAATACTCGCATTTCGTTAGAAGAAAATGAACGTCTCATTTTCGTCATTAACCAATGCACCAATAGAAACCCATATGCCATACAACTCTATTTCTTATAATCCCGTATGATATGCTTTGCGCCGTAAGCGTCCTTAAACGGGTACCGATTTTAAACGGGAACCCGATCTCATGACAAAGCACCATACATCTTCCGAATGAGATAGTTCGCTTTACCTGACCGGAACCACCTGAATGGTGATTCACTCCAACTGACCCGAAAAGTTCCGACGTAGATGGAAGCCCGTAAAAGCCATGAAAATTCTTGTCTATGACAAAAAAAAACATTCAAAAAGACAAGCATAAAATTAAGCGATTATAGTTAGAAGCGGTCAATTTACTGTTGAGGGCTGTACAGATAGTAGGCAGAGTAACGCGAATTGAACAAACCAGAAACTCATTTTCTCCGTTCGATAAAGCAATCGAAGGCTAAAGACACATCCAAACAAGGCACGAGTTCAGAGGAATATGAAAGCTTGGAGATTAAAAAAAATCACAGCATATCCACGGAGTGAATGATGATGAGTGGGCGAAGCTGCGGAGGTTCATCGGTAAACCGTGAATCTTCCGTGAATTCTGCCCAGTACATCATCACCGACGTGAGATCGGGCGCGTTTATACTAAAGGTTCCATGAGTTATGACGACTTGCAGCTCACTTTAATTTTACATGTACGCTGTGAATTTTCATTGTTTAGAAACCATTGCTTTAGAAAACATCTGGCGTCTTTCGTTAAGCAGCTGGCGTCTTTTCGTTTTGCTTTAGAAACAACTGGCGTTCTTTCGTTTTGATTTTACAAAACATCTGGCGTCTTTCGTTGGTTTATTTCATCAATCAACGGCGTTTTGAACAAAATTTTTATTGTTTATTCACGCACAGGAGAAATCTCACCAGGCACTACCTTGGAGGTAAACAATGGCTGCTAATGGGAATGAGAGACAGAAGAAGTCGGCTTTTAGCTAACACTTACACTTCTACTTCTACTAACGTTTCCTACTGGAACATGCCAATGGCTGCTAATGGGGAATGAGAGACAGAAGAATTCGGCTTTTAGTTAACGCGCACGCTGCGAATTTTTTATTGGTCAACAACGCACAGGAAAAATCTCCCACCGGCACCACCTTGGAGGTCAAAGCGTAAGACTGGTTACACACTACGACTACGACTATGAGGGACGAACGGGTGCCGCCTTAAGGAGCTTCGCCCCTAAAATCCTGGAACACGCCTGTCGCTCGAACCAACGTTTCGGCAAGTGGTCTTATCTTCTTGAATGCAGCCACAGGCTAACATAGCGTGCTTACGTGTATGCTTCGTACACCCTCCTCAATCAAAACGCAATAGGAGAGAGCAATTGCGGAAGCAAGTAGGGGCAAAGATGGAAAAGACAGAGGGGATCATGAGACAAACTAACGTGCCGCATTGGGTGAGTAAAACGAAGCAGGAAGAACGCCAGCAAACGCACACGCACACACAGACAAAACGAGGGGGATGGGGTTCATGTCTAAACGGTAGAGGGGTGGGGGGACAATCATGGTTGTCAAAATAAGCACCACCTAAATATAATAGATTCACGGCGGTCGTAACGACTGGAAATATAAGAAAAAATGGGTCAAGCTTTTCTGCGCACTGACCACTGCCTATGTCGAAAGCTGTGGTGCAATTGACAACGTGTTCGTGATAAGCATTGTAACGTTGACTTCATGACTTTACGTGCTGTATTTTTCGAAGTCACCGATCTGCTGAATGAACAACTCCGCTAAACACAATAACACTTTGAAAAATGTGGGGAGCACGTTTGTTCCAAAACAACTGTAATGACGCAAAGAAGACGGGGACGACGCTTCGTCCCCGTCTTCTTTGCGTCATTACAGTTTTTCCTCAAGTTATGAACCAACTAGCTCAGCAACAAGCCCTGTTTCCAAAACAAGTATGCCACAAAACCCGTGTTATGATGTAAAATGATGGTAATGAATTGCAATGCTGCGTTTAAGAACACTGACGCCAATGACGACGTGTAAGTTTAAAAATTTAGACCTCTTCAGAAGTTTCTGACGATGGAACATCAGCGAAGCTGGGGAAGCGTTCCGACGGCGAGGTGTCGCGCATGCGTTTCGTTTCACTTGCAGAGTCATCGTCGGTGGCGTAGGCTCGACGGCGACGCGCGTATTCGCAATTTTGGGCACGCCGACGTTCCTCGTACTGCCGCTGCTCTTCTTTGGAACGTACGACAGGCGTACAACATACGGAGAGCACGGAGAGCTTCTGAACGCGTCGCTAGCGCGATCCCTTACGGCACGATACAAATGACAAACGCAGTGTAATGCAAGCTTTTTACAACACTAAGTTTGAAAACGCTGCCAACCATTCGTTTCATACGACACCACAAAATCTTACGACGTGTCTGTATGAATGGGGGTGCCTCGAAATCAGTTCCGCCTGCCCCGGGAGCAGGGTGATGACGCCCTTTATCCGCTTTGTCCGGGTGAGCGCCATGTTTCGCCGTAGTCGTTGGCGTGGACGCTGGCTACGAACGGCCTCTATTCATGCAATTGTACAGCAAATATAGTTGCGGCGTACCCACTACACGATCAATCATCACATTTTGCGACGTAGCAGAGGACCTACTACACGTTTCTAAGGAAATATGCGCACCTACGAACCTGTAAACTTTGTATTTGCTGCGTTCTATGACGATGATGAAGCATTGCGGTCGAGCCCTTTATAATATGTAGAAAGAATAAATCCCCACATTCGCTACGAAATTCGCCTGATTTGACGACTGCTGTGGTTCTACTTCTCAGCTACGCAATATTACATTTTTTAATGTGTTTTCTCGTCGTATATGACGCTTGTAAACGTTTTGTTAAAAAACACGTTTCGAGCAATAGCGTGGCGCTGTGGTAGAACACTTGCTTGCCACTCAGGAAGCCTAAATTTGAACCCATTTTTTTTATTCAAATGTGCCTGATAGCTGCGACGCACACCGGCGGCCGCGGCGGACAGCTACGTCGCCAAAATCGGATGTGGTTAGCAGCCCACAATAACTTAATACGGTGTAAAAATGACTTCCGATGACTTCCGTCGTGATGCTCCATGCAGGTGGTACTCTCGCCACGACCGTAAAGCAGGCCGAATGCTATCCGGTGGAGGGGAGGAGAGTAGGACGATATGTAAAGGTGTCGAACGGTTCGATCAGCCGCATCTTTGTGCATCGGAAAATGTAGATGTGGCGTTGTGTTTACACAGTTTATAAAATCTGGCGTAGCCATACCCAGATGTCTATATTTGTGTTTTTATGTTAGCGACACCAGCAACGAGTGGCACTCTTCCTTCTCTTCCAAACACTTCCTGTCAATCACTTCCGGTTTTAGGAGTACTCAGAAAAACGGTTCTATAAGAAATAAAAGTGGTACGAAATCAATGGTTCTGGTTGAAGCTAGGAATTATATTGGATGCCTATGATATCGGAGCATAAGTTACTACAGATAAGAGCCACTTAATTCTCAGGGAAATTACGAAAATAACTGAAGAAGTTCATTGAAAGAGCAGGCGGTTTTCTTGAGAGCAGGTGGGATCGTGGCGGCACCTGACGTAGCAGATCTCGACCACGCGCTCCTTTCTACGTGGACTCTGAGATCCGTTTCGGCAGTTTGAGGAAACACAAATGTAACACAAAGGAATACACCAGGGCCTACGAACGCTGGCGTTCGAGTCCCACTATCAGACATCTTATTCAAATATCCGGGTCACATCCATTTTTTCCTAAGGAGCAATTTTTCGCACCGTGTCGCAGGCTTCAGCGATTGAAGCGAAATGACCAAACACTGCGCCACGAAGGCGGCGGAATCAGCGCATCGACGTGCTCTCCTGGACCGCTGCTGGACCGTCCCCTTCGGCGTAGCTCTGTCTGCGTTCCTGTTGGTCATGGTGAGCTCCTGCACCGGGTACGTGACGGTGCTGTTCAGAGAGAAATACGGCGTCAACCACGAGAAGGTATCATGGCTCGCAAGCGCACTGGTCATTGCACAGAGCTCTTCAGGTAACTGAGATATGCGCCTCTAAGATCTCTATTGGGTAGAATTTAAAGTTGAACAGTTCTTTTATTAACCTGTACAGCCCCCTCGTTAACGCGCATGTAAGCGGGATACACGTAGATGCGCTCATATACTCTGCTACTGTCACTCAATGGGGCCCGGTGTCTCGCGAGACCGCTTTGAAAGCTTAATCAGCACAACAACTTGCACAGAACAAGCCTGGCTTTCCAGTACGCCGATGACAGGACCAGGAGACTTGGACTCCCGGTTCAGTCGTGAGAATTGCCAGCCGGACGTCTCACGCATCCTGTGCAGGGCAGTAAATAAATTTCTTAACGACAACGACAACAACACTTATAGCATGCAGCTCTGGCCATTAAACTCAAGAGTAGCCTGCCCGCGCGCATATTATGCACCCTTTCGTAGATAGTATGTATCACTTTGGATCACACGCAAACATTTCAGTGAGCAAAATGTATGTATCCGCGCATCTTATGGACACCTTTCGTGATTGTAAATACTCGTGCGAGGTGAACACGAGCTTGTTGTGAGGCGCGCAGGCTACAAGTGAGAGACCAGAAAACGAAAGCAAGAAAGTCCGAAGTAGTCGTGAAAACTGTAGTACAATCATAGAGCGAAGTTTCGTTATTTTGAAAGTACGAAACATTTGCAAATATCGTTTTACCTGAGTTTAAACAAGGTCGCGTTTTGCCTGGTAATAATTTATCTCAAGTCCATCTGGAGCCCATAGGGGGACCCACGCCACGGTGGGGCAATGCGGTGCCGGGCGCTGCCGCTGAATGTGGAGAGAAAACTAGCAACGCGACAGTACACCTCTCAGCTTTTCCTTTCACACTGCCTTGAAAACCCGCTGCTTCGCTCACATACTCAACGCGTTCTGCACGTGTTTTTGTGGGTTTCGTAGCTCGCGAGGCGTTCTGAGAAGATCCGCGTGGCTGAGGACTGCTTTCGCTTCTGCTGTGTGGCGATGAGGCAGCGTCTACTCAGCCTTGTAGGAGATGCGGAGCAGGTAGTAGCAGAAGCTATCGTCCCGGTCTGGGCGAAGCGCTAATTGTGGCGCAACTGAGAACGAGGGGAAAAATCGAGACAAGACAGGATAGGGTGGCAGTTTCACTACATTTGTCCCAAGAAACAGGAATGTGCTGTTTCCGACTAAATATATCTGCTACAAATCCGTGACGCTTCTGTTGGCTACCATGTATTGCCATCGGCACTGCGTAACTAGAGAAACTATATCATCGCACAACACAAATAGGACATATGTGTACACACCTTTCACCATACGTCCTCTATGATATAGAATAGCGGCAGTAGCGTAAATACATGGTGGAGCGGAGCCAACTGACATATTTCGAGTAGAGAATTTTAAGGGCCGTTTCTTTGTTTGACACAAGCCTAATGAAAGCCAACAGGCAATGAGGCCACGACAGATATAGGAGACGGTAATTGTGCTCTTGTCACTGTATTGTAGCAATTCTGACGTAATTTTTAAACACAGTAAAGTTGAACAAATATATATATACATGTGGCAGGGAAACAATAGCTGTCTATAAATAGGACGAAGTATATCATCAATTTACCGCAAATTATAGGGTAATTTTCTGAAAATTACATCTGGCAGATGGCCTCCTTTTCAGTATATGCGTTCTCGCAAACGCTTCTTGAAGTCGCACACGCGCCTCCGCAGGTCCTGATAAATAACTGCTACTTCGTCATCAGTGGCTTGTGATTGGCATCAGTGGCTTGGTGAACAGTTGTGAAGTGTGCAAGTTGGCTCCACGCCACACTCTATGAAGCTTCGTAAATTTCTTTTATTGGTGAAAAGACGGAAGTTGAACGCACTGTTGGAATTTTTGCTTCAATACCGACACAACCAAGACGGGCACGTGTATCACCCTGTAACTCGATTGATCAGCGCAGTTGTGAAGCAGGAATCAATACTGGTTATGTTGAATGCTTCGTACAGATACTCATTTCCTCTACTCGCGTGGACTCCGACCTCGCAATGCTAGCGCGCGCAGCAAAATTTGTTTACCTTGTTCAGTGAACTTAATTAAGCAAGTCATGCCTGTCGTCTGCTTTCGTGTAGTCATCTTTTGTGGAATCAGTAGATTTTTACGGGGGGAATGAAACCCTTCGTGTTTACAATGGTGTTATGGCAGTTAACAACAATGTCGCCCCGCCATGACCAGTCCCCCGTTTGGGGCGACGTCGCAGAACGAGGGACGTTTCACGTGCAGCGCGAGCTTCGAAAATGTGTGGGAACCAAGGGGAGCGGAGGGCTTGCCGCAGGCGCCTATTGTTCGTATTCTCCGGTAGGGGAATGGCAAGCGCTGGAGTCGGCGGACAAACTTGAGCGGTCTCCCCTATATGAAGCCGTCGGCGCCTGTGCAGCTGCAAATAGGGCGGCAGTGACGAAGTGACGTTTGTAAGTAAATAAATAAGACGCATCCGTCGTCTGGATCTGTACCTTGGACATCAGCTATATATACAGGTTGTCCCTCATAATTTGAGCCAATACTTTGAAAATGAAAGTCACTTCAGAGGTGAATTGAACCAAACTCCCACTAGCCTATAGATAATCAGGCTATTTTTCATTTTCCCCTAAACTAAATATTTATATATTTTTAAATACTTAACTTTTTATTTATTGGCTGAAAACCCAAAATATGAACACTGAGCTGTAGAGCACTTTTAGAAACCAAGTACTGAATTGTTTCCTGTACGATACGTCTCGCGCTGTTATTTTTTGCGCGCTGTAAAGAAAGCCCGCGAAATTTGAAAAGAAGCCACGTGACGGACCATGCATCAGCACAGCACCTGTTTGTTTGTCGACGAAAGAATTATCCTGTTTGAAAGAGCACGTGTGATCATCCTTTGTTATTATGTGATGCTCTAATGTCTTTTGAAATTTCCGTTGAAAGTCAGTGCTTGTATGCGTTGCTTCTCTTGCGTGTCCCTGTGTAGAATATCGCGCTGTTACTATTTCATAATGCAAAACCAACTAGCCCAAAGCTTCACTTTATCGTCAAGTGGATTCTTTTCAAATTTCGCGGGCTTTCTTTACAACGCGGAAAAAATAACAGCGCGAGACGTATTGTACAGGAAACAATTCAGTCCGTGGTTTCCAAAAGTGCTCTACAGCTCAGTGTTTATATTTTGGGCTTTCGGCCAAGAATTAAGAAGTTAAGTAATTACAAATATTTAAATTAGTGCGAGCAGTATACGTTTGGTTCAATTTGTCTCTGAAGTGCATTTCATTCTCAAGGTCTCGGCTCAAATCATGTTCCCGTTCCACATCCTCTTCCAAGGACGAGCTGGTTGCCAAGCTCATGAAGAAGTATCTGCCCGTAATGCACGGCGATGAGGAGGTCCAATTTCTCCAGTACCTCGGCCCGGCCTGTCCGGAGCTGGACGAAGACTTCACCGTGGCGGAAGTCAGGAGGCAAGCCATTTCTGCACTCAACAGCAAGTCAGCACCCGGTCCCGATGGCATCGCCAATAAGATGCTGCGGAATCTCGACGACCGTTCGATCGATTACCTCACCGAGAAGATCAACGAGACGTGGAAAAACGGCAGTGTCCCAGAAAAATGGAAGACCGCATATACCGTCCTGATCCCCAAAACAGGCAAGGCTCCGAATGTTGATAACCTCCGACCCATTTCTCTCACGTCTTGCGTTGGGAAAGTGGCGGAGCACGTCGTCCTCAACAGACTAAGCAGATATCTCGAAGACACCACAACATGGCTTTCGAGCCGGCCTGTCGACGCAGGACCCCATGAAGATGATCAAACATCAAATCATCCACCACAATACTAGGGACACCAGAGCTTTGCTCGGACTCGACCTCGAGAAGGCGTTTGACAACGCTCTCCATGCATACATCCTGGCTTCTGTCGTGGACCTCGAGCTGGGCCCCAGACTGTATAACTACGTCCGTTCGTTCATGACCGGAAGGAAAGCAAATCTGAGATTTTGCGACTTCGTCTCCGACGAAGTGCTCCTGGGCCCACGGGGTACGCCGCAAGGCTCCGTCATTTCACCCACTCTCTTTAACTTCTGCATGGCCGGACTCTCGAGGAAGCTGGCCCAAGTCGAAGGTATCAAACACACCATCTACGCCGATGACATCACGATCTGGTCCACCGGCGGTAGTGAAGGGCGAGGAGAAAGTGCCATGCAAGAGGCCGTAGACGTCACGGAATAGTACTTGCTACCCACCGGACTCAGGTGCTCCCCGACCAAATCGGAGATCCTCTTTACAGAAAAGAAAAAGGGGGCAGACCCAAGGGCTAGAAGCCGGTCTCCGTAAGTGACATTCACCTGTTCACTCGGAGCGGCGACCCGATACCCAGGGTTGACACCATCAGAGTCCTGGGTATGTTAATCGAATCGCGTGGCGGCAACGGCACTGCGTTGCGCAAGATCATCGCAAAAGCCGATAACGCTTTTCGCCTCGTTCGAAGGGTCACGAACAGACGCTGAGGCCTCAAGGAGCACTACCTGCTTAAGCTCATCGGTGCCTTTGTGCTGCGTCACTTCACCTACACGGTGGCCGTGCACAACTGGCTCAGAGCAGAGCGGGACAAGCTGAATGCCCTCATTAAAAAAATCGTCAAGCGAGCACTCGGGCTGCCCGTCAGAACGCACACCGAGGACCTCGTCTGGCTCGGCATACACAACACCATGGAGGAAATTGCCGAGGCTCAGGAACGGGCCAAGCTAACGCGGATCTCCACCACGCCGGCCGGTAGGCGGATTCTAGAGGAGGTCGGACTCGCCCCCACCAAGAATTTGGCTAGCAACCCCCAAATCCCTAGAGAAATAAGGGAGAAGCTCGTCGTCGCTCCGCTGCCCCGCAATGTCCATCCTGTGCACAAGGCAGGTCATCGCAAGGCAAGAGCGTCAAAGATACGGAAGCAAATCACCAATGATAAGATTGAAGCAAGCTTCGTGGACGCCGCCGCGTACCGAGACAGCATGGTTTTTGCGGTTGCCGTGGTGGACACGCTGGGCAAAGTCATTAACTGTGCCTCGATTCGGACGACGAACCCCGAGGTGGCCGAGCAAGTGGCCATTGCACTTGCCATGCAAGACGGTCGGAGAGACAACATGTATAGCAATTCGGAAGCGGCCGTCAGGGCATTCCAGAAAGGCCGGGTAGCCCGGCAGGTAGTTGAAATTCTGAAAGGCTCCAACAGTGACAGCTCCGCACACTCCGTCTTTAGATTCCCTGCCTACGTCGGGCCAATCGAAGGGGTTCCTCTGAACCTCAACGAGTCTGCCAATGAGGCTGCGCGTGGCTTTACCGACCGCGCTGCCCTCGGATCGGGCGACTTTCCCCCCGGACAGAGGGACGCTCCTAGCACGCACAACGAAATTACTAAATTTTTTTACTTAGAGAGAAGGGTCTTCCCGCCGCCTCATTCCAAGCTAAGCAGGCCGCAGGGGGTACGATCAGACTCCTGCAAACTAACTCCTACCCAAACCCGGCGTCTCTTGATAGCATATATCCGGAAATTTACCCGAATAATGCTTGCGCAGCCTGTGGCGAGGCTGCTACTTTATCTCAGATGCTCTGGGAGTGCGGGTCGTTGGGCCCGAAGTTCACCAAGGAAGACTGGGACGCGCTCTTACGAAGACCCGTCTATGAGGACCAAATCCTGGCCGTCCAGCGCGCCCGTGATCGGGCCGGCAGGCTAGACCTGTCAGTCCCGTCGTGGGATTAGCCGGGTGCGCGATTAATCGCGTTTTGCTGGACCAAATAAACGTTTATTCACTCACTCACTCACTCACTCCACTCACTCACTCACTCACTCACTCACTCACTCACTCACTCACTCACTCACTCACTCACTCACTCACTCACTCACTCACTCACTCACTCACTCACTCACTCACTCACTCACTCAAATCATGTGGGACAACCTGTATAAGCCCGACACTCTAACTACTACGAGGCAGAGGCGCGCTTTACGGCACGCAAGAGGACCGCTGTTCAAATGTTTCCATTGCCAGCAAACGCTTTCGCACGTTTAGCACGTGTTGCTTAAAGGGGCCCTGCAACAATTTTTGAGCAGGGTCAAAAAGCGCTGCCAATCGGTAGTCGAGGCTCCCGAGAACACGCGAGCCAAATATTATAGCGAAGCGAGCGGCCTGGAATTTACAATAAATTCTCAAAGACAGCTGAAAATCTCTCCCTCTTCTCTCGACAAATGATGTATTAGTCCGCAATATATGACGCGATTGTCGGCAGTTCCACCATTGGCTGATGTTATAATCACGATAACACCCTCATTGTGTTATCGTGACCTTAGTTGTTAATTTTGAGTTCAATAAGTAGATAATATGTATGTTTATATTGTGTTATGCCGTTAAAACACCGAACAAACATTAATATTAGCACTTCCGGTCTCACCGACAGCTCGTCTGCTCGTAGTTGCGTGGTTGCGTTTTCTTCACCATGCGCAGTGCCGAAATCGTGAATATTTCTGTGCTTTTGACCATCGCCGGTTGCCGTTGAGAGTGGCAGCCGTTCGAGTGTTGCCTCGTCAGCTGGAAACTGCGTCGTCGGCACGTTCTCACGACCGACCGAGGCAGCGGTGCAGCATTTCTCCGATAACAATGCTGGCGCCCGCTAGTTTAGGATACCTGTGTTCGCTGTATGGCGAGAGTCCCGTTCGCTGTCTGTTCAGTATGTCATCGAGCCGTACCTCGGCGTATCCGCCACTGGGAGAAGTGTGCACGCAGCTTTGCCGCGTTGAATACGATTCAAGCGCGAGCAGTGCGACGAGGCGGTGTATCGGAGTGTGGGTCGAAACCCATCTCAGCTGTCATTCGTTCCAAACGCGCACGCAGGTTTGCGTCCATGGTTGGCAGAGCGGTGAAAACACTACGGCAGTTCGAGGTGCACACCCAACATTACCAAACCGACTCGCAGTTTTCAAGCACGCGCGATACACGGAGCGCTGGAGACGACGTCCACGCAAGCCGACCGGAAGTGGCGCCACAGACCACGTGGTTGCGCCGAGACGCCAGAGAGAAAAAAATGAAAAAAATGCCGCCGGCGCTGACGTAACTCTTTGGCGCCTCCTCGCACCTCCGTCCTCCCTCCCTTCACGCCCCACGCAGCTTTCCGCGCGCTCGCGGTGTTGAGTGGAGGAAGAAAGCTGCGGAACGTGATCTCTATAATTTGGTAACACCACTTAGACTTGACGGGTTCGAAAATTTTTTGCGGCATATGACTCGAGAAGAGTCATACGTCAATAATGAGACTATTTCAATATAACTAAGATAGGTGTTGCAGGGCCCCTTTAATGTTGATCGTTACCGAGAGAATATAGCTTTTACAAGGTAGCGTGTGGCGCGGGCGTTATCAGCGGGTGGGATTGGATGGGGGGTTACCCCCCCCTCCTTCCTGAAAATTTTCAGATTCGCTTCCATATATGCACGCACACATACAAACGCACGCACGGACATATATGAGGTATAGTTTACCCCCCCCCCGCCCCTCCCCCGTCAGAAAAATTTCTGGCTACGCCCCTGGCACATTGAGATGTTAGGGGTGTTTTCACAGCGCTAATGGTTTGTCATCCGTGTGATTTCATGCGCACAAGGTGCAAAGCCTTCACACGGAACAGCGGCACACTTGACCTCACTTACAGAGTTATTGGAATACGCTGCTTCGGCCATCCGTTGAATTAAGGCTAGCGCTTTTGTTTCAAAACCAGGCAAAAAGTCTACACTGACGTTTTTCCTGAAACGTTGAAATCTCCGTCGTAAGAACTTTTATAAAACAGATTGGACGCATTATTTGATTTATGAGATATTTTTGTTTCGAAAAGATGCATTAAAATGCCGTGGTTGAACGTGGTTAAACAAGCTTGACGCGCCATCAACTACTGCGGAAAGCATGCCGCATCGGTGCCCCGCGCTACGTTTTGCCCTCGCGGCAAGCAGCGGCCGGCTGTCCACAACTTTCTTTGTATTGCCGGCGCGGAAGTCACGTAAAAGAAATTGAGGTCTTGCAGCACGCGTGCAAGCCGGCTCGTAGCTCTCGTCGACCGACGGAGAGCTGAAACTCGATTTAACGAAATATTGACACTTCGCTGAATGGGGTAGTTCGTAAAGTCGAGAAAGAGGTTTTTCGGTCCGTCAAATATGAAAGCGTAACGTAGCCACACCCGAGACCTGCCGCGGCAGTGTATTCACAGCTAACATACGCCTGCGCGTGTGAAAAGTGCGGGAGGGCGGACTAGAAGACTGCTGTGAGCGGGCGATGCAGGCTATGTAGGCGGTCCCGTTAGGCTGGCTGCCATTACGCTCGGGGAGAACGAATGCAGTGATTGCGCGAGTGGGCTGATCAAGAAAGTTGCGAGGAGACGACCAGAGCCATGTGTCGCATAAACCACAAAATAACGAAAGCAACCTCAGGAGTGATCCTGTGGGAGCATTTACAGAAACAATAAACCACCTTGGCATCTAGCGTTATCCCACTGTCGAGTGAATTGTTCCGTGCATCGGCGCGGCGCGCAGCCGCTTCGCGGTAGGCTGAGAGCCCATGCTTGAAGTAAAACCATATTCGGTCAAATATAAAGAAGATTACCTCCTTTTTACTAATCTATTTGAGGAGAAACTTCGTGAAATCGGGTGAGGTGCCCAAGTTAGTTTTGCTAATACGGGTTGATGACACCATTTACCCATATATGGGTACGTGCCAAGGAATAGAAATTTATTGGCTAGATGGGGATGTTCGTAAAAGCTGGCTTGGTTAGATCGAGTTGTATCTTAATCATCGAAGGGCAGGGACTTCGACTAACACGTAAACCATATAGTCTTACGTACCTGCTATCTCTTCACATTTTCGTTTATTTCGGTGAGCTCGGGCGTACTCTTAACGGCGCAACCGAAAAAAGTAAGGACCTGATTCTGGTGTCGTGGTTCTCTTAACAGGCCTAGGAGATCCTCATAACAGGCTTACGAGGACCGCGGTAGACTGCTTCATTACCTAGTAACTTAATGTCAGAGTTGCACATAAAATATACATTGTATGCATGTACACCCGTGAGCACAGGTATGAGAACCACGGGAGCACGTGGGGAAATTGCACTCTGCGCCGTCTTGTGGTAAACTGTCTGCTGTCGAGAACGCTGCTGTGGCCGCGCATTCGACCGCGCAGTGCTGTCGACAGCAGACCGTTCGTCAGTAGATGGCGCAGTTTGCGATTTCGGCACGCGCTGCCGTGGTCCGTATAATATTGCTGACGGGTGTACGTAACATACTTTGTTTTCCGGAAAGCTATATATTTTAGACGAAGTGCCTATTTTGTTGTAGAATGGATAGTTCATATTGGAATTAAAATGAATGCTTGTAAAACTCCAGTGCAATGTATTTTCCAAATTTCTCAACGAGACATATTTCAGAGTAAAGAATACGACCTAAAAGCGTGGCCTACTGCCCCAGAGAGACACGGACGAAGCGCTGACTTTCAACCCATGGCTTATTGCGCGCACGGCACTATTTATATGCACTGGAACTTGAACATGCATCAGGGAGAGGAGAAAAATTCAATGTGACAACACATGGCAAGGTATCTGCATCGACAAAAAACACTTCATTGTTTCTGCGCTATTACTGATGCGTTGCTACACTGTACGCAAGTCCTGCTAATTTACACCTTTCATTTCCGCTAGGCCTTCTAGTGAGTCAGCTTCAGCACAAGATATCCGTCTACCACATCAGCCTTATGGGGGCTTGCTTGGCTTCCGCTGGACTTGTGGCGTCCGCTTTCGCCCCTGACATCTCCTGGATGACATTTACCTTTGGAATCATGTACGGTAAGCTGCATTTCAAGGAACGTATCTATATGTGCCCACTAAGAGACGAACATGTGGACACTACTAATTAGGCCAACGATATCTCTTGTGAAAATGACTGATAGGGCGAGTTAGTGTTTTATGCGACTTGCAAATACGAGCGCGTAGCTGAACGAAGACTACGAGAAGACAAGGACAAGCGCACAGTGCGCTTTTACTCGTCTTCTAGTAGTGCTTTTCAGTAATGAGCTCGTATTGTCAACTAACGCTCGCAAACATATAAAACTAATGGTAAGCTGGACCTATAATTTTTTATAGTTATTGGCAATATCCACAGCAGTACGGAGTTTAAGGCAAGGGTTAAACAAGGGGCTGTGTGACCGCGGCTGTATTGTGTACTGCACATCCGTCGGAGCTACTTTATTAACGTTCGAACAACAAACTCCACTACGCAATCGTGTCAACGTAAAGGCAGT
This sequence comes from Rhipicephalus sanguineus, assembly GCF_013339695.2. Lineage (NCBI taxonomy): Eukaryota > Metazoa > Arthropoda > Arachnida > Ixodida > Ixodidae > Rhipicephalus > Rhipicephalus sanguineus. The sequence continues at coordinate 136,980,840 of NC_051179.1, read as the reverse complement.
GTAGTCGTATAAAACTTAAGAGGTCTGCAGAGGTCCCGCCCAGACGACAGAAGCACGGCAGCCGATCACATCCGCGACTAAAGAAATAGCCCCACTCATGTGCTCGCCAATGTTCTCCGAAATCGGTGTCACCGGCTGCCTGGCTCATGGCATCAGTCTCGAGTGCACGCCCGTGGTGCAGGTTGTGTGCATGCGCCTTTTAGGAGGAAATGCCGCGCACTTTTAAAATTGTATCCTACTATAGATGTCTAATTTCATATTTTTTCTTCTCTTAGGAACTGGCATAGGAAGCTGTCTGCTTGCACTGTGCGTGTACCTGCTGCTACACTTCGACAAATATAGAGGAACAGCGACTGCCATTATGTGGATGTTTCGAGCCACGTCAGGAATGGCTGGCATGCCAATCCTGTGGCAGCTCACGGAAAGTTACGGTGTTCAAGGATGTCTTCTCGTTATGGGAGGGTTGTTGATGAATTGCGTGCCCATTATCATGCTCATCAGGTCGCCGCGTCCCTTGGATATGTTTTGCCAAAGGACGACTTGCCAGACTGATGCTTACACAAAAGGGAGCGAAAAGTGTGAAATCCCAGACATCGTCTCCAAGGCTGTCTCACTCACGGACCACGAGTCGCATAAACATGCCATGCCAGTGGAGAAAGACACTACAAGCAGGCTTCAGATAGCATGGCGAAGCTTTACATCGCTGCCGTTTTATGTACTCGTTGTCCAGTCCGTCGTGTCGGAGTACGCTTTCGTATCTTTTACCTTCACCATCGTTGCGCACGCGGTCGACAAGGGGCTCGAACTTCACCAGGGCAACGGGATCGTCGTGTGTAACGCTGTGGGGCTCCTGATTGGCCGCATCATGGTGCCTTTCGCGACGGACAAGATACGTTTCAGCCGGTGCCCCGTGGCAGCCTTGTGTTACTCGGTGGCCGGTGTGTGTTTCCTCTCGCTGCCGTGGGTACAGTCTTTCGGCGGCATGGTCACTCTGACTACTGTGAAGGGCGTGGCGCAGGGCTACATCCTGTGCATCAAGACTGTACTGATCGCGGACTACGTGGGGGTTGCGGGAGTAAGCTTCTGCTGCGGCGTGGGAGGCCTTGTTGCAATTCCAGTGTGGCTCTGCGGGCCTATGATTATCGGTGAGTGCGTTAGTATGGTCAACAGGCAAAAGAAAAATTCTAGTTAGCGATATTTTACAAAACAAGTCCAGTATTCGTTTCTCTTTAGCCTTGCACATTGTACGTGACTATAAATTATATAGTTCCGTAGAGCCAAATAAGACGTCATGCTCAATAAACTCTCAGTTTGGTTTATCGGGGCAATTTTTGAGTAGGAAGTAGTTACAACAATTGTAAACGACACAGTAGGAACAATCACAGCGAACTATATCGTCCGAAAAGCCTTAGATTGCTTATGAATATTTACCTTAAACTCTGTTATAGACTTCGGACATCTGCGTTCAATGTCATTTCTGTAAAGTCAAGTGCGTTTAATATCATTTCTGTAAAGCCCGAACAACGTGCGAATGTTTTTTTTAGAATTTAGCATTTGGCATTTTCTTATCAGATATTAGATTATCACAAACTCTTCAGGACCACTCAACCGTATGCGTTTTTTTAATATGTGGTTTTTCGTATTTGTTAAGTAAAGCAACTGCCGTAGATAGTAAGTGCGTGTTTATTGTGTCTCCAAGAATAATGTCTGATGCAGTTTTATTGTCGTTTTGCAGGATTCTTTCGAGACACGAAGGGGTCATACGATCTGCTGTTCGTGACGTTCTCCGCGCTCTGCTTCATTGTCGCAACGCTGCTGCTATACTTAACTTTCCGAGACGTAGCTCAGCGGAAGAGACGAAAGCTGCACATACACGACGGTGAAACGACGGAGATGGAACCAATGAAAGTCAACATAGTTACTGCCAAGCTGAGAGAGTGCAGCGATTGCTAATGTATAAATTAGAGCGTAAAAAAAGCGCCGGTGTCCTGGTCAGTTTGAAAGAGAAAATTACACCATTTGCCGCTAAAGGGGACCATGAGGCGATGCGAAACCGGAGCACTTGCACGATCGCGTTCCGTTGGCGTTCTTTGGGCATGCTACCGACCTCGCGTCGTGGAACGCGAAGAGGAACGTTACGCGCGTTTTGTCTTCCCTCTAGCCTGGCCGTTAAATCTCACAGGGTGAGCGGGGAACGCGGTCGGCAGGCGTGCGAGAGGGGGGCAGCGTAGGAGAGGAGAGAGAGGGGGAGGGGACGCGCATGCGCTGGTGCTCATCGCGGCGTTGCGCAGGAGAGAATTTCGGCATGTCTAGCCCGCGTATCAGAGGAAGAGTGGAAAGGGAAAGTGGAGAGGGGATAAGACGAGAGGGGAAGTGGAGAGGGTAGGGGAGAGGGGGAGGGGAAGTGGAGAGGGGAGGGGTGAGTAGCGAGGGTATGCGCATGCGCAGTAATGGTGGTCACGCCGCACACCACCACCACCACTACCACCGGATTGAACTCCGCCATAAGATACTTCGCATCTAAAAGGTGAAAGAGTTCCTGGCCCTGAAAAGAAAAAGCCCCGCCTTACACTCCTCTTAGTTGAGGAGAGAGTCTCATTCGCGGTGGAGGGACGGGTGCTAGCAACACCGTACTAAGGAAGTAATAGATGCCGCTAAGAAAAGCTGCCTTCGTGAACATTTCCAGGTTCGTTAACTCTTGATTGAAAGAGCACATGATGTTATTTTGGACATGGACGTTTTGCGGGAGTGTGGTGCCACTGTCAACTGCCGCACAGGGGAGATATTCGCAAGTGGTCACGTAATGTCAAGACTCCTGGAAATGCCTGTGCGTGGCGAGACGGTATTGTGCGTCTGTGGCGACACTATCATGCTTGCATCATCTTCGGTTCGCGTTCCTGTTGTTTGCAGCGGTGACGACTCTATCAACTTCGATGCAAGCGTAAAACCAATGCACATACACTGTGTGAAGAAAAATGTTTCAATTTTACATTGTGTGGTGTCAATCAAAGACGGACGCGCTGGCTTATGGACTGTAACGTGTTCTACGGACGCCGTGCTACTTCCCGGTGGTTGGAAATTAGCCCACGTCAGCGATGAACACGTGTTCTTATAAGTGACTCAACTTACACATATGCCGGAAGAACATCGCGGCCACAGTTCGGCGATGGCTCTTTTGTCATTTGTGAATAAGTCGCTTAACACGAGTGAACGCCGAACGTTGGTGGATGTGTTTTCTAAGCACGTCTGGGTATTCGACTTTGCGTAGAGGGACGAAATGCCCTCAATCTCGGCTACTCCAACACGCCATACCGTCAAAACGGGTTCTGCAAATCCGAAGCCCTGTTGGACACTGATGTATTCAATTAAAAGCTCAAAATTGAAAACTGGTAATCAGTGAAATGTGCATTTTTATTTTCAGTGTAACTAATGTACGCTTGCTCTAGTAATCCAGCTCTAAAAATTAAATAATTCTGTATGTCACAGATAATTCCCAACAATTCTGCTTACTGTAATATAAAAGACAGGGTATACGGTGGTTCCCAATATTGTGATCTCTTTAACGCTATCGCGTGAATATTAACGCGATAGAGTTAAATAGCTCATTCTGCAGAAATTTGGGCGTTGGCGTCGGCGTCGTTGGTTGTGAGCGAAAAACGTCTTGTTTGAAATAAATAATAATAAAATCTTAGGTTCGAGTGAGAATCGAACCCACACCGTCTGCGTGGCAAGCAGTTTTTCTTCCACAGAGCCACTCCATTGCTTGGAACTACACTGAAATTGACTTTATTGCTTCACGAACATATGGGTCGTGTTGCAGGTGTCACAGTACGAGATGTGATATCGCAATAAAACGGGGTAAAAGCGTATATTGCCATCGGGCGTCGCACCATGTGAACTGCATAACGAATTGGCGGTTTAAAGCCGGCCACCCATTACAAAAGGCACACACATTACTGCGCGTATTCCCTTACAAACACGTAGTGGGTGCATCGCACCTTCGAAAAAGCATCACGCGCGTAAGTACTGCTGGCTTAAAGCATGCCACCCATTACAAAGCGCATACACATTAGTGCGCGCATTCTCCTACACACAGGTTGTGGGTACACCGTTGTCATAAAAGTGCTGTTGAAGGGGGCGGAAACCTTTACCTTTACTATAGGTATCTCGAGTGTGTGTGTGTGTGTGTGTGTGTGTGTGTGTGTGTGTGTGTGTGTGTGTGTGTGTGTGTGTGTGTGTGTGTGTGTGTGTGTGTGTGTGTGTGTGCGCGCGCGTGTGTGTGTGTGTGTGACACCGGGCGACTGAACATAATGACAAGCGAAACAGAGCACGATGAGGATGGGGCCGGATATCGCTATCGCGTTCAACTCTTAAAGGCGAAGCTTAAGCGTCCCTCAATTTTTTTAGTTAGCCACATTACTAGTGTATTAAAACCTAATTAAAAGGCCACTTACACCTTGAAAGTACAGACAAGTGTCCACGAGTCAGCCGTAAATTAACACCCGCCACGATGGTCTAGTGTTTAGGGTACTCGACTGCTGACCCAAAGGTCGCGGGATCCAATCCCGGCCGTGGCGGCTCCACTTTCGGTGGAGGCGAAAATGTTCGAGGCCCGTGTACTTAGACTTAGGTGCACCGTTAAACAACCTCATGCGGATGAAATTTCCAGACCCCTCCAGTACGGCGTCCCTCATAATCATATCGTGCTTTTGCAACGCAATTTAAGAAGATAAGTTCAACGCAAATCAAGACGGACCACAAAGAATAGAAGAGACAAGCACTGGAGCTTGTAACAACTAGGCCCAACAAAAGTTTTACTGAAGTTCCTTTCGCGACGTAAAACCCAAACATATATATTAATATTATTAGCCGTAAGCTAACATAGGAAAGTTAGGTTTGGTGGGTACGTAGTACCCAAGTATTATGCTGAGCAGGAGTATACTTACCACGTGTAACACTTAATTAGGAATAATTTAGGGGATCATTAGACCGTAGAATGCCTATAGCTTCTCTGCAAATTGAGCTAGGAAGACGTAGTTTGGCATGTATGTAGATGTAAAACAATAGACTACAGTAGCGTACCCTTCGTCTCAGCTGAGAGAAAAACAGAAGGCGGCGTCACTCGCTGGGCCGGCGCGTAGCGTACGCCGCTCTCTCTGCTCTCGAGTCGACGCACGCACCACGCGCACGTTTGCTGGTGCCGCCTGCCTGCACTGGGGTACGCTCCGCTGCGCTGACGCCACGCTCGCGTAACGCGCGTAGCGTGCGCTTCTCACTGTGTTCTAGCGTCTCGCCTTCCTCTGCTTCATCTACTACTCTCCTTTTCTTGTGCTCTCGCTTGCGCCTACGCGTTCGGGCACATCAGCAAAAGCTTGGCTGGATCTCACAAGAGACCCAGCCAAGAGGAAGACGCCCTTGCGCTCGCGCCGTTCGCGTCAATGGTGTTTGCCGACGGTCAACAACCAGGCCCTTGGACAATTAGTGCGTTCATACACTCCATTTAGATAAAGGGGACTCAAACCTTACCAAAACTGTATTCCATACATACTTTCCTCCACGTGAACTTTGCGTAACTTGCGCCTTAGGTAGCTCCATCCTTTAAGCGCCGCTAAGGAGGAGGAGGAGGAATAAACTTTTATTGAGACCAGCAATTTGTTTGGCTGGGCCTAGGCCTCCCACGTGGGGACGTCGAGGTCTTGCCTCTCCGCCGCCTCGCGGGCCTGCTGGGTCGCCCAAGGCCGCTAAGGAGACCTAAAATATTTTTCGGCGGCGTGAGCGTGCTGAGCGGTGTCGGCGTCTCGCTCTCTCCGATTTATCGCAGTGCTATTGGCCGCGAGATCGACCTATAGGTGGCAGCAGCATCGCCGCGTTAGTGTGGAGAGGCGGTCGGAGGCGCGTATGCAAATGCACACAGCGGCGCTTCGTTGTGAGCAGTTTGAGCCGATTGTCGGCGAATAAAATGCGTTCATTGCTGCTTACTGGTAATATATACACTCCTCATAGTTGAATCGATGCACGAAGATCATCCAACGTTCCTATTACTAGTAACAGAAGCGCAATCTGCCGATGACAGGGACGCTCGCCCTGGATGACAGTCGGCGCTTACGCACTATATGACGTATTTTGTTGTTTTCTCTGTACGTGTTTAGCTTGTGTTCTGTGTACTACGCACTGCTGTAGCACGACTGAACTACTTGAGTTTACTTCCTGTTCATTTGTATACCAGCCCATATTCCTGTGCAACGAGTTCAATAGCACTGTTCACGCGAATACGCATACGCAGGTTAGAGTTTAGCACGGAGCTTTCATCTATTGATTACGTAACAAGACAGTGATGCAAGAAAGGTCCGGTTATTTTATGGAATAAGTGTCTTCTTTTTTTCGAAATAATAATGTCCGCTGCCTTCCATCAATTGATAACAACTCCACACAAACGCTCAAGATAATGTGGAAGAGAAAGAATTACTGTTAGTTTTTCTAAATTGGTCGCTATGTGGTGTCGCGCGCGTGAAAAAAAAAAACAGAAAAGTAGCGGTTGGCGCAGTTTTTCAAAATGTCGTCTCACTGCAACGTCTGCCTTGGCCCCCTGGTGTCGGATCGTCAAAGAGAGCTTGTATTGGCTTTTATGAAAGAGCACCCACAGATCGCGACGCCATCGTGCCCGCTGGGGCCGTCGTTGACGAGTGAGGAACGGGACGACAGGTGGCAGTAGCTAGTAGCTCTTTTGAACGAACAAGTCCCTGCACGTATGACCATAGCACAGTGGCAGGCCCGTTCGTTTCGTTCGCACCGTTAGTTTCGAGAAATGAAAGCGACGCCGCACTCGCTCAAGTCTTCAAACGCATCTCGCACCTCCAACCGCTCTGCCTCTGCTTCGAGAAACGCAGCAAGAGAAACACCCGTCGCAAGCGCCATTTTCTCAAAATCAGCTGTTGCGGCAGCCGCAACCGCCGCATCATGCCGTGCGAAGCCGTTTGTTCGCTCGAGAGAACGCGTGCGAACGGTCTCGCGCTCCGTTAGTTTGTAGCAGATGACATGCTCGTTATGACAAGGTATGGCGTCACCAAGAAAGAAATGGCTACGCCCCTCAGAGACGTGATTTCTCCGGCTTCGGCCAATCGCGTGCGCCTGCAGCACGGGCGCAGAACGAACTGCGCAGAACAGATCTCCGATCGCCCCACTCGTTATGACGCGGTATAACGTCATCGAAAAAGAAGAGATCAAGCAAAAAAAAAAAAGAAGAAATGGCTACCTCATCAGAGTCGTGGTTTTTTTCCGGCTTCGGCCAATTGCGCGCGCCGCCAGAACGGGCGCAGAACAAACGACGCAGAACATAGAGATCTCCGATCGCCCCCTAAGAAGCATGAGTATGGGCTAGAAAAAAGATCGCTGTAAAAGCGCTGCGTCATAGCGCGAATATCCCGCCTACTTGCACTATAGAGGAGTGTCCTCTTGCGGAAACGCTGAATACGAAGAGACATTTCGTATTTGTGATGAAGGCACGCGCAAAATGATTCCACGAGGCTCCAACAGTTGTCAGTGTCGGCGTTCGCACCGCTCCGTTGAGGTGACGTTCAATTTCTGCACGGAGGCAACAACTTCAGTAAGCCACTAATAAATTACTGTTGTTCTTTTGCACCATGTTTTCATCTTATCCGAATGAACACATGTGCTTTTGACTGCGGGTGGGAGGGGGGGGGGGGGGGGCTTGCGCGATCGCGTGATGTAATTCATCTCTAAAGGGCACTCGCGTTCAGCAAGCCGAAGGTTATGCCGGCTAACTATGTCTTTCTAAAGAGTCTTTGTTCGATGTTTCCTGCATCCACCTCCGATTTCTGAATGCAGTGCCACAAACCCAGAAGCGGATCGTTCCGTGAATCTGACTTTCAAGCTGAGCTGAGAACATGCCAGCATCTCTGGGCTCCGTCAGCCGATCGACATGAAAAAGTAACCGATAGCGATGAAAAATGTGAATCATAAAACATGATTTGAACCCTCATCTCGGCGTGGCACTCGAGTGTTCTGCCACAGAGTGAGGCTGGTGCTTGAAATTCACTTGCGAAAAAACCCTATACAGGACTCATGTCGGACAACAAATCGCGTTAATATGTGTATTATGTTAACAAGTGTTAACACGCGTAATATAGCGTGGCATAAGAGTAAAATAGCAAGCGATCATCACACCATGCTAATTGCGCAACGAGTGTGTGGTTTGATGCTTTACACCCACTGCAAAATGCTCAGGCATAATTCTTCACGTCATCAACCACATGCAGCGTCAACAAAATGCACATAATACCTTACAGATGTGTAGCGGGTACCTCGCTTATCCGCAGAAGGACGAATAATGGCTTAGTGGGTGCTATCCTTCTTAACAAAAATTATGATTTATGGCGTAGTCGATACCTTGCGGAAAACCAAAACTTCAAACACAGTTGGTCTTGCCCCAACACGAAGCTGCGCTCAGAATCCGCATTAGCCGGTATCGTAATTGTAGGTGATTTTTTTAACAACAGCAATCAAAGAGGTCAATAATGTGAATCCGCAACAAAAAGTGTTGTTGCTTCGCAGCGAAACCAATAAATAGTGGGTATTTTGTTTTCCTTAGGCGAAATCTCAGCAATACATAACTATTACAATTGAAAGGCGCCATTTGCGCGGCCCCAACAATTTATGCTTGAAGAAGCATATTTCGCTCAACCCGAACACAAACGGTTTCGCCAATAAACATTACTACGCATAACTATCGTTTATTCCCCATGTTGAGATAACGAGTACGTTGTCTTATTCACAGTTTTTTCAGGCATAAGAAGGCCGTTCTCTTGTGTTGCTGAAAAATGCCGTGTATACCTTGATTTTTCTTGAGGACAGTTAAAATAAACAGTTATTTTGACTGACGCCAAGACTCCTTCGTCGCAGTAAGTCGACAGGATCTACCTCACCAGCATCATGAGCACATCAAAGAAGACGATCAACCTGCCGAAATACACTGGCGCCGAAGGTGACGTTCCCGTGGACAAGTGCTTGCGCCTCTTCGAAGCGAAAGCGAGAAACGTTGCCTGGTCCGAACGAGATCGCATCAACTACATCGGCAAGTACTTGGAAGGTGACGCATTCCGCGGGTACACCACCGAGATTTTCAACGTTAAAAACTCGTGGGAAGGCATCATAGAAAGCATGAAAGAGCGATTTGCTGAGTCCATCGAAGACCCATTCCGCCAATTCATTCACTGCAGACTCAAAGAAAGGACGCATCAGGCACTACTACGAAGAAAAGGCGCGCCTTGGTCGCTTCGCAGAACTGAATGACGCTCACATAATATCAGGCTTGACCTACGGTGTGTGTGCAGCGATCGAAAGGCGCCTCGATGTATTGACGCTCTCTACCTCAGCCAAGTGGTTCGCTGCTGCTCTTCAAGTGGAAGTCTCTGTCCAAAGAGATGTTTCCCCACGCTCGTCGAATCAGCAACCCGTGCAACGGGAGCCTCATCCTACACGACGATGGAACCCTGCAGGATCGAAGCGCACCCCTCACAGTGAGTGCCGACAGTGTGCATCTGCCGCTTTGCCAAATCAGTTTCACTGACACAATTATGGCCTCGTCGTGAAATGGTGTCCGCTCTTGCTGACGCCCAGGGAAACGAAGAGGGAGGCCCAAAGCTGCACTAATACCCATTGGTGCACTTGTGAACGCACACTTAGTGACAGCAACTCCGGATACAGGAGCCACTATTACCTGCGTCAGTGACGTTGTGTTCAAACGGCTCAAGCTGCAATTGCTCGAGGATCCATGCATGTGTCCAACAAGTCATGTCAACAACAGAAACGTTGGCCCGCGTACACGTGCAGTTGGAAATAGGGAAGATAAAGCAGGCAGTCCAAGCACACGTTCTCCAAGGAATAAAGACTGAATTCCTGCTAGGCCTGGACAACGCCTGCTTTTTGAGCCTTTCACTGAACTTCAACACCATTACTTTACTTCAAGACAGCGAAGTTCTGCACACCCCCTTCGGAAATAAAGAATACGTCTTTAGTGCGGATACATCGCCGCTTCAGTCCGTTGATGTCACGCACCTTCCGACGTCGCAACAAGTTGCTTTGTTGTGTGCCTCAAAGTTACGAGGACATGTCATCGAAGTATCAGATGCACTTCGGATGTATTGTGGATGAACATCATCGCATCGTCCTCAGCAACAACTTCCTGATTCACAGGCCACCGCGTCGATGCTCCCCGGCAGGCAAAGAGGAAATTTTCAGGCAAGTGGACTTACTTCTGAAGCAAGGTGTGGTCCGTCCCTCTTTTTCACCATACGCAGCTCCTGTTATTTTTGCGGAGAAAAAAGGCGAAGGGCATACTCGCTTATGCATTCATTGCCGAAAGCTTAATGCTGTCACTGCGCCTGACTACCAACCTATTCCCCGCATCGACGATGTGCTGGGCTACCTGGGAAAATCGAAATATTTGTCAACATCAGATTTACGTCAGGCTATTGACATGTCATAATGAACCCAGGCGACATACCAAAAACAGTTTTCGTCACGCCAAACGGCCATTATGAATGGCTTGTTATGCCTTTCGGTTTGAGAAATCATCCGGCTACATTGGAAAGAGCTGTCAAATCAGTGATAAGAAAACATAACTTAAAGAATGTCGTTAAGTACTTTGACGATATCGTGGTCTTCTCCGACACATTTTCTGAGCACCTAAATCACCTCCAAGCTCTACTGCAAGCTCTATAAAACGAGAACATCAAACTAAAGTTGAAGAAGTATCACTTTGCCCAAGATTCTATTGAATATTTGGGTCACAGGGCGTATCACGGTACCGTATCGCCTAAACGGAGTAATATAGCAGCAGTGCTGCGATTCGCAAGGCCAAGATCTTCGAAAGAGCTGCAGCGTTTTCTCGGCACCACCAACGTTTACCGCCAGTTTATAGCACATTCAGCGATATAGCTTTCCCACTAACAAAATTGTTGAAGAAGGACACACCGTGGGAATGGAACGCTCCTTGCGAACAAAGCTTTCGAGGAAATGCAAAATCGTCTGACCGAAGAGCCAATTTTAAGAATATTTGCTTGCGGGAAACCGTGCTTACTTTATTGCGACGCATCTAACATCGACATGGGTGCAGTCGTGAAGCAACGCAATTATGATAGCAAATAACACCCTGTAGTTTATCACTCGCGCAAGCTACTAGCGCATCAATTAAATTATTGCATAACAGAGCTTGAATGCCTAGCTATAGTCGAAGCTGTTGAGAAGTGGCACTGCTATCTCCATGGAAGACCATTCACTGTTGTCGCCGATCACGCTGCCCTACAATGGCTGAAAATCATCAAAAATCCCCAGGGCCGTCTGTTTTGATGGTGTCTGAAGCTATGCATGACGTCAACATTCGACACCAAAAATGCAGCGAAAACATCGATGCAGACGCATTTTCTCGGAGTCCCGTGGTTCAATTCCTTTCGTTACCGAAACTTCAAGGTTACCAGGGTGATCAGCCTCGCTGCAAGTACACTAGTGAAGACGGGGTCACTATCGTGACACGTAAAGGCATTCGCAAAGTGTACGTTCCTCGCAAACTTCGACATGAACTTCTGAATAAAGCACATCACCAGTTCGGACAAGTTGCGGTAAAGAAAACTCTGCGGTTGTTGTAACCTCACTATTATTGGCTGGAAATCATCAAAGACGTTTCATCCTACGTCCGACACTGCGGCATATGCCAGCGATGCAAGAAACCTAAAACCGAGAGATTTGGATCGCTCTAGTCGCTACCACCCGCAGAATAGCCCTTCGGTCTTTTGGCGATGGACAATATAGGTGGTTTTTATGGACGCGGCTCCGCGAAGAAATTTATTCACTTAGCGATAGACCACGCTACGCGGTATGTCTGGGCGTTTGCCCACAACAATGAAATGTGTGACGCATGCATGTCGTGCCTCATTACCATCTTCACTGCAGGGAAGCCAAAGAAGTTCCTTTCTGATCGTGGACCAGATTTCACTGCAGGCAAGCTGAAGCAGTTGCTAAAGCGCAACAATGCCCACCAGTTATCCACGTCCTCCCACCACCCTCAATATAATGGCTAGAACGAACGCAAAAATCAGACCATTGTAACCCGACTAAAATGCGACATGAATGAACAGCCACAGACGTCTTGGGTCAAACATCTTTCAGACGTTGTTCAAGAATAGAACAGAACCCCACATGAAGTCACCCTATATCCACAATCATACCTAATATATGAAATACCTTCTTACGATACCTTTTTAGACACGAAAAAGGAAAGTGTGCAAGATGCAAGGAAGAATGCAGTCATGAACAAGCTCGCCTACCGAGGAGAGCAAGATCATTTATTACAAAAAATTTCTGCCACAAGATCTTCAAGTTGGTGAGCTGGTGCTCTACAAAATACCTTGGCACCCAAACAAAGGAAAGCTCAGCTCAGTCATGGAAGGGCTTTACACAGTCCTTCGCAGAGTGTCTCCAGTAAACGATGCGATTGACCGATGCGTGGCACCGTTAAGCAGAACTACCGACATTGCGCACGTCACCAATCTACGCCGTTACTATTGTCCCAATAAGTTCACCCTCTCTCGGGGGAGGGGGAAGCGTGTGACGGTTGAATGGGGGAAATGAAGACGAGGAAGATGAGGACAGTTAGAATAAACAGTTGTTTTCACTGACGCCATGTCTCCTCCGTCATATATATATATATATATATATATATATATATATATATATATATATATATATATATATCAATTAGAAGTTGGCTGTTATAGCTTTTAGGATAATTCATGCGAGAGGTCTTAGAGTTTACACTGTCAGGCATTGAAAAACCACAACCATTATGGGCTCCCTCTTCAGCATTTCTAATCGACGTGTTCCAGGCACGCGTAGGTACAGCAAAATGTCCCGGCAAAACACTACGTCAACGGCGGCTGAATCCGAGCGCCGGCGTGCCCTCAAGGACCGCTGCTGGATGGTGCCATTTGGCGTTGCCGTGTCTGCATTCCTGTTAGTCATGGTGATTTCCTGCTATGGATACGTGGCCGTACTTCTTCGGGAAAAGTATGGCGTAAATCACGAGAAGGTGTCTTGGATAGCAAGCACGGTGATAATCGCAAAGAGTACCTCAGGTAAGAAATGAATTCTTATAACTACTAGATATTCAATTTTGCGGTTCACAATTAGGAAACACAGTGATTACCACCGAGATTTTCCTGACAGGGCGTTAGTATAGGGTGGATATTAGTAAATGTTGTAATCTCGCGCAAGCTTTCGCAGCAGCCGCAGACGCTTTGCCCGAATATGTGCTCATCTTCAAATGACACCATATATTCAGAAGCCCCAAATTCAGCCTTGAAGACCGACAGCCACACTGAAACGTTGTCATTAGCCTTATAGTCGTGCGCAAGTTGCAAACACAAGAACCATAGCGTACGGCCATGCGGATTTCGAATTGTACAACTAATGCAGTGAAGCTTGCCTGCCAGCAGTTCACCCTACTGAATGTATCTAGCTTCGATTAATTGCGATCGGTGTGAGCGTAGAAAGTGAGGCCTTGTTTTTGCTACCATTTGGCTGCGCTGCACGATTTTGCGCACAATGTGCAGGTTATAGCTTCCTAACAAAATCAGCATGATACCTGGGCAGCTTCTAAATACTGTGCTGAATAAAGCAAACGTATGCAGTCAAAAGAATAATGCGTTCATTTTTCCGTAACAATAGCAACCTATAGCAAAGTTGTAATTTAAAGCTAAGGTTTCATAAATACGGTGGTTACATTGCCTGTAATGTTACCGTAGGATCGGTACCTAGCTTTCAATTTCATTAAGAAAACGTTGTCTTTATTTTCGATGCACTGTAATGCCGCTCGGATGTGCGACTGTGGCTTTATTCACTGCAGGCCTCCTAGTGAGCCAGCTACAGCACAGGATATCCGTCTACCACATCAGCCTAATTGGAGGCTGCCTAGCTTCCGCTGGTCTCGTGGCGTCGGGGTTCGCCTCAAATATCGGTTGGATGACCTTCACTTTTGGGATCATGCACGGTAAGCAATATTTCAATTAGTGGCATAGATTGTCACTACAAGTATAAAACATGCATACCGCTGATCTCGGCAGGACAGTTGTGTTGGCCGAAATAAGTACTGTCTCTGCATATAATCTAATGCCAAACACACCAGGTTTCCCACTGTTACGTCGAAAACCTCTTATCGGTGTTATGTACCATTTCCAATGTTTGGCCATCTCGAAGCATGCGTTCATTCCTTACAATGCTTCCAGGTCACTGGGATACTTGCGCCGGCCGTAACACGCAGTAACTCTTTAAAGCAACAAATCTGAGTGACCGCCAGCAGTCTGTTTGTGCTTCCCCAAGTGTGCTCGTGATTCTGTTCTTCCCTCTTCTCTTCCCTTCCGCTGTCTCTCTTTTCGCACCCCTTTACCTCTTCCCCCAGTGCAATGTAGCAAACCGGACGTGCGTCTGGTTAAGCTCCCTGTCTTTCCCTGCTTCTCTCGCTCTCTCTCCGTAACATGCATGCATCTTGCGTAGCAATCCGCAAATTAACCAACCTTTGTTTATTAAGTATCCTTGAGTAATCGAAAACTTCAGTTCAGCTCATCGATTCGGTCCATTCAATGAAAAAAATGCTTTAATCACTGAATAATACTTGAAATCAAATAATGAAAGAGCTTCCCGATCTATATATACAGCTGCCATAGATTTATTTTATTTTTATTTATTTATTAAGTACCTGCTTCGCCAAGAGGCATTACAGCAGGGAGGGTACATTACATATAAATAAGCACATAACAATACATTCATAAAGCATGGAAAAAAACGTCATTTGAATAAATACAGACAGTTTCAGTTGGCAGGGTGTTCCAGTCTCGTATCGTACGAACAAAGAAAGAGTAGCAAAAAGCGTCACCCTTAAAAGGTATCTCACGTATCTTAAGCTGATGGTCTCTTCGTTGAGAAACATAGCTGGGTGGCTGAAAATACAATTGCCTGTTTATCCCTGTTTTAGAATGGTAAATACTATGGAAAAATTTTAATCTGAAGTTACGACGACGATGTTTCAGAAGAGGCCAATTCAATATTTTTTTGCTTTCCGTCATACTAAGCATTTTTTCATAATTGCCAATGACAAAACGGACTGCTCTATTCTGCACTTTTTCAAGTTTAGTAATGAGTTCCTTTGTATAGGGGTCCCAGCAGACGCACGCATAGTCGAGTATACTGCGGACATGCGTAAAATACAACTGCTCTCTGAGTTTCTGTGGCAAGCAACTGAAGTTACGTTTCAGAAAGTTCAGGGCTCCTATAGCCTTGTTCCTGACATGAGTGCAGTGTCTGTTCCACCTCAGATCAGCAGTGAAAAATACACCTAAATATTTATATTCCATGACTTCTTGAAGAGTGGCATTATTAACTGTGTAACGATTGCTGCAATGTGAGGGCTTCCTAGTAAAGGTGACGTGGACACTTTTTTTCACATTCAATGACATTGAATTGCATTACAAAAGCACTTGCATTACCAAAATTAAACTTTTAATTACTTTCCAACCCATTGATCTTTGAACACTATTTTACATGAACGCGCGCAATAAAGCTCATCGCACGTGCCTCTTGATCTTCCTATATACGCCTCACAAATTCTAAGTAATTAAACACTATCCTTTACTAGGAAAAACCACGACATGATAATAAAGCTGACCATAGTAAATGTTTATGAGGTCAAAGCTTCAGCCCGATTCTCATCATTTTCAGGATATTAGAGCAAAATGCAGCGGTGTCTGATACTGCAGTTCGCTAGAACAATTTTCCCTTTTTAACCTGTAGCGCACAGTCCTGGCCGCTACATGTACCACTCGTGGCACAGCAATTATGTTGTGAATGGGACATGCGCCATATCTAAAAAATCAGCACGTCGATATGAAACCACGAACAAGGAGGCGAGACGGGACGAAGCGCTCCGTTTCGTCACGTTTTTTTCATTTTTTTCCTTGTGTCACTTCACCATGCTGATTTTTTTTAGTAATGTATCTTTACCAACATGCCCGCTCGTAAATCCTGTCAAGTTATACTCCATGTGCCCTCCTCTTTCGACTTGCGTTCTCGCCCCATGGTGTCTGCAGCATATCATCGTACACGGCCCCGTGTCAAATTATCGCTGTATTTGTTGCAGCCCTTCTTCATTTTTAGAGCACCAGTGGTGAGTATAGTGGGGCTTTCCCAATTTGAAAAGGAATTTCAAAGATTGCTACCCAATTCCGGATTAACGCATTTAATTGTGATCCAAACTGTGTTTGTGGCGTTTGTATTTTGCGTCTATCATACCGTGATTCGCGTCGCGACGGGTCTAAAGCGAACGACGATCCGTCGGCGCTGCAATAGTCGCTCAATTCTTCGCTCTCTAGTTCCTGAAGCTAGCGAAGCTCAATGCAGAGTTGGAAAGTGTCACCATCTTCAATGTTCTAACGCTAGAATGAGGTGTACTGTTCGCACTTCAGTAGGGTACAATGTGACGTCAATGTAGACGTTGCACAAAGCAGCTACCCATGTCGCCTTCGGTTTCGACCCATAGTTTTTCGGTTACTTAGTAGCATTGACGAGTCCCTAAGTAAAGTGAACCGCCCTTGCAGTTACAGTGCTTTCAAAACTGTATGAAAACGGCGGTATCCTAATATGACCCAAAATACGCTGGAGTTGCTTTTATTGCGAGAGCGATTATATGGACAGTCTCGGCTGGTTTTTGCCGTCGCCATCGCCGTCGCCGCCGTCATGCTGCGTATATGTATAAATATGTATATATACATCAATATTCCAAAGAAAAAGAAACGGCCGGAAGCGCGCCATGACAGTGGCATGTAAAGCATACCGTACATGACATGCATAACATGATTCGCGTATTAAGACCTCTCATTTATGTTCATCATACAGTCACATCGCGCAATACCAGTTTTTGTGTATATCAAGCTAGCGAAACGGCCGCGAATGCACCATGAGCGTGGCATGTAAAGCATGACATACATGGCATGCATGCCATGGTTTTCATGTTACCACCTGTTATTCATGTTCTTCATACAGTCACATCGCGCAATACCAGTTTTGGTGCATATCAATCTAGCGAAACGGCCACGAGTGCGCCATGAGCATGGCATGTAAATCATGTCCTACATCACATGTCATGATTTTCATGTTACCACCTTTCATTTACGTTCGTCATACAGTCGCGTCGCGCAATGCCAATTTTGGTGTATATCAAGCTAGCGAAACGGCTGCGAATGCACCATGAGCGCGGCATGTAAATCATGACATACATGACATCATGTTACGGTTTTCATGTTACCATCTGTTATTCATGTTCGTCATACAGTCGCGTCGCGCAATGCCAATTTTGGTATATATCAAGCTAGGAAAACGGTCGCGAATGTATCATGAGTGTGGCTTGTAAATCATGTCGTACATGACCTGCATGTCACGATTTCCATGTTACCACCTCTCATTTACGTGAGTCATACAGTCGCTTCGCGCAATGCCAATTTTGGTGTATACCATGCAAGCGAAACGGCCGCGAATGCACCATGAGCGTGGCATGTAAATCATGACATACATGTCATGGATGTCATGGTTTTCATGCTACCACTTGTTATTCATGTTCTTCATACAGTGACATCGCACAATACCAATTTTGGTGTATATCAATCTAGCGAAACGACCGCGAGTGCGCCATGAGCGTGGCATGTAAATCATGTCGTACATGACATTCATGTCATGATTTTCATGTTACCACGTGTCAGTTATGTTCGTCATACAGAAATTTCTCGTCATACCAGTTTTAGTATATATCCCTTCATTTAAACGGCCGCGAGGGCCCCGAGAGATGTCGTGTAAATCATGCTGCACATGACATGCGCGTCATGATTTGCATGTTGGGACCTGTCATTATGTTCGTCATGAACTGTTGTCACGCCGTACCAATTTTGGGTTATATGAAATTAACGGAACGGCCGCAAGAGCCCAAAGGCCGTGGAATGTAAATCATGCTGTTCATGACATGCGTGTCATGATTTTCATGATATGACCTGTCATTTATGTTCGTAATAAGGCCATGTTATGACATACCGATTTTGGTATACATCCGATTAACGAAACGGCCAGGAGAGCACAAAGTCGTAGGCGGCTAGGTAGATAGATAGATAGATACAGAGATAGATAGATACGCTCAAAGTCGCAGAAGTTCGCTAAGAAATGCTTCGCATTTAATAAATCAGAAAAATGCTTCCGAAGCGCGGAATCGAACCAGCGACCTCTCACTTCACAGCGCGGTGTGCAAAGCACTGCTCCACAAAGCGCAGATCCCTCAGGTAGCTAACGGCGAGCGTTATATACACACCCTTTACCGCTTGCAGTCCTCCGAGGCGGCAGGCGCTTATAAGCGTTTCTTCATTACCAGCGAGATGGCGCTAGGAGCGCGGCGGGCGCACTTAAAGGCGTCGGCCAGCTCTCTCACTTCTAATATTTGCGCAGGGAGAACCTTGCCCTTCCGCTGTCTGCACGCGCGGGCGCTCCAACGAGCTACCGCAGTGTTCATGATTCCCAGCAGATGGAGCTACGTGGTAGCTCTCACCGCACGGTACCTGAAAGTGTTTCAGATGTCGCGCACGTAACGTACGTGTACTTTTCACGTTTGCGTACGTGAAGTCCCTATGTACGTGAAATTGAAACTGTCTAGTAGCTGCCGGGTAGTGATGGACGCGCGGTAGCTGCAGCCCGTCCATCACGCGCCGCTTTTCTTGATATCGCATTCATTGCTTCGGCCTTGCGGCGAAACTGTGACTTTTTTTAACAAAACTGCTGCCCCAACTCAATGTCTACCGCCGCGCAGAAGTGCTTACACACTTTGTAGACTATGCAGGAACACTTGCCGTATTCTGCCGTCGGCTTGCTTGAAAGGCTGTTTACTTTAAGAGAGCGAGAAATGAGATGCGGCTCGCCAAAGAGCCTGGACCTTGCCCGCATTGCTCACCTATTTTCACTACTTCGTCAGTGAAATTGTTAATATTGAATAATATGAGGCGATTGGCAGTATGCACCCTTTTGCATTAGACGAACATGGTGATTCAAGTGCCCAATCCAGAAACCTAAGCACAACGCCGGATGAAAGTTTAGCGAAAGTGCCGCCAGGACCATCGGTATCGTAGTTATCAGTGTCGCCGACACAAGCAGCGCTTTTTGCAGTTGGGAATGGAAGTATTACTTTACTTTTTTGTGCATATTCTAGGTACCGGTATGGGAACTGCGCTCCTTGGCCTGTGCCTGTACCTGCTGCTTTACTTCGACGAGTACAGAGGAACAGCGACGGCCATCATGTGGATATTCAGAGCTACGTCCGGAATGGCTGGCATGCCGCTTTTATGGAATCTCACGGCACATTATGGTGTTCAAGGATGTCTTCTCGTAATGGGGGGTTTGATGATGAATTGCGTGCCAGTCGTTATGCTTATCAGGTCACCGCGACCCTGCCACCTGCACTTCCGCACCGTGAGCAGCCGAAGCAAAGCTTACAGAAAAGATGGCAAAAACGTTGAAAGCCCAGATATAAAGACGTTTCCAGCTCTCTCGCTGACGGACGACGAGTTGCCCCAATTTTTCATCACAGAGGAAAAAGCCGCTACAAGTAGGTTCCATATTGTTTTGAGCAGCTTGACATCATTTCCCTTTTATGTGCTCGTTTTTCAGTCCGTCGTTTGGGACTACGTGTTCCACTCCTTTACCACGACCATCGTCGCGTACGCCGTAGACAAGGGATTCGAACTTCATCAGGGCAACCAGGTCGTCGTGTGCAGCGCGGTGGGACTGTTGATTGGCCGTATCGTAGTGCCTTTTGCGACGGACAAGATTCCCTTCAGCCGACGCCCCGTGGCAGCCTTGTGCTACTCGGTGGTCGGAGTCTCTGTGCTCTCACTGGCGTGGGTGCAGTCGTACGGTGGCGTGGTGGTTCTGGCTGTTTTGAAGGGCGTAGCCGAAGGCTATATACTTTGCATCAAGGCTGTGCTGATCGCGGACTACCAGGGGGTCTCAGGAGTGAGCTTCTGCTGCGGCGTGGGAGGATTGTTGACTGTTCCCGTGTGGCTTTGCGGACCTATAATTATTGGTAAGTACGATAGATGAGAGTGCAATGGCAAAACGTTTATCCTCACAGATAAACAATCAAAATAGGAAGCGATGTTTCATGTTATTTGCTCCGGTCATAGTTGGTAAATAGTACTAGGGAGAGGTATTTTACGTACCGTACGAGAATACAGTTTTATATTTCCATGAGACTTGTAGTAATATGATAGAGTAGTACATAAAGTTCAATTATTGCGATGCTGTAATACGAATTTACGAGAAACGAACAAAAAGTTCTCGTCGTAACGATATATACCGACAACAAATACCTAGCTAAACGTCTTTAGAGAGTTCCCAAAAGTGAAAAAATAAAAACCGCAAAAGTATGAGCGCTTGTAGACACAACTCACATGTTTCTCCACATCTTCTGCTGTCAAACTCTTCTGGAAGAACGCAGCGACCAATCGCAAAGCCTCGCCGATTTGCTGTTGCACCTTTAGATCTCGCACTTTTGTCATTCTCCTGAATGAACCCTATACGGTTTACTTTGCGCGGCCTTAAGCTCGGGTGATATGTCTAACGCCAACTTACAATGATTTTGCAGGGTTCTTCCGTGACACGAAGGGATCATACGATCTACTGTACGTGACTTTGGCCGCACTCTGTTTCACGGCAGCATCGCTGCTGGCCTATTTAACCTACCGCGATATAACGCAACGAAAGCAACGCAGAAAGCGACGCCCACAAGATGACGTATCTCCTGAAATGGAGCCTATGAATACGGACGTGCTTAACGCCAAGACAAAACACCGCGTCAACTGCTGATATCGAAAGTATTGAATGACATAAAGTGAGAGGCTTCATGCCTACTTACATAAGAAATACTTTTTTATTCTTTTTAATAAAACATAGAGGCCGCCGTTGGAGACGTGGTGGACGCATGCATAATTATCTTTAAAAATAAAATAAATTGCAAGGCACGATAATGAAGAAACGTTTAGGCGCTGTCGCTTTGAGTTTTGTGAATATCGCCGACAAAAGGAATTGAAAACGGGCTACGAGAAATTGCAGGCAATACTGTTCGCTGCCTCTTTATTTCCTTCGTCTTCAGTGCTTTTAGCAATGCAGCTCTTCGATGCGGATCTCGTCAATTAAGTGGTGTTTCAAGCTTTCCGGGGATGAGCATGTTCCTGACATTCGCTCCCTGGGAAATTGCAGAAGCGTGCGAATAGGACAGTCACATGGGATAGCACCTGCAGAAATAAATAAATAAATAAATAAACACACACACACACACACACACACATATATATATATATATATATATATATATATATATATATATATATATATATATATATATGCTTGTACATCGATCAAAACGTACTTGCAAAGAAACTATATGCACTATTGAGTGCTGTCTAATATTTGATAGACACGCTTGGCGCGGAAAGTCAATACATGATGAAACAACATGCGGCACATCCCCATACTTCAGAGGGTGAAGTACAAAACTTTAAGGAGAGCCCTACGGTCAAGGGAATGGGTTCAGAACTTCAACGCGTTTTCCACAGCGCTGATGCGTCAGCACCTTCGCGCTGTAAGTACATATTGCACGTAATGCGAAATAGTCGAGGATAGTGTGACTAGGCATAAACTTGTTCATTGATAACATATCACACACGCGACGAACTCAGAAGCGCGCCGTGTTAAAAATACAGAAAAGCTGCTGTTCTTCTCGATCAGTACTGCAGGCTCCCTGTGTCAATGTCGCGACAATGTGCAGGATATATATATATATATATATATATATATATATATATATATATATATATATATATATAGATTGTAACGCTCAAACCACACGACCGCCACACGACACAACAGACAGAAACTGATATTTCAAACACAAACACGGCAGCGTCGCCTCAACTTCACTTCATCCATGTTACATGTTGAATATCTTCAAGTAGAAAACAGCGCTACGAGACGGGACAAAGAAAGGGCACAAACACGGCGCAACACCATCGCAAACAGAAAGCTTTGTCCCGTCTCGTAGCGCTGTTTTCTACTTGAAGTCATGCACCAACCAGCCCAAATTCGTACCCTACTAATGTTGAATGTCGTAGAGGAGCGCAGCCAGAGTTGCTGGAGTAGAACTTGAAGAGGAGCAAGACGTGGAGCAAGAAGATAGAATCATGGTTGCCGAGCTTAGTTATTAAAGTGTTTACAAGGCAGTGATATCCTCTTCGTTGCATTATATATATATATATATATATATATATATATATATATATATATATATATATATATTATGCAGCCAGCCAAGAGCTCGCTCTTGGCTGGCTGTTCTTATTCTCCTTCGCCTGCTTCCCCGTCCCGCTAGCTGCCCGCTCGGCCAGACCAAACCAGGGGCCGCTCTTAGTCATCAATATATATATATATATATATATATGTTTGCGATGGTGTTGCAGAGGGGCAGAGCTTAAGGCGGGACACGTCAACAATGTCTGTAGACAGACATTGTTGTGTATATATATATATATATATATATATATATATATATATATATATATATATATATATATATATATATATATATATATATATATATATATATATTTATATTTATATATATATATATATATATATATATATATATATATATATATATATATATATATATATATAGCAGAAGCAAGGTGTTGACGCACAAGTGAAAAGAAGCTTTATTTGACGTTTCGGCCGGGCCCACGGCCGAAACGTCAAATAAAGCTTCTTTTCACTTGTGCGTCAACACCTTGCTTCTGCTATTACTCCCGGATCCGGCGACACCTTTCCTCGAATATATATATATATATATATATATATATATATATATATATATATATATATATATATATATATATACAACAATCTTGTCCCGCCTTAAGCTCTGCCCCTCTGCAACACCATCGCAAACAGAAAGCATCGAGACGACGCCGCAGCACCCGGCGGTTATATTATATGAATATTTCATACTGAAGAAACAAGCGAGGCACCACAAGGAAGACGGCGTGATTTTAGCATGCGGGGCGCGCTCTTCGCCATCTTGTTTTTACGCTTGGGCGTAGGGTAAATGTAAATCCGCGCTGTACCCCTGCTTGTCTTGACGACACACACACAAACAGACACACAAACACACACACACACATATATATATATATATATATATATATATATATATATATATATATATATATATATATATATATATATATATATATATACAATCTTACCCACCCATAACCATACTCAAGCGTGACGAATATCGCAGTGTTCTAGCCATGACGATGGCCATACTATAGTGTCAGGTGGTATATGCTAGCACGACATACCTGTAGATTTTCAGGACATGCTTGCAAATTCGCACGCATTCACGGCACGGCCACAAGCACCTTAGAGTGAATGTATGAGAAAGTCTGAAACTTCAGACGCTGAAACTTCTTGCTTTTAATTGCATATCCAAAACTGCAATAAGTGAAGGCCCAACCACTGCCGCGTCGATCATCTCCTGGGTATTTTCAGTTGAACGATTTCAAGTTAAAGTCGGCTCTTTGTGTGTCTGTGTGCGTTCTTCTCTGTCTGCATTCAGTCGCGCTGTTCAAACTTGTTAGGTTCGAACCGCGTTGTCTCGAGTAGATCAGATTGCGACCGTAGCGCTATGTCACGCTATGCGTCACGCCATAATGCGAAAAGTCGCGCTATGCGGCGAAGCATATCCTTAATCCGAAGGGTCCACCTTCACGTAGCGGGTGCATACTAGTTTGTCGTTGCGTGGAGCAGCCTATTCATGTTCAGAGAGGTGGAAGGGCGAGGAGAGAAGCGCGCATGGCTGACGATACCGAGAACACATTGTATGAGCGAACGGCGGTCGTTGGGGTGGTGGGTGAGGTGCAGCAGCTTGAATTTCTGGTTTAATTCAATATTTTCAAGGAGTTCGTGTTCCATTGCCTGTCGGCATGGGCATCCAGCTACCAGAATTCACTGTTATAACCGATAATGCGGCCTGGGAGTATTGTTGTAAGCGGACTTCTACACCCTCTCAGAACATACAAAAGTTCACGGTACAGTGGCCTTCGATGGTTATAAACGATGTACCTGAACAAATATCTGAATAATCTTAATCAGAAAACTTTCACCGACTACAGTACTCCCTAATGCGAAAACTGAACGCAACTCTATAGGTGTTCTAACTTGGCGATATATGGGGTATATAGTTTGAAAGAAGCAAGTGTATATGTTTCAGCGGCGGCGATAAGATACATGCTGATACAGGCTCCAGCGATGCGAACGGCAGGGTACTCCCATGACGGCACCATTCTGCAACTGTTCTACCAGCGCCAACCTCTGGATTCCAGCGTCGGCGCCGCCGAGCCTCTGCTCAGCCAGCTCATTTAGATGCAGTGGCGGACGAAGCACTTCCAGTGGTTGTGTAACTCACTGTTCAGAGAGAATTGACTTGGGCGGCTTTGTGTTAATATGAAGGGAACGCTACAGGTAGGGCGGCAGCAGTAGACAATGCGTTGTGCAGCAGGTTATGAGTGGGCGCGTTTCACAGCACTTGCCGGAGACAGACAGCCGCTCTTTTCTTGTTGCCAATTAGAGCATATGCGGACGCGCTCACATCACAGCGAATAATCGCCTAAGGGACGAGGGAGCGCTAATCGGGCGGCATAGAGAGACATCCGGTTATGCAGCAATGTTTTTTTCTCGATCACTACTCTCCTCCTCCACTTTGTTCCTCATCATTCCGCTGTGCCCTTCTCGTGTTTTATCCACTTTCTGCCGCATCACTATCACTGTCATTCATTCTCCGCTGCACTCCGCGTTCGGCCTGTTTCAAACACTCTAAGCTCGATAGCTCATACAGCGCCTCATAAATTGGCGTAGACAGGAGTGGGGGGTAGGGTGTCAAAATTTTGTAGCCCCGCGCCGCTCCCCCCACATAGCCTCATACGATATAAACATCATATGCTGTAGTAACCCGTGAAATAGGAGTTACAACGACAGTTGTTTTGATTTAGTTGTGAAGCTTAAGGGATACAAGGTCCGATCGCTGTTGCATTACAGGCCACGGAACTCTTGTGGGTTATATTTAATAAAATTCAGAATGTTACCCTTACAAATTTTTTTTACAGCGCAAGGGGAGAGAACTTGAAATAGAATACCAACTAGCCCGTACTCAGACCTTACAACCCTTACGCAGTAACCCATAAACAGTGGTGCAATGTTTTCATGTAATAAGAGCGCTACCCAGACATTCGTGTTCCCTCTTGAAGATTCAAAAGCCGACACCATGTTGCCAGCTTCATCTCTATTGGCTGTGTTGCTTTTGGGCATGATGGGATATGTGCCTAAGTGGCGGCATGATGGCTGTACGTTTCGCCCATTTCGCGCCACATGCTTTGGTTTTTCAGCGGTCGGGTGCACGGAGTGACAGTGTGTGCTAATGTCTATACTAATGGCAACAGAAGAAAAGCGGCATGCGAAGCAGCCGCACCGAAATATTCGAACATCAACTCTGCCGGCACACACAGCCATGGTCAGACAAACGTGACCAGAGATTTTCCAGAACTTAAGACATAGTGTCTTTTCGATTATTCGGTCTGCTGTAGTACGTGAATGATGAAGTTGTACGTGAACGCTGAATGCACCAAAATAACCATCACAATTTATTTTACTTTCATTAAGGATGACTGGCGCATTACGTTACCATCAATGTTAAACTTTCTCAAATAAAGGAAATAGAATGGGGTGCGAAAACTGAAAACAAAAATTAGTATAAGTTTTTCTAGTTTCCGTTGGCGATATTTTTATGTAACTGGAATCGAAAAAGTTTCAGGTTTCATTGTATTTTTGCAGAGTTTTCCCGCACGATGCAGACGCAAGCGATATTCCATTAACATTACTTACCGAGAATCAGTCTTGGGCTGCTTGGGTGTGTGCGAATGGCGTCAAGCGTTTCCCCATCCCAGTCAGTGATTGCATTGGACTCGAGGTGAATACTCTTTAAAGCAGGAAACTGTTGGGGATTGAATCCTTTTGGAATTTCAGTGAGTCCGTTTTGCCTGCACAAAAGAACAGGGTGGAAGAGTTAGTGCTTTGCTATTGAAAAGCAATAAGAGCGCATGTTGAAAACTCAAGTGCGAGAAATGCAAGCTGCCGCTGTGGTGCGCAACTTTATAGCTGCTGAAAAATTCTCACAGCAGCATTCGTGCGTAAAGCGCTAATATAATAGAGGTTGTATTGTTTGTAGATATGAGTACTCAAACTAGAAAGGGCTAAAAATCTAGAAAGGGCTAGAAAGGCCCGCCTGATAATATTTAGACAGCAAATTGACAATGATTGTTCTCAAAAGCGCAATGTAGCTCATTTCGTATGACTGGTAGACTGCTTACGCACCGCGTACTCTGCAACACAAAGCGGGTACTGGACACCCCCGCTTAAGAAATTGAAAAGACCTAGGGACTTGCGTTATCACCTTTGCAACAGACAATAGTTGTACGGCACACTACACACTAGTGCCAATCCGTGCAATAGCGTCCAGACCAGCGGCCACGAGCTTACCTCAGGATTATCGTGTGCAGATACGGTGCAGGATTTGGCAAAACAGACCACGAAAAATTACCCAGTCTACTCAGACTGATCTCGAACTGCTCCAATTTCGTGAGTTCAGCGAGTGCGCCTTGTTCCATGCTCGACACTGTAGAATCCGTGATGAATATATCGCGAAGACTCTGCGGCAGGTTGTTCCAGTCGTGGTCGATCGAAACTACCTGCCTCTCGAAGCGCAGCGAAACTAGCGAGAGGACATTCTTGAGAAGACTCCACGACTTCGGCAGGGTGCTGCCTCTCAGGAATACCAGCTCCAACAGTGTACCGTTCAGACTTTCGAAAGCGTTGGGATGCGATGCGTCGAAGTTGTCGATGTGGACTTTGTTCAGCGTTACGTTGGTGGCCGCTAAGTCCACGAATGTGTCGACGGGTAGGTGCTCAAGACGGCTCTCGGATAGCATGAAGTGGTGCTTGCTGTGCTCCGGACGGATAATTTTCGTGGCCAACTCGGACGCTGTCGTGAAACCTCCGCAGTTAAAGAAAAGCTGATCTGGCTCCGTCTGAAACTTCTGACAAGACGGTTCAGCAAAGACGAGCCGCACGCTGCAACATTGCAGCAGGAGTAGCGTCCACTGAATGCGAAACATTTTCGGAGCCACTCGCGGGCACAAGTTCAGCTGACTGAAAAAATGTAGCGGGGGGCTCTTATATAAGAGTGCCTACACGTGTTATCCATTAGTCACGCGATGCCCGATGACCATTAGGAGGCAAAGAGCCCGGTCGGTTTTATTTTAGTATCTTTCACGTGAAACTCAACGCGCCCAAAGCATTCAACGCTATTGGCTAGATTGCTAGTAATCATATTTCTGGGGCCTTGAACTGCCTCATTGCCTTTGATAAGACCATTGCAGTGACCCCTACACATCCACAAAGTTAGGAAAACTCTAGGAGAGTTCAGTGACTCCAGAACTACTTACCCCCACGAAGTTAACACAGCGGCATGGGATCATATCGCTTGTTGTAGTTCCTTATTTCTTTTTACAGCGTTTTGAGATTACAACAAGGGCCGTTTTTGGCGCCGTAGTTGTCCGCTGCCGCCGGTGTCCGTAACCACTATCGCGCCAAATAAGAAACAAAACGAAATAAGAAGAAATGCCCAGGATGGAACGAGGTTCGAACCTGGTATGCCGAGTGTTCTACCGAGTATTCGAAACGAGTATTCTACCTCATAGCCATACCAGCGCTTGAAACGGCTTTGCAGAAAGACCCTATACGGAGTTCCTGTCGGGAAGGAACCACATTATCATATGTAATGTAGTGTGGTAGAAGAGTAAAATAACAACCAGGCGTTACACAACGCGAATTCTGTAATGAGGCGTCACACAATGCGAATTGCGCA
Source organism: Rhipicephalus sanguineus (assembly GCF_013339695.2). Lineage (NCBI taxonomy): Eukaryota > Metazoa > Arthropoda > Arachnida > Ixodida > Ixodidae > Rhipicephalus > Rhipicephalus sanguineus. Next base: position 136,952,711 of record NC_051179.1, on the reverse strand, counting down.
ACGAGTTGATTGTTGAATGCTTCCAACCCATTAGAAACGGCTCCGCCAAAATTCTTCATCGTCATCAGCCACAGAATCAACAAAGTGCGCATAATGCTGTGCAGGTTTTTAGCGGGTACAACGGTTCTCCGCAAAATAAAGAAAAATTGTATAGTGGCTGCTTCTCTTCTTCACAAAAACTATGATGATTGATAGCGTGGTGGGTTCCTCGCAAGTGCACTTCTATTAGTTGCCAAGGAAGCCCATAAGGCTCTCATGATCCATTTCCTCAGGGTCTCAATAAAGTTAATTCCCCCGCTCTCTCTTTTTCTCACGCTAACGTATGTTATAAAGCTTGGTGGGAGAGTTAAATAACGAGTGGGCATCACACAATGGGAATTACACAACTAGTGGGTCGTTTAAAGCTTCGAACGCATTATAAAGGACTCAGCCATAATTCTTCATCGTCATCAACCGTCGTATCAACAAAGTGCACATAATACGTTACAGATGGTACCTCTCTTCTCCGCAGAATGACGAATAATATCGTGGTAGGTGCCGATAGGTTGCTAGCGTACTTTTATTAGTAGCCACAAGGGAGTTTGTAATGGGCTAGAAATGCCGCTTTTCCAGCTATCGCTGTGACTGTGCTGCGCTTCCCGCGCAGGCCTGGCGTCTTGTTTTTTTTTTTTTTTGACAGCAGCAAGCAATAATTGTTAGGGAAATGTACAAAGACACCAGCGCATCACTTAATTTGTTATTGGCATTATTATCGTAACCAAGAAAACGCGAATTAGCGAAACGAAGAAGGAATAAGTTTATAATTGAACAGACCTGTAAGCAAGCACAGGAGATTTATCAAAAAGGCATTCTGGTGCTCGGCTGCTGTTTGTTTAAATTGAGGCTACAAGGCACTGCTAAACGAGGCTACCTAGCGCAGCCTTTTATTTTTTAGTATAGGAAGGGTGCGGGAAAGGAAAGTTAGGGTGAGGGGGACGCAGATAGTAAAGCATAGCATAACTATGAGAGAGAGAATTATAAAGGAAAGACAGGGACGTTAAGCAAAGGAAGTTTCCGGTTTGCTACCCTGTACTTGGGAAACGTAAAAGGACTGTATAATAATGAAAGTGAGGACGAAGTATCTGTGACAACATTAGGCGACAATACAAATAAAACAGTCATGACTATAGCACCGTCCAAGTACTACACACCAAGATTGTCTACAAACAGTCACAGTTTGTCATTCATTGCGGCTTCTCGAATAACCGCAAAAACACCCTCAGAGCGGCTTCTGTTGAAGACCGGGTAGGCCAGTGCCCCAGGATTTTGTTCTTGGTTAAGAGGGCGGTCGTGCAGCTGGCCTAGTGTGGCTTTGAGGACTGCTCTTGTGGAGTTGAAGCAGGCGCACTCAAAGCTAAGCATAACATAGTGTAGCAAGGGCGTGGCAAATGGAAGTGAGGGTGAAGAGCTGGGCTAGGCATTGGTAATTTGAAATTATACCGCGATACGATAGAGATGCTCGGGCAATAAGTATTTAATATACACATACAAGATACTAACGCAACTAGTGTATCCCATGAGATACATTCCAAGCGTATCTTCAGATACTTCGATACATTCGCATATTTTTATTGTAGATCTTGTTAGATACGCACCGCTTCACCCTCCAGCTTTCCAGTCCACACGTGCGGCATTCCCTCGGAGGCATGGGAGAATGAGTAATCCTGTGAGCGACGCCTTCGCGCCGGAGCCGAGGTGGTTCATGTTCCACGTTATAGACCCGGGGACGATGGCCTCGCCGTGGTGCAACATATTTCAAGGAGGCATTGCATCTCCAGGCGCGCGCTTTCACAACAATAGATCAACGCCGCGAGGAGTGCAGTCCCCCGGCAAAAAGGCTCTGGGTCTCACATTGGCCGAAAGTGACGCCACCTGTTTGGAACTGTCGATTGGACGAACATGACATTACTCGCCCCAGTTCTTGATCGGTTGGAAGTGACGGGTTGTAAAGCTTTATACGAAGCACAACCATCGAAACACGGTCGTTTTCTCCTGACCATGGTCCCCAACGTACGATATGCTGCAGGGCGAAGCTATGTGTATCTGCACTCTTTTCACCATATTCTCTTAATGCACCTAGTATGAATAAACCCAAGTTTTTCATCTTACGTCCGCATCATTTACGGCCAACTCCCGCACCTCAGCGGCGAGATGAGATAATCTATACCGAGCAAAATAACCGAGCCAAAGCTTGGTTAATCTCTCTAACTTTCCTCTTCGTTCCTCTTTCTCTCTCTCTATACACGGTGATCAAAATTAAGGTATATGATTGTCTTAAAATTAGGCACCGGGAGGTACGTGAATGCGACCTCTGCATTGGGTTGTGTGGTCAGGGAGACAGAAAGTGAGATGGTAATTATTGCTGTCAGCCACCCACATAACTGAGCTATAATAATGAACTGTTTTATTGCCTGGACCAAGCGGGCGTGTTTGTATGTAAAAGTTAGTGGCAGAAGCTTTTCTAAACAGTTTAACTTGCAAGGATTCTTCTAGCATGTCCGTGCTCCGAGATAACCAACTGGAAAGTTTCATTGCTGTTCGAATGATTACGCGTGCAAGGAAGAAAGCATCGGAGCGAAGTTCTTCCCTGATATGACGCGCAGGCATTTCTTGATATTGTCAGCCGGTAGTAAAAGGGTAACCGTTGCCAGCTTTGCCTCAGCACCACACGGAGCTGCCGCGGCACATCTGAGCGGATTTTTTGCGCCAGTTTTTGTTTTCTTTTGTGCGCAATCATGCAAACTGCAATTAAACATTTCACCCGGATGCCTAGGAGCACGGACACGCTAGACGAACTCTGCCCAGTGTAACTGCTCGAAGCTTGACTGCCCCCAACTATTCGATACAAACATCTCCGCTTGCTGCAATGACTAAAAAGTTCATTATTCAATCTTAGGTAATATGGGTGGGTAAACACAATAATTCTCACTTCACTTTGTGTCCACCTGGATACATAACTTATCTGGAAAGGTGGTCTTCAAGTACCTCCCAGTGGTGAATATTAAGAAAATCATGAAGATTAATTTCGATCAGCCTGTGTATAGTAGCGTCGAAGGTGTATCTACAAAAATGCTTCGAAATTTCTTAACTTCGACCAATTTGGTTTCAGTTCAATGAAATGTATATTATTACTTGAAAAGCTCTGCGTTTATTGCTCAAAGTACACAAGTTTTATTCCGAAACAACTTATTAGAGTTGCTTTAGCTGCTTAACATGACAGCTCTTTATACACTAGGCTGTCGGTGGTTTTAGCTTGTCGCTTTAACTGATGGGAGTCGCTGATGCGCGTGCTGAACAGATAGCGGTCTGTAGTCAAGAGTTCGACGAATGTTCGTTTGGTTAGGTATCATGATGAGGATCTAGATGCGGTCACTGACCAAGTCAAGGTGAAGAACACAGAGACGTTTCGGGATCCATACGGTTTCCTTGTTCACACTAAGCAGGCAAGAGCCGTGTGTCGTTTTTTATGCCAAAATGGGACGTAATGAACGGGTGTAACTGGCAGGTAATTTCCATCTGTCCTGTTGACAGTGTCCGCACTCGTCTGGCTAAAAACAGATTCCAGAAGTAGTCTCGTGGTCGAATTCTTTTCCTTGGCTATTATAGCGGCGTGGTCCCAGTCGATGAAGTGACCGTGATTATAGGCGTGCTAAGCAAGGGCGTTTGACGCTTTCTTGTTGTTGCTCACGTCCGTTTGATGTTCCTTTATTCTCCTGGTGAAGTGGCCAGTTTCGCCGATGTAACTGCAGTTGCAGTCTGCGCATGGCACCTTATAGACAACGCCGGGATATCGCTTGCTGTCTAAGCAATCCTTCACGTTCACAAGCTGATTCCTAAGCTTGTTAGATGGCATGTGCGCAACGCGAAGGTCATATCTTGAAAAGATACGGCTTAGGGCTTCGCTGACCCCAGGAACATAAGCGACGCCGGCACGTCATCGAAACGACCTGCCCTGGGATGGCTTGGGATGGAGGACACGATCTTCAACATTCCTAATAAACTTATTCGGGTACCCGTTCGTCACTAGTTCTCGATGTATCGTTTGAAGCTCTTTCCTCATTGCATCGTCACTTGAGCAAATGCGTGTCGCCCGCGTCACCAGGGAAGAAACAACGGATTGCTTGTGGCAGGTTCGGTGGCACGAATTGAAATTCAGGTAGTGTCCGGTATGCGTTGCTTTCCTGTGCACACTTGCTGAGCCCGCCGATAATCACGTTCACTTCATCGATATGGACAACGCCGCTATAATAGCCAAGGAAAAGAATTCGACCACGAGACTACTTTTGGAATGTGTTTTTAACCAGACGACTGAGGAGACTATCAACAGGACAGATGGTAATCTACCAGCCAATTACACCCGTTCATCACGTCATATTTTAGCATAAAAAAGTGACACACGGCTCTTGCCTGCTTAGTGTGAACAAGGAACCCGTATGGGTCCCGAAACGTCTCTGCGTTGTTCACCTTGACTTGGTCAGTGACCGCATCTACATCCTCAGATAGCGGTTTGTCATCTAATTACAGACACTTCATTATAAAGGCTCAACATGATGGCGCAAATAACGGGGTGGATTTCTACCTTCTCTGCAAACGTATTATCATGTCAACAATACCGAATCACCGGACAGATGCAAAAGCAACAGTGTTGGTAGCGAGATTTTTTTGAAAGGCGTCCTGTATACGTAGAGGACAAAACAACTGCAATTGCTTTTCATATTCTAGTTGTCTGCTGTTGTAAAACGTTCGTTAGCGACATACTGATAAATGGGAGCTTTTTTTTCTTCTACAAGATGACATGTGCGGCTCAGACATGTTCAGCTCAAACTTCTGAGACGTATTGTACAGTTGCACAAGCGTCACAGGGCACCGCCGCTATTCACAATATTGGCGCTTATAGCCCCGATTCCCTGGTGATCAGTAACAGAAAAACGGAATTTGGGGAGGCCTAAAAACATATATCTAAGTAAAATATAAAGGTAGTTATCCTACAGTCACAGTGAATAAGTAAAGAAAAACAATACTGGGGCACCCCTACTAGCTATGAAAAAAGCATGAAGTGTTGTCAACCTAACTGTTAAGGCTAGGCAATAGAAATTTCAGTGACTACACTGTCAAAAAATCTGTTATTGCACATATGCCACATCCAGCAACATCCTGTTAATATATATCAATCCTACGTGTTCTCATATGGTCCGTATGGTGATACGACAGTACTGGATATGTGCCATAGATTTTAAGTGCGGAGCCCTTTAGGGGCTCGGGCTGTCGTATGCTGTCGTCGCTTGGCGTAACTCAAGCAAAGCCATGTATGAAAATAGAAGCAAAAGAGAAAGCAAGCGCTAAATGGAAAGAGAGAGAAAGAAAAGGAAAAATAGGAAGAACAGTACAAATAAATAGAAATAAAGAGAAAGAAAAAGACATAAAACTGGAAAATAGAAAAAGAAAAAAATCACAGCATATCCACGGAGTGAATGATGATGAGTGGGCGAAGCTGCGGAGGTTCATCGGTAAACCGTGAATCTTCCGTGAATTCTGCCCAGTACATCATCACCGACGTGAGATCGGACGCGTTTATACTAAAGGTTCGATGAGAGTTATGACGACTTGCAGCTCACTTTAATTTTAAATGTACGCTGTGAATTTTCATTGTTTAATCAATCAAGGGACCGTAGGAGAGGAGAAAGAGGGGGAAGCGTAGGAGAGGAGAGGGCGATACATATCACGTACTGTACGGGAGATCCGTTTACGCCGGACAACGGAGACGTGACAAGGTTAGACTAAGAGGAGCTACGCCCCTAAAAAAAAGCGAGGAGGAAAGAAAGAGAAATCCGGAGGTACACAATGAAGGCTACCCAGCTCCGCGCTTCCTTGAGGCTCGGCGCCACTCGTCCGATGCTGCCTTAAATTTCGATGGGGTACGGAACATAGTATAAAACAACTCTTTGGGACGCTCGTGAAAAGACGGTGCATTTGGTGTAACAATATCCCTTGGATGCCCTCCATGACATATTTAAGATGGTTCAGAACGATTTCCATGATTATCATTCAAGCTCAATTTTGATATTTTCCGAGATGTTAGCAGAATTTTTTCCCTTATATTGTCACGTGGTCGTGACGTCGACGAACACAGCAGTCGGCGTTTGTAGGATGAAACTGTTTATTTGGCCGAACTTGTGGCCGGAAAATGAGAACCAGAACTACAGCAATGCACGCTGTACATACAATGATAGCGGCGAACAGGGCGTCGTCCGTCGATCAACTGACAAGAGGTGAAGCGCGCAGGTATTTAAACATGTGCCGTCGAATATTCCAGCGTTATCACTGGCTGTCGTGCAAATTCTAGAATAAGCTCGAGTGTGCGCGTCTTGCGCGCAATCTTAACAAAACGATCTACAATGATCGCGAAGGTTCTCGAACAACGAGGCGCGGTTCGCGCTGAGCGTTGCTGACAGTCTTTGTGGCCGAAAACCGAATACAGCAAAAGTGATAAAGAAACGCACGTGGCAATGCCCCCCTCTGAAAAAACATCGTCCCGATGCTTAAAACAGAACAGGCCAATGCATGCAACAATAAATAACAAGAATAAAGCAACAAAGTACAATAAACAATAAGCACAAGAAAGAAAGCACAATAATAAAGCAAAATGACCGTCCTCAGATTGGCTAACGTGCGTAATATGGTTTGAGGTGCACGACATGGACGACTTCAGGTCGTGCACGGCGCCGCTGAGAGTTCGTAATGCCATCAGGGACAACCTCGTAGTCGAGTGCGCCGAGGCGTCGAAGTACCCTGTACGGTCCGAAGTATCGTCGAAGAAGCTTCTCACTGAGTCCCCGTCGGCGTATTGGCGTCCATACCCATACACGGTCACCGGGTTGGTATTCCATGTGGCGTCGTCGAAGGTTGTAGCGACGGCTGTCAGTCGTCTGCTGGTTCTTGATCCGTAGGCGGGCGAGCTGTCGTGCTTCTTCGGCGCGCTGTAAGTAAGCGGCGGCGTCGAGATTTTCTTCGTCGGTGACGTTGGGTAGCATGGCATCGAGCGTCGTCGCCGGGCTTCTTCCGTAGACCAACTTATACGGCATCTGCGTCGTTTCTTGGACGGCCGTGTTGTAAGCGAAGGTCACGTACGGAAGGATGGCGTCCCACGTCTTGTGCTCAACGTCGACGTACATGGCCAGCATGTCGGCGATGGTCTTATTTAGACGCTCGGTGAGGCCATTGGTCTGTGGGTGGTAGGCGGTGGTGCGGCGGTGGCTCGTCTCGCTGTATTTGAAGATCGCCTGAGTTAGGTCCGCCGTAAAGGCGGTACCTCTGTCTGTTATGAGGACCTCTGGGGCGCCATGACGCAAGACGATGTGCTCCACGAAGAACTTGGCTACCTCGGCGGCACTGCCTTTGGGCAAGGCCTTTGTCTCGGCGTAACGGGTGAGGTAGTCAGTTGTTACGACGATCCACTTGTTGCCGGAAGTCGACGTCGGGAACGGCCCCAGTAGGTCCATCCCGATTTGCTGGAACGGCCGGTGAGGTGGTTCGATTGGCTGCAGAAGCCCCGCTGGCCTAGTCGGCGGTGTCTTCCGTCGCTGGCAATCTCGGCAAGTCTTAACGTAGTGGGCGACGTCGGCAGGAAGGCGCGGGCAGTAGTATTTTTCCTGTATCCTCGCGAGCGTGCGGGAAAAGCCGAAGTGACCCGCCGCCGGGTCGTCGTGCAGGGCCTGCAGAACCTCTGGTCGCAGTGCCGAAGGTACAACGATGAGGTAGTCGGCCCTGGCCGGAGAGAAGTTCTTCTTTACGAGGACGTCGTTTTTCAAGAGAAATGACGCCAATCCCCGCCTGAATACTTTTGGAACAGCGGTGGTCCTGCCCTTGAGGTATTCCACAAGGCCCCTGAGATCCGGGTCGGCTTGCTGTCGTTCAGCGAAGTCGTCGGCACTTATGGTTCCCAAGAAGCAGTCATCATCGTGGTCGTCCTGCGGCGGTGCGTCGACGGGGGCACGAGACAAGCAGTCGGCGTCGGAGTGTTTTCTTCCCGACTTGTAAACGACTGTTATGTCGAATTCTTGAAGTCTTAGGCTCCACCGTGCGAGGCGACCTGAAGGGTCCTTCAAGTTGGCTAGCCAACACAAGGCGTGGTGGTCGCTCACAACTTTGAAGGGCCGGCCGTAGATGTAGGGGCGAAACTTTGATGTAGCCCAGATGATGGCCAGACACTCCTTTTCTGTTGTGGAATAGTTGATTTCTGCCTTTGATAGCGACCGGCTAGCATAACTGATGACCCTTTCCAATCTGTCGGTCTTCTGCACAAGGACGGCGCCGAGTCCTACGCTGCTTGCGTCGGTGTGGATTTCCGTATCGGCGTGCTCGTCGAAATGCGCAAGTATCGGAGGCGTCTGCAGGCGTCGTTTCAATCTTGAAATGCCTGAACTTGCGACGTTTCCCACCTGAATTCGACGTCGGCCTTCGTGAGTTGCGTCAGTGGCTCGGCGATCCGTGAAAATTCCTTGACGAAACGTCTGTAATAGGCGCACAAGCCGAGAAAACGGCGTACGGCCTTCTTGTCGGTGGGCGTCGGGAAGTCAGCGATGGCAGCTGTTTTCCGCGGTTCCGGGCGAACACCATCCTTGCTGATCACATGACCCAAGAACAAGAGCTCCTCGTACGCGAAGCGGCACTTTTCAGGCTTCAAAGTGAGTCCGGAGGTCTTGATTGCTTGAAGTACAGCTTCAAGGCGCCGAAGGTGTTCGTCGAAGTTTGAGGAAAACACAACGACGTCGTCCAAGTACACGAGGCACGTCTGCCACTTCAAGCCGGCCAGTACTGTATCCATAACCCGTTGAAAAGTCGCAGGTGCCGAGCAAAGACCAAAAGGCATGACCTTGAACTCAAACAGGCCGTCTGGCGTTATAAAGGCAGTCTTTTCTCGGTCTCTCTCGTCGACTTCTATTTGCCAGTAACCGGTCTTGAGGTCCATCGACGAAAAGTACTTTGCGTTGTGTAATTGATCCAGGGTGTCGTCAATCCGGGGAAGGGGATACACGTCCTTCTTCGTGACTTTGTTCAGGCGACGATAATCGACGCAAAAACGGAGAGTCCCATCCTTCTTCTTCACTAGCACCACGGGGGATGCCCACAGACTCTTCGACGGCTGAATGATGTCGTCGCGTAGCATTTCGTCGACCTGTTTCTTCACGGCGTCCCGTTCCCGCGTCGAAACCCGGTAGGGACTCTGACGGAGTGGTCGAGCATTTTCTTCTGTTATGATGCGGTGCTTAGCAAGGGGCGTTTGTCGGACCCGCGATGACGACGAGAAACAGTCCTTGTTTTTCTGCAGAAGGCATCGAAGCTGTTGCTGTTGGCGAGCGGGAAGATTTGGGTTTACGTCGAAGGGTGGCTCAGCTGTTGGGGTAGTCGTCGTAGCTTCGTCGTAATCCGAAAAGGCAAATGCATCGCTCACGGCCAAGATTTCCTCAATGTATGCAATCGTCGTGCCCCTGCTCAGGTGTCTGTATTCTTGGCTGAAGTTCGTTAGCATCACGCTTCCTTTTCCTTCGTGCAACCGAGCAATGCCCCTTGCAACGCAGATGTCACGGTCTAGGAGCAAACGCTGATCGCTCTCGATGACACCTTCGATGTCTTCAGCTTTTTCGGTGCTGACGGGCAATATGACGCTGGAGCGAGGCGGGATGGTAACTTGATCCTCGAGCACGTTCAGGGCATGGTGACATGGATTCGTATCCGGCGGTGTCGTTTTGTCCGACGATAGGGTTATCGACTTGGTTTTTAAGTCAGTGACGGCGCCATGATGGTTTAAGAAATCCATGCCAAGTATGACGTCCCTGGAGCAGTGTTGCAAGATTACGAAACTCGCAGGATACGTGCGATTATTGATTGTTACTCTTGCTGTGCAGACTCCAGACGGCGATATTAGATGGCCTCCAGCGGTACGGATTTCGGGGCCTTCCCAAGCAGTCTTAACTTTCTTCAACTTCGTGGCGAAAGGCCCACTGAGGACGCAATAGTCGGCTCCAGTGTCGACGAGAGCGGTGACGTTGTGGCCGTCAATGAGAACGTCGAGGTCGCTAGTTCGTCGTCTTGCGTTGCGGTTGGGTCGCGGCTTCGGGTCACGGCTGCGTCGGTTTGTTCCGCTGCTTCGACGTGGCGTCGTCAGGTCTTCCTCAGGCCGTGAAGTTTCGACGTTAGGGCTTCGCTCGGTCGTCGGCGGCGGAGGATCTTCGGTAATTCGTCGTACAGCAACCGCACCTCCATCGATTGCTGCCCTTAGTTTCCCGGATACGGGCTAGGCGACCGGCCCCGATTTGGGCCAGTGTATTGCCGGCGGTGCGGTGACATGTAGCGGCCCGGCGAAGGCGAGTGGGAAGGTCGTCGTTCTTGCCACTGTGTTGCGGTGAGGTAGTCGTCGATGTCGCGAGGCCGTTCGCCTGGTTGTGGGCGCGGCGCGTTGACGGCGAATTCTCGAAGCCCCATCTGTCGGTACTGACAGCGGCGGTACGTGTGGCCGGCCTCCCCGCAGTGGTAGCAGAGCGGGCGGTTGTCAGGGGCGCGCCAAACATCGGTCTTCCTTAGCGTGTATCGCTGGCCGGCTGGTGGGCGGTATGACGTCGGTGGCGGCGGTGGTGGTGCCTGACGGCGGGGGGGGGGAGGTGATTCTTAAAAGGAAGAAGGAAATGAAAATGGAAATTGGGTGTGTAGTGCACGATAACTGTCTCTCAAGTGAGGACACCTCAACCGATACACTCACGGGGGATTGGGGATTAAAGGGACAGTGAGAGTGAAAAGAGTATGGTAAAAGAAGAAAAAGAAAGGTATGAGTGAAAAAAAAAACAGTGAGGGTGTGGGGGGGCAGGAGAACGGGCGTCCGAGTCACCGTGGTGAGCGGCTAGAAAATTCGTTCGACTAGGCCGGCATCCTCGAGAAAAGCTAGTAGGGCCGCAAGGGCTGATCGGCGACGGTGTACGTGGCCGGTGGGATGGAGCAAGTCCTGTAGGGTCGCACACGGCAGTCCGACGAGGCGGTACTTCATGGCGAGCTGCTTCCGCGCAGTGTTGAGAGACGGACAGTCAAACAATAGGTGGCACAGGGTTTCGATCGCGCCGCAATCGGTGCAGTTCGGTGCAGCGGCGCCGCGAAGACGATGCCTGCGTTCCGCGGGCCACACAGAACCGGTCCTCAGGGCAAGAAGAAGCGCGCGCTCGCGGCGAGTGAAACCAGTGGCTGGGATGGGAGGAGGGGGGTGTCCGGAGGCGACCCGTGCGTCAGGATGCTCGCGCACCAGCTCCCGGCGAAGGTTGTTGCGTGCCGAGTCGAACGAGCTGGCGTAATCCGTCAGCGAAGTCTCGGCGGAGTGTGCTCGTTTTGCGAGTTCGTCTGCAGCCTCGTTGCCCGCGATGCCGACGTGTGAAGGGAGCCACTGAAGGACCACATCACAGCCTCGTTCCTGGAGGGCCAGCAGGCTGAGAGCGGCACGCTGAGCAAGAAGGGGGCCTCGTTCCTCCCTCGCGAGCTGGCGGAGTGCAGGTTTCGAGTCGCAGAAGATTGCTGCGCTCGTGACGGCCGGCGAATTGCGCAGGAGGTCTGCAGCCAGCTGGAGCCCGACTAGCTCAGCTGTTGTTGAGGATGCACAGTATCGCAAGCGGCACTGTCGTTCCGAGCTGAGCTGAGGGGCTATGCAGGCGGCCGCGGCTGAGCGATCCTGCAGGACGGACCCATCGGTGAACACCTGCGTCCTCCCGGCCAGGTCCTCATACATCCGCGCCGCGGCCTCCTGAGCAATGGCACTGATGGGGGTGTGGCGTTTGGATCGAATGCCCGGCAGGTGCAAGTTCACTCGAAGGGGCACTCGACGTTGAGGGGGTGGCCAGCGCGAAAGGCGTGCGGGGTCGTCAGCCACAACACCGTCGTACACGTCGATAAGTTGGCCGACACGTGAGTTTGGCACAGCACGTAACCGCGAGAGGAGGGGACCTGCATCAGGCGCTCGGTGGAGACGCTGCAAGTGGCACAATGCGCGCAGGTCCGCCGTGAGCGACGCAGGCCACGCACGAGCCTCCGCGAGGGTCTCGGCCACACGAGAGCCACGAGGCATTCCGTGACACATGCGGATGACTCGGCGGTGGTCCTGGTCAATCAGTCGCCACTGTGGCGCCTGGAGTTTGCAGATCGGCAGTGCGTAGTGGATGGCAGACAGAGCCATCGCCTCGTAGATGGTGCAGGCGAAGGCAGCGGGGCAGCCGTTGCCGCCTGCGAGTAGTTGGCGCACGGCCGATTCCACGCGACGCGTCGTCTGTCGTACACGTCGCACCGCCGGGAACCATCGGAGGCGATTGTCTATCGTCAGGCCGAGGTAGCGGACGTTGCTACTCCAAACAATTGGTGCACCATACAGCTGAAGGCACGGAAGACGTCGTCGGGCTTCAGCACGAGGGTGGACGACGAGGGCCTCGGTTTTCGGCGCCGAGATCGCGAGTCCGATGTTTCTCACGAAGGCGGCCACACATTGGAGGGCCTCCTGCATGCAAGCGCGCACCACCGAGCACTTTCGGGTCGGACCACGCACATACAATGCGACGTCATCAGCGTACACCACTGCGCGAACAGGGAACACAGCCGTTTCTGGTAGGCACTTGACGAGCGGCGCGAGCACCAGATTAAACAAAAACGGGCTGAGGACGCTGCCTTGTGGGACGCCACAGCTGACAGATCGCGGCGCACTTGTCGCCCCGCCCACGCGCACAGTAAACGTTCGGTCAGTGAGGAAGGCCTGAACGTAGTTCAAGAGTTTGCCCTCAACACCTAGCGCGCGCACAGCACTGATGATAGACGAGTGGGGGAGCGAGTCGAATGCCGACTTTATGTCAAGGAGGAGTAGGATGGCCATTTCTCCATCGTGAAGGGCCTGCTCGAGGGTGCTCACGACTGCAGCAATGCAGTCGATGGTCGCGCGATGTGGCCGGAATCCACACTGCTCTGGTGGGAAAGCGTTGCGCACCTCCGCGATCCACTGTAGCCGGTAAAGAGCCATCTCCTCCATAGTTTTGCCCGCCACAGAAGTGAGAGAGATGGGCCTGTATGACGTCACCGATCGCGGCGGTTTGCCTTGTTTGAGGACAGGAATCACAGTCGCGGAACGCCATTCTTCCGGGAGGACAGCACTGGAGAAAACTCTGTTGAATGCATCCAACAAGAGTGGGCGCTGGGAGGCATCCAGGTTTCTCAACAGCTGATGAGTGATTTTGTCCGCTCCAGGGGCGCTGCGCTTGCGCTTTCTGAGGAGAACCCGTTCCAGTTCATAGAGGGAGAAGTCCTCCTTGCAGAGAGAGCGAATGTCAGCTGACGTGATGGGATCCACGGGAGGGAGCGGGGGTGCGGCGTTTGTCGTGACACCGCCAGCGCTCCCCGCTCTAGGAGGGGAAGGAGGCGCGAAAGAGGCGGCAAGCAGTTCAGCAAGCTCCCTTTCAGTGATGCCCTGCGCAACGGCTATGGCGAGCACTGGGTAGCGCGACACTTTCGGGTTTATCAGGACGCGCATGATGTGCCAGCCGCGGCGACGTCCTCGTGGATCACTCAGAGAGGAACAGACGCCCGTCCAGCTGCGGTCGCGTAGCCGCTGGGCGTGCCGCCGGCACACAGCGTCGAGTCGGTTGTACTCTGTCCATGCGCCGGGGGCCGAGGAGCGCAGCGCCCGCCGCTGTGCTCGCTGGCGAACTGCGCGGAGGTTGAGCAGCTTGATGTCTGGGCAGGGTGTGCCGGCGGGAACAACACAGCGCGTTGTGGCACGCTCAGCACAGTCCGCGATGCGCGAAAAGAAATCATCACTGCTCTGCACGCTCGCGCACAGGTCACGGAAAAGTGGCCACCGTACAACACTGTATTCACGAACAGCACCACGGCTGGGGTGGCACGGGAGGAGTGTGATCGGGTAGTGATCAGAACCAGCAGTGTCAGCGTGGCGTTTCCACTCGTAGGAGCAGCGTTCTGACACCAGCGCCAGGTCAATCACTGTCGAGGCCGCACTGCGACGGATGAAGGTGGGTTCTCCGGAGTTTAGTACGAGGAGTCCCACCGAACTGATCGCGTCGCATAGGTCCCTACCGCGCGCATCCGTGGTACGGCAACCCCAGCTGACGTGGTGCGCGTTGAAGTCTCCACACAGTACGTGGTCACGCGCAAGCACGGTGACAAGGCGCGGCACAAACGCGCAGCTGGCCGCGACGACTGGGCGCACATAAACACTCGCGACAGAAGTGTCCACGCCGTCCACACGGACCGTGGCAGCAACGCACTCACTCGTCGCACAGCATAGATGTTCTGTGGGGACAAGCGCATGAGCGAGTGTGTCACGAATGTACAAACCGGCGCGCGGCTTCCCGGGCGGGTGGGCGGTGTCACAGCACGGCGCATTATTGCACTCAGCGAGCGCACACTGCGTGGAACTGCTGTAGCCGATGTAGCCGGGCAGCGAAACATCCTCCACGCGAACATACGTCTCCTGCAAAGCAAGGACGTCGTAGTCGCGCAGGGGAAGGATCGCTGCGAGCTCTGCTTGTCGGCGACGCAGAGAACGGCAGTTCCACTGCAGTATGCGTGGCCTAGACTCGTGTCGATCACTCGCCATCATTTGTTAACGCAAGGTGGGTGGCCAGCGCTGCAGCACAGAGCGGGCGAACGGGGCAGCCGAGAGGGAGAAAATCCATAGCGGCTGTCAGCGCTGCCGAGAGCACAGCGATCACAGAGTTTCTCTTGTCTGTGGCGGTTTGTGAGCTCTTTGCAGACGGAAGACCAGCGGCCGCCGCGTACGAAAAGTTCTCGCAAACCAGGGGGTGGGCACGGGACATGGTAGAGCCGGGTGTTGCTGGGTCTCCTGTATTCTGTCCACGCGCGATAGCGAGCGCCTCACGGCGCGAGATTGGGAGCGACGATTCGGCGCGCACTTCCAACAAGCGCCGCTCTTCCTGCCAACGAGGGCAGCGGGGCTCGGTAGCAGGGTGAGCTGCGCCACAATAGAAGCACCTCGCCTTCTTCGCGGTGCACTCACCGAGGGAGTGCGGTCCGCCACAACGCACACATCGCCGCTCAGACGTGCACGTTACGTCCGTGTGCCCATAGCGTCCGCAGAGCTCACACTGGGTTGGTCGTGGACGGCGAGCACGCACGGGCCGGCGCTGTTTGAAAAGTTCCACATCAGGGGGAGCCTTGTTGCCGGCGAAGCGCACAATAACGTGGCGACCAGAGCGAGAGCACTGAAGGACAGGCAACCGTGACGCGATGTTGGCGCGGATGGAATCCTCGTCTAGCGCGGGGTCGACGTTATAGATGACGCCGCTGCAGGTGTTCGTCGACGCCTGCTTCGCGCGCACAGCAATGCCGCAGATGTCAGCCACAGCGAGCAGGGGGTCGAGTGGAGTTCCGGCGGTGACGTCGACCGCGACGACGTTGCGACCGAAATTTACGCGGACGCGACTGACGCCCTCCAGAGGAGCCAAACAGGAGGAGATGGCTTCCTGTGTGGCTGTTCGGAAAGTTTCTCTCCTCACAGCCGGTCTGTAGAGTACCGTCTCCAGCTGGGTGCCGGGGCTTGTGTGCCGTGGGGGCCGGGGGCGTGGGTCGCTGGCAGCGGGCTTCTCAGCACGCTGAGACCGACGCCCGGTGTTGATGGGAACACTTGGTGCGCAAAGCTCTGTAGCGCTCGGGGCTCCAGTGGGGGAGAGGGCGGGGAAATCTTCAGCCGTCAGCTGTCCCAGCACGCGGCTGGCGCGAGGGAGTGGGGAGGAGGGCACGCCATTCAGGGGCTCCTTTCCCTCAAGAATGGGCAATGGCTCGCCTGACCTTGCTGTGCACGTGTGAGCGGGAGCTGGGTTCCCTGGAGTCAGCTGTGCTTCCTCCGTGACGTCAGCAAAGGGGGAAAGGGGCCTGGTGGGCGCTCGTGTGGCTTCATTCCACGAAGCTGATGAGGCAGTGATTTCTTCGCTCCCCCCTGCGATGGGAGGGGGAGGGTTCTTGTTTGACAAGGGGCATTGTCCCTCCTGGTTCCCCTCTGGAATGCCAATGCGGTCGTTACCCTCCTGATCCACCGTGACTTGCTCGCTGGAATCTGCCTCGGCGTTAAAATGGCCGACTTGGGAGGGAGGACGAGCCAAGATGGCAGCAGCGTCTTTCTCGACTGTGGAGGGAACGGCGCCCGTGGAGTTGAAGGGGCCGGGGCTGGATGGCGGTTCGGGCGCCTGGTTTGTGGAGCCTGGCACAACAGTGGCGGGTCGTTTGTACCTGCGTGGCTGAGCAAGACTCTTGCGAACCTTGCGAACTGCTGGGGCGGCGCGGCGTCTTGACGTGGGCGAGGAGGGGGGGTGTTGCGTCGGGCTGCAGCAGCATAGTTCATGGCTTGCGGCTGGGGCAGTGGTGGTTCAAGGTTGCCCAGCGACTGCTGGATTTCTGATCGAACGACCTCTGCGATCGAGTCCACTTGAGGCTGTGGTGAGGGTAATAGCTTGCGCAGTTCCTCCCGAACGATCGCTCGGATCGTTTCGCGCAGGTCGTCGGAGGCGAGGGCATGAACATCTGGGCTGTCTTCAATCGTACGGCGATTGTACTGGCGGGTTCGTATTTCCATCGTCTTCTCAATCGTCGTCACTTCTGAGACGAATTCTTGGACTGTCGAAGGTGGGTTCCGCATCAGACCAGCGAAGAGCTCTTGCTTTACCCCTCGCATGAGGAAGCGGACTTTCTTGTCCTCGGGCATGGCAGGGTCAGCGTGGCGAAATAGCCGGGTCATTTCCTCTGCAAAGATGGCCACGCTTTCATTTGGAAGTTGGACCCGTGTCTCCAGCAAGGCTGCGGCCCTTTCCTTTCGGACAACGCTTGTGAACGTCTCCAGGAAAGCGCTGCGAAAGGCGTCCCAGGTTCGAAGAGTGGACTCCCGATTCTCGAACCAGGTCCTTGCTGCATCTTCCAGGTAAAAGTAGACGTGGCGCAACTTGTCCTCGGAATCCCAGTAGTTGAACGCTGAGACCCTTTCGAAGGTCTCGAGCCAGGTTTCCGGGTCTTCGAATGACGACCCGCGGAAAGTTGGCGGCTCCTTGGGCTGCCGGAGAAGTATCGGCGCAGGCTGCACAGGGTCGGTCATCGTCGCTGCGGTCGGTGTTGGGACCTGGGGCTGCCTGGTGTTTTCGGGAAGGAGCCCGTACTCTGGCTGCAGTCCCTTCTGCCTGTGGCTTGTTCGACGATCCGGGTTTTCTTTGCCGTCGTCCTCCTCGCGGCTTGGGCTTGGGTCAGCGCTTCGCGGGGGCGTCCGGATCATGGAAGAAGCAGCACCTCCACCAGATGTCACGTGGTCGTGATGTCGACGAACACAGCAGTCGGCGTTTGTAGGATGAAACTGTTTATTTGGCCGAACTTGTGGCCGGAAAATGAGAACCAGAACTACAGCAATGCACGCTGTACATACAATGATAGCGGCGAACAGGGCGTCGTCCGTCGATCAACTGACAAGCGGTGAAGCGCGTCGGTATTTAAACATGTGCCGTCGAATATTCCAGCGTTATCGCTGGCTGTCGTGCAAATTCTAGAATAAGCTCGAGTGTGCGCGTCTTGCGCGCAATCTTAACAAAACGATCTACAATGATCGCGAAGGTTCTCGAACAACGAGGCGCGGTTCGCGCTAAGCGTTGCTGACAGTCTTTGTGGCCGAAAACCGAATACAGCAAAAGTGATAAAGAAACGCACGTGGCAATATATTCCGGGAGAGCACGGAATATTATTTACCTCTCCATAACGTTGCCTTGACGTATCAGTAAACTAGATTGGAATGTGAATAATCAAACGGCAGCAGAAATGGAGCAGACAGTTAAAAGTAAGAATGAAGCCGAGATATTATTTTGGTAGTACCTTAGAAAGCACATTGACGCAAACAAACAGGAAAGCAAAATACAGAGACCTAGGTAATGTATGATATTCAAGAGAAGAAAGAACTTACGATTTTAAAAACTAACATTGTGAATAAAGATAGCCATAAAACAAGATACGGTACGCCAAGGTATGTTCTGTTAGGTAAATATTTATACTATTAGGTAGCATCGGTATCGATGCTATAGGCGGCAGCACCATCGCTACGTTTGTGTGGATGTGTCGTCCGCGCGCTGTGTGTAAGTATACGAAGCTGCTGTTTCAATGTCGCCATTCTGCACTCCGTAGCTGTAGAAAACGTTTCCATTTCCAAGGAGAGGTATTGTTCGGTTCCGCAATGCCGCACACATTGCACAGAGCCATAGATAAGCTTTCATTCCTAGCCAGCGACGCGCAACATCGCCGAGAGTGCCTTGTCAGCTGTCGCAATGGCAAGGCGCCTTACGATGATGAGCAGCGAGCATTTCGATCTCGGTGGGTTTGAGCATTCGCCGACCAAAGGTGGTGTTACTCCGTCAAATACGATAACAGGATTCTCAGTCTTAGTCTGTAATCTGCGCGTTAATGTTTCTTGCATGCGTAGTTGCTGCGCACTACGTGCGTGAACACAGTTGCTGTTCGCGAAAGATAGTGGCGGCTTGGCCAGGGCTGCCAGTCGTGATAGGCTTAGGCTTTTGTGTTATTCTGCAAGTAATTGCATCGAGTCTGCAATCCTGCTGTTCCCGCTGCATTCTTCATGCGGCACATTCGCAGTGCAAGGCTTGTTCGAGCTGGCTGCAAGTTCTTTTAAACGAGCGCCACCGAGCCTTACTGTAGTTTTCCGTGGCGTGTACTTAGATACGAGAAGCGTTCTGAGTGTTTCGAAGTATACATAATGAGCAACGAAGCTCGTCCAGTTTGTGCATGAACTCGTACAAAGCGAGAATTGTCGTTTCATGAGCCGGAAACAGACGGACCATGAAAGATATGAATGAGCATGCGCGAGCGAGATTGTCGCCACTACTACAGTTGATATATTAAATGCGAAACATTTCTTAGCGAAGTTTTCGCACTTTGAGCGTTTCCGTTTACCTATATACCTATACATCTATTTACCCGCCTACGTCTGGGTGCTCTCATAATCGCCTCCTTAACACGATGTAGACCAAAATTGGCATGGGAGGGTAAACGGATTTGACGAATATGGCTGTCGGGTCATGACATGAATAAAGTGAAAATCACGCCACATGTGTCGTCAAACCCTTTCCTCCAGGCACGTGTGGCACATACCCGGTTACCACGCGCCGAGGTGTAGGGGTATGGGCCACAGGTTATTGACAGTTTATATCTGCCAAAGAACGGCAGGAGCTGGCATTGGTGATTTGAATGCGAGAGCGTTAAGAAAAACCGACATCGGCAGTGTTGACCCGATGAATGCAAAGAATAAAAACTAGGATCCCAGCAGGAATCGAACAAGTATTTCACGTGGTAATCAGGTATTCTGCATCTAAGCCACGTACGCCGGGTCTATAAACTGGTTTGGAAAAACAGTCTATGCAGGCGTAATGTCGGTGCAACGTCAGTTGTGGTTGTGATGCTGGCTATCTAATTTTACAAGAAAGCAATAAACGCTGCCTATGTACTCCTACGATACAGGCATCATATCAGAATAACATCTGTGGTTCCAGTGTTGGCTCCGCTTTTATAGCAGTCTAATAAACATTACATCTGTATTCGTATGATTCAGCAAGCTATATTTTAAGCATTGCCTGATCCCGGAGGAATACAATAAAGGGACTGTCTACCGTCTTTCATCGCTTTTCTGTTATGTATCGCAATAGAAAGTGTACTGTCTGAAGTGTCCCACCTTGCAGCGGTTTCTCTGGAAAGTCAGTAGATAATTTTAAAACACAATTTTTCAATCTGCGTTCGGTGTTCTTCCATTGGCGTGAAACATGCCCACAACACTGGTTGGTGACGCGATAAAAAGATTCTAGTGTCGGTAACAAATAAAACCGAAAGCACATAAGATTTCTTTAGGGTTACTTTATTTTCGCTGAATACTAATGTAATGAATGTAACAGTCGTTTTCAGTGCGCTAGCGGTTAAATGAAGCCTTATTATATAATTAAAAAACCCTTGTTTTGCTGTAAGCGCAGTCTATGCGTTTATTTTAGCGCTGCTGCCGCAATCAAAGCCAAGTTGATTCAACAAAAAGAGGCAATAAATGCACGCCTTCACAGCGCAGCACATGTAAGACATCCTAACAACAATATAGCGGCACAGTACTACCAGCGTGGAGGGCCACATGGCATAGCGCATTAGTTGAAGCAGACGAAATCGAAGACAACGCCGCAAGCAGCGCCACCGGGCGCCTTTTTAGATGCGTGAGAAAAAAAAAGTCAAATGGGAGAAATTACAAATTCGCATAAATTCAAACAAAGATAAATGTCACGTGCAACCGGCAACGCGAACAAGCATCAAATACAGGCAAAATTCAAACGCTTAAACAGATCCCACGCATTGTGGGAATCGATGTAATGCGAAGCAGCCAGCAAAGAGCTGCATACATCGTCTTGTATGTCACTGAGGAAAATGCGTGTCATGGTTTTCATGTTAACTCCTATTATTTATGTTCGTGACACAGTAACGACGCGCAATACCAACTTCGGGGTTGATCAAGCTAGAGAAACGGCCGCCAGCGCCCCATGAGCGTGGCACGCAAGTCATGCTGTACATGACATGCGAGTCATGATTGTCATGTTAACTCGTGTTTTTATGTTCGTCACACAGTCACGTCACAAGATACCAGTTTTGGTGTATATAAATCTAGCGAAACCGCCGCCAGCGCCCCATGAGCGTGGCACGTAAGTCATGCTGTACATGACATGCGTGTCATGATTTTCATGTTAACTCGCGTTATTTGTGTTCGTTACACAGTCACGTCACAAGATACCGATTTTGGTGTATATAAATCTAGCGAAACCGCCGCCAGCGCCCCATGAGCGTGGCACGTAAGTCATGATGTACATGACATGCGTGTCATGATTTTCATGTTAACTCGTGTTTTTATGTTCGCCACACAGTCACGTCGCGCAATACCAATTTCGGGGTAGAGCAAGCTAGCGAAACGGCCGCCAGCGCTCCATGAGCGTGGCACGGAAGTCATGCTGTACATGACATGCGTGTCATGATTTTCATATGAACTCGAGTTTTTATGTTCGTCATACAGTCACGTCGCGCAATACCAATTTCGGGGTAGATCAAGCTAGCGAAACTGCCGCCAGCGCCCCATGAGCGTGCCACGTAAGTCATGCTGTACATGACATGCGTGTCATGAGTTTCATGTTATCTCGTGTTATTTATGTTCGTTACACGGTCACGTCGCAAGATACCAATTTTGGTGTATATAAAGCTAGCGAAACGGCCGCCAGCGCCCCATGAGCGTGGCACGTAAGTCATGATGTACATGACGTGCGTGTCATGATTCTCATGTTAACTCGTGTTTTTATTTTCGTCACACAATCACGTCGCGCAATACCAATTTCGTGGTAGATCAAGCGAGCGAAACGGCAGCCAGCGCTCCATGAGCGTGGCACGGAAGTCATGCTGTACATGACATGCGTGTCATGATTTTCATGTGAACTCGAGTTTTTATGTTCGTCATACAGTCACGTCGCGCAATACCAATTTCGGGGTAGATCAAGCTAGCGAAACTGCCGCCAGCGCCCCATGAGCGTGCCACGTAAGTCATGCTGTACATGACATGCGTGTCATGATTTTCATGTTATCTCGTGTTATTTATGTTCGTTACACGGTCACGTCGCAAGATACCAATTTTGGTGTATATAAAGCTAGCGAAACGGCCGCCAGCGCACCATGAGCGTGGCACGTAAGTCATGCTGTGCATGACATGCGTGTCATGATTTTTATGTTAACTCGTGTTATTTATGTTCGTCACACAGTCACGTCGCAAGATACCAATTTTGGTGTATATCAAACTAGCGAAACGGCCGCCAGCGCACCATGAGTGTAGCATGTAAATCATGCTGTACATGACATGCGTGTCACGATTTTCATGTTATGACTTGTCATTTATGTTCGTCATACAGTCATGTTACGCCATACCAATTTTGGTGCACATTCGATGAACCAAGCGACCAGGAGAGCACAAAGTCGTAGGCGGCTAGATAGATAGATAGATAGATAGATAGATAGATAGATAGATAGATAGATAGATAGATAGATAGATAGATAGATAGATAGATAGATAGATAGATAGATAGATAGATAGATAGATAGGTACGCTCAAAGTCGCAGAAGTTCGCTAAGAAATGCTTCGCATTGAAAAGCAAGATTTACTCTCTGGCGCAAACCAAAGCTGCCTCAAGTGCATAAAACACAATTTCATGTTATGCATATTTGTTTTAAAGCAAAATGAGTGTACCTGCGAGGATTTCTTGTCCTACAGGTATATTGACCACATCGCTGTTGGGTAAGGCTAGCGGTGATTCTTTCACGATTTTCAACATTAAATTAAAAATATATTTCCTTTTTTATGGGGCAAAAGCGTGCTCGTTGCCGCCGATGTGAAAACGATCTTCTCATTTTCGCCACAATTAGATATTTTTTCCCGAGCGGTAGCCGGTCCCTTTAACAAAAGTTACGTATGATGTTCACATGATTGCACCATAAAGTGCACTTGTATATATAGTTTCGATAATACTAGAGTATGTGCCATAATGTGAGGGCTGACGTTACGTCGCACCATAAGTTACCCTTCAAACGCCAGTGTGGTCGACATGCCTAGTAAGCCCACGATGTTCACACAGCTACTACACTTAAAAATGAATGCACTTACAAAAACACGTCGATCCATCTTGTAACGCTTGGCTCAAAGCCATAAAATACAGGTATAAGTACTCACTGACTGCTTCTCATGAAAGCGATTCCCACAACGCGTGGGATCTGCCGAATGTTTATAATTCTTTTTGTTGCCTCACTGCAACATCATCTTGTTGAAACTATAAAAAAAGCAGTCACGTTTGATATGTAGTTCCAGCGTTAATGTCTACGCGATGCTTCTTTCCAACCTGCACATTTAACTATCCAGGGAGTGCTGCGTACATGGATAAAGAATGTAAGCAGCCACAAGGTAACGTGGCCAATCAGGCTGTCATGCGGCGCATGTTTAGTAGGACGCGCAAACATTACGCAAGGCAAAAAAGAAAAAAAAGAAGAGCGCGTAAACAAGAGGAGGAGTGCTGCGGTTTATTTCCCCAACTTCACACTACTGGAGGGAACGAAGTATCGAAGTGACGTAGTCGCATCGAGATTACGTTTAAAAATAAACCCCTTTATAGAGGGAAAGAAAGCACAACAGTTTCGGAAAATATACGTAGTGCTCGTAAGGACGGTATAATTGGATCTAGTTGGTTGCCCATTATTCCGTCGAGAACAGCTTATAGACAAGAGACGACCAAGTGTGAAAAGACAGACAAGCGCTGACTTCTGAGTACCTTTAATTGTCAAATGGCGCACACTTATAGCGCTAACATCATAAAAAAGTCACAGTTTCGCCGCAAGGGCGAAGCAGTGAATGCCATGGCAAGAAATCGAAATGTCACACGAAGAACCAGAAGCAGCTCGACACTTGCAGCGTGCCACTGAAGCACAAAGAAGGACGCCTTAAATGAACGCACAGGCATGCTGAGGGCAAGCGTGAACTAACAACTGCCACAGTTGTTACGCCTACGTGCTTGAGCAACACGCTGCAAGTGTCGACAATGGAGAATCAGACGCTTGCTTGCTTGCTTGACCCTTAATTCTTGGCCCTTACCGACTACGGGGGATTCGCCATGAAACCGGCGGTTAAGTGGGGAAACTTATAATTTAGATGCTCTTAGATATTTCTTCTTCTTTTAAACTGCGCGCATGGAGTGACCCTCTGCGTCTCCTACCACAGGGGGCGTCTGATGCAGGGTGTGCCCTGTGTTCTTTGTCTTTTTTTTTTCCTTCCACATCCCGAGTGGGTACCGAAAATGGCCACTTTGTCGAGCGAGTCTTAAGGGCAGTATTCGAAATGAAAGAAAACTAGGAGCGTTGCGTGATAAAAAAACACGCTCACGCTCCTCCGAGATTTGCTTACCACCAGCGGTACATGGTGTATATAAATAGCTCGCCGTTATTTCGCCGGCGCATACATGGCGTGTGGCTGATTTGTCTAACGCAGCGCGCTGGGCAGCGAAGGGTTGCTGGTTCGAATCCGTGGTCGGGTACTTCAGAATTTTATTGTTATGCTTTAATGTTTATTTTCGCCTTTATACATATATATATATATATATATATATATATATATATATATATATATACATATCTGGGACATGACGGCGACGGCAAAAATCAGCCGAGAGTGTCCATATAATTGCTATCGCAATAGAGCTCAGTTACAACATGTGCAGAAGCACTTTTTTTAAAGGAGCGCTTTATGTATATTGATCACCAATGCTGTCTGTCAAGTCATCTTCAATTATCTCTGTTGTATAACATGTTCCTGGCCTCTTGTGGTGACAGAACATGAGCCAGTTATGAGCTACATTGCCTTGTTTGGACTCTTCTGCGTTGTTCTTAAGTTCAGATAGTTTTGAATTAAGACCCCTGCCTATTCGTTCTACTGACTTACTCTTAATTCTGACTCACTCCTCATTTTCATCGTAGAATGTTTATAGAGGCACAACGGCAAGCCCAGTGAAACACTGCCACTACTGTTTTTATTCGCATTTTTTTTTTCAAAGTATTTAACATTGTAGCTCTTCGATGGGAACTCGGTGAATTCTGCGGTGCATCCACTGCTCCGGCGAAGAGCATGTGGCGAAAATTTGTTCATTGGGAATCTGCAGCAGCACGCGCATCCCACAGTCGCATGGGATCATACCTGCAGGAGAACAAACAGTGTGTTACAGACATACGCTGCGATAATTCTATAGCATCAACAAGGTACCGCTCTAGTTAGGTATATTTAGGCATGCTGGTGCTGATGGCAAAGCTGAAACCTAAATGCGCAGTATATTTGCACGCCAATGAGTGCGCATAACTTAGCTCTAACGATTGATCGTATGTAGGTTCTGCTTGATTATTGATTATTCACATGTCATATCATTATGCCCGTTCAACATTATTAGTCATTCCATGCTGCACTCACATGAAATATATCAGAAGGATATGTTTGGCTTGAAAGAATGATTTCTTCTTGGGCCAGAAAGCCTCTTGCACATCAAGAGTGATTTTTCCTGCCTTCAATTACTGCTATAATCAATATGCACTACTTACAGGTAACCTTCTATTAAAGTTAAAGGAGCCAAAGAACACATGACAGATGTGCGCGAAAAAAAAGAGTTAATGTAGCTAACACTTTTGTTACCTGACGAATGCTGTTACTGTTATGGCATGCAGGTATATATTACATATGACAATTGAGGCAAAAGTTACGTGTCGAAAAATCCATATTAGAAACGTCTCTCATCCATACAGGAGCAATCTTCATCTATATATCTTGCTTTACCTACGTTATTGTCGTTTGCCCGGTATTTCCAGGTCAAGGAGGATTTGCGCTAGCAGCATGACTTACATTATTTCTAGAAACGTAGTGAGCCCACAGTTTTAGCGTAGGAAAATCCACACAATGGTTATTGTGTTGTGGCAGCAGAGCGCAACACATACTTCCTTTTATCATGGAGTGTAAAGAAGTAAGGCATCTCTCTCGATGCCGCGCCCCAGTCCATCTTAGGTTAACCTAAACCGTCTTTACTCGAGTCCATCGAGAATAACTGAAGGGATATACATGACACAAGTATTCCAAATTTGAATACAAACTTTCGTCCTTTCTCTTCACTGCTGAGAAACGTCTTTCTAGGGGCGATCCCCAGCGTAACTTCCGAGTGGGAAAGTTGGACGTTCAACGAGAATGGTTGGTTTAAAAATTAAGCTCCCTAGGATACCTTCATAATATTGCTTCCGTCAAGTGCCTCGATAGCGTTCACTGCGGCTACCATGCGTGGTTGTCAAGTCAAGTGCTCGTTCTTTAACGTCCCCTAACTAACAGTTTGTTCTTCTCACACCACGTGCGACAACCATCACGAACGCTACACCTCACTTCTTGAATTAGACGAGTGGTATGTTCTATACGGCATGTGTCGCACACCCACTCGGCGTGCACCTGCGCCAGTTTGTGGAATGCAGCGTTCGTGAGACCGTGCAGATGCAGTATAACCACTGCACCCGTTCTGCCACACAAGATCCGCCGGTCGTTGTCCTAATCCTCCTCGCGGCACACGCCGCAGGCATATGGGGGGGGGGGCAGCGTGTTCGGGTTCATCCCACTGAACATGAAAGGCCGATCAGTTGCGTACACGTTAGCGGAGGGCATGTTAGTCGGCACCCGGTGGGCGGCTTCCCGGCGGTAAATCACACAGCCTCTCACTGGTGTCATCACGGGAGGTGTGATGTTACGTTTGGCTCTGGAATCATCTTGGCAGGCGTCATTTGGCATGCGCCTGTCGACCAGGTGTTCTCACCGCTATCTGCGCTTGGACGGGGGCTCTGAAACTCGCATTTTCCTGGGAGGCGTCTACACACCCGTGGAGCGTGTGGTCGAGTGAGCAAGACATCCCATCGTGGTGGAGTTACGAGGAACCGGGCGCGGTATCCGCAACGTGGGGTGGAGCCATAGAGAGTTTCACATCGAACCAAGGCATGTCTTCACCTGAACGCAGACATAAACGTTTGCAAAGGTTCGAGACAGCTGCCGCCATCTCCTCCGAAGTCAACATCTCCCCCCCCCCTGTCGTACCGAATCGGCTCTTCGAGGCGTGAGACGGGTACGACCTCATTGTGTGGTTCGCTTGTGAAACCCATTGGACATCTCGACCATGCTCCTCATCAACGGATGTATCGAGTGGTGTATTTCACCTTTTCTTGTGGGCGGAGCACTTAGACGGCAAGACACCGGATCGGCGGGAGCTGCTGTCTCCGCTTTTCGAGTGTCTCAGTGTTAGCAGACGCGGGGCTATAAAAGCAGGAGACTTGTACAAAAATATTGGACGCTGGATGAGCTCTCTCTTATAACTATGTAAATAAACCTCTATGCTCTCGTAAGAACGCGTTCTCCTCAATAGAAAACATCGGCTACGTCGGACGACGGCGGGAGCCAGCTACCGTAACGAGACCCGCCCAACTCCCTCCTTACAGTGAGCAGAGTCACGGACCATGTTCGCGTCTGTACACGATGAGCGGCTAGTGTTACGGTTCAAGTGGGTACCATCACAGCTGCCCACCAGGGTACAAGGGAAAGTCAAGGCGCGCTTGGGACGATGTATTTGCCCTCTCTTTTAGCTTTACAGATAGGAGCACTTTCGTGCTTCTTAACCCTTTCGGCCCTGGCGTCGTCAATTGACGACACCGCACAAAACTTCCCCTAGCATCTCCGAAATAAAACCAATACTGCTCATTATTGGGCAAATAATTCTTCAATGTGCGCAGTCCGACATTAGAGGGACAATTATGGGCAGTCCAACGGGCCCGCGAAGCGGCCGAAAGACTAGGTCTTTCGGTCCCAACGTGGGAGCGGCCCGCTTCGGGCTAGGAAACTAGCACGACCTATTGGACCTCAATAAAGTTCTTTCATCCATCCATCCATCCCCACTGTGATTGACATCAAAGTTGCGACATATTTGCGGAGCTGGGAGGCACAAAGAAGAAGAAGCTTGACCGAAGTCACGGGTGACGCCGAGGCGGGTCAGATGAGGCGGCTAAGCGTCGTTTTCGGGACGTCGTACAGAAGCTGTTTCGAGGAGTATCACACTGAAAAATGAAACTTCTTTCACACTTTGTGTACTCTAGTGAGTATCAGAAATAAAGAAGCCATTTTCCTAAGTTCACAACCACTGAGCCCTGATGACCTAATTTGATTCTATGCTAATTAATCCATAAATACTTGCACAACTGGCTCGAGTTTTCGTTTTTGGTCTTCTGAGGTCCCAACTATTAGAAAACACGCACAAGAAATGTCTCCGGCCATAATAAAAAATCCAGGGCTGAAAGGGAGGAGGAGGAAACAGAAAAAGGAGAAGGCAGGGAGGTTAACCAGAAACACTTCCGGTTGGCTACCCTACACTGGGGGATAGGGGAAGGGGAATAGAAAGACGAGAAATAGAGAGGAGGGAAGAGAGAGAAGAGATGCAGTACATTCACTAGATCGTGCGGGATTGCACCACAAGTCAGAGGCGTTCGCACAAGCCCGTCGTTCTCAAAAAACACAAGAGTGCTTTCACTGCCTTGTGGGCCGTCGAGAGATGTGGACGGTGCTGTAGTAGCACCTGCACAGAAATTGGCCGATCATCCAGTCGCCGCAGTGCGTTGGACAGTACTTGTCTCTCCGAGGCAAAACGAGGGCAGTGGCACAGCAAGTGTTCGATGTTTTCTTCGGCGCCGCAGACATCACATGCCGCGCTGTCAGTCATTCCGATTAGCGTTGTATATGCCTTCGTAAAAGCAACTCCCAACCAAAGGCGATAGAGAAGCGAAGCTTCGCGTCGATGAAGGCCTGATGGAGGTTGGAGTTGGGTTAACATGAAAGTGTTTTATACGGGGGTTCACCAAGACTTCAGTGACATGATTTCCTTCACGGAAGTGACGTCGCTAAAATGTACACGAACGGATGACAAAGAAAAACCACCAAAAAAAGTTTCGTTGATTTTGGTAGTGCACACATTAAGCACAATTTGGAGTGCGCAACCATCTGCAGCGATGCAGATTTTATCAGCCATCTGCATCTTGCGATAGCACTCTATACGAGGCGTTTCGATAACAGCCCAGGTAAATTTAAGCAATAAAAAAAAACTAATGAACAGCCGCATCATGCTTTCTGTTTAGCACTGTGTTCACGGACACCCAGCTGTACGTCTGAAGGTCGATTAGTTCGTTTTTTATATGCATTAGAATTAATATATGCACATAAATACCACAGAAGCAATATCACGAACTTTATGACATATTTTGTTACAATAAAAAAACTGCTTGCACACTTAAACTAAAGTACACGTGGCTGGCACAGTTTGTGTAAAAATATTATAATTTAATAGATCTACAAGGCACCGATGGTGTTAGTGTCTTCGGTACAGAATATAAGATATAAATCTCAGAGCTTCTCCAAAGTAGTAACTTCAACAAAAAGCCCAGAGCCACGCCAGGTCTGTAGACTGGTTTGCAAAAACAGCCGATGTAGACATGATGTCGGGGCTACGTCACTTGTGGTTGTGGTGCTGGCTATCCAATTTTACAACAAAGCAATAAACACCATATATGTACTCCTACGATACAGGCGTCATATCAGGTTAACGTCTGCGGTTCCAGTGTTGGCTTCACTTTTATAGCAGTCTAATATACATTACATTTGCATTTCTATGACTGAGCAAGCCATATTGAAGCAAGCTCCTTACGTATGATATTCACATGATCGCACAATAAATGGCACTTAGTTTCGATAATACCGACGTGTATATGTACTCTAACGTAAGCGCTGACGTTACGTCACACCATGAGTTACCCTGTAAACGCCCGTGTTGTCGACGTGCCCGTTAAGCCCACGATGTGCACACAGCTACTACACTCACAAAAACACGTCGATCCACCTCGTAACGCTTGGCTCAAAGCCATAAAATACAGCATAGAAGTACTCGATACCCGCTTCGCATGAAAGCGATACCCGCAACGCGTGGGATCTGCGAATTTTTTAGTGTTTTTGTAATTTTGTATCATTTTATAATTTTGTATAGGTCACCGATTCGTTTTAATGTGTATGTTACGTTCTGTATTGTACGTCGTCTTTTGGCCTAGTATGTACCTGGTTTCAGTTTTCAGGTGCGAAGCATTTCTTAGCGAACTTCTACGACTTTGAGCGTTTCTATCTATCTATCTATCTATCTATCTATCTATCTATCTATCTATCTATCTATCTATCTATCCGCCAACGACTTTGGGCTCTCCTGGCCCTTTCTTTAATGGGATGTATACCAAAATTGATGTAGCTTAACACGACATTATGACACACACAAATGACAGATCATAACATGAAAATCATGGCATGCATGTCATGAAAGGCATGATTAACATGCCGCGGTTTTGGTACCCTTGCGGCCGCTTCGTTACCTTGATATATACCACAATTGGTATAGCACGAGAGCAGTGTATTACGAAGGTATGTGACATGTCCTAACGTACACATCACGACACTCATGTCATGTACAGCCTCATTTACATGATATGGTCTCGGGTTTCTAGGGGCCGTTTAACTAAATAGATATATACCTAAATTGGTAGGACGAGACATTTCTGTATGAAGAACATAAATTACAACTGGTAACTTGTAAACTATAACACGGATGTCATGTGAGGCATGATTTGCATACCATGCTCATGGCGCGCTCGTGGCCGATTTACTCCCTTGATATATACCAAAATTGGTGTTGCGCGACGTGATTGTGGGACGAATATAAATGAAAGATGTTTGTATGACAACTATTGCATACATGTCATGTAGCACATGACTTCCTTGGCACACTCATGGGGCGCGCGCGGCCGTTTCGCTAGCTTGATATACAGAGAAATTGGTACTGCGTGACCTGAGTGTATGACGAAGATCAATGACATATAGATGCCACGTGCGGCATGATTTACACGCCACGCTCATGGTGCGCTCGCGGCCGTTTCGCTAGCTTGATGTACACTGACATTGTTTAGGAGGTTAATATGGCTCCAGCCAAGTTTAAGAGAGCCCGACGTTTCGGGACCCATTCGGCCGCTTCCTCAGGGGGTGACTGGTTTGGTCATGGAAGCTTCTTCCCGAGTTGTTCCACCGCGGCTCCGGATTTCCTTTTCCCTCACGTTTCGGAGGCCGTGAACGTAAACCGAGGGCATTGTTCCTAGGGACCGGTTCACATTTGCCGGCGTGTTTTGAATGTGCCACGACTCGAGCAAGAGCCTCCTTCCCAGATTCCTTTCTGTTTCCAGAACAGAAGCGCCGTCGAAGTCGATCTTATGGTCGTTCTTTTCACAGTGCTCTGCAAGAGCGCTGCGTTGCATTTCCATCTTCCTGACGTCGTTCTTATGTTGGCGCATTCTTTCTGGGAAGCACTTGCTCTCGCCTATGTAGCTAGCTGGGCATTGCGAACACGGCACCTTGTAAACTACACCCTGGTGTTGTTCCCTCGGGGGTCGATCCTTCGGCCGTGGTAGCAGGCGGGTGAGCGTCGACTCTGGCTTGTGTATCACCGTGACCCCCTCTTTTCTGAGAATCCTGGCGAGCTCTTCACTGTTGCCCGGCACATATGGTATGACAATGCGCTGGGCTGGCTTCTTGGATTCCGTTGTGGCCGGTGAGGTGGCCGGGGAGGGGGGAGGGGGGTCGCGTAGCGTGTCTTTCGGCACACGGCGCGACACTCGGCGAATGAACGCTTTGGTGTATCCGTTCTTTAGCAGCTCGGCGACGACCCTCTCCTCTTCTGTCTTTCTCTCCCCGTCCGAC
The DNA here is from genome assembly GCF_013339695.2 of Rhipicephalus sanguineus. Classification (NCBI taxonomy): domain Eukaryota; kingdom Metazoa; phylum Arthropoda; class Arachnida; order Ixodida; family Ixodidae; genus Rhipicephalus; species Rhipicephalus sanguineus. The sequence goes on along the minus strand of NC_051179.1, from coordinate 136,921,201 downwards.
GTGCAGATTGTTCTTGCACGTGAAAGGAGCGCCGAAACTACCGAAGCTTTGTGGGCAGTCGGATGACAGGACGTGAAATGCAAATACCTACCGGTGTGCGGTGGCTTTCTGTACACCGAGAAGGTCATGCGCTCGCCCTGCCGCCCGACTGCCACATCGAGAAACGGAAGCGTCCCGTCTCGCTCTCGCTCGACCGTGAACTGTATCGCCTGGTCGACGGAATTCAGATGTTGGAGGAAGCTGTCTACGGCTGACTTCTTTATGACGCAGAACCAGTCATCCACGTACCTCACAAACACTTTCGGCTTGTCAATAAAGGAGCCTAGTGCCGTTTCTTCAATGTGCTCCATTGTGAGGTTCGCAGCTGTAACGGAGATCGCCGCCCCCATCGCGGTCCCGCTGGCTTGTCTGTAGAAGATCCCGTCGACGCTGAAGTATGTCCCCTTGAGGCAATACTCCAGTAGACGACACAGTTCGTCGATGCTTAGGCAGCTTCTTTCGCTCAAGAGTTTATCTTCCTTCAAAGCTGCTCGTGCGCAGGACACTGCTAGCGCTATGGGCACACTGGTGAATAGAGACACGACGTCGAACGAAACGATGCACTCATCACTGCTCACTGTCACATCTTTCATGCGCTCCACGAAGTGGCTAGCGTTGCGTATGTGGGTTGGTGTTTTTCCCACGAGCGGCGCCAGAGTCCGGTGGAGATACTTGGACAGCGCACGGAGTGGAGAGGATGTAAAATCCACGATAGGACGGAGCGGGACGGTGGGCTTGTGGATCTTGGGAAGCCCGTAAAATCCTGGTGCAGAGCCGTTCCGGCAGATAAGCTGGAGGTAGGTGGTTCTTGCATCCCGGTGCCTCTTAATGATATCCGCCAGGAGCTTGTTCAGTTCCCGTTGGACTCTTGGTGTGGGGTCTTTCGCCAGCGTTTCATAGGCCGGGCTGTGAAGGAGATCACGCACTTTGTCGCTGTACGCCTCCCTCTCGAGCACGACCATTGCGTTGCCCTTGTCGGCTGGGAGGATGACAATGTTCTCATCATTCCGGAGTGAACGGATCGCATTATTCGCACGTTCACGGCCTCCGAAACGTGAGGAAAAGGGAAATCCGGAGCCGCGGTGGAACAAGTCGGGGAGAAGCTTCCATGACCAAACCAGTCAGCCCCTGAGGAAGGGGCCGAATCGGTCCCGAAACGTCGGGCTCTCTTAAACTTGGCTGGAGCCATATTAACCTCCTAAATATTCCACCCAGCCAGACAGATTTCTGTCGAAATGTTTACATTTAAGACACTGACATTGGTATTGCGCGACGTGACTATGAAGAACATAAATGAGAGGTGGTAACATGAAAATAATTACATGCATGTAACTTATGGCATGACTTACGTGCCACGCTTATGGTGCGCTCGCGGCCGGTTCGCTAGCTTGATGTACACTAATATTGGTTTGCTCGACGTGGCGTCCAAAAAGCACACCATGACATGTATGTCATGTACGGCATGATTTACATTAAACAGTCTTAGTCTGCTTATGGCCTTTTTGCTAACTGAATATACAGGGTGTCCCAGCTATCACGCAGCACGATTTAAAAAAGGAGGAACGGCGTTACGCGAATCAAACCTACAGCATATTGTTCCTAGTACACTAGAGTAGCCACTGCTATTTTTTTCGTTAATGAGGTTTAATTAATTAGTCATAATTATATTTCTAACTCGACAAGTACTCGCCTAATAGTCAAAATGCCAATGAGGCGTATGTAGGCATGTTCAAATGGCATCTAACTGCGCTACTTTCAACAACGTGCTAATTGCGCGCTCATTTTTTCCGCTTGATCAAGAAAGCCCGCGAAATATGAAAAGTGACACGTGACTAGAGTGTTGCCCGCGTCGGGAACCAGCGCCCTCAAACAGGCTGCCTATGAGGCTGACAGTATCAAGGAAAAAATGCAGAAAGAAAAAAAAAACGCATCGCCCTATCTGCCACTCCCCGGCCTAGAAACGCACCGCTTGGCTTTACAGAGTCAGGCCGTAATCAGAACACCTGCCGCGTTATCAATGAGAACAGTCGGCCGTGAGATATGGATGATTGCGGCGTACTATCGAACGGATTCAATCCCAGAGAAATTGCACGCATATCTCTGGCGCCCGACGTGTACCCTTGCCAAAATGCGGAACGCTGTCTTTCGCAACAGGCAACAGGCAAAGCGGTTGTTTGCAGTAAGCTTATTTGAGGGCGCTGGTTTCCTTTGCGTGTGGGAGCGTAGTCACGTGTTATTTTTCATATTTAGCGGGCTTTCTTTATCAGCCGGAAAAAATGAGCGCGCAATTAGCACGTTGTTGAAAGTAGCGCAGTTAGATGCCATTTGAACATGCCTACATACGCCTCATTGGCATTTTGACTATTAGGCGAGTACTTGTCGAGTTAGAAATATAATTATGACTAATTAATTAAACCTCATTAACGAAAAAAATAGCAGTGGCTACTCTAGTGTACTAGGAACAATATGCTGTAGGTTTGATTCGCGTAACGCCGTTCCTCTTTTTTTAAATCGTGCTTCGTGATAGCTGGGACACCCTTATACCAAAATTGGCATGGCAAGACATGAGTGCGTGACGAACATAAATGGCAGGTCATGCATTATATAAACAAGAATATACGTTTCATTAGAATGGTATATACCAGATTATCCATGCCTGCATGCGTGAGCAACATACGATATATAGTGAAATAGATGTCCTGACATGAATGGCTTCATTTGACTCAAACAAGGCGATGTATGCAGCTATATTTGCTGGCTACTTCACATTACACCAATTCCCACAGTGTGTAGGATTTGTCGGATTTTTTTGGATATCTTTGTTAGGTTGCCACGGGTGACTGCTGTTGATTGTACTGTCATATATTACGGTGCGCGTTCCCGATTTTTTTTTTCTGTTCGTTAGATTTTGTTTTTATGTTCGTTAAAAAAAATACTGCATTTTTATGTTCCACTGAATCTGAGAACATGTATGTGCTGAGGTACTATAGTCAGCCAAAGTCCATCAGCCTTTAATCCGTTCAGTTTAGACAATGCTCGTCTCAATAAATTGAAATTGAAAAGAAAATTAATGCACGACGACTACAACTTACCAAGATACAGCTTCGGGTTATTAGGATGGCGGCGAATGGCATCAATTGTTTCCGCATCCCAGGAGGTGATTTCGTTTATCTTTAAGTGTAGAATTGACAAGGCCGGAAACTGTTCCGGCGTAAACCCTTTCGGAATTTCGGTGAGTTCATTCTCTCTGCATGAATAAGATAGAAAACAAAAGTCTGAATGCAAACACAAAAGAATAACACAAGGACTCATTTTTCGTATACTTGTCCTCATCTCTATAGTTTTGTGTTCTGGCTGTTATTTATAGCAAAGATTGTAAGACAATGAGCAGTGGTCATGCTTTCTGCAGTCTACAGCTTAACACAGAGAGTTTCAGTGCTCCCAGTATTTTGGCCCACGCAGTGGGTCTTCGACAATAGTGGATTGCCCGAAGACCTTGGGCGGCTTTATACGATAACAATTAGAGGCGCACTTCGTTTTTTTCCGAATGTGCGTGACCTAAAACAATACTGAAAAAAGCGAACGCATTCGCAATCACGCCGCTACCGAAAGTTTACACGAACATTGAAGGAAATAACACGAATGCATTTCGTTGCCGCACAAATAATTCTGTATTTGCCTGGTGGACCCGATTTCCACCGGCTGCGGCCATTGAATCGGTAACTCGATTTTACGCCTCTCGCAAACAGTTATTCTGAAAACACCAAGAAATTTCCGAACAAACTAAAACTTTAGAAAGAATTGAAAGCTTTCATATAAGATGCTATCTTTTTATACTGTTGTACCGCCGGTGCAGCACATTACTATTGCTCAGATACGTTCGCATTGTGCAATGGTGTGGGGGTGTAGCTCAGTGAGTGAGGCAGTCAACTTTAGAGCTGAGGGCCCTAGGTTTGCAATCCAACACTGCCCTGAAAATTTATTACAAAATTCTTCACAGCGATTCCTCTTACGTGACAGAGATACGGATGGACGCACGATGGTCATCACGGACGGACACACAATTTCGTCATTTAGTCGGCATGGAAGCGCCTATGGATTTAAAAGAAGCAGATAAATAAATGCAAGTTGCCGCTCATGCTTCAAGAGGCTGCCACTTGAGATGAAGCAATGAGGCCGACTAATATCTAGCATCTTTTCGTTCTTTTGTGCCTCAGCACTGGCTTCAAACTGACACCTTTCTCGGTCGCAAACATTATTTCAGGCAATCTTACTTTACGCAAACAATCACAATTTTGTGGTGTCTATTTGTGCATAAAAGTTTCCAAGTACAACAATTTGCACTGCCTTGCCATTTAAACCAGACCCAACTCTTTGGACAAAAGATTACAATAAAATATCTTTTAATATTGCCATTATTTCTTAAACAAAACACAATTATAACCTTAAATTGCTTTCGATCCACATTTGTTTGATTGCGTTTGCCAGTTTGCATATAACATTGGTGTCGCGAAGTACGTATTTCAAAACAATCGTACTCAGCAATACATCTTTTTGGCTTTCACTAGGTAAAATGTCTTGGAACACCTAATCACCTGCGCCACAGATGATGAAACTAAGATTTCAACTTTCTGATTTTCGTTCAAGAAATGCCATGGCAATCATTGACACTGCTTCTGTTTTGCACTGTACGATCAGTATAGAAACTTTAGCCTGTCGCATAACAACGTGCAACTGCAGCCGAAAATGGTAATAGCTTTAAGGTACAATGATACAAAAATTGATTACTTCATAGCAGCATAAGCGATGCTTGAGTGGTTGCACGCTTACCCTAACAGTATTGTGTGCAGTGATGGCGCGGGATTGGGCAGCATGGCCCAGGAGAAATTCTTCAGCTTGTTCTCGGTAATGGAGAACTGCTCGAGGCCCGTGAGTGCATCGAGAGATCCGTGCTCCATGTTTGTCACGTTACAGTGTTTGATGAATATGCTTCGTATACTGCGCGGAAGATTGTTCCAATCCCGGTCGAAGGACACCGTCTGTCTTTCCAAGCGTAGGGATGTAAGCGAGAGGACGTCCTTCAGGAGGCTCCACGACTTCGGCAGCGTAGAGCGCCCCAAAAATCCCACGCCTTCAAGGGTGCCGTTCAGCCTTTCGAATGCGTTGGGGTGCGAAGCCTCGAAGTTTTCTATGTGAACGTTGTTGAACGTTACGTTCAGTGCGGTCAGTCCTTCGAATGCGTCAACGGGCAGGTATTCGAGGCGACTGTTGTAAAGCATGAATCCGTGCCTGCTGTGCTCGGGGCGCGGTACTACTGTGGCGAACTCGGACGCATTGGTGAAGCCTCCACAGTTGAAGAAAATTGTACGACCACCTAATCTAAACTTCTCGCAAGATGCTTCCGAAAGGACGATCCGTACGCAGCAGCACTGCAGCAGTATGCCGAGCCAATAAAGGCGACACATTTTGGGAGCCACTCACCTAGAGGCATAAGCAGAGTGAGAACTCGAAGCTGGGGGACCCTTATAAGAGTGTTGCAACGCGTCATCCACTGGTCACGCCATGAAGGATGAGCTCGGGAATTCAAACAAAACAGAGGTTAGCATCCGTAATCGCTTATTTTGGCTTCATGTTTCATGTGCAATTCTACACACCGATGGCGTCTGAGGCTGCCGCAGAGGGGGCTTGTTATCAGATCTACGGGCCTTGAACTGGCGCTTGTCTCTCCGATAGCACGGGTGTAGTGCTTCTAAAATTTTTATCCTACTCAGAAAGCAGCAGTTGTTTACGAGATGCAAAGTAAATATATAAAAAAAACTGGGGGACGCTCAAGCTTCGCCTTTAAGAGTTGAACGCGATAGCGATATCCGGCCCCATCCTTACCGTGCTCTGTTGCGCTTGTCATTATGGTCTGTCGCCCGGTCTCTCTCTCTCTCTCTCTCACACACACGCACACACACACACACACTCACACACACAATTGGCATACCTATAGGAAAGGTAAAGGTTTCCGCCCTCTGCAACCGCACTTTTATGACAACAGTGTACCCACTACGTGTGTGTAAGACAATGGGCGCACTTATGTGTATGCACTTTGTAATGCGTGACATGCTTTAAACCAGCAGCAATTACGCGCGTGATACTTTTTCGGAGGTGCGATGCACCCACTACGTGTTCGTAATGGAATACGCGCAGTAATGTGTGTGCCTCTTGTAATGGGTGGCCGCCATTAAACCACCGACTCGTTATGCAGTTCACATGGTGTGACGCCCGATGGCAATATACGCTTGTACCCCGTTTTACTACGATATTACATCTCTTACTGTGACAGCTGTACACAGGACGTGTAAGTTTGTGAAGCATTTGTTGAAAACCAGGAAGCGGAGCCGAAGTAGAGAACGTCTTGTTTATTTGACGCTGGGTAAAAAACTAAAAACTAAAAACGGAATGCGGGCGCGCGCTCGGGCCCACGTTCGCTTGTCACTTCTTCGTCTACTCTCCTCTTGACAAGCATAATATTTAACAGCTCCCGGCCGAACAACTTGTGCGGGGCTTGCTTCTTTTCAAGTCTCTTGTTTCCGAGGTACCGAATCTTGTCCAGCAGATTCCAGGTGGTACAACATCTGTACTGGTCTCCGCAACGTGGTGCCACCAGGAGTGCGCACCTTGCATGAGCGAACTTTGCCGTCGCTGCCCGGAAATACTTCGGTGACCTGTCCCATCTTCCACAATTGCCGCGGCGAGTTTAATTCCTTTATCAGTACGATATCTCCTGTCTTCACGGATTCTGTGCTTGTAGTTTCATTCACATGAGCTGAACGAAGTTCTTGGAGGTACTCTCGTCGCCACCTGTTCCAGAGATTGTTTAACACTTATTCTTGATGTTTCCATCTTCGCTGAAGTATGTCGCGTGACGACGACGCTTCTTCGGCTGGTGTGCTAACACAGTCTGTAGGAAGCATAGTCAATATTTGGCCTATGAGGAAATGACTTGGTGTAAGTGGAGTTGGTTCAGAGGATTCTGTATACACAAATGTAATCGGTCGTGAATTTATCATAGCTTCAACTTTAATGAGGATGGTAGAAAGTTCTTCGTAGTTAAAGAAATAATTTCCCAGTGTTTTCTTCAATGTAGACTTCACGGATCTAATAAGTCTTTCCCAAAATCCTCCCCACCAGGGAGCTTGTTCAATGATGAATTTCCAAATGATCTTGTGACATCCGAAATACGATTGTACTTCTTGCGATTCCATTAACTCATGAAGCCGCTGAATCTCCCTTGAGGCCTTTCTAAAGGTCTTGGCATTGTCGGAGTAAATTATCCTACAGATGCCTCGTCGTGCCACAAATCGTTTAAAAGCTAGTAGGAACTTGTCGTAAGTAAGACTGGTGACGAGCTCCAAATGAACCGCTCTGACGACTGCGCATGTGAAGATGAGTATGTAACTCTTTTTCGTAGCTTCTCCATTATCTTTTCGTAGAAGGGGTCCAGCAAAATCTACACCACAGACTTCGAAAGGTGGAGAAGGCTGGACACGGTCTGCTGTTAGGGGTGCGAAAGGCTCCGAGTATTGCTTGCAGGAATATCGTCGGCAGACGGTGCATTCGTTTATGATTTTCTTTACAACCTGCCTGGCTCTCAGTATCCAGAATCTTTCTCTCAATTCCGTTAAGAGAAAACTGAGTCCAGCGTGTAAAAGTCGTTGATGTTCTTTCTTCACCAACAATTTTGTGAATGTGTCTGAAGCTGGAAGCAGAATAGGGTGCTTGGAACTTTCACGGAGGTTGCTGAACTGAAGTCGACCTCCCAAGCGAAGAAGCCCTAATTCGTCGTGATAGGGACTGAACCGCTGAAGTGCAATGTCCATTCGACGTACATCTGGTCCAAATACTTTATCTTGTGTTTGACGTATCCAATAAATTTCGGCCTCTTGTAATTCGGTTGCGTCTAGAGGTCCTTTCTTTCTGGCGTCTGTATGTCGGCAATTCCTAGTGAAACGTTGTATCCACGCAGTTGTACGCATCAGTCGGTTATAAGAGCTGTAGTCATCGATGTTTACAATCGTAGGTTCTGGTCGTACAGCTGCATTCAAACACTTCGTTTCCTCTTCTACGTCGACTGTATCCTCGCTGTAGCAGGGTTCGTCGAATGTCGTCTCAGTGTGGAGAAAGTTTGGTCCTTTCCACCAAAGCGAACTTTGTAAGAGTTGTTCCGCGGTGGCTCCTCTAGACAGCAAATCGGCTGGATTCTGATCACCTGGGCAATGTCTCCACATATTCACTTTGGTTAGGGAGAGTATCTCCGCAACTCTGTTTGCTACGAACTGTTTCCAGCGCTTCGTTGAACTTCGTAGCCAATGAATCACAATCATGGAGTCTGTCCACATAACTGTTTCAACGTCCGCTAGGTTTAAGGCACGTTTCACTGTTGCAATAAGTCGAGCTGCAACAAGCGCTCTCATAAGCTCCAGTCGTGGGACAGTCATATTTTGTAGAGGTGGGACTCTCGATTTGGCTATCAATAGCTGAACTGTTATGTCTCCATTGATGTCTCGTACCTGAAGGTAGAGCACGGCGCCATACGCAGCAGGGCTTGCGTCGCTAAAGGCATGGATGGTAACCCGAACATTCTTGCCCAGGAGGAATTGACCAAGATGTCTCTTAACTTCCAACTGATTAACTATTGGGAGGCCTTTAGTCCAGGCTGTCCACTCCAGAAGAATAGACTCGGGTAGGGGAGCATCCCAGCTGTATTTCTGTATCCACAGCCTTTGAACTAATAACTTCACCACCAGAACGAACGGTGCCAAGAATCCGAAAGGATTGTACATGAGTGAGGCAAAGCTTAAGATCTGTCGCTTCGTAACCTTTGGCTCGTTTAACGATTCAAGCATCTTGTCTATCGATGGCTTTAAGATGTCTTTGTCAGTGTCCCAGACAAGTCCAAGAATCTTTTTTCCGTTTCCTACATCGAACTGTATCTTCATGTCTTCACTGTTGTAAAAGTTTCGTAAATGTCCATCATTTGTCGTCCACTTTGTTAGGTGCATCCCCGCCTCTTCCAAAATACTGAAGCAATCGTGGACGACTTGCTGTGCTTCGTCTTTGCTCTGTGCTCCGATGACCAAATCATCTACATAGAAATGATCCTTCAACAGTTTGGCAGTCGAAGGGTACTTGTCTTCCACGAGTTGAAAGTGGTGTCGCAGAGTTGCCGCTAGGAGAAAGGGACTGCTGCAGGCACCGAAAGGAACCCTTGTCATGCGCAATTCTTCAAGGTTAGTAGAACCTTCCTCAAACCAAAAGTAGCGAAACGCGTCTCGGTCGTGTTCAGCCAGTGACACTTGAAGAAAAGCTTTTTCGATATCGGCGGAAATTCCAATCTTGAAGCTGCGAAACTTCAGCAGTAAGTCAAGTATGTTGGGATTCAAATTCGGCCCAGTCCACAAGACATCGTTGAGAGAAGGAGAGTCCGAAGCGCTAGATGAGGCGTCGAACACCACACGCACTTTTGTTGTAATTCTGTCACGTCTCACTACCGCTCGGTGTGGCATGTAGTACGTGACATGCCCGCTCGTACTGCTCGTTGTGACCTTCTCAGCAAAGCCATTGTTATAGTAGCTCCTGATCGCAGTGTCATATTCCTTGTTAAACTCTGGTTCTCGACACAGCTTTCTTTGTAGAGACTCCAGCCTCTTCAAAGCGACATCTCGGTTGTCTTTAAGCTCGGAATAATTGCTGCGCCAAGGGAGTTCAACTTTGTAGCGTCCATTGGTTTTAACAGTTGATTCCATAAAGTTCTTCAGGACGTATTCGTCATCTTTCGAATGTCTTTCTTCGTGGGCCAGTCCCAGATGCTCCACTTCCCAGAAAGCCCTCAGTTGCTGTGAGACATTGGTTTCCATCAGGTGTATGTTGAAGGTCCTTACGGTTTCTGGCTGGAACTTCGGCACACTTCTGGTATCTCCGTGTAGTGTCCATCCCATGATTGTTTCGATGGCGGTTAAGGAGTCGTCCAGGCGTTGAATTTTTCCGCTGACGAGTTGCCAGTAATAGTCAGCTCCTATAAGCACGCATATGCCAGGCTCATGTGAGACCTGGTATACGGTGACATCAGCCAAACGTAAGTCCCTGTCTTTTACCCTTTCAAGCACATTTGTCTCTGTCAGTGCTGACAAGTCACTGCATACTTCTGGGACTTCTATAGCCTCTATTTCAATCGAGTTTGCGTCGTACTGGCTATGTAGCGTAACGCGTACTCTCCGATAATATTTCCGAGGTGCAGAAATGTTTCCGAATCCAGAGATGGTGAGCTGCTCTTCGGCTACCACGGTGGCTTTCAGCTTCCTAGACAACTCTTCCGTGATGAAGCTGCGTTACTGCCACCATCAATTAACATTCTTACAAGGCATTTGTCTCGAGTGCCCACAGCCCAAACTTGCGCGGTCTGCAGAAGTACTGTGCTCTTTAGCGAGTCTGTAGAAGAGCTGGATACAGTGGTCTGCGTTTCGTTATTCTTCTGTATCCATTTTGGGTCGCACATCGTTGTGATGTGTCGTCCCTTGCATTTCGCGCAGCTTAACCTCTTCCAGCTTCTGCATTCTTTCGCTCTGTGAAATGGTTAGCGCATCGGAAGCAACATCCCAACTTGCGCAGTTTCTCTTTTTTCTCATCTAATGTTATCTCAGATGGGCAGTCATCCACCGAGTGATCTTTGCCGCTACATAGCACACAACTCTCTGGATCAAGCTTTACGGCTAACATAGACGCAGAACCTCGGTTATGGTCGTTAGATTTTGGTTTTCCGGTTAAAACTCGTTCTCTGTGGTCATCCGTCAGCAGCAAAGCCTGTTCCCGGCTTCTTACTTCGAGGCTTAAGAAGTCTAGAAGAATAGACAATTCATCTAGTTGGTCACTAGTACCGCTTGAGTTTGTCGAAGATAAGGTGCGCTGAGTATAACGGAGCACCATTTCTTGTGGAAGGTTCTGAATTATTGCTGTTTTCAGTAACACTCCGTACTCTTTTTCTTCGACTCCAAGGTTACGAAGGGATCTCACGCGGGTTTGTACCTCTTCATACAGCCTTTGAAGCCCTTCAAAATCTTCGCATGAGCGGACTTTACGAAGGTTAAGAAGCCGGCGCATGTGGTCGTTAACAATCAGCGACTTATGGCCGAATCTTTCTTTGAGAAGATCTATAGCTGTGCTATAACTTTCGTTAGTTGTGGCCAGGCCGCTGATGACACCTTCCGCTTTACCCGACAGGTAGCTCCGGAGGTATTTCAATTTGTCCACGTCTGCGAGATGGCGGTTCTGATCAATAGTTGACTCAAATTGATCCCAAAACTCAGGCCATCTAATTGGGTCTCCATTAAACTTCGGTAGATCGAGCTTAGGTAGTTTAATCTGTGCACGTGCTTGATGAGAATCATCGTGAGATGCGTGCGTAGCTACGGCTTGAGGAGAGGACAAAATGCGTTCAGCGTGGGACTTTGCGAGGACGATTGAATCTTGATATTGCCCGACGCTGTTAATCTCATCCTCAAGGTTATCGTCAGTGACATGCTCTTCTATTTGGTTGTCAAGTTCCGTGAGCATCGTTTCCTTTATCTTCAATAGGTTAAGATGATCGGTTAGCTCACCAGTTGGCGTTGGTTCCGTCCGCATAAGAGCCGTCATGTCGTTGATGATCCTGGTGACCGAAGCTCGAACGGTAGCACGTTTCCGTCGTAGCCTTTCCATGTCGTCACGTCGGGAATCGAAGGCTCGTGATGACGTGGATCGTTCTTGGTTTCTCTCCCAGCGTCGTCGCGTTGATCGCGTCGATCGGCCGTCCTCTTCAGGTAGCTCGCTTCATCGCCAGGGGTCTTCAACTGTTCTTCTATCCTGGTCACGGCACCATACTGTTGAAAACCAGGAAGCGGAGCCGAAGTAGAGAACGTCTTGTTTATTTGACGCTGGGTAAAAAACTAAAAACTAAAAACGGAATGCGGGCGCGCGCTCGGGCCCACGTTCGCTTGTCACTTCTTCGTCTACTCTACTCTTGACAAGCATAATATTTAACAGCATTAAAGTTAATTTCAGTGCAGTTCCAAGCAATGTAGTGGCTCTACAGACGGCCTGGGTTCGATTCTCACTCGAACCTAAGAATTTTTTATTATTTATTTTATACAAGATGATAATTTTTCACTCACAACCAACGACGCCGACGCCGGAATTTCTGCGGAATGAGCTTTTTGACGCTATCGCCTTAATATTCTAGCATATATTTGGTCACGTGGTTATGGTGCTGGACTGCTGGCCCATTTCGATTGAGGTGAAATGTTAGAGACCGTGTGCTTAGATAGAGGTGCGCTTTATAGAATCCAGGTGGTCGACATTACCACAGCCCTCCACTACGGTGGCTTTCATAATCATAGAGTGACTTGGGACGTAAAGCACCTACAATTATTCTTAATAATATACATGAGCATATACTTTTATGAGCATGATTATATGAACACGGGTGTGCCTCCAACGACAACCCTGTTCAACAATTTTTCACTCCCTCAGAGCCATGCGGCGTAACTCGTTCACGCATGACGTAATTCATTTCAATGTTTTAATGTTTCGTCGACGCATTAAACGAGTTAAAACACTCAGGACATGTGAAAACAGATTTAAAAGGGTGTTTCGCGCCCCTGTGTTTGTCGATTCCATAGTCTGACTTGCATGCAGCCATTATTTCGTCCATTGCTCCACAGTGTTCGGTATGACAGTCAATACGTACATGAAACATAATATAACGGGTGACTAGAATAGTTCTGCTTACACTTTTCGGTCACGGGGCCTCCATATGGCGACGCAACATAGCTTGCTGTGTTTGCGATTGGTTGCAACACCATTTAACTTGAAACACAGCGCTGAAGGCAAGCGATACAGTTGCTAATAAAAAAGTGTAATAAATTCATTATACGCAAAGTAAACTGCCAAATTATGTATTTTAAAAGCCGTCTGGAAGTTTTTATGAAAGTTTGATGCGCGCGTTCTCCGGTCTCTCACCCAGTAATAAATGCTTCATACATCAGTAGACGGTCATCAACTTCATAATAAGAGTATAAATTGGAGCAAATGCTTCAGTTGATTTCATTATTTAATGAGCTGTCTATGAAAGGCAGATATCGATAATCAATTGTGTTGTTACTACACTGCAAACGCAAACTAGCCGAATTGGGCGCTTTAAGGGCTACAATCCTCCTTAATACTACCTTCATCTGGACAGTACTACCTTAGGGTGTAATGAGGTGGGTGTAATAAAGTTCTGCGTCCTCAATTTTACTTCGTTAAGAAATTATGTGGAAGAAAGGAGGTAAATTCACTATCTGACGCCATTTGTCGAATGGAGTTAGAGGAACAAAAAACTCCCATCTCATTTCCTCTGGCATGTTTTCTCTTTTTTTCCGAAGCTTTCCATAACGCCTTCAGTGCTGGCGGGCATGCATGCAGCTGTGCGGGGGAAAGAAGTAAAAGAAAGAGGCGGCATGCTTCAGCGCACAAAAAATCCCTTGCACAGATAGCCCAGAGAAAGAGATATACGAGACCCTCTGAACGGCTGGAGAGGAAGCGAGGAAGCCCTTTGGCCTTGCCGGCTGCAGCCTCCTACGGCCCGCCCCCGCCAGGTCAAAAGCAAGCCAGACGAGGCGCTACCGAATGGGACAAAGCTTCGCGCCGCATGCGCGCGCGAAGAAAAAAGAACAGAAAAAAAGAAAGAAACGTGAGGAGGGAGTCGTTCCCGCGGCGGCGCGATCGTCGTAGCTAGGCCGGCTAGGCCTTGTGAACGCCACTTCTCAAGTGATCAGCTGTGTCGGTCGTGTGTGCGCGTTTTGTGCCTGCAGCCTCACTGTGTTCTCACCGCTGGATATGATATGCGTGGTTTGACGACAGTGCGACATGCTGCGCTGCGAGTGCGATAATCGCGACGGCCCGTCGACTCAAGCGAGCGTGCCGCTGTGCATTACCAAGCAGATGATGGGCACCCTGCGTGCTCGGCAAATGGCTCGGCACAGTCAGGAACAAAAATCGTAAGTAATACTGATGTTCTCTCTCTTTGCGAGCCCTTATCGTCGCTTATGCACCTGTAGATGACCTTCTGCACATTGCGTCGCTTGAAAAGTGCTATGAAAAGCAAAAAAAAAGATAAAATCGGCATGTCAAGCTTGCGAAATGCCCGCCAGCGCACCATAAGCGTGGCATGTAACCCATGATGCTGTACATTACACGCATGTCATTCATTGTTTCCATGTTACCAGCTGTCATTTATGTACGTGATACAGTGACGTCACGCTATACCAGTCTTGGTATGATATCAAGTTAGAGAACCGGACGCGAGTGCACCAGTCTCCATGCCGTAAATGACATACATGTCGTTATTTTCATGTTACTATATGTCATTTATGTTCGTCGCACAATCACGTCACGCTATATCAATTTAGGTGTATGTCAAGCTAGCGAACCGGCCGCGAGCGCACCATGAGCGTGGCGTGTGTACATGACATGCATGTCATTATTTTCATGTTGCCAGCTGTCATTTATGTTGGACGTACAGTCACACTGCACAATACCAATTTTGGTTTATATGAAGCAGGCGAAACGGCCACTAGCGCCCCCGAGACCATGTTGTAAAAATAACGCCATACATGACAAGCGTGTCATGATTTGCACGTTAGAAACTGTCGTTTATGTGCGTCATACACTCTTGGGACGCCATACCTATTTTGGTAAATATCAAGTTAACGAAACAGTCGCAAGAGAACTAAGAGAGTGACGTGTAAATCATGTTGTTAATGAAATGCATATCATGATTTTCAAGTTAAGACCCATCATTCATGTTCTTCATGCAGTCATGTCATGCCACACGAATTTTGGCATACATCCCATTAACGAAACACTCACACGAGCTATGAGCCGTAGGCGGCTAGATAGATAGGTAGCTAGATCCGTTCAAAGTCGTAGAAGTGTTTAACAAATGCTTCGCATTTAAGTCGTTAAACTCAGATAGCAATGATGTGTGATGCATGTTTTGGAACTTCTGTGAATATCGCTCATGCTTCATACGACCAGTCAATCGACCCAGGAGTGCACCCTGATAAAGTTGTTTGCACGATATAATTTTCTTGCCTGCGATAAAGCATGAATGAGGCATGATGCTTTCAGGGAATATACATTAGAGCAAAAGGCCACGGTTATCACATTGTCACATGATGGAATATGCATAAAGGACAACTTTGTTTTCGATTTATTCTTTTCTCCAACTTCATTTGTTTGTTTTAATCCTACGTCATCGTGTCAATTTGCGCACATTGACTTGTGACAAGACCGTGCGCTCTCATTTTGCAGCATCTCCCTTGGATGCAGTCGACTACCCTGGACATCTTTCTCCCGCCAGGCAACTGTGAGAACCCACCGAAGCACAGATTGTCAGGAAGGACTTTTCGGCAACAGTATTGCATTGCGCACTGTGCCCGTCGCCTGAAGTAGCATAGGTACATAAGCACTGTACCTTCATACATATGCATCAAGGAACAGTGAAATAGCATGTCAAGGTACATTAACATCATTAGCTTGGATTAATTTAGCTAGAACTAAGAAATCATGTAAAAGCTGTACAATGACGGCCATATCATGTGACAGACATCTGCTAAGTGCAGTGTGTATTCTGAAGCACATGCGTTTTATGGTATTGAATGAATGGATAAATGTTTATTCTAGCAAAATACAGGAAATGGGCCTCAAGTGAAAAGCGACAATGGTAGCTTGATAAGCGCACAAGGCCCAGTAGAGCAAAAATAGCGACAGAGCAGCAGAAACGTGTGCACGTTCAAAGGCAAAACATATACGCACACAAAAAGAAGCAGAAAAGACAGAGCAGAAGAAACGTGCACATTCAAAGGCAAAACACCTATGCCATCTCCAAAGTGACAAAATCAAAAAGGTTGAATATTTACGCTAGTGAAAACAATGAAAATCAGAAAACAGTGAAAACAGAAAAGAAGGAACGGCCATTCAACGGCATGGAAGGAATGCAACTTCATTGGTCACGTATCAACAGAGGAATTTGCCAAGGCTACATTTGCATATTCTTAGCCATTAGGAGATGTGCAAGGCTATTTTAATCGAATTGATATAAGTCATCTGTTGAGCCTGTTGAACCAGATTGTTGAATAATCTTGTTTATTCCCTCTCGTTAATTTGCTGTTTTGCATTATGTTGCCATAGTTTTCAAGGTCAATACATAGTATCATGACTGCTGACACAATTTGACAAGGTGAAAGCGCTGTTATTGTGCCCAGGCCTTAGTTTATCCTCACTAGAAGTGCGCTGTTTATTTTTGCCATGGTTCAGTGCCAAGTTGCCCAATATTCACTCCTAAACAGAGTAGGTGCGGTTAATCAAGACCTTGCTAACATTCACAACCCATTTAAAGTGTACTTATAATGATAACTTTACTGACATCAAAAACTACCCACATAATGGTAAACATGGCAAGAGTACACTTCTGGTGGTGTTTCGCATTTTTTTACATCCGTTTGTTTTTCGCCCTGTGCACGCGAAGTGAAACGCTCACAAGGAAATACTTAGCAGCATCTCAATTTTGTATTTATATCGTGTTTTGACAAAATGTCTGCAATAAGGATACTCAAGTGCGAATCTTCGGTAAGACATTCATTTTTATGTATACAGAAATCTTAGTGGACTTCTTTTTTGTGTAATTTTCAGGAATACACTTCTGGCAAAGGAGCAAGTGTTGCTTGCCCACCAGTCTGTGTTCAAGTCAAGTGTATTGTGGGCATGAGTGTCGGCAGGATTTTGTCTTGGGGGTGCAAGGCGGTGTAACGTGTCGGCCTGTTGAGCAGGAGAGCATTGGTGTAGCTTGGGTGGGGTCAAGTGCTGGTGTGTCTTGATGGCGGCAGGTGCCCTTTGTGCAAACCCCTGCCGACACCCATGATTGGGGAACACCCTGATGTGCCCCACTTTACACTATGTCGAAGAGTTCGTACATTTTACCACATTCAGGCCAACAGTGGTATTGATGCAGTGTGTTATGCGCAATACTGCGTGCAACCTTTCTGATATCGTGTGCATTTGAAAATTTCGCATTGTTTAAAAAGACGCTGAGTGGGCGCAGTGTTATTCAGCAAACAAAAGTCTTAACAGGGGCAGTTGGACGAGTTGGTGTATATTCATAGTTAAAGAGGGTGCAAACAAATCACAGGACAGAGAAATGAAAGGGACAGGATGACGCGCCACTAGCAACTGAAGTTTAATCGAAACCACAGAAAGATGTAAACACACAGTACGAAAAAATTACAAGACTAAACAATCACACATCCACAGAGGAATGAAGGGGGCAGACAAGACAGTGCGCTACTAGTAACTGAAGTGTAATCAAAACCACAGAAAGATATAAACACACATGACTAAAAAAGCCGCACATGTTCAACTTCAGTTGTTAGCAGTGTGTCGTTCCGTCCCCTTCGTTGCTATGTGTTCTGATTTCGTTTTCACATTTTCCTTACCTATGAAATGAACTCCTGACTGTTTCACAGTCTCTATAGTATATGTGTGGTCAATTTTGATTCCTCATGGCATATCAAGTCCTAGGATCTAATGTGCTAAGCGACCAGTCACTATTTACAGGAATTTTTTTTATTTAGTGCCTGTGATTGCCCCATTGCAAGTTGACGTTGCAGCCATGGTGCTTGGATTATTTTCAATGTGGTAATTATGCGTAAGCCATCAAGTGAGGAATTAAGGATGAACTTTTGAGTTACAGATGGCACTAGGTGGCATAAAAACATTGAAGCATGGCTGTACTTGTTATGCATATTAGAAGTATTGGTACATTGCAGTCATGGGATTATGCCGACAAGTTCCCAAGCACACTTCCAGAAATTTACGATGGCTTCCAGGTATCTGAGTAAATATGTACAGCAACATATGAAGGCAACCTTGTAATTTTGTAGGCATTGCTGAATGCTTTTATGCACCTTGGTAAGTGGACCTACAGTCAACACCACATATCTATTTTGGGCTTTTTTGTAGGAAACTCAACTCCAAAATCATGTGCGACATGTTTTGATGCCATATGGCAAACTAGTGCAATAAAAAACTGTACAACTGCCTGTCTACACGGTTTCATATTTCCTAAAAGTGATGCTAGCCTTATTGTACTAATTATTTGCCTTCGTGTGTAGGCTGACACCAAGTTCCTTGGGTAGCTTATTTTTTGGATTCTACTTACATACTGGCACGGTGAAGTGCACACGTTAGTGCGCATCATGATGAGATTTTACACACTACTTTCGTATTGCTTTACTGCTGTGAATTATGTATAGTGCTTAGGCTGTACTGTATATGTTGTTCCACATGTTCAGTTTTGGGAGTAGGTTCTGTGCACGACGATGGAAATATATACCTATACCCTTACATTGACACGAGAAGTGCTGCTGTAGTGATTCCAATAAAATGTTGCAACCACTGGTTTTGTATCAATTGAAGCATGACTACTTGTCGTACATGCAAATTATGAAGAAATGAATTTGTGCTTGCAAAACAAATTGCTGAAACACTGCCTGCTCAATGTAACTGCTTGTGTTTTATTACCAAGCACATTGAACAGATGATTCACAGATTATGACACATTGTAGAAGATAGGCAATAGAAAGACAGAAAGTCATCACTGTGTTCTAACGTAGATTGGGTGATCTTTTATCAATAGTAGCATAATTGAAGGTTGCTGTTGTATCAATAAAGTTTAACGTAGTGTGCAGGTGGACGAGGGAGTGCACATATGATAGTTTTTCCAGTTTTCTGCATGTTTGCTACAGTCCTCGCGTTTCTGTGTTACAAGTGTGAAATTCTGAATTGCGAACAAGTCAACCTCTCTGCTGCTGTGGTGAAGTAATTCAACAGTACCATATTTTCTCAAGAACAGCTGTTTCATTGAGGAAGAGGGTAATGCTTTTTTTTTAATGGGTACTGCATCATCTGTCTGAGGGGAGGGCCAAGTACACATGGACGTTCACAAGAGAGACGTGCAAGTACATTAACTTTTTTGTTTTGTGGGAGACCTGTCACTGGTAAACTGGGGAGGTTGTCCTTGACCTTGGGGCACGCGTTAGGCATTCGCTTTAACGCGGTGGCGTGATGCTTACCAATAAAAGCTAATTACTAAGAAATGTAGGTAGTATCCGAGTATGAAAGCAAATAAATACTGAATATGCGTTATAGAGAATCACTGAATGCCGTGCTAAAGCGTGCATTGCGAATAAGCGCTAATTGCGGAAATAGATAAGCGTTCAGCTGCTCAGAAGGCGCTGCTCGCGGCTGTACGCGCGCATTCAACGCACTTGATGTAGGCGCGCTACAATGTCCTTCTAACTGGAATTTTCTGCGTGTGTAATTTTCATATCCGAATGTAGGTGGTCCGCGCTAAAGGGTGCACTGCGAATAAGCGCTAATTGCGGAAACAGATTTTTATTCAGCTGCTCAGAGCGCGCTGCTGCCCCTGCGTGCTGCTCGCGGCAGTACGCGCGCATTAAATGCACTTTATGTAGGCGCGTTACAATGTTCTTCTAAGTCGGGCCTCTGCGTGTGTAACTTTCATATGAGAACGTAGGCGGTCTTCGAACCGCTCATAACACGCTGCCGCATATGGACGCGCGCAGTTCGCGGCTGCAGAAACAACGAAAATTGTTCCACAGCATACGCTCATAGAATGCACATACGTTCGCTCATCTGAAGATACCTTTGTCACGCTGGTATTCACGAATTTAGCGCGAGCGAAGAGGGCACACGTTTATAATTTTTCTAGCGGCACGACACGGTGAACCGGAGAATTCGGAGCCGAGGGTGTTTACGTCGATCGGCTCGGCCTGCATGAAGCCCCACAAATTATGTATTGACCTTCCGCAATAGCAAACCCACGCCGATGGCACAAGAACAGAAGTTCAAAGTTGTGCCGACGGGTTACCAGCCGCTTTGTACATACATTGGTACATATATAAGCCCACGAAAAAAGCAAGCTTGCAAGTGGTGGCGCTGTGGTGTAATGGTTGTAGTGCCTGCTTTGAGTGCCTGTGGTCGCGAGTTCGATTCCTGTGTCGTGCGTACTTGTATGCAGATGTCATGATTGTGCATAAATACTTTGATGTCCATTTTCTATTATGTCCTAGTGATGAATAATAGCGGGAATTGGCCGGTAAACGAAATATACTTTCTTTTTCATTTCGCGACCGCTCTAGGGCCTCGTATAAAAGGAGGCTTTAACAGCTCTCAAAAGAAGCAGAAAAACTCTCAATGCGCTCTGTTCAAGCCCCCAAAATGGCTTACATAAAAACACCAACTTTACCTAAAAGGAGGCTTTAAAAGCTCTCAAAAGAACCAGAAAAACTTCCAATGCGCTCCGTTCAAGCCCTCAAAATGAGTTCAATAAAAACAGAAATTTACCTCCTTAGTTCCGTCTAATCACTCCCTTAAAGGATGTAAATAAAACCTCGTTTTGAAGGGGGTTTTGCGTAGTACCTTTTGGATGCACGTTATGCGTCGAGCCCGAAACTCCCTAAAAGGCTGAAGCCCGTTTGCAGTGTAAAACGGTCAAGATATGGTTTATATGTTGATGATACGGGAACAAAGTTCTCTTTGGAATATGCTAAGCCTCTCGTCAGCAAAATATGTAAAAAGATGGTTGATCCCTCCTTCATAGGAAACGGAATAACACGAATATAAAGCGTGCCCTTACAAAAGCAAATGAATGTTTACTGTACATTGATATAATAAAAGAGTTTGCGCAATGTATATTCATGCCTGGCACCTATAGCTCAGTTGAACGTGGATGCACCCACTTTGATTAATGGTGGTACATATCCATCCCGATGGCTAACGTTCATTCATTCATTCATTCATTCATTCATTCATTCATTCATTCATTCATTCATTCATTCATTCATTCAGACTTTATTCAAGACAATTTACTATTTGTTAAATGATTACACAAAACCTTGCGGTAGCTGTAGTAGTTAATTATGAAAGGGTAATCAGAGAACGAAGTCTGATAGCCAGAAGAGCGTCGCATATTGGACGCAGAACTTGGTCGCCATCCCGCGGCACGTTAAAATGTGTTAGAACACCACGGCCGAATTACAGGGAAAGGCAAAGCGCGTCGTGCCGCCCCCCCGGCTGCGATTTTTCTCGGGGCGAGCGCGTGAGCATGGAACGCGGTGTAACAGCCAGGTGAGGCAGGCGCGCGTCGCAGAGCTATTTTTGTTTGGATTAGCGCAATGCTATGAGCGAGGCCGACGCTTTTACGACGGTTGGGCTATGATCGCCACCTCGCGGTGTATTAAGGCATTGACAAAATTGAACTTCTATTGAAAACGCACCGAATGATGCAGACGTGTAACGCGTTGCATGTGTTAATCGCGGAGACCACAGTAATGACGAATTACTTTACTTTACCGCTCCCAGAGGGCAACACTACCCCACCTGCCGGGAGAGTTGTAGACATAAAAGGCGCGTTTGCAAGGCCTCTAGAGTTTGTTACCGTGGCGTCGTGGATAGCGTAGCCAGCATCTGTTGTTACGGACCGAGCGGTCGGGGGTTCGATGCCCGTTGTCGGAGCATTTTTAGAGGCGAAGCTCCTTAAGGCGGCACCCGTTCGTCCCTCGTAGTCGTAGTCGTAGTCCGTAACCAGTCTTACGCTTTGACCTCCAAGGTGGTGCCGGTGGGAGATTTTTCCTGTGCGTTGTTGAACAATAAAAAATTCGCAGCGGTAGCTAAAAGCCGACTTCTTCTGTCTCTCATTCCCATTAGCAGCCATTCTTTACCTCCAAGGTAGTGCCTGGTGAGATTTCTCCTGTGCGTGATTAAACAATAAAAATTTTGTTCAAAACGCCGTTTATTGATGAAATAAACCAACGAAAGACGCCAGATGTTTTGTAAAAGCAAAACGGAAGAACGCCAGATGTTTCTAAAGCAAAAGGAAAAGACGCCAGCTGCTTAACGAAAGACGCCAGATGTTTTCTAAAGCAATGGTTTTCTAAACAATGAAAATTCGCAGCGTACATGTAAAATTAAAGTGAGCTGCAAGTCGGCATAACTCATCGAACCTTTAGTATAAACGCGCCCTATCTCACGTCGGTGATGATGTACTGGGCAGAATTCACGGAAGATTCACGGTTTACCGATGAACCTCCGCAGCTTCGCCCACTCATCATCATTCACTCCGTGGATATGCTGTGATTTTTTTCTTTGTCATGTGATCGTGTACATTTTTTCGACGTCATTTCTGTGACGGAAATACTTCACTGAAGTCTTCGTAGACCCCGGCATAAAACACTTTCGCGTCAAAAATTTCACAATCTCCCGCTAATGTGGGCCATGAGGCGATGCAAAGCTGGAGCACTTGCACGATCGCGTTCCGTTGGCGTTGTCGGGCATGCTACCGACCTCGCGTCGTGGAACGCGAAGAGGAACGCTACGCGCGTCCTGTCTTAATTCCCTCTAGCCTGGCCGTTATTTCTCACTGGGCGAGCGGGGAACATGGTCGGCAGACGCGCCAGGGGAGAGCATAGGAGAGAAGAGAGGGAGAGAGGGGACGCGTATGCGCTGGCGCTCACTGCGGCGTTGCGCAGGAGAGGGGGAGGGGTAGTGACCTTACGGCGGTGCTTATTTTTCGCAATAATGAAATACTGTCATATATTGTTGGCACGTTGCACCTACATAATATTGTTCCGGAAATAAATGCCATTTGTAAAGCAAAGACTCTTTTGCCCTTGAATAAAACTTGGTTTAATAAAACAGGTTAAAACTAAACGAACTAAAACTAATCAAGATGGCGTCCCCCTGTGCGTGTCTGTAATGCACCGCCATATTTTAGTACCGCCCCCAAACACCAGGTGTTCGTTCGGGGCTGCGAGCGAATATCGCGTTCCATGGATGGTATAGGAAGTTTCACTCCCCTGGTGCAAGTTGGAAGGCCGTATTGCGTACACCCGCATTTCTTTGCACTTGCGGGCGCGGGCGCTGGGTCTTCTAGCGGTCACACCTCTTTTATTAAACCAAGTTTTATTCAAGGGCGAAGGAGTCTTTGCTTTACAAATGGCATTTCTTTCCGGAACAATATTATGTAGGTGCAATGTGCCAACAATGTATGACAGTATTTCATTATTGCGAAAAGCCTTTTCCTTAGCGACCCCTAAACAGAGGCGCACATTATTGTTACTCAGTGAAGCCCTTGCGGTGCATGCAAGGGCGCGTTCGTAAGGTTCGTCTGCGACGACACGCCCCCTCATGTGTCTTGAAGTTTCGTACTTACAGGCGTTCTCTGAATTATTACGGGGAGAATTTAACTTCTGCTATGCGTGGACATGCAAGGTAGGCTTCATCTTTGGTGAGCGTGTTTACTAAGGTGCTTAACGGGCAACGGGACGACGTGGCTAACACTTAACGCTGAATGCTTTCCTCGGCACTCGCGGGAACGATGAATAACAACACGTCTACTCCTGGCGACCCATCTCTTCTAGATAAGACACCGGGGCAACGGTTCGAAGTAGTGTCAGTAGTGTGCTTGCTGGATTTTCATAGATCAGTAGTCCTGCTGGCCGGTTTCCTTCGTGAACACGCAGTGCGTACTATGTTTCATGTTATCGGTAAGCAGATCGCTATGTTATACAATTCGCATCACTGTGTACGTTACACGTAAGTTTAAGTTAACGCAACGCAAGGCAAAACATAGTGCACGTAGTGTACGCACGTTTTGTACTTATTATTATTTATTATTTCCAAATACTGTTGGCCGTCATGGCCGTAACAGCGTGGGTACAGTGATTTTAATGCTAACACAGAATATAGTAAGTAGAACATAGTATAATGAAAACAAAACTGTAGAAAAGAATACATATTTTTCAAAAACCAATAAGAAACTGTAGGAAGAAAAAAAACATATAGACAGACATTTGGACGATGTTACAGTATGCAATATGACAAAAAAAAACTACAGAGTTCCGAACGTTATGAGAACTCATGACAATGTACGCATAACATTGCGGCCCTTATCGCGCACGGTGTAGGGCGCGATAAAATTGCCTTATTGTGATCATTGAAGAAAACTTAAATGTCATCATTTTGGCGGGACCAGCCGTCATTTCTTCTCCTTCGAACTGAAGCATACAATCATTGCGCTCTTTAGGGCTCCTGCGCATGTGCGAAGAAAAAAAACAATGCTGAAAGCATGAAAAGTGCGCTGCTGCTTACTTTAATCCCGCTGTGTATGATGACACAAACGCAGAATAAAAGCTCCAAGAATACGGTTTCCTGGTGAAACCAAGGAGAATTAAACAGCTGTATACATACACAACACTGTTTAGTCATGAGTCGATATTAACGTAGCTAGCGTTGGCTTCAAGCGCAATCGCCAAGGACTTGCCGGCCCGCCATAGTGCGAGTCCTTATCTCGAGGTGAAATTTCGCGCTAGTGCCATCAAAATGACGTCACTTTTTTACCGAAAATTGCGTCACATCCGCTTTATTTTTTTGTTTCGCCTGAAGTGTTCCCTCCTCACACAGATGGCAATAAGCCCCATGAGCTGCCATTTTCTGAACGTATGTGCTGCTATGTAAGCTTCGCTACCAGTTACATTTACCTTGTTTTCTGCACGTCGGCAGAAGCGTGCAGACCACGTGTTTTAGTTCCCTTGTGGCTGCCAGCATCTGGCGCTCTCCCCCCCACGCGACTGCCTCCCTCAGCCCGATATTATCGCTTCAAGTGCGCAGACTTTCAAGGGCACCAAATGGCCGCTAGAAGAATGCGCTGCTGGCAGATGACGAAACCCGACCCGTTCGTTTCTCACGGCAAAGGCCATCACGTCCGATAAGGAAATGTTTGTCTAATATGACTTAATCTCCTGTAATACAACTGAAGATACGGAGACAGTACAGCGAACTCTACATTGTGATTATCAGCTGCTAAGTGTAATTCGCAGTCTTATTGTAAGTGTCGGGGGATGAGAAGTTTTTACTGAAAACAAAGTAAATGATGTGGCCCAGTAATATGGATACATTAGGGATACATGCTTGCGAGCTAACACACTGTGAGGATATTTCACGTTACGATGTCAAATTGCGTTGATGAAGTTGTCGAAAATTGACTACAGCAGGAAAGGAACAGCGTCGCACGAGACACCTAGTCTTCAGCGCGTTATTGAATTACAACTTGTTCATTTACCAGAACACAATCTCCTTTCTACGGATACATGTATACGAGTAATGTTGTTTATTTTATTAACAAGAGCGAATGCCATTTCTGTACTTATTTTTAGTTTCCGAAAAAAAGACTATTTGTAAAACAACATAGTCGTTTATGCCCAGCCGACACTATCAATTTGGCACTAAATCTGTCAATCAAAGTTTATTTCACCGAAAACAACTGGGTAGTCTTTGGAGCTAAAAGCTGCTCTAGGCAGCTTGACTGGGTTGAAGACCCTTATATTGGCAGCATACGACGCTCATATCAGATCATAATTACAAGGTACTTGATTAATACACTACCAGGCGACTATGGGGATGCGCTTGGGGACGCGCACAGAGATGAGAAGGGACACACACGGTCCGCGGTACACGTATATTCCTTTCGTCGGCATGCAGAACGAACGTGCCCAACTGAGTGCGCTGATTATTCCTTCAATAAATTCAAAATAACAACCTATTATTTTCATTATCGCCATTTTCAGGCGTCCTTTATCACTCCAAACACTAATCATTTCTGATAACAGAGATTACACTGATAAAATCCTATATTTAGTTAATGAAAACGTAAAGTGAGAATTTGTGCTGGGTCCATAGGTTGACATGAAGTCTACGGCAAAATGAATGATGCTATGGGCGTGACTCAGTCTTCGATGTCGGAAACTTGCGCTTTTTTATTTTAGCAATTTGGTTTTCCTAAATTACCACTCTGTTTAATAAAGTCACCACATCAAATACGAGCATGAAAAATTGGGGGACTCTTAAGCTTCGCCTTTAAGAGTTGAACGCGATAGCTATATCCTGTCCCTAGTGCGCACTTCGAACACTACGAGTGTTTAACAGAATGCGCGCACTAAGGTGTGTGCCCTATGTAATGGGTAGCACGCTTTAAACCAGGAGCAATTATGCGCGAGAAACTTTTTCCAAGTTGCGATGCACCCACTACGTGGTCCTAAGGGAATACGTGCATTAATGTGTGCCTTTTGCAATGGGTGGCTGTCTTTAAACCACCAAGTCGTTATGATATTTACATGGTGTGATGCCCGATGGCAATGTACGCTTCTACCACGCAATATTACTGCGATATTACATCTCGTACTGTCACACCTGTATACAGGACGCGTATTTTTGGGAAACATGAAAGTTACTTTTAATGCAGCTCCACGCAGAGGCGTGGCTGTGTGGTAAAATACCTGCTTGCCACGCAGACGGCCTGGGTTCGATTCTCACTCGGACCCAACATTTTATTATTTATTTTATTTGCAGCTTTTTAGATTTTTCGGTCACGGACAAGATGATGATTTTTCGCTCACAACCAACGGCGCCGACGCCGACGGCGGAATTTCTGCGATACGAGCTCTTTAACGCTATCGCGTTAATAAACTGTCGTATCACGCATTGTGCATAGTACGGGCTCCTACAAGCTCATGATGTGAAACGTTTCCTTGAATACGACGTCGGACTTGAACAGTCAGTGAACGCTTCAGAAAATCTTACTTCTGGCTGTTGAATCACTTGTATCCTGCGAACAATAAAGGCTTAGTCGTCTCTAAAAATTATTATTAACAGCACGACCAGTCCATACCTATTTGCAATGCCCAGTATCTGGTATATCTTGCAAGTGACATTTGATGATAACTTTGGAGGCAGTTCGCGCTCTCTATAGCCATAGCACTGCAGCATGCTTTACCACATGACGATTTACTTGCACTATAGGCAAACTCAAAAGTGCGGAAGTTAAAAAAATGTCACGTTTCTCCTTTCTTAATAAAAATTCAGATTACTGCAAAATAAACAGCTGCTAGTGATTAGTGTAACTGGTAGCAGCCAGAAATGAAATCCGTTCTTAACCAAAAAATGATGCCATACATGTTGTTGGGCTAGTCAGTTTCATGGTGTCGTAAACGGTTTAAACTGCCAGAGAGACGGGACGGAACGAGGAACACATATACACACACAAGCGCGGAACTTCCAACTGATTTTATTTGAGGAAAGCACGTGAACATATACTTGCTCAGGAAAAAACGGAGAACAAGGTACAAACGCGATGAAACCGGTGAAATCCGCAACAAGGTTGCGTGCGCATCACGTACAGGGCAGTGATTTGATGCGTCCGTCTATGAAGTTAATTACTTCCCTTGATAGCGATAGCGAGGGAGAGCTCGCGCAGTTTAAACCGTTTACGACAAAAAATGATCATTTTCGATTGGATACCGAAACGAAGCACAATGAACGGCTTGTCGAACACGCTGTTACCTTCAGGAAAGGGACACTCCTGCAACAATACGCAGGGCAATGCAGTTAAAGGAGGGCTAGACGTGCACGTAGGAAGCGTGTACAAGTGTTTACATCGCGTTTCGAGCCGGTTGAAGTAAGACGCGCTGCGTCACAAGCCTCCGCAGTTCATGTGCACGATTGTATGCGCCGCCGCCGAACGCGGTTAGTAGATAGATGCATCTTTTTATCTCACATGGTTGCAACATTTGGTAATATATCGTGAGAAGTTATGTTGGAAATCGTATTTATGGACTCTATGCACTTCAATGGGTCTTCGTCACTGACGGCATTGTGGTTATTTTTTTTAAGAACAAAGGCCTGACGACGGTATTACGAGGGAGTAAAAAAGCCAGAAAAGAGCGAGCAACATTGTGCAGTTTTTTGGAACGTACATAGAGTAACATATATTCTGTGTTACTCCACCGTCGTATGTCATCCACTTAAGTGTTTTCAGAAATGCTTTGACAGCGCTATCAGAGATTATTACAACCTCTCTTTGTTGACTTTCCTAGAAGTCAGGCACGAGAGAAGGGCTTCAGATAACGATGAGGGGTTTGTTTTTCTAGAATCACACATCACCGTCTCTGCTTGTGCAAAAATAAACTACCTCCTTCATCAGATGGATGCAGTGAAATTATGCTTAAATGCGAAAGAACGCAGCACGTACTCATGACAAGAGTATTGCAGAAAAAGAAAGCTGTAATGCAAATTAGGCGGTAGAGTGCATGGTCGTTCGAAAAGTATTCTCTATTTTTGGACATTACTCAGCTAGACGATCCTTCGCGCCCACTTAAAGGCCCTATTTTAACCTAAGCACCTTTGCGTTTTTTTAACCTTTGCACCTAAACCTAAGCACACGGGCACGGTGTTAGAATAGGTTAGGTGTACCGACGTTCCGCCTCCGCCGCGCAGCCTCCTCGCCAAACATGGGGACGCGCTTCGCGTTTTTTCCGACAGGCTGCGCTGGGTGTATCGAGGCTTCAGGTCAGCCGGTTCAACTGGGGCCGCGTCGCTTACAAAGCTGCATTTGCGATAACTCTTCAACTGCTGGCCGTTCCTTTTTTATCAGGGTAACCAGACATATCAATTTGATTTCAAAGTAAATGCACAACATCAAAAAATTCAGTGGCGGTAGCCAACAGATGGAAATACATAGGAAATATAGCTTCTGTGAACAGCGATAATGAGTTTACAGGTGAACACGAATTTCAAAAATATTTAGCTCGTGCACAAATAAGGCCACGGTAGCAAAATGGTTGAGGCCGCCGCGACAAACCGGGTTAATAATAACATCTGGTGTTTTACGTCCCAAAACCACGATATGATTAAGAGACGCCGTAGTGGAGGGCTCCGGAAATTTCGACCATCTCGTGTTCTTTAACATGCACTGACATCGCACAGCCCTCTACCATTTCGCCTCTACCGAAATACGACCGTCGCGGCCGGAATCGAACCAGCGACAACGGAACACCGTGCCCGCGACCTTCGGGTCAGCAGCCGAGCACCTTAGCCACTGGTCCACCGTGGCGGACCCGGACTGGGTTGGTCAAAAAGAAAAAGGTATTCCCTGAAAAAGAAAGCGGGGGTGAGGGGGGATGGCGTCTCTCTATATGATGCTTGTAAGAAGAAAGCAACACATTTGACAATGGCAGGTTAGAAATTCCTTTCATGGGTTGTCGTTGTGCGTGCACCATATCGCATGGATTCAAGCAGCCGCCCACGGTGTTAGTTATTCAGCCGCCTTTGCGACGTTTACACGTGCTGGCTGGCGCGTGGTATTGAAGGTTAACGTCCGTTTACCGACCAATCCATCATGACTCACCATGTGCCATTCTGATTCTGCCTCTCGTTATTCGTCACAGACATGCTGTTTGTTGCAGTAGCAGAAGTAGAACTTTGTGCACTGCTCTGGGTGCACAAACGTGAAATGGTCGTGCCCGTTTCCTTTTCAGCGTCCTAACCATTTGCTTTCCAGTTTCTTCTTTCGGGAATGACAGGAATTCAGAGTGACACCATATTCCGTGACGTCACTGTCTGACCTGTTAAAACTAACACGCCAAACCAGACGAGGCCCCATTCGTGCACATATGTTTGCCAGTCGAAACGCCTGCCGCCTAAATGCTAGCCTATTTGAAATAGCTTATCCTTGTTCATCGTGTCCTTATTTACACAACTTATATTTTCCAGATGGGCAAGAAGTGCTCTTTGCCGCGATGCATCTCGGGCTACAAATCATGCACGGAGAAAATTTGCTTTTTCGCTGCTCCAAAGGATAGTGACCGCTTGAAAATGTGGCCACTGCTATTCCAAGAAAAAATCGCGAGTTGCAAACAACAAATTTTGTTTGCGAAAAACATTTTGATGCACGATTTGTCACCAAATCATGGGAAGCGCTATTTAAAAGGAAACGTTCTTGTGAGGAAACATTCTTTCGTATCATTTAGCCGCACCATACAATACTCGAGCTAAAGCATCTTTTTCGGGCAAAAATATGTAAAATTCGTAGATCGTGCCAATACTGTGATAAAATTCTTGGCGCACCATAACGCATATATCTTGCAGTCTATTTATATTGAATATGTCAAAGAGCGGATTCGTAGTCATCGGCCACAAGCTGTCGCCCACTTCATTGCATTCTCTTTCAATCCAGTATTTTCCGACGTGGGAGCGGCGCGTCACCTGCTAGTGCACGCCCCGAAAGACCTAAATAGAGCTATTTTATTCCATCAGTACATCAAAGCATCCGTCTTCGCAAACATTTTCGGAATTTGCAAATAAGCGGTTCGTAGTTAAAAATTTTGAAGGCTCACTTGATCTCATATGCGAAATGCCCCTTAACATGACACCTGTTCTTTATATGATGCTGACCGCAAATACAATAATTAATCTTTCGAGAGCAAATGAGGGGTGAATTCAACACGCGTCACGCAACTGCAGATTTACGTTTGTAGACAAATGCGAGCACGATCGCCTAGGCCACGGTGTTGCCGAGGCCGAAGGTGGTGTTTATGAGCTTCACGCCGCATGCCGAACCGTCATGCATAAAACACCACTAAGTCTTTATATCTAACTTATATTTATGCTATTACAATACCACACAATTCTCACAGGGCCTTGCGATATTGCTAAACACGCTAAAACACCGAATGTTAGAAGCGTCAGGTTTGTGCTGGGTATAGCCAGGTGGCCACCGTCCCGCGCGCGCCTCCTTTCGGCAAGAAAGGGAAAGAGGTCCCCGATTTCTCCTCATTCCAATGCGCCATCGCTCCACCTAAACTATTCTAACACCGTGCACACGGGCCTCGAGCATTTTCGCCTCCATCGGAAATGCGGCCGCAGCGGTCGGGAATCGATCCCGCGACCTGCGGGTCAGCAGTCGAGCACCACAGCCACTAGACCACCGCGACGAGTCTTTAAGGAACATTAAAGCGACATTAAAGAGGAAAACAATTTTTCCTGTATTAGTAAATCATTCTTTCAAGATTTTTAAGTCACCGCAGTTGCTAAGCGCTAAGACACTTGCTAAGCGAGAAAACGCGCAAAAAGGAAGTGCGGGTGGCTACGCCACCTTGAAATAATCCCACCAAACGTCATGACGTCATACAATTCGGCTGCATCTACTAGGTCCCGCCTAGTTTCTAATCAGTAAAAGTGACGTACATTGTCCTCTGAGGGGGCCATAGACTTCGCACACCAATTTTAGGAACTTCTGTTCAGCTAGCGTCGCAAATATACGAAAAATACACTTTGAAATCCGTGACGTTATGCGCGGAGATTTCGGCACGAAATTTAAAAAGTAATCTTTGATCCTGATTTTGTCCTTTATTAATAAACCTATCATGACGAAATCAACCACAATGCTGTTATTCGAGTGCAATTTATTATTCTAAATCGATACATATTTTCACTATTGTGAGAGGAAGAAGAAGTGGCGGAGTGGCTGCGCTGCTTCGATCGTCTTCGTGAAGTTTTTCCTATTCTATGTGCCTCACTGCGCATCCTCTTGCACACTGATCTTCTGAGCTTCGGACATGATCCCAGCAAGGGGTGCGGCGCCCCCGGGACCGCACCCAACGAAGCCTCCTGAGCTTCAACCCGGTACCACGCCACACCAAGCACAGCAGATGCAAGCGGCGGCAGCCAGCACCGGGGCTCTTTCTGGCGCTGGATTGCAGCTTCCAACGGCTACAGGTCAGAACTATACTCCATCTTCTGCGAATAACTCGCTACCACCTGGCCAAGGTCCTCCCATAGAGACCATTTCCTGTCTCGACGTCAATCTGCCTGTAGGTCAGGACGATGACTTTTCTGACATGTCAGAATCCTCTGCAACTGTTACATACATGGATGCTACTGCGCTTTCTTCCGACGGCTCGGAAAAACACATTGATGCACCGCCCGTCAAACGCTGCCGCGGATCGAAGAGGTCGCTTATGCTACCTAACTCTGTGCCCGCAGAAAACACACCTAAGCCAAACTTGACCATCATATTCAAGCCAAGAAACGCTGAGCAAGTTATCACACGCTTCAATCCACTAGCACTTAAGACAGCCTTTGAAGAGACAGCTCCAGATGGCGTGCTACAAGTACGACCAAATGAACGTTTGAATCTCCTGGCTGTCGATACTCGTAATGCAGACGCTTCTGAACGTCTTCTGAAAATCTCAAGCATTGCTGGAGTACTTGTACAAGCTTACGAGCCACGACCGAGCAACTGCGGAGTAGGCGTCATCAAGGGAGTTCCTGTCGACCTTGATCAAGCAGACATTCTCGCTGCTCTTCTTCAAAGAGCTCCCGTCAGATCTGTAAGGCGACTGGGAACGTCAGAAAACGTCCGCATTGTGTTTGTTACCGAAAGTGCTCCTGAGTACGTCATCCTGGGCTACACACGTTACCGAGTGTACAAGTACATCGAGGCTCCGAGACAGTGCACCAAGTGTCAGCGTTTTGGCCATGTTGCTGGTGCCTGCAGGTTACAAGCACGATGCTCACGCTGCGGGGGCAACCACGACCGATCTGCATGTGGAAATGAAGAGCCACAGTGCCCTAACTGCACGAAAAAACATGAGTCTACGTCAACTCACTGCCCCATTTTGCGTAAAGAGAAGCGAATACACAATTACAAGGTGGAAAACAACGTTGGGTACCAAATGGCAAAGGATGCGGTACGCCAGAAACAAAAACCTCGAGGTGGTGGCCAAGCAATGATGCCCCCAGTTGACAAAGAAATGCCGTCAAATCTGCCACGAATTGACGACATAAATGAGTTCCCGTCTCTACCGACTTGCCCATCAGCTCCAACTCCTCACACACGAGGTGCCCAGGAGCGCTCATCTGGCCTGTCGAAAGAGTCACGGGCCCCAACGTCTTGGCGTGGATCACGCGAGTGCGGCGCTCGACAAGACAATGGAAACATATACTCGTTGCTATCTGCTCTTGTCGACGCTGTACGCAGCTTCCTCACTCCAATGTCCTCCCCGGTGGCTAAGTCTATACTGACGCTGCTTGATTTTCTCTCTCCTGTTCTGGCACAATGGCGTTAACAGCTCAGCCGACCAGTTTCAAGAACATTAGGAAACAGGCAACAGTGTTTCAATGGAATGCCTGCAGCCTCCGCTGTCGTCTCTCCGACTTCAGACAGTTTGTATATAAGCACCGCTTTCCGGTGATCGCCATCTCAGAGTCCCGAGTGCGCACCGGCATTCGTCTTTCAGGATACACCATCACAGTTTCTTCGACGGGAATGGATACCAGCAGAGTTCTCTTGGCTGTTCGTAATGATTTAACTTTCAATGTTCACCACATATCAGCCGATGCATCCAATGAATATGATGCAGTGACAGTGAAGTGGGACACTTTGGCCTCTACGGTGATTGCGGCATACATACCACCTCGTGTTACATTTGATGTGGACAGGCTGCAGGACATAATAGATGGCACACCTGGACCTCACATACTAACCGGGGACTTCAACGCGCATCACGCTGCCTGGGGCGGTCGAAAGACTTCAGTCCGCGGTAGACGCCTTTTTGATATCGCACATCGAAACAACCTGGCGATTCTTAACGATGGACAGCCAACCTACTTCAAAAATAATCGGTGCAGCGCCCTAGATGTCACCATGATCTCCGCGCACCTCATGTCCACGGCAACCTGGTTTGCTGACATCGAAAGTCATGGTAGTGACCACGTGCCAACCTACATCTCCTTGGGCTCTCCTAAGCAGTACACGCAACGGAGGATGGTTCGTTGCACTAACTGGGAGTTATACAACGCTACAATCGAAGATTCAGACCCATCTGGAATGACGTATGAGGAGTTTGTGGCTGTGCTCAATCAAGCAAAACAAAGTAGCACCAAACGCCTGGAACCACCTCGAACTCATTCAACGGTTGACGTTGAGTATGAGAGGCTCCGGGCCATTCGCCGCCGATCTGAAAGACGTGCTCGTAGGACATTGTCTGCAGATGACATTCGCGATGCCAGGCGAATGCAAAAACAAATCCAACGTCACCTGGATAAGCTAGATAGGAGGCAGTGGCGGGCCTTCTGTTCTAAACTGGACCCAAGAAAGCCGCTGTCAAGAATATGGGGTATCGTCCGCAGCCTAAAAGCCACACCGACTCAACTGCATCCCTTCAGTTCAGTTGCTTTATCTCGTAACAGCAGCGAGTTGGACGTGGCGGAGGCTTTCTGCTCTAAGATAACTGCAGTAGTGGCGCAAGCAACCTTGCCTCGTGTAGCACAAGAGGTTTTAGCGATGACGAGTACCACAGAGGCGGATGAACCTTTTTCGATCATGGAACTGCTTGGAGCATTGTCACTGGTGAACAAGGCGTCATCTCCCGGACCTGACTGCGTTAACTACGCTGAGTTAACGCATTTAGGCGACAAGGCGAAGATGCACCTTCTTGCCATATTCAATGCCAGCTGGGAGAGTGGGCGTCTTGAACCTTGCTGGAAACGAGCTCGTGTCATCCCTATTCTCAAGCCTGGCAAGTCTCCAACGGACCTTAACTCCTATCGTCCCATTGCTCTTCTCAGTTGCGTAGGAAAGCTTATGGAGAAAATGGTATTGATGCGCCTGGACTGGTTGCTGGTGAACATGAATGCATACCCTCCACAAATGTCAGGGTTTCGAAAGGGCCGCAGTAGCATCGACAATGTGATTCGTCTCATTAACTGCGTAAAACTCAACAAAGCTACGGGCAACATCACTATCGGCGTATTCCTCGACATCAAGGGAGCGTTCGATAACGTGACTCACGAGTCCATCCTATACGCCCTGAAGTCTCTCGGAGTTGGCGGTCGTATGTACCGCTGGATCTTGGACTACCTCACTGATCGGTCAGTCTACATGTCCACAAGAGAAGGTGACACAGCCCCGCACACAGTGCATCGAGGAGTTCCCCAGGGTGGTGTTCTAAGTCCAACCTTATTCAACATCTCTCTCATTGGACTGGAGAAGTGCATCCCAGCATCGGTTGAAATCTCTCTCTATGCAGATGATATTTGTATATGGAGCAGTGGTCGCAACAGACGTGTCCTACGAGCAAGACTACAAAAGCTCTCAATTCAATCGAAAAATTCTTACTCGGGCGAGGTCTAATGATGGCACCAGAAAAATGTGCCGCCGTTGCTTTTACGAGGCGTGATGTTTCACGCTATACGTTAAAGGTAGCGAATTCTCCCATTCGGTATGTGCAAAGTCATAAGCATACCTGCCAAGTTTGGAGAAACGGAATCCGGGAGATTTACTCAAGGGGGGGGGGGGTATAAAATATTTCAACCGCGGGAGGAGGGGGTATAAAGTATGCCGACCGCGGGGGGGGGGGGGGGGTTGGGTACTGCGATAGCAATTATATGTACATTAGGCAGTTTTAGAACAGCGTACGCAAAGCTTTACGCTGGCTTTTAGCGCAACTGCGCCTGTGCGTGCGTCGTACGCTAAGCGCTTGCGGGCTCCCGGCAAGTGACGGAAATAGCGGGCCGCAAACGCTAACGCTAACTTAGCGTACGCAATTCTAAAACTGCCTACTGTCAGCGGGATTTTGCGGTCGCCGCTGATCTGTACAGAGTCCAAACCGATAACGTCGTTTACGCATCGTCTGTTTCACGTGCGAGTAAAAGCGCGCCAGCGCTAGGGACGAACGCGGTTGAAGCAGAGATGAAACGACCCAGCCGTCACCGTCGGGCAAAGGGCACATGCGACAACATCGCTCCGCGTGCGAGGCCTGTCGTCGCTTGCTTACCAGTTATTTCGTCGGACAAGGGACCATAAGGGGCGCCGTTGAGACGGGGACGGTCGCGAGCGCTGGCGAACGCGCTATCTCGACAGACATTGGTAACGACTACTATTTTAAGTGCTGGACTGCGGCGCAAAGTGCACAGCTACTTCATGCGCAATGAAACTGAGTTAAACCTTTCTACCATCGTTAAAAAGAAGAAGAAGAATCCTTTCTACTACGTGGCCAAACAACTTTGCTCATGTGGCCAGACAAAGCACTGGACGCGCGGGGCAAAACTGGATTTCCGGGAGATTTCTCTATGACCCGTACAACCGGGAGAAACGTTCAAAATCCGGGAGTCTCCCGGGTAATCCGGGAGACTTGGCAGGTATGCATAAGTTTCTGGATGTGACAATCGACAGGCTAATGACATGGACGCCCCAAGTTCGAATACTAAAGGAAAAAGTTGCATCATACGCGAGCATCTTCCGCATGTTATCAAGCAACGCCGGGGGCTACTCCGTAAGTGCCCTGCTGCGAATGTATACGGCTCTCTGTGAAGGTCTTCTAAGATACAGCCTTCCTGCATTACATGGCATTTCACAAACCAACATACAAGCGCTGACTGGAGCTCAAGCGAAAGCCCTGAGAGTGTGCCTTGGCCTACCAAAAAACACATCAAGTATTAGAACCCTTGCCGAAAGCAGACGCCTATCAGCTGCAGTGCTTCTGCAGCAGGAGTTTCTTCGAGTTCACTTGCGTTATGCCACCAGAGTGCCGGGTCATCCGCTTGCTTCAGACAGTGGTCTTGTGGTGCGGAGCTTGCTTCCGCTGCATTATCAAAGCGCATCAATGCCTACGGAGCCATCGTGGAAAATTCCTTCGTGGTCAATCATCACTTTTGTGCCTGGGTTCAAGAACAAGAGACGTACACCCGGACCAGCACTAACATATTTCACCCTACAGCACGTGGAAAATAATTACAGGGCTCACCGTCATATTTACACTGATGGCTCTGTTACACCAACATCGTCTGCAATTGGTGTCTGGATTCCATCTGCCAATGTCACCATCTCTGCAACTCTTAGTCACCGTACTTCATCTACAGCGACTGAACTGGCTGCACTACGGGCTGCTTTTAATTACATTGTAGATCAGACAGCTGAGTCTTGGGTCATCTTCACCGACTCAAGAGCGGCGCTGCAGTCCCTGAAGTCTCCACGCACGCAAGACCAACTCGTCATGGACATCAAATATCTATGCAACAAAGCCTGCGACCTCCATCACCGCATTGCTCTGCAGTGGATACCTGCCCACTGTGGAATACAAGGCAACGTCCAGGCTGATGACGCTGCCAAAGCTGGACATGACGCCTCGAGAGAAATCATCGAGATACCTTTCGCGAGAAAAGATGCGGCGACACTCGTATCGGCACACGCTTGGCGGCTCCAGCGATCCCTCTGGGCAGTTACTAATCACCAGTATGGACCACTTTACAAGATCGACCCATCGTGTAACTTCGATATGCTGCGAGACCTAAACAGACAAGATGAAACATGCTTGCACCGCATCAGACTAAATGTCGCATACACCAACTACTTCAGGAGCAAGATTAAGCTGTCGGACTCAACAATGTGCGTCCAATGTAACGTCCAAGAACATCTGCGTCATGTTCTTTGCGAATGCAAGCGATACGCATCAGAGAGGCAGCCTCTGAAGGCAGCCTTGCATCTTCAACGGGGATCGTGCTTAGAGTTGCGACATGTTCTGGGCCCATGGCAAAGCAGCACCTGTGCGCTACGTGCCACGAAAGCGCTGTTGAATTTCTTGCGGGCCACGAGTCTGAACGAAACTTTGTAAACTTGTGTGACTGTATGTGTTATGTGGTTATCACTGTATATATCATAATCGTCACCCAGCACCTGGAGTAGCATGTCAGGCGAACAGCCAGGCAAACATCTCCGGCTTCATTAAAATGTTTATATCTCTCCCTATTGTGTTAGTTGACGGGGAGCACAAAAGAAATGCTATGCTCTGACAGGTGAGATAGGTTGTACAAACAAGAGAAAGTGCCTCAACCAGGCTGGCCGTCGTTTCGATAGGAGGACCTATCTTTGTCAAAGGCGCCATGTCATCCTCGGCGTGTTACTTTCAAGGGGGTTAGTGTTGAGGTCATATCCAGTGGTTGCGCGTGTCGCTGTTGGTAATGGCCGCCTCAAAATAAAAAAAAACTATAAAGAACATGAGTATGACCCTTGCCCCATTTCAAGCAAGCTTGCAACGGCGCTCATGAATCGCATCTCGGAGAGCTAGAAAAAGGGGGGGGGGGAGAAAAAAAGAAAAAAAAAGGAAGCTAGGAGCGGTGCAACAAAGCCAGAGCCGCCAAAAGCACGACGATAATAATAACAACTGTTCGGGCATAACGTCCCAAAACCACGATATGATTATGAGATACGCACTAGTGGAGGGATCCGAACATTTCGACCACCTGGGGTTCTTTAACGTGCGCCTAAACCTAAGCACACGGGCCTCAAGCGTTTTCGCCTCCATCGAAAATGCGGCCGAAAAGCACGGTGAACGAAACAGCGGAGCATGAAAGACACTTGGAAAACCGGCCGAGGGGCACCGAGTCGAGCTCCCTCAAAGGCTGCAGAAGACGGTGGCGTCCCTCTGTTTACAAAAAAAAAGCATCCTCTGAATGGGAAGCTCCAGGGGAAAGCACTTACACAAAGAGAGAAATGGGCGGCTACCTTTAAAAGTCAAGATGCCAACTGTATGAGATACTGAGAGGGGTGCATGAAAAACGAGCGTGTTTCACGGGTGAAGTCATTGGCAGGCATATGAATCATGTGTCACCGTAGGAAGGCCGCCACGGGGAATGGCCTCAAAAGTTGGGCGGCATGTCAACTAAGGCAAAGAAAAACTGAAAAAAAATTCACCGCCATATCCACGGGGTGAATGATGTTAAAGGTGCTTGCTCGGAGATGATCGGGTGACCCGCGAGTCCTCCGTACACACTCCTCCACCATCATATATAGACGTGACAACGTTGTTATATATACATTAACCCTCATCGCTTCGGCCTCCCGGGCTCTCACCGCATGGTCTTGGCGGCGAGCCCGAACTGCTGCTGCTGCGTTGCGAGCCCGCTACTGCTGCCTTGGCTGGCCTGTTCATGCTGCGTAGCGGCAACGAAGAGTCTTCACTGAGTGAGCTGCCGGCGAAGAGAAAGGAAGCGCGCCAAACGCGAGCGCCAAACGAGAGGTGTGGCCCTCTAGCGGTCACCTATATAACTAGCGCATGCGCCGAGCGTGGTGTGCGCTGCCTTTAGCGGCGGCGTACCATCTAGTGAGCATTCTTGAAATCACCGGAGAGTGTACACGCAGCCGACGGACAAGGCGCGAGCATAAGGAGCAAGCTCCTAAAAAAAGATGTGGGAGAGTGGGGGGGGGGGGGGGCGAGAAACAATCGAAATAACAAGGAGATAACTTTCTGAGAAGGCATCATCATCATCATGAGCCTGTCTATGCCCACTGCAGGGCAAAGGCCTCTCCCCTGTTCCGCCAATCAACCCGGTCCTGTGCTTTCTGCTGCCACGTTATACCTACAAACTTCTTAATCTCATCTACCCACCTCATTTTCTGTCTCCCCCTCACGCGTTTGCCAGCTCTTGGAATCCAGTCATTTACCCTTAATGACTACCGGTTATCCTGCCGAGGTGCTACGTGCCCGGCCCATATGGATTTCAACTATGATAGTTCTTGATTTCAACTATGATATCCTTAACCCCCGTTTGTTCCCTGACCCACTCTGCTCTGTTCCTGTCTCTTAAGGTTACACCTATCATCTTCCTTTCCATCGCTCGCTGCGTCGTCCTCAATTTAAGCTGAACCCTCTTTGTAAGTCTCCAGGTTTCTTCTCCGTAGGTAAGTACCGGTAAGATGCAGCTGGTATATACCTTCCTCTTGAGGGATAGTGGTAGACTACCATTCATGATTTGATAATGCTTGCCGAATGAGCCCCATCCCATTCTTATTCTTCTAGTTATTGCACTCTCATGGTTCGTCTCCGCGGTTACTACCTGTCCTAAGTAGACGTACTCATTTACAACTTCCAGTGTCTTGCCACCTATCGCAAAGCGCTGTTCTCTGCCAAGATCTCTGTTCTCTGGGAAGGCAAAGGCTTTGGCAATACGGGGTAGAAGTGGCCTAAGAAGCGGGGAAAGAGGAAAGAGGAAAGAGGACAGTGGTTCGAAGGTTTTTGAAAATAAAAAAAACTACATGAGAGTAGTACATGCATTCAAATACTATTGCCATGCCCGCTTCTTGTTTTATTTTGATGTATTCGGGTTTGACCAGCAAGCACGGTTAGCAACGCTCAACGCTGACCACGCCGCAGTGTTTGAGAAGCTTCGCGATTATAGTAGATCACTTTGTCAATATTGCTCACATGACGTGAATAGTCAAGATTATTCCAGAGCTAGTGCAACCACCAGTAATAAGGCTAGAAAGTTCGATGCGTGATGTATAAAAGACGGCGCATCCCAGCGATGCTCAGTTTTACCGACGGCCGACGCTCTGTTTGCCGCTTTAAGTGTACTGTGTGTATTGCCGTAGTTTGACTTTCCTTTTCCCGGCCACAAGTTCGGCCAGATAAAGAGTTTGATCTTGGACACGCCGCCTGCTGCCTTCGTCGACATTACGGCCCCGTGACACTGTTAAATTTTAAAAACCAACCAGAAACATAGGAAAATATTCCCCGAACCGCGCAAGGTCGCCTACAGACGCAACACCAATTTTAAAGATATGTTCGTTCATGCAAAACTCAAAACAAGAACTGCGCCAACATCAGGTCCCTGTGGCCGCTACAGACGCTCTACATGCAAAGATATGCAGCCGACCACCAACGTAAAAAATACAGCATCGGATTACATTCACAAAGTAACATCGAACTTCCCCTGCACCTCAAACAATGTAACCTACTGCCGCGCATGTACCACATGTACAATATAATATATAGGCGAAATTACACTACCAATTCATGTGAGACTGAACGGCCACCGCGCAGACGCAAAGCACAATTTACCAAAAGCAGTAGCCAGCCACTTCAATCAACAAGACCACAATTTCAATCAAGCCAAACTTTACATTCTATAAACAAATTTCAATCCCTACATCCATTAGGAAATAAATGTAGGACGTGGTAATTTGGAATCGGTAAAAGCCATATCATAATTTCTATAATAATAGGACGCATAAAATAGACCGAACCTTCAAATAACTTTGACCAGTATCCCATTCGCAACGTAGAATCGCTACCAGCGTACATATTACATATTAACGTTCTTTTTTTACTTCGTTTATTTTACATACCTATCTGTATCAATGTGTCTATGTATGAAGTATGCATGTACTACTACCATGTGGTCTTTTCATTTTGAAGAACCTTCGAAACACTGTTCTCTTCCCTCTTTTCCCGCTTCTAAGACTACTACTACCCCGTATTGCCAAAGCCCTTGGCTCCACAGGAATCTCTCCGCTTTTTATTCCGATTGTTTCCCCCTCCCCCCCTCCAACACCTTCTTTTTTTTTTCAGTTTTCCTTTGCCTTAGTTGACATGCGACCCAACTTTTGAGGCCATTCCCCTTGTCGAGCCACCTATGCTAACATTTGACTCATATGCCTGCCAATGATTTTACCCATTAAACAGGCGTGCTTTTAAAGCACCCCTCCCGGTATCACTTACTCACTTACAGTCGGCATCTTGACGTTTAAAAGTGAATCGCCCGTTTCTCTTTTTATTTAATTGCCTTCCCCTGGTGCTTCCCCATTCAGATGCGGCATTTTTTGGAAATAGAGGGACGCCACCGTCTCCTGCAGTCTTTGCGGGAGCTCGACTCGGCGCCACTCGGCAGGTTTTCCAAGTTTCTTTCATGCCCCGCTGTTTCATTCGTCCTGCTTTTCGGCCGCATTTTCGATGGAGGCGAAAATGCTTGACGCCCGTGTGCTTAGGTTTAGGTGCACGTTAAAGAACCCCAGGTGGTCGAAATGTTCCGAGCACTACACTAGTGCGTATCTCGTAATGATTTCGTGGTTTTCGAACAACGATATGATTATGACAATAATAATAATTATTATTATCGGCGTGCTTTTGGCGGCTCTGGCTTTGTTGTACCACTCCTCGCTTCTTCTTTTTCTTTATTTTTTTTCTTTTCTCCCCTTTTTTTAGCTCTCCGAGATGCGATTCCTGAGCGCCGTTGCAAACTTGCTCTAAATGGGGCAAGGGTTATACTAATCTTCTCTGTAGTTTTTTTTTTTTATTTTCAGGCGGCGTTCACCAACAGCGACAGGCGCAACCACTGGACATGACGTCAACACTAACCCCCTTGAAACTAACACGCCAAGGATGACAAGGCGCCTTTGACAAAGATAAGTCGCCTTATCGAAACGTCGGCCAGCTTGGCTGAGGCACTTTCTGCTGTTTGTTCAACCTAACCCACTCCATGTTTCCATCTGTCGGCTCCCATCTTGACGTTGGAGTTCTATGCTGTGACAAGAAACTCATTAAATTACTGACGTTCTCAGTCGATTTCATTGTCCGTACGTCCCCGTTCCACGGTCGGTTTCACTCAAAGCGATGCATTGACGAGAACATAATCAAACATAGTGCTCGTACTAATCAGGCGATGTTCTACGAAATGTTTCATGCTTGTGCGACACCGCGCGCAACGCGGATCTTGCTACACGTACATGGACACAGCAGTGACAGCTTGCAGGCGTTTCATGACGCTGGTGTGATGGCTTGCGTCGTCAGTGGCCTTAGACTTCAATGGATCATGATTTACAACAGGCTGAAAGGCGTCAGGGTTATTCGGTTCACTGTGAAGTAGCACATAACTGTACAAACACACAGACGGATAAACACACACATAATCAGTAGAGGGTAAAGGAGCCACATAGGAGTTCTGTTTTCATTAGAAGTGACGGCGCACTGAAGGCGTTGTCTTAAAACAGTGAAAACGTATTTTGATTAATTACAGCTTCGAGAGGGGATGTATATGTATATAGGGGTTATAACCATCGAACATAAGATATCCATCGCAGGGAGGCGGTGGAGCTGAACAGTCCCTTCCTCTGCTCGGAGCACCAGAACAGCCTCCAAAAATATTTCTGGCTACGCCACTGATACATCAGAAGCTCTGCAGATTTGTTTTTGGAGAGTGTAGTTATATTCTCTGAAGTGCTGATTTGTGTGCGACACATCCTAATGACACCAAGAGATAACGAAGCTAAGGAAAGTACAGGCGACATTCCTGGTATTTTCTAACTGTAGTACAGGAATTAGGACACAAACTTGTCACAGGAAGGGACCGAGCATACAACCTTCCAATAACGCGTCCGATGCTCTACCAATTGAGCTAATGCGGCGTCTGTTGCTCAGTTGCTAGAGAATTCCGCACATGTGGAGTGCTAAGGTATTTGAAGTAATTAAGGCCAAAACAAGCAAGAGATAAGACACCAACACTGTGCAGGAATTCCCATTGCCATCGGAACACTAAAACGGCAGAGTAAATATTTTGTGATCACGCATTACAAATTTCTAGTCTTATGTAATCGAATTGTTAGGTAGTTGTCGCAGCATGCCAATACTGTTACTGCTTGCACGAGTTCTAGCCAAGAAAATTAGGTGACTCCTTTATGCCCGTAGCGGTTCCATATCGTGTTTCGTACGCGTTACAAAAAATTGATTCTTTCGGCACAAAATCTACACTGGGTCGGCCACTTTGAAACAAAAGTAGGCTGCGACTAACAGACATACCGAGTCGAACCACAAAGCAAAGAGGCCGTTTCTCTTTTTCTTTTTTTTTCTTCTCTCGTTTAGAGAGCGTGCATGTGTTTCTCCTTTCCTCCTCGTCGGACCGATAGGCGCCGAACCGTGACCGCAGCCGGCTTCAAAATACGGGAAGGCGCCAAAGCGCAGACCATTTAACTTATCTCGTCCGGAGCTCGTTCGTTCGTCTGGTGAACGAAGACGACCGGGTCTGTATCGCGCCCGACCTTAGTATAGGGGAAACGACATAAGGCTCGCGTCTGCTACGATCACGCAAAGAGAGCCCCTGTACGGCGGCGGATAGCGGCGCTGCCCACCGCGTAGCACGCGTCAAACGAGGCTGACACTCTCGTACCCGCCTGCCGAGGTCGTCAGCTGAATCTCCTCTTACATCATTATTTCATAACTTCGCGCCATCAACTTGAGCGTCGGCGCCGGCGGCGCGGCTACGGCGACGCTATAAAGCACGTGAGCGTCGTTCGACTCGGTGGAACTGACAGTTAGTTTAAGGCGGGAAGAAAGGTGGGCTCTTAAGGAGAAATGGTTTCAACGACAGTATTCCTACCTGTGTCGATAGTGGTAGTCACGCTCGGCGGCGCTACGCCAATTGGACAAGTCATCGCTGCTTCAGTGCGTGACCGACCGGCGTCGGCGAGAGGTGAGTGAAGGCGACGTGAAACGTGAGACTCCAGCCTCTACGGCGTCAAAATAACGGTAGCTATCGCTTTGCATGTGCTTCGCACTGTATAGCCACGTGTCGGAAATGCAGATTCATAAGTTATATATGTCCTCTTACATCTCCGAAATACAGGGTCCAGTTGTCTCGATTTACACTTAGCTGCGCGTATCATCGTAAGAAGTAAAAAAAAAAAGAGGAAGAAATAAATTTCGAGGCAAAGCAACACTACAAAGCGCGTAATTTTGTGTGGAAAATTAATTTTAAATTCAACGTTTTTTTTTTATTTTGAGTAGTGGAAATGAAACCACGTCTTCCTCGCTTTATGTCAGTAAA
Organism: Rhipicephalus sanguineus; assembly: GCF_013339695.2. NCBI lineage: Eukaryota > Metazoa > Arthropoda > Arachnida > Ixodida > Ixodidae > Rhipicephalus > Rhipicephalus sanguineus. The sequence goes on along the minus strand of NC_051179.1, from coordinate 136,876,534 downwards.
TTGAATCTTTGTCCTGCTTCTTTTCATGCGCTTCAGGTTAATTGGTGATTCTTCCTGAGTGCGATTTTACCCTAGTAATTACTGTTTTATTACGCAGCGTAATTATCGTTTTAGAGCACACAGACATAGTAGTCTCTCAAATTTTCTCAATTGTGTTTGCGGCTTGATATGCGTAATTATTTTCCTGGTGGCATCACACTAGCAGAACTATTTGTTAAAACGACTAACAACTTACACGTTTACGGAAATTTGTAAACATTTTACCTCAAACGGGAAAATTATTATAAACAGTGCTATCCTTCTGAAACCGGAAAGCTTTTTGCAGATCTGATAACGAAATACATGATGTTATTTCTTCTGCAGGCTGTAGCATAGAAGTTAAGTGTCGATCTGTAAATGTTCTGGCGGGCCGCTAAATCATCAGTACTGCTTCCGCGTTGCTGGACATTACTTGCAGGGGCTCCGGGTCGAATGCGCCTGAGTTAAATTTGTGGTTGATAGTCCTTGCTGCCGCATCAGTCACGTATTTTTTTTTTTGTCTGTACTAATGGTAACAGCCTCGTCTACGTCCTTTGCCGACGGCGCAATGAAGTGAGAAACAGAACTGCCACGTGACTCGGCTCAGGTGTTTCGCAGCGATAGATTTCGCTCCCAACGTGGGTGCCGCAATCCAGTACACTGAACGTTTTCTTTTGTTTGTTATTTTATAATAAAGAGCCTACGAAGCTGATTGAAGTTGAAGTCAGCTAAGAAACAAATTTTTAAGTGCATCGAAACATCAAATTTCCGGGCTAATAAATTTGCGATCGTCTTCGTATTTTTGGCAGCGTAAGAGCCAGAGTGCTTGCGCGAGTCGAACTGGCAACTTACAGAGAATGCGATGTTTTATCCCATGAGAAACACAGGTTATTGTAATGCAAAGCTGACAAATTTTAGGTGGATTGGATAGACATGCGAGAAACCCACCTCTGGGGGCATTAAAATTGTTAGAAGCCATTGAAAAGTTCATGAGTAGCTGGTTTTTGTTAAAAGCAATAGCCAATAGAAAACAAAGTAATTGATCTTTGGGCAATTATGCGCCGACGCCAAGATATGTTTTAGCACGTATGGGGCACACTATACGACTCTCTCAGGTTCTTTAACCTGCGCCTAAATCTAACTATACGAGCGTTCTCACATCAGCTCCGTCTAAATGCTACTGCATCAGCCGAGATTTGAACTCATGTCCTGGAGCTTAGCAGCGTGACGCATTACCTTCTGTGTTACCAGGGCGGGCTTGGACGTATCAAGGCAATCAAATAGCTAACGCTGAGATCCAGCATGGGTCGTTAATGTGTGCATATATTTTCTAGGGTCGACAGTTAAATAAACAGGATCACAGATGAATTGAATATTTAAGATTAACAATTATTAATGCAAGAAATTCCCCCGCAGCTACGGTTCCGTCCTTGTAACACAGACGGCCAATTGCCTCAACATAAATATAGCGGTGGTACGTTTAGTGTGTCGTGGAGGAGCGCGCGTCTTCTTATCGCATGACACGACCCCGATTCTTTTAGAGTGCTTCCTAGAAGTGGGCTATATTACTCTATGCGGCATACTGCTCGTGAAAAGACAAAAAAAAAAGAACAGGGAGATATGTTTCAAACAGCACACACGTGCCTTCACTGACCGAGAAGAGGGAAATGCCCCGAGTGGCTATCTACGCGAACCTTGGAATGTAAGTTAATCCGGGTATAAGAGTACTGCCTTCTCAACTCAACCGACTCATTTGTACTATCAGATATTTCGAGGATTGGAACGTGCCAGTTTGGATGATGTTGCGACAGGCGCGTGATCCAATGGCAGAATAGAGAAGAAAAACAAGAGACGAACGCTCGATCAGTGTTCTAGTCAGTCCTGCATTTCGTTTCTACTAGACAGCGAATTGTGCAAGACGATACTGATAAACGATATCGCCAGCGCTACTTATCGACAGTCTACAAATAATACGCCCCGAATGAGAGCGAGAAAACACAATAGCGCTGCTCGAAAAAAAAGAAAATAGCTCATAGCTAGTCGCCCGTCAGCATTTTTCTTATCTCGCTCTTCTATCGCTACCTTTTGTTGCGCGAAAGCTACGCGACTAAATATTAACCTTAACTCTTTTGTGACCGTGCCTATAGAACGAGGCTCACCGGTGAGGCGAACGCGCCGAACGAGAATATAAAAATACGGGCACTCCAATCAACTGGTTGCACCATCTAGCACATTCTGTAAGGACTAATGTTTTGTTTCCTGCATAGTTATTTTTTTTGGCCGAGAGGCAGCGTTTATGACAGCGACTAACACATAGCGGTTCGCTTGGTTTGTTCGCGAAAATAGCAGACGAAACGGTAGCGAGTCCCCCTCAGAAATGTTGATACTTGCAGATTTATATTGCATCCCCAAGCTATTTTTCTGCTGTTTCTAAAAGAAGCGGCTCCAAGGAGGCTGTCAAATCATGGAAATATATATCGGATGACAAAAAACTGTAGAATGAGCCCGGATCGTAGTCAGTTGTTGATCAGTACGTTACGCTTTCTGGCACGTCGATTTTTTACTCCGATTAAAATTATATCTGTTATTTGTAGTGTCTCAACAGTATATGGTAAAAATTTGGTGACATAACCAACTTCTTCAACCAGTAAAGAATAATGTTCAATTTGGTGACATAACTTTCAACCAGTAAAGAATAATGTCCAGCCCAAGAAGGGTACGCGGCCGTGACCTCAGAGTAGCGTTGCGCAGTGAAGCGACATGTTCCACAAGAAAAATCGGCGTTTCGGGCATCTTTTTCACAGCAGAGGTAATAAACATGATTTGTGTTAACAAAATGAGTGTGCGTGGTTGCAAATCATGAAGAAGCAGTCTTATGCCAAAGATGATGGTTCTTGGGAAATGGTCGAGGCCGCCGAAATGACCAATTTCATTTGCCTGCTGGTCTATACGGCCATCGTCGAGCTTCCACGACTACGCCTCCCCAAAACAAGTGCATTTAGTACAAGTCCTATACCGATTCACGAAGTGCAGAAAATAAAAAAAAAGTGCTAAGAAGACAAGAAACTTGACGACTGGATAAATGCCACATGTAACGCCTCTTTTGCCCAGTGGCACAACAACCTTAGAAAAAGACTTTTTTTTTACATCTTAGAGCATTCAGACATGGTTCCACCAATTTCGATAATGTCAGATATTGAAATGTAAATACTTTTTTGTAGCTTACAGGTTTAGAATATATTGATTGCGTACGGTGAAGCCATGCTTTAGGCTGTTTTGGTGCCGTGTTCAGTGTTACCTTTGGGTACCTGATTTTTTTCCCGTGCTGCTACGTACCATATTATGATGAAATACGCATGGCTCAGTAGCAAATTTTCTCCTCTTCTCAATTAAAACATAACCGTGTAACCTCATGGAATAATGCAGTTCTCGCTGGGCAGAAAATGAAATTTGTAACTCATACGCTTTTTGAGCTAGGTCATTCAAACTCTCCTCTAATATTGAAAGCTGATGAGAAAGTGTGGAGATCTGGGCTTGTTATTTGTAAATGAATAGAAAAAACAGCGCGAAAACCAGAGGACACACAGGAAGGGAATGCACACAGTGCTGAACTATCAAAAATGTATTGCGAAAAACAAATGCATCGCCTCTATATACACATGAACCACTCGCATAATACTGCGTCACTGGCATAGCGCAGATAGACCATTAACAACGCAGCCGAGACAGATTACAGGAAACGCCTCCGTAGATACTCCATTTCCTTTGGCAATAATGCGATTGACGGGGTGCTGGCACAGTTTTCACCCAACTGCGCAATCTTATACGCTTCAGTAACTTCACGTGTTAGGCGATGACACTGTGTTTACAGACAACCCTACATTTCTCAAAAAGAGTTGAGCACGTGCATGACCTACAGTGGATGGCTAGCCAACCATGTTGTGCACGTTTTACCTTGTTGTCATGCTCCCACATTCTATCGCTAGCACAACGGCACGTTTGACCTATATAAAATCTACCGCATGTCACAGGAATCTAATACACATTTTTCAAAGCAATCGACATACCTTGTTCTATGCGTCTTCTGACAACCTTTTTCCGGGTTCATTGAATTGTATGGCCTAATCAAGCGGCAAATACTGTTTACTTTTGCAGAAGCAGAAAACAACACCTTAATTCTCGCTTTTTGCGCGATTCCTTTCAAGTTATGAGATGTTCTGTGTATGCGCGATGTTGTGTTGAGAAAATATTTTCCATAACTCATATCATTTTTCGTTCTTTTTTTTTCTTTCATGTTGGGGTCATAACAATAAAAAAGGTCTATGCATTTTCAGTAAACATACTTTTCCATAAATATTCTTTCATATCATACCCTAGTATGATTTTTTCTAAGTACTACAATTAGAAAGTACAACCACTTAGCTTCATATTGATATACAATATTACACTGTATCTATTATATTATTTACAACAAAAATAATTACTAAAACATACAAAATGTGGCCAATTTTCTCACGGCCACCAAATAGCTAATAAAATCCGCGGTTTGGCGTGCTAAAAAGGATAAGGTGGGGCACGCCGCAGTACAGCGCTTCGGAAATCTCAACCGTCTGGTGTTCCTTCACGTGGCATCGCATAGTACACAGGCCTCTAGAACTTCACCTCCATCGAAGTGCAACCTCCGCCGCCGGGGGCTTCGAGTCAACAGTCGAGCAGCGTAACCACGTTACCACCCGGGCGGACAAAAATCATGACCTGAAATGAACAAAATTCGGGCGATTTTACGTGCCAAAAGAACGATATCATTGCAGCGCGCGTCGCAGCGGAACACTTCGCATTAATATTTACCTTCCAAGGTGCTTTAATATGCACATACATGCATGGATGCAGGTGTTCTTGCATTTCGCCTCAATTTAAATGCAACCGTTATAGCTGTGAAGCGAGCCCGCGTTCTCGTGCAGCGCACCTTATCCGTCAAGTTACCAAGGTGGCTACATGTAACGTGACACGATTTCGGCCACCTAGCACAAGCCCGAGTGGACCATTTTGTGCTAGCTACAGTTTGGCCTCGTAGACAATTTACATCAGTGTGTATTGTGGCATTTGGCATATACACACGCCCTACAAGACAAGTTCCCTGCGATTATATGCAACTATGTGAGCGCCTAGTCTTGGTTTATTCCCAGAATAAATATGCGCATTGGTCTCACTGACTAAGTCGATGGTTTTAGTAATAAGCATGGATTTTTTTTTGCTGCTCTAATCAAGACGAAATGTATAGTAGAAAATTAGTTAATCGGGAAATAAAAGCACATTACGCTTTGCTGAACCATACTTATTGCTAAGGTCTTGATCAACTTCGAGCTTGTGGCACGACATAATTGCTTTGTTTCAAACATCTTTGCGTCGGAAATTCAGAGCCGTAGATCGGAAATGACTGCTTTATATTGTTAACTTGGAACCATTGGCGTTCTTGCTCTCTTTTTTTTTTTTTCCTGCGGACGTCAAAGACTATGCCGTCGTTGGGCTTACGTGGCCAATTACATACATCCCGTCATAACATCCTTTGGCCAATGTCGTCTTGTGCATTTCCCGTCAAAGTGCAGACACGGTTGTTCATTATCACCTTCAGGCTTTAGCGACGGACCAGGCGAAGCAAGAACTGCCGTTGTCGAGCTGCTGGTATACTCGTGAAGCTATGGGATGGCGCATTGCTGCAGACCCTAAGTTTACGTTATAGGTACTGAAGCAAATCGCATTCGGTGTGTTTGCTTCCTTTATAAATATTTTTTTATTGTGTATCTCGAATTTCCTTCATGCGTAACGAAATGCCTGTGTACATACTTTTCGTTGAAGTGGAGAAGCACTGGAAGCGGTATTTATTATCCAGTTTGCCACAGAGGGCGTGTCGAACGAGTGCAGTTTTTTTTTTTAAATTTTATAACAGAAGAGAGTGCATCATTACTTATCGAAGCTGTCGGAGTCCACAAACCAAATAGAGTCAAATTTTTGCAACTCATGATGGAGAATTCCACTCGGCAGCAGCGCGCAGCTTTTCTTGCGACGCGATTATTTTTTTTTTAAGTCGGCGAAGCTATCGTTTGTGTGACACAGTCCGATATGGCTTTGATAGAGAAAATCATTGTCACGCGTATTTCCGCACCTTTCCGTGAGATACATTTGCTGCATGGGTGACCAGTGAGGACTTGTTCATGGATGGGAACGTTACTCCTACAAGTAAATAAATTACACAACAAATGAAAGGTAGTCTAAATTAATGACATTGCATTCCTATTACTTCGAAAGTAATAAAATTACTTTAAAATCTAACGAAACTATCATATTCTTATTGTATTGACAATTTAATGATCATATTTTCAAAAATGGCACATTGGTAAAACAGGACAGCCTTTTAATGTTAGATTAAACGGGCATTGCGCAGACACGGGGTATAAATTACCGAAGGCAGTGGCACAGCATTTTAATGTGGCAGGTCACGACTTGGACGGTCTCAAACTCTAAATACTTCATCCAAACTCCCGGTCTCCAAGAGGCCGAAAATATGCAAAATCACACCTTATTCACAAGTTTAATCCACTCCAGCGAATATGTATATACGTTTCAAAGGGGTCTGTTGAATCCATCCGACATGGTACATACACAGCGAAAACCAAGACGAGTTAAGGCCTTCTTCTAGGAATTTCTAACCTACCATTGTCAATTGGTGCTTCGTTCTAGCGACCATAATTCAGCGAAACGTCAATCCCTCCACACACCCCCCCCTCAATTTTTTTTTTCCTTTTTGTTCACCGAATACCTCTTTCCTTATGACTTACCCTATTCCTCACGGCGGCCTCTCGCCCACCCCCGCTTTCGCAATTGCTCTCTCCTTCTCATTTGTTTGGAATGGAGATGAGGGTACGAAGCAGCTACACACAAGCACCAAGGAAAGCAGTTGCAGCCTTGAAGAAGGCAAGTCTGCTTGTCGAAACGTCGGCTCCAGTACACACCCCCTGTTTACAAATTTTTCATCGCAAGATTTCATCTTCCTCTGATTCCTGCCTTTCTTTCTTTTGGATAACAAAAGTATATCGCTCATGCACTAAGTGATGCAGAGATTATTTAAAGCACATATATATTGGAAGCGCGGTGTCAAAGTCCCCATTTTGAGGTTTGACATTCAGACAAACCCGCCTTCGTAATTTTTCGCTCCTTGCATGGTCATTTCAGACGCCTTAAGGGATGCAGACATGATGTACTTGAGTTCGAAGCAATGAGTTTAAATATTCGCTTGAATTCATTTATTAACTTACTTAATTACCAACCCGCAGAATTAATACATTACATCATTTATTGGAGTAAAAAGTGTTTTAATTAGCGTAAATTTATTTTCCTTTTTTACTACTGTCATGTCTGCAATTGTTATCTAGAAGTACACGTTGCTGGGATAGTCGGTTCATGTCTAAGTACAAGTCACAAAGTATGGCTGTTTCTTGCGCGAGGAAATAACGAGGGAAGGGGTCCAGGGGTGTGCTCCCCTGGACCCTTTCCCTCGTTATTTCCTCGCGCAAGAAACAGCCATACTTTGAGGCTTGTACTTAGGCCTGCAATTGTTAGCCGTACTTTCACAACTTCCTCTGCTTTCCATAATTTTGTGGAGTTTGTATGCGGACAGGTCTGCTACATGTTACAACCCCAGTTTACTCGCCTGACTAAACAGTATGGCAACACTTGCAGTGTTTACTGGTATCTACGCCAGCTAAAGCTCTAAAGGGGCTTGCATTTTTCTTTGCGTAAATATAGCTGTTTTTATTTTGATACGAAGTTAAACTGCATGCTAATCCTTGCCGGAGAGCATATAAAAGTACGCTTCTAATTATTATCACTTGCTTTCTTTCTTAAGACCCTACAGTCCGCCTGGAGCTTGGCACGATAACTACGACATTGCGGCACAACCTCGTCAGTTTTGATATTTGGGGAATTTAGCCCCTCCCCCCCCCTCCCCCTACCCACAAACCCACATTGGTGAAGTAGTATACGAAAGGATATACGGTATAATAACAAATGACTGTGTGAATCGCGAACGTGTTCTTCAAAAGAAGACGGCAGCGTCAGCTGCGGGGTCTTCCATTTGCCGAAGTTAATTCTTCAAGAGCGACGAAATCGCTAGACTGGGCCAATTTCTTCCGTGTGTGTTAAAACGTAGCTTTCTAAACTTCTAACCATACAACAAGCGCAGACGACAAACCCATTACTGTAGGACGGAACACAGGTAGAAACATTCAGAGGAGCAGGAAACTCTACAGTGCACAACAAATAGTTTACGACGTTAAGCTGCACTGGATTGTGGACCTTAATGAGAGTCACTCGGAGTGGTCATATTGAGAAGTTAGGGGTATTTTGCTTAGCAACGTCACGGAAAGCCACGGCAACACGGAGCTAAATATTCCTTTGAACGTCAGGAGAGCAATGATTCTTGGAGGTCCCATTAAAAAGAAAAAAACAAAAATTGTTATTGGGTAGGCCTTTGCGCTTTACGCGGAAATAATTTTGTAAATGGTCGAGCTCTTGTCCCCTTTGCCTTCCTGCTCGTAGTATTTCGCCACGTTTTTGCTGTTATACTGTATTCAGAATATTTAGGGATAGCAATATTTTGCTGCCTTTGTCAAAGTGCGGGAACTTTTTCTGTTCGCAAAAAAACGTCACTGCTGTCCTGATGACGTAATTGCGTCAGATGTTATTCTCGCAATTTCGCATGTAAAGCCGCATGACTGTTGCGAAGATGTTCGCAGCAGTCACGTGATCATTGCGAAATGTTGGTTTCAAGGCACTATCTGTACGAAGCGGAAGGGTTCATTACAGCGACGTATCTCTCACGCTCATTTCATCAGCGTTTCAAGTATATGTGACCGTGATTAGAGCATATGACGAATTCGCATAATGATATCAAAGGGAAGTGAAAGTGTATGCGCGCTACTTTCTGGGGTATCTCAAAAAGAAATGCCTACGAAGTTAACCCGTAGGTTGATATACCACATTAGCACAGTGAATGGTCGCATTCCCTGAGCTTTTGTAGCGCAAATGCCTTATCTCAAGCGCAAGGACGGGTGACATACCAGGCCATATGATCTAGCGTTGCGAAGCCGTGTCGTTCGTGATGATGCTTAGTGGAGTGCACGAAGAAATACTCAAAGGAACAACAGGAGGATAATGGGTCGAAAAGTGTGTTTTTTTTATCAGACACGACCATACGAAGCCAACAAGTTATGAAGGCAAGCAAGACAGAGTGGGCGTCATTTCTAGCTTTTAATAAATCCTAATCCTAACCATTTTCTAGCTTATTTTATGTCCACTGCGAGACGAAGGCATCTCTTGTTGATTTCCAATTTACGGATCCCAATTCATGCGTTCATATTTCTTAATTTCGTCGCTCCATCTAGTCATCTACCGTCTTTGGTTGCGTTTCCCGTTTCTTGGTATCTCTACCGTCGTTATAAGTGACCATCGATTACCTGTGCCTCCCACTGCGTGCCCTGCCTCAATCAACCTTGTCTTATTGTCAGCTGGAATGTTGTCTATCTTTGTTGGTTCTTTAGTACACTTTGCTCTCTTCTTGCCTTATAATTTCAAGCGTATCGTTTTTACAGCCAAGCTGTATACGGCTAGGGTATGGCGGATCGCGTACGCGGACGAAGCGACACGTATATGGCGTCGACGGAAAAAAACTACGCGTAGAACAATTTTCGGCGCCCCTCGACACTAGTGATGCCCCCTTTCACAAGTGCGGCGATAATCCGTCGCGGCACTTCCCACCTGTCATTATGCCCCTTTGACTTGTGACGTAGCGATCGCGCTAGCGCAGTTATCAGAAGTTGCGCTTTGGATTCACTATGGAACTGACGAATATCATTCGATAGGAGGAAGAACAGCGAAATGAATGGAGCGTCAACGTGCACAAAAGCGCAAATGCCCTTACAAAAATGGATTTAGACAGTCTCTAGACAGTCTAAACCCATTTTTAGACAGTTTATAGACTTTCTAGATACATTTTTGTACGGGTGTGCTCGAAAACAACGCGCAGCAGAAGCCACTAGATTCTCTGACTTCCCACTCCACAGTAGTGGAAGGGCTCTGAGTGTTTTGATCCATCACATGTGGCCTCGTTCTTGACTACTGCGCGGGTTTCTTTTGTTATCCTCAAAGTTTCGAGCCCATACGTTAACACTAGCAGCATACAGAAGTTGTACATTTTCCACTTAAGAGTCTGCGGTAACTTACCTGTCATGATTTGGAATGCCTGCCGTAAATGCTCAAGCCCATCCTAATTTTTGGGTGAATTTTCCTTTTCGTAAGTAAGCTCACCTGTCAGTGTTTGGCCAAGGTAACCATATCCTTGTATGTACACTGGCTCAGTTGTTGTAGTGTGTGTGTACCTTTTGTTATGTAGTGTCTGTGCCTTTTGCTATGGGCGGCTGGTTTTAATGCACCAATTCGCTATCATATGAACATGATATGAAGGCCTATGGCAATGCACGCTTGCAGCACGCAGTATTACTGCGATATTACATCTCGCACCGTGACACCTGCATACAGAACGCGTATGTTAGTGAAGCATGAAAGTTACTTTCAGTGCAGTTCCAAGCAGAGGCGTGACTGTGTGGTAGAACACCTACTTGCCACGCAGACGGCGGGGGTTCGGTTCTCACTCGGACCCACCATTTTTATTATCTATTTTATTTGCAGCTTTCTTGATTTTTCGGTCACGAACAAGATGATGATTTTTTGCTCACAACCAACGACGCTGACATCGACGTGGACACCGGAATTTCTGTGAAACGAGCTCTTTAACGCCATCCCGTTGAAAGTAACAAACATGCTTGACGGTTTCTCTGAAAAATGAAAGACCCTACCTCTACGAATGACCTGTGTTCACCTGTACAAACGCTGTACCCATTCTTTACACTCCACCGTGGCCTTTAACATTCGTGTTTGATCTCGAGCTTTATTCACTCATAATCGTTATACTACCACCAGCCAAAAGCTTTCAGAAGTTTACAGCTTCACCCATGTATAGCTGAATGACAATTACTAAACAAAACGCACTTCAGTGCACAGTTATTCAATTAGTGAGTGCTCGTATGCACATTGCGCAATAATATTTTTCGATTGTGCAGTTCAGTCACATTTTAACGCGAGTCCACTGATCATTGCACCTCATTTTTTGTCGTGCAGGCAAGTCAACAATTCGGTGGCTCGCATATCGAAGGCTAATGAGCGCACGGAGAAAGTAATGATATGACTTATTGTCGCAGGTGAAGCTTGTGGTCAGCCCTTGGTCGAGCCGCAGCTGGAGCTTGAGGACCGTATTGTGGGTGGACAGCCGGCAGTGCCCGGTTCGTGGCCGTGGCACGCCGCACTTCACAAGCACGGGACGGGACATGCCTGCGGTGGGGCTCTCATAACTGACCGCCATATCATCACAGCGGCACACTGTGTCTGGTGAGAGCATGCCGAGCCTACCTAAATAATTTAATGATAACACAAGTAAAAAGGGTAGCACTTTACCATTAGATGCGAACTCGGGTTGCATTAGAGCGCGTAGAAATGAGTCTTAGTAAATAAGGGAAAAGACGCTCGTATTTGCTGTGCAAAAGCCAGAGAAACGACGGAGTGCGTTTTGATGGTAACGCTACGTTTGAAGGGGGGGGGGGGATAAAGATAAGGGACCTGAAGATACCCACCTGGGCGAATGCTTGGGCATTAGCCTGCCTGAAGTGCTGAATCTTGGAGGCATCTTAAGTACGCCGAAAATATCTGCGATAGAGGTCAGTAAAATGCCGTTGAAAGAGTGGTAGCGGGATAGTAGGAAGCGATCACAAAGCGAAACAGCATTAAAGCCAAGGTCATACTATATATATATATATATATATATATATATATATATATATATATATATATATATATATATATATATATATATATATATATATTGGCAACGCATTTTCCATAAAGAACAAGAGAGATCATTGTGAATGATACCTGCGTCAAATTGTATAAAAATTAAGGCAAGTATCTAGCATGTTCCTTGACAATGAACTTGGACACTTCAAGGTATACTTACACGCATCTTTTTGAATGAAGTTCTGTCGTGTGTCTGCACCCGTCCTTGTGCTCTTCTTATCGACGTTTGTATCGCGCATCACCTTGTTTATTGATGAATTAGTGAGAATATTTTTCCTAAAAAAACATTTGATTACGGTGGCCAAGTCCTTAGCCCGAATTAAAACTGAAGTTGGTGGCTCACAGTCCACGCCCCGTTATAACGGAAACGCCCACACCATCCGTCAATCCACCCATCCAGACAGTCTTTTAGGGAACGAAGACAGATTTTTGAAAATGATAGATACGTTAGGTGATAGCTACATGTATGTGCGAATGCATTTGCACAAGCAGGAAAAATTCGAGGGTAGCGCAGTACGCACTACGCACTACGCACTTGACTAGTCGAATTTGTCAGAATATTTAGACTAGACCCACAGCGATTTAACGAGTCATCGATAACTTGAATCAAAGCATTTGCTTGTTCGCGATCTAACGAACGGAACAAAATCGAAGCACAGCCAGAGGTTTAGTGCTACCTCTCTGAGTTCGTACGATCTTTGTAACCACTTTAACAAATTTACACCATGGCCGCTTCATCTCATCCTTTATATACCTACATATTGGCTGTGCATCGGTACATCACAAGTACGGGCAACCTGAGGCACTGGCGTACTCTAAACGTTAGTCGGGAAGTGTAACAAGCCCATGCGTATCAAACACAAGTAAGCTAGAACGCGGCTAGATTGTAGCCTACAAGCACATGTGGATTAAGTCATGTCATGCCCTCACAGGACTCACCAGCCGGGTCAGCAGTACATCAAGGTGCATCTTGGAGGCCATTATCGTGACGTCCGCCAGAACAATGAAATATGGGAGGAAGTAGAAGAGATATGCGCACACTCTAGCTTCAAGTATCACAGGAAATCAGTGAGTATATAGACAGTACAGGATGAATTACTGTGGTAGTCTCAACTCTGTTGCTATTAACTATCAGTGTATACAAATTGAAAGGCTACACAATGGTAGCGCCTGCTCGTGAAAAACAAGCGTCGCATATCTTCCTTTATCGTGGAATGTGCGCCCTCATTGCTCTTCAGGATGTAGGATGTAATTCTAGGATGTAATAATTAGCCACCAAATTCGTGCCATAAAAATTTCAAAACAAAAAACTCTATGTCATGCTCTGACGAGTTATACGAAAACACATTTCAATATTATTGAATGATGAAGCGTGCACAATAGTGTTGTTTCTTTCATGACTTCGCTATAGAGTTGATTAAAAAGAGGAGGACTTCAAAAAAGGGACAGATAACGAAGCCCTTGTTCTTCCCTTTTATAAGCCCTGTTGCTTTGCGCTCTTTCCACAGCAACCATCAACTATGCTGTGAAAGTACTTGATGGGTTGTTCATAACCGTATCAATTTGATCTAAAGTCGCAAACTGTTTGATTCGTACCTGATCACTTAGTATCACCATTTCTTACCAGACACCCGTTATATAAATTGACCAGTCAGAGATATTTGAGCCCGCACCACGGTGGTCTAGTGGTTATGGCACTCGACTGCTGACCCGAAGGTCGCGGGATCGAATCCCATCCCGGCCGCGGCGACTGCATTTTCGAAGGAGGCGAAAATGTTTGAGGCGCGTGTACTTAGATTTAGGTGCATGTTAAAGAACCCCAGGTGGTCGAAATTTCCGGACCCCTCCACTACGTCGTCTCTCATAATCAAATCGTGGTTTTGGGACGTTACACCCCAGATATTAATATTTGAGGTATCACTAGAAAATAAGCAAAAGAGTACATGAAATACAAGGGAATTCTATTTAAGAGAACTATGAAAATGATATTGAGGTGATGACGCCCGCCGGTACTTTTGGGTCCCCAATTAAAATATTATTATATTGTCATAGTTTTCAGTCATGCACAGGGCCTCCGCCGCTGTCTCACCCTTGACGCCTTTCTGAGGCATCAAGGGCAAGACTAAAATCAATTGTTTGGCATGAATTTCGTTTTCTAAATCAAAGTTTGTGTCTCAGTAGACGTACAGCGATTTAGCGAAGCCTAGACAATACATAGAAGGCTGTTATGGCTCACGGCTGTTCTTTTCCCTCCATTGCGTCTGTCCAGCTTATAAATTGTGCGACTTCATGAACTGTGCTTTCGTTATTACCTTAGTTTTCACTTTCTATCGCAAGTTCTCACTATTTCGTCTAATGTCAGTCTGAAAACATGTGAACTCAGACACTGATCTGGTCCAGACTTCCGCAATGACAACAACAAAAAAAGTATGAAGTAAAACGAACATTGTTTAATATATCTGACATAAAGTGTCATCTTTATGTTTCAAGCAACACGTCATAAAGATTCATTCCAGCATGTGTAAGTCAACTGGCACATCGTTTAGTATTAGGCACTTCGTTCCCGTTTGGTTGAAACGTCGCTTGTATCACGCATTAATTCAATCTCACCTTAGTTACTGCCTACTGATATGGGGAACCACATGCCAATCAAATCCGAATCGGCTTATAACTCTTCAGAAGCGAGCAGATCGCTCAATAGAAAACCTTGGATGCCGAGATCATACGGCAAATGTATAAGACATGGCCTTTTAAAAATAACTGCCTTATATAACCTTAGGCTCGCCATATATATACGCGGGGAATTCGAAAAAAAAATGCAACTGTTTTTCTTCAAAGGTACCTTTCAACTAACATCCAATACAATTTCAGGCATGATCAGTTTAGAGTTCCCTTTTGTAGGGCAGTATACGGTACAAAACAGCTTGCATACTTAATTCCATCCTTTATAAATGCACATCCTAGTGCTATGAGTACTGCGCAAAACTGCAAGTCTTTCAGTTGCTTTAAAAATGCCATGAAGATGCACTTGCTTTCTCTAATTGACTGAATTCATTGCTAGGTCTATTCTGTTAGACGTATCATTTTGGTTCAGTGCTGTATACATAATTATTTCTTGAATTTGTCACATTGTCAGTGCCACAGTGAGCTTGTAAACATTTCTTTTTGTTATTACACATTGTATTAGCGTATAGTATCGTTTTGGTTCAGCGCTGTATACATATTTTTTTTTTTAATTTGTCACACTGTCTGTGTCACATTGTGCTTGTAATCATTTTCATTATTACAAATTGTATTAGCGTATACTACTTCTTATTTCTTAGAAATTGCGTTATTTTTTTTTTCATTTACATGTAACAAATTTATTGTTGTTACTCTTTTGTAGAAATTTGTCTGCCCTTGTGTTCTATGCTGCCTCACTGTTGGAGCAATAT
This sequence comes from Rhipicephalus sanguineus, assembly GCF_013339695.2. Classification (NCBI taxonomy): domain Eukaryota; kingdom Metazoa; phylum Arthropoda; class Arachnida; order Ixodida; family Ixodidae; genus Rhipicephalus; species Rhipicephalus sanguineus. The sequence goes on along the minus strand of NC_051179.1, from coordinate 136,861,121 downwards.
ATGGGTGACAAGGCCTCAGTCAGGTAGACAGTGTTCTGCCTTTAGCCTTGCCATCCAAGACTCATTCTGTGTCTGTCTGAAATAAATAATCAATCTAATTATGTAAATCGCATGATACGTGTGAGAACCACATTAAGTACTCTGAAGATGTGAAATGTGTGATTTGAGAAGGAGCGCTGCACTTCCACCCAAATTATTCCAGCTTAACAAATGTTACTGCCTGATCTACACTGTCATTGTGCTGCTCTCTATAGTAACGTAGACGCGTATTGAAGACTGGGGAGTTGGTATTGCAATGCGAACTTGTTACCTACGGCAGTACATTGGAACGTATGGCCAAACAGGCCAAACATTTTAGAAAAGTACGCTGTAGTGCATTATTTCCTACATAGCTGTATTGACTCTCTTTTGCATGGAGTGGTCTTGCAAAAAATAAAAAGCGTAGTATTTCGTAAAACGTCAGCGAATTCATTGCAACCAAGAAGCTAATTCCTTAATGCAGAACTCTACTTCATCTTGGCTGTACTCAGTAGTGCATGTCTTTTAATGTTAGTGCATTCATTCGTGATCCACGCCCCTGGAGAGTTTTTCGAGGGTGTTGTCTTCCAAAGCTTCCCTTACGGGAGAGTTGTAATCACTCTTATTACATTAAGAACACAGACAGGTTCTCTTTGGGACCTTTCTCTTCATTGTATTTAACCTGGCTGAGCTAGTTCTTCATGCACGCGTCCTGTTTGGTGCAGAGCTTGCGTGGTGACATCGCCATTCTCAAGCTGAAGAACAAGATCAACTTCACGAGTGTGGTGCACCCAGTGTGTCTTCCAGTGAGCTACGAAGAACTGGGTGATGGTTCGCACTTGTACGTCACTGGCTGGGGACACACCGGCCGTAAGTACGCAGCGGCATGTTAGAAGTAGTTTAATCCATTAGAGGACACTCAGTTTCAGCCGGTTTGAATTTGTTTTCATTGTCTTCGTTGTCTTCCCTATTATCCATGTCTGTTTCACGTGAGGTGGAGTTCTCACATTTCGTATCGGCTTTCGTATCTCAAAAAGCATCACGGGACGTCGCGGCCACGCGCGTGCTTCGAGAGAAAGGGTTCGTTCAGCCTTGATCTAGTGCCCCAGTAAAGGAATTAGGACAGGCACCACTGACCGTCGCCATGTGACGCTACCGTAAAAACCAGACGCGCACAAGGTCCTGGGAGAAGTCAACAACAATTTTTTTCTTGTTTACGTTGCCCCGATAGAAACGCCCCGACGTCTGTGGCAACTGGGTTGACACTATCGGGAACTGATTAAATGTATTGTGACCAGCCGGAGCAAGAACTCAGTCAACAGAAAAACACTCGTATGAATCCACCGCTACGCAATACTTAAGATGGCACTAAAGAGAAAAGCGATTTTTCTCGCATTTGCAAAATCCTCTTTCACGATACCAAAAAAACACGCTTGCTGCGAAATGATGCTTCGTAAGCGAGAAGCCTCACAAGCAGAAAAATGCGAGTGGCGACATCACCTTGAAGTTCCCGCGCCAGTCGCTGTGATGCCATAGACTCTGACGGTGTTTACCAAGACCTACGTAGTTCCTAATGAATAAAAATGAACTACATTATCCACTGAGCTAGCCAGGAGCTTTACATACGAATTTCTTGAAAATTTCGTTGAGCTGCAGCGGCCGGAGTACAAAAGCACACATTGAAATCCGTGAAGTTGCTATCGGAGATTTCGGCGGGAAATCTAAAACTTAAGCTTTTGACATTCATTTTCTCAACTACTTAAAACCTATGGTGGCAGAATTCACGACACTAGGGTTTTCAGAGTGCATTTTATCAGTTTATAATATTACACTTTTTCACTTTATTGTCTTTTTTAGTGTAATACTTACTTCTCTGCGATGAGGTAGCGTTACAAGGTAGTTTTGTTGTTTTGTTTCATTTTCGTTGTTTGTATGTTTGCGTATTTCTGCGATTTCTGTTTCTGTTTATACGATTTTCCCTTCATTTTAGTCACTACACTTTAATGACTGCGTCCCGAAATAGAAAGGAGCCTCACAATATATTTTTTCATCTTTGGTTCTGAACGTATTCATACAACACGAAGCATATCTATTGCACTATTCTTCAGCTGTGATAAACCGTGCAAACTGCGGATGCTAAGTTGGCACCAGCTATAGTTTTAATAGAGTTCCGTCATTAGAGAAGCCGTTCCATCCTTTCCTCAGTGGCTGACTGCGTCAATGAAGGAAATGGCATTGTTTAATCTGCAGCTGGTGCAACTTCAGCATCAATAGTGCACTAATAGTGCAGCCAGAAAGACGTCTGTGAAGATGTAAGCATTACGTAAATATGGCATAAATGCTATAAACACATTGGAGATAGTAGGCTTTTAAAACAACGTTTGTATGAACAAAATAAAAGAAATTTTTAAGGGCTTTGTTTTCTTTGTTAGACAGAACCTTAGTGACAACCAGTAGACAATAAAGCCAAGAAAGATATTGACACGTTACTTCAGAGCGCAGCTCTTAGGCGCCCGTTCCTGCGTTGAGCGGCGTCGCCTTTGCCGTCGCTGCCGGTGGCGTAAGCGATAGACATGAAAAAATAAAATGTGAAAGAAATACCCAGGATCGAATGAGATTCGAACCCGGGCCCTCTGCGGGGCAGTCGAGTATTCTATCTTTGAACTCCTTTGAAAAGGACCCTATGCAGGCGTCATGTCGGGCAAGGAATCACGTTAACCTATGTAATATAGCGTGGCAGATGAGTAAAATAACAACCAATCATCACAAAACCCTAATAGCGCAACGAGTGCGTGAGTGCGTGGTTTAGTGCTTCCAAACCACTGCAAAATGCTCAGCCATAATTATTCGTCTTCATCAGCCACATGCAGCATCAACAAAGTGCACATAATAACTTACAGATGTGTAGCGGGTACCTGGCTTATCCGCAGAAGGACGAGTCATGGCGTAGTGGGTGCGGTCCTACTTCACAAAAATTGTGATCTATGGCATAGTCGATGCCTTGCGGAAAGCCAAAACATCAAAAACAGTTTGCCTTGCCCCAACACGAAGCTGTCCTCAAAATTGACATTAGCCAGTATCATAGTCGTCGCTGATTTTTTTTTTTGTGTTCAAAACTGTAGGATAGTAATTATGACATAAATGTAAATAAAATAAAGTGGGCGAAAAGACAACTAGCGGCCAGAAGAGACCGTACCTAGAAGGTTCAGATAAGACGTCCGACGCTCTGCCAATCCGACGCGTTATCCAGACGTTCTAGGTTGGTACATACCTCTGGCAAGTTCGTAGTGTCGTGGCGGGTGCTTCCCAACTTCACAAATATTATGATTTGTCGCGTAGTGGGCACGTTGCTAGCGTACTTGTATTAGTAGCCACAAGACAGTTTATAACGGGCTCTAGAAATGCCGCTCTTCGAGCTTTTGCTGTGATTGTGCTGCGCTTTCCCCGCATGCCTGGCGTTTTTTATGATTTACTCAGCCACACGAAGGTCACTGAAGTTTCTGCCTTGACGTTTATGTGAAATATGTGCATTACACTATCTTTACAAGGTCACCAGATTATTGTACTTCTCTAGTTTAAAATATCTTATAGCAGTCATTGTGAAGGAAAAACAGCGCTAAAAATGGACGAGGACTAAGGAACAAAACACGACACATTGTTTTCTTCCTTAGTCCTCGTCCATTTTTAGCGCTCTTTTTCCTTCACAATGATTGAATCACCAACTAGCCCAAGTATCTCTTCTAGTGCAGTTTGTATCATATAGCAGGTATGCTTCGAAGTTCGGAAACCTTGTGAGAAATGAGCTAAAATAACGTAATCTGTGACGGCGATTTGCGTTCTTCTCAGAATTTATGTGACGATTGTGAACTCTGGCGTCAACGTGCATTTTCTTGCATTTTTTTTATCGAGGAGTCGGGAAAACTGAGGCTGCTGAATTGAAGCAGACGTTGACAAAGTCGATGAGCACAGAAGCTTGTCGGGACCACAGTGGTCGCAACGTTCCACCTACAATACTCTGCGGAGGTCACGACTACGGCTCCTCATGTGACGTAAGTACTAGTGCTGCAGATGGGTGTCTGGAATGGCTAGTAGGTACATGTTACTGCGTTGAAAATAGCGCGAAAACGGGACAAAGGCCCAGGAACAAACAACACAGGTGCTGCTTTTTTTACAGCGAAAGCTGTTATGAGATAATTTCAGCGCTGCCGCCGCCGGTGTCCGTAACCACTATCGCTCGCAATAAGAAAAAAAAAACGAAGTAGGAAAAAAATTCCAGGTTGGAACGAGGTTCCAACCTGGGCCCTCTGCGTGGGAGCCCAGTATTCAACCTCTGAGCCATGCCGGTGCTTGAAACTACTTTGTAAAAAGATCCTATACAGGCTTCATGTGGGGAAGGAACCACATTAAGATATGCAATATAGCGTAGTAGAAGAGTAAAACAAGCACCAAGCGTCTCACAACGCGAATTCTGTAACCAGGCATCATACAACGCGAATTGCGCAACGAGTAGGCTGTTGAATGCTTCCAACCCATTACAAAGGACTCCGCCATAATTCTTCATCGTCATCAGGCACAGCATCAACAAAGTGCGCATAATGCCTCACATGGGTTTAGCAGGTACCACGGCTCTCCGTAGAATGACGAAAATGGCATAGTGCCTGCTTCCCTACTTGTCAAAAATTACAATGATTTATAGCGTAGTGGGTTCCTCGCAAGTGCACTTGTATTGGTTGCCAAGGAAGCCCATAAGCGCATGATCCATTTTCTCGTGGTCTCTATAAAGTACTTCGCCCCCCCTCCCTCCCACGTAAAAGTATGTTATACAGCATGGCGGGAGAGGGAAATAGCGACCAGGCTATATAATGCAAATTATATAACTGGTGGGCCGTTTAAAGCTTCCAACCCATTACAAAGGGCTGAGCCATAATTTATCGTCATCAGTCGTCGCGTCAACAAAGTGCACATATTCCCTTACAGACGTGTAGCTGGTACCTCGCTTCTCCGCAGAATGACGAATAATGGCTTAGTGGGTGCTTCCCAACTTCACAAAAATTGTGATTTATGGCGTAGTAGGTACCTTGCTAGTGTACTTAGTAGCCCCAAGAGAGCTTACAACGGGATCTAGAAACGCCGCTCTTCCAGCTTTCGCTGACTGTGCTGCGTTTTCAGCGCAGGCCTGGCGGTTTTTCAGCGCTTGCGTGTCAGCGCTCATGTTCTTTGTTCCTAAGTCTTCTTCCCGTTTTCACGCTGCTTTCAACGCAGAACTAGTGCTGACACGTTTGTGCATTGCTCTTTTATCCAGCCCACAAGAAAAAAAAAATCCACGTTGGGTATCTGTTGCGATTTCTCTAAATGAACCGTAAGCGTAGAGTTTTAAAGTAGGAAAGCGCATGTTCGCGGCGTTCTTTGAAAGTTTGTTTTTAGGGGAATTGGCATGACATCTTTCATTTTCATTCTTGCTTTCGTCAGCCTCTCGAACGGGCTATCCCGCATTCATCGAAACGCATGTTTGACATCAATTATTCGCAAAGTCGGAAGTTTCGGATATGTGCAATGGTCAATGTCGACTTCACTTGTTGCCCAACAGAAGTATTTTATTCCACCATCACAAAATATTACAACAAAGCCTACACAGCAACTGTTCACCTTGCACTTTTTTTTTCTACGCCGGTAAAGCGAATTCGTATGGCTCATCTGTTCAGATGGATTCACGTTCTTCAAGCGTGGGTATTTAGCCCAGTAGTTAATACACAGGCTTTCGAAGCATGGGGGCCTGCGTTCAAACGCCAGAGCGGTGAGAATATTTAAGCGCGAAACATTTCCTATTGAACCACAGGTACTTTGGTTGTTCTTTATCTATCTATCTATCTATCTATCTATCTATCTATCTATCTATCTGTCTAATATTTATGTGTTTATGTGATCATTGTATACATCATAGTCATCTCCCGACACCTAGACCAGCACTTCAGGCGATAAACCAGGCAAACAGCTGTGGGAATTTCATTGTAGATTGTTATTTCTCTCTTTATCTAGCCACATACGTCTGGGAGTTCTCGTGGTCGTCTCCTTAACTTTGTATATACCAATATGGGGATACAGACACTACCCTACGAAGAAACCGATTAACAGGTCCTAACATCAATTACTTTACATGCCTGTCGCGTACGTCATGAAATCCTATTCCACAGTTACGTCGTAATCATGCCCGCGTGCCACGGCGCATGGTATGCGGATGTGCGCTACAGGCGATTGAGAGTTTTTGTGAACCTTGGAACGGCGAGAATAGGCGTTCGAAATATTAATGCGGGAGTCTTAAGATACCTGTGTCGAAAAATTCCAATAGATGGAAAGGTTAAAATGGGCGCAAAATTCCGGTGGACGGGAAGGTTAGAATTGGCGAAAAATACCGATGGATGCAAAGGTTAAAATCAGCGTTCCAGCCGGAATCGAACCCAGGCATTCTGAGTGGCAGACAAATATTCTACCACAGAGCTATGCTAGTGCCTGAAAGTACTTCGAAAAAAAAGGACCTTATGCAGGTGGCATGGAAGGGCAAAATCTTGTATGGTTGTAGTGTTGGGCATACCCTTTGATAAAAATATAATGAACATTACATATGCACTGCTATGGCTCAACAAGCGAATAAGAACGCGACAAGAAAGTGTTAAGCGCTTCCCGGCCCCTTAGGTATATGCCAACAAAGGCTGTTTAACACATGCACATCATCGCACCTATGTGTGCGCTTCGTTTCGATAACACTGACATCTTGGCTCAAACGTGATTGCCGCTGTTACGTCCGGCCATGAGCTACCCTTTAGACGTCAGCGTAGTTTACGTGCCCGGTAAACCCACAATATGGATATCACTGCTCAATTTGTACAAAAACGTCAATCCACACCGTAATGTTTGGCTCAAACATTACTTCGCATCAAACCGATTACCACAGTGCGTGGGACCTGCCAGAATTTTTTTATACATCTATTTCATTATAGGGGCGATTGTCTTACGTGATGGACAGAGATGAAGTTCTGCCCGTGATTCGGCATAGAAATGCTTAGGCATTTAAAAGACGTATGAGCAACAACCACGCTACACGGCTCCCTAAAAGTAACTCATTTAGCAAATAAGTTCTTGAGAATTCCCCAAGGTGGAGCAAGGATTGTCAAAGAAAGGTTGAGAGCCACCCTTTTGTAGCTAAAATCTGCAATAAAATCCACACGGATTTGTCAGAGAGGACCCGGGAACAGTGCCTTTTTGTGGCAGTCGTTCTGTCAAGTGAGCTAACCAGGAAGCTAGCAATTGGCGGCGGTAGGGCTAATTAATGAGTAATTTTTGCAAGGCAATTCGCAATCTACAATTCAAACATGGACCCTAAACATGGCAAACAAGTTCAGCTTAATGCCGCGGGGTGGAGTGAGTTGCTCTTTGGTAACCAGTGCTTCGTCTTTTGGGATTCCGTAAAAATGATGTCACAATAATTCGCAGTTAGTCTTATTTACTGTGGCGTAGGGTTGCCCTCTGCGATATAAAAAAAATAAAGGCACGAAAACCGTGCGAATATGTGCACAGCGGTAATGCTAACTCGTTTAGTGTGGCGTTGTGCTGCTGCTGAATGGCAGCTTTTGGATTACTTATTAAACATCACTTATTGGATAGGTCCACGGAACTAGCTCAAAGTGGATTTTCTTCACTATAATTTCAAATAAAATTAGTTCCGAGAATAAGATACCAATTTATCAATTTAAATAACAGTTGCTGCGATTCATCTACTGATTACTGTTGTAACAGTCCATTTTTTCGCACAATAAGCTGAAATTATCATCTTGGGCTGAAATTAGCCCTCAACTTTTCAAACCTCTGCGGTGCTTGTTGAGATATGCACCATCTTTGTAAACAAAAAAGTTCAAGAGAATACATAGAGGTCGTCTTAAACTGAACAATATGATCTGATCGACCTACACTATATGTACACTATCAGCAAAAGTTACAGAAACTCTAAGAATGTTGGTTTGTAGGACGGGATGATATAGGGAACCCAAGCTCGAGCTTGCGGTGCGACGACAGCGCCGCGCCAGCCGCGCTGCGGCTCTGTCGGAAAGCTCTGAACCTTATGCGCAGCCGACTCAGCCCCTTTCACGGTAGCGGTAGCGCACGTGCGCACGTGTTCTTCTGTCGGTGCGGGTAACTGGGAGCCGTCAGCTCGGCACGTTGAACCGAGAGGCTTGCTGTGCAAAGCTGCGCATTTCGGCGACGGCAGAAGCGACCCCACGGAAGTGGACGTGAGGTCGGAAGTATTCCTGTGTCGTGGGCTGCCACAACAGTGCAGACAACACCAAGGCACGCGATTTACGTGTGAAACTGTATTGTTTCCCGGTCGTGTCGCACAAGAAATAAAGGCGGCAAGCGTGGATAGCTGACAGCGCTGTCTCGCCTTCTATTTTGTTTGTCTGAGTTCATCGCTTTCGTTCGTTTCGACTACCTGAATCGGTAAGTAACGCGGCGCATGCACGCAGCGACTACAGTCATGATTACGCGCTGTCTTCTCGCATTGTGAAAGTCCAGTTACGGTTGTAGGTGAAACAACTTTGTGTTTTGATTCCCCGTGTTCGTGAGACCTACCCGTCGTTGTTGAACGTTCACACTCGCGCTATACCGTTAGCGTTGCGCGGTTGGTTGAATTCAACTGAACTCGGCACATTATCAGAAGTTCGGCGTCTGCAATTCACGCGTCGGGAAGGCTGCTTTATCACGCCGTAACGGACGTCCGCGCATTTTCAGCATGCTTTGACACCGTTCTGTTGGTTTGCTTTGTTTACGTCATTTTATTAGTGTGATATATATTTAAGCCGCTAAATACAACTGGCACTTAATACATGCTTTGCCATTGCAACCTTGAAGTAAACGTCTGTCACCTTCTGACTTCGTGCATTTTTGTAGCCGCGTTCGCGCAGCAGGATTTATACGCCTGTCAAGTCTATATAAAAAGAGACTGCAAGCATGACACGAGAGCCGAAAAAACGAGGCGAGCAGTTCATCTTGCTTCCCAGTGGTTAAAGCTCAGCTAGCTGCTTCGCATCTTAATCGGCGTTGTGATTCTCCAGCGCCGCGGAGGACTTGACTCTAACCTTCTCAGGAAATAGGGTCATGGCCGTGTAATTTCTTTTTTTTCGCACGCCGCAAACGTTTGTTCACGAAAGTACACGGCTGCTACTGTAAGCATGCCATATCAAAACAACAATCATATGATTCGTAGTCCACGCCGCAGAACATCCATACCGTGTACGGCTTCATTTCGGAGTGCATGTGGACCATTATCAATCAAATCAAATCAATCAAATCAAATTTTATTTTCGCTTCAGACAATACAGTGCATTGTCACTGCGAAAATAGGGAACCAGAGAAAAAAGCTGCGCTTGCGCAGCTTGACTAAGCTCTGGTCACCCGTACAGCAGCAGTGACAGGACGAAACATCTAAGCAAGTCTATGTAGCCGCAGTATATACAAATGCTACTACCAAAAGTAGTTACCTAATCTACGTTGTTGAAGTGAAATAAAAAACACCAATGTATGTTTTAATGTGCAATCACTTTAGTAAAACCGGCTGCTGTAAATATACGAACATGAGTAGTTCCAACACATTTATATAAACAGATCTAGTAAGGTTTTTTTTAGTACAGTTAAGAACATCAACATTTCTTTGTTCTAGTTCATTTAGTGTGGTTGCGAGTACGTAATCAAGTTTTTCTTTTCCATAATGGGTACGCGAGAAAGGAACGTGGTATGGTGGGTGATACCTGAAAGGATAGGAAATTGTATTTGCTCGGAGATTTGCTATTGCTTCGAATAGCTCTGTTCTTCCTAATGTGGCATTTTTGTATGTTCTCAGTAGTTTATGTTTGTATATGTTGTGAATCTTCATAATTTTATGTTTGTGGAATAGAGGTTCTGTGTGTTCTAGAAACGAGGCGTTTTCTATTGAACGAAGTGCTTTTTTCTGGGCCATGAATATTTTCTGTAAGTTTGATAATGTTGTGTTTCCCCATATTAGTGTGCAATAATATAAGTGAGAGTTGAAGAGCGCGAAATATAGCATTCTTTTAATGCTAACAGGAAAAGTGTGACGGTTCCGGCTTAATACACCGGCTACTCTGCTTAATTTTGGCAATAAGGTTTTGACATGTTCATTCCAGGACATATTTTCGGTAAAAATTACGCCGAGAATCTTAATGTTTCTCTACTTTGATTTGAAATGGCCCGAGAATTATATAATCGTCGATGTTTCTTAAAATTCCCGGGGCACGGAACAACACACATTTAGTTTTCGATTCGTTTAAAGTAAGCCTATTGAACTTGCACCAGGCCTGTAAGTTATGACAGAATGTGTCACCCTTTCGTTTTATGGTCTCCAAGTCTCTTCCTTCAAGAAGTACCGAGCAATCGTCGGCATATATAAAAATTAGGGGACGCTTAAGCTTCGCCTTTAAGAGTTGAACGCGATAGCAACATCCTGCCCCTAGTGCGCACTTCGAACACTACGAGTGTTTAACAGAATGCGCGCAATAAGGTGTGTGACTTATGTAATGGGTAGCATGCTTTAAACCAGGAGCAATTATGCGCGAGAACCTTTTTCGAAGCTGCGATGCACCCACTACGTGGTCTTAAGGGAATACGCGCAGTAATGTGTTTGCCTTTTGTAATGGGTGGCTGTCTTTAAACCACCAAGTCGTTATCATATTGACGTGGTGTGACGCCCGATGGCAATGTACGCTTGTACCACGCAATGTTACTGCGATATTACATCTCGTACTGCGACACCTGTATACAGGACGCGTATTTTTGGGAAGCATCAAAGTTACTTTCAGTGCAGCTCCAAGCAGAGGCGTGGCTGTTGCGCATGCCAAAGTTTTGATTGTAGTCAGCTCAGTGCTGACGGTTCATATTTTCACTTTGTAATTGTATAGCTCTACCCTTTTTTGTGAGTATGTATATAGTCTTGGTATGCAAGGCAATAAAGAAAAAAAAAGAGGCGTGGCTGTGTGGTAGAACACCTGCTTGCCACGCTGACGACCTGGGTTCGATTCTCACTCGGACCCAACATTTTTATTATTTATTTTATTTGCGGCTTTTTCGAGTTTTCGGTCACGGACAAGATGATGATTTTTCGCTCGCAACCAACGGTGCCGACGCCGACGGCGGCATTTCTGCGATACGAGCTCTTTAACGCTATCGCGTTAATATATTTACAATCCTCATAGATTCTCACAATATCATTAATATAGAAAAGGAAGAGAATCGGTCCTAGTATGCTACCCTGAGGAACCCCAAATTCAATAGGCCGAAGGTTTGATTTACATTTATTTAGTTCAACGTATTGGTAGCGTGTTTTCATCTTTAACATGACAGAATGAGACTTACCTCGAGGTATAAGTCCTACACGGTGTAATTGCGACTTGGGAAATGCATTTCGCTTTGAGTCGGGCGTCGTTGTCGTCGATCGTCTGCTCTTTACCGTTAACGTGATTGACGAGCCTTTCTCCTTTTATCAATTTCGCTTTTCGTAAGTGCCTATCCAGCTGTGAGATCTTTTTGAACCCGCACTCCAGGCGGTACATTTTGAGGCGCCGCGAGAGCTCTGCACGTGCACAGAAGCAAGCGGCAACGCGGTGGAAAGAAGGGAAAACGCTCGCTGCTTGCACCCCAGTTTCTCTTTTTCTGCCTGAGATGGCGCTGCCTGTCAAGAGCAGCAGCGCCGCTAAGCGTTGCTTGGGAAGCCTTTAGGGCATAATTGTAATTCTAAAGAACTGCAAGTTCAACGTGTGTGCCTAACATGTGTAATACGGTTGTTCAACTGAACGTCTGTCAGGCAATGCTTGCGTGTGCTTTTGTCAATTGTTGCAAATGGTTTTGGGTTGATATGCTCACCCTAGCTGTTGCAATGTACACTTAATGAGTAGGATTTATTACGTAGTGTATGTGTAGGCGAGTAGCTGTCGTTAATGCCCACGTGTTTCCTTTGATGAAAAACAGTAAAAAATAGCGACATATATTTCTTATGTCTCTTATTCACTTTGAAGGTACATGAGTTGAAAAAGCATGGCTGGTTCCTCTGTCATAAGAATCGGCACAACATGAAAGTAAAACTGTCTTCACAGACGTAGTTGTGCGCTTGTTGTGCATTCTTTCGCCCCGACGGCGAAGGAATGAATGCTATAGCAACAAGTTGTAATGTCACGCAAAGAACGGCAAGCAGCTCGAAATTTGCAACGCGATGCTCAAGCAGAAAGGACGCACGGAACGAACATACACAGGATGAGCGCAAACTTACTGTCACAGCTAGACAGTTACAAAGGAGGATACAAAGGAGGACAAATACAAAGGAGGACGTACGAAACTAACGCACAAGTATACACAGGATGAGCGCTAACTGTCACAGTTGTAACTTAATTGTTTGTGAGCAGCGCGCTCCTTTCGCAAAAGCGGCCGCTGGAGCGAGTGAAGTGATCTTCGTGCTCTCAGTAACTTCAACGCAAACTTGCGGTGAGAGCGCAAGACGTACAAGATAAGCGCGCGCGCACGCTCATCTCAACGCGTGGGGCGACAACCTTTAAAGCGCGCCTTTCGAGCCCTTCGCGCCATCTCGTTAATGATAACGAAAACACGCTGATGCACCACAGATCTCGGAGTACCGCCACCGGCAAATGCTGTATATAAATAGCACACCGTTAGTTTGACGAGGAACATGCCGCCTGTGGAGTCATTTCCGCTGTGCGCTGGGGATCGAGAGGTCGTAAGTTCGACTCCCGGGGACGGAACTTCTTCCTGTTTTTTCTTTGCCTTTTTTTAGCCTTTATATTTCCCAACGTTATATCCTTGACGAAAATGCGCCAGTAGAGTCATGCTGGACCCCGGCATAATACACTTTCGTGTTAAAAAAAAAAGAACTCCATTCAGTACTGTTATTCGATTGCAACGTATTTGCTGCTTTCTTGTGTATCTTAGAAACTGACATGACAAAGCACATGACAGGGTTTGGCCCGTGTACAGAACAAGTGGTTTATAACATATTTCACATATTTTCGATAAATATACCGGCAAAGGAGGGCGTGGATAAAGTGCAGTTGCCGCTAACATCACAATAAAACTAGTTATTTCCTCTTCTTGACTGCCTCACTGTGTACGATCATGCTAGTGAATAACCATAGTCCCACTGGCTCCTCACTCCAGAGAACTTCTAGCGCAATGAGATTTAAGATCATATATGTGTAAAGTGTAGCACCTTTTCAAGAACGTCAAAAACAAACCTTCTTGCTTGAACGTCGAAGATCTACTGTTGGTCGAAAAAACAGAAATACCAAAGGCATGGCCGACGTCCCACATCTTCTAAGTCACAAATAAATCACATAAATAATCAGCGCTAATGAGCGGCCTATGCTAATGCGTACGACGGAACATTTATGAATAATTAAAAAGTAATTTACAATTTTCATTAAGAAGTCCGCTACCTATACTAGTGTTAGAGCAAGAATGAAGTCTGTAATCTTAATTTAAATTTGAACGTTGTAGGTCATAATGTACAGAAGCAAGGTGTATGACCGGGCTAGTTGGTATTCCATAGTGACGTGAACAGCGCGTGTAACATACAAGGCCGAAGAACCGACGAGTTCTTCTGTTGGAATTCAGTTGAATTCAGTTGGAATTCAGTTGAAGTTTCAGTTGGAAGTCAGCGCTAGTCCTCGTCGGTTCTTCGTCCTTGTGTGTTACACGCGCTGTTCACGTCACTATCATAATGTACAATTTTCAAAAGTAGAAATTACTTGTTTTACCCTGCACGGGCATTGTTCATTTGTATAAAAGTATTTTTGTTGTAGGCGTTCTTGCAAATTATTACTCCATTTTCTAAAACAAGTTTCTCTCCTTGAGCTTCCCTGTGAAAAATATTTACCTCTAGTTTTTTCCTTGCCGCCAAATTACACTGGAACAATTTTGTTCATGAATCAGTTGATGTAGAAAGTGATGCCTAAGCGGTGTCGCGGCAATATTCACTGGCTTGTCCTATTGGCTGTGCAGTTGGTAATCCATGTAAACGGCACGTTGGTACATGCAGTGACATAAATGTAAATTGAATGCTAACTCCAGGGAGACAGTGGAGGCCCCGTAGTTCACCGAAGCAACGGAACTTGGAAACTCCACGGCATCGTCGTCGGTGGTCCCCAGGAGTGCGGTGAAGAGGACGAGCCACTTTACTTTGCCAAGGTGTCGCACTATGTTCGGAATTTCATCGACGTATACGTGGACACAAAGACTAGTCGAAAGACATTACGGAAAATATGTAACTTTCTATGATCTGGAAGAGTGTTTGCTCTAACATTTCAAATTTGCAGAGTTCCTTGCTTAGTAGCGCCTGACTGTGCTGTGCAGAATTTCTCTCATGGGACAGAATTGGCGTACTGTTGTTAGAGAGCGTGTAATGCAAATGCAAGTATCTCTTCATTTTAAGTACAAGTTGCGGCTGTGCGATTGCGGTTACAGCAATGAACACGAAAGTGTGAGACAGTAGACGACTGCCGCAAGACGGGGAATTTTCGATACATTCTGCTTTTTATGAACTGTGAAGTGATTATGTTCGGACACTTCCGCATAAGCAGGACACGCTACTTTAGTGTACAATTCCTTGAAAGTTGCGTGTTCCATTATTTTTCCACATTCTGTCAAATCATCATGCATTGCGGAAAGCAGTATATTTGAAATTGAAACATCTACAAACCACCTCAATAGAACACTTTTTTCGCTGAAGCCTGAAAACCCTTAGAAAACCTTTTCACTGGCCTAGCTGTTCTAAAAAAGTGCTAAACAATAATATTGCCCTGAGGTATCCTTCAGCTGCACGATATTCTCGCAAATCTAAGCGGACCTCTGTGTCAGAAAATTGAAATGAATAATCTTTTAACCTAGACTTTGATGGCTCGGCAGAAAAACATAGGAACTCCTGCGCTTTCCAGCAGAGCGCAAAGAAAGTTCCTTCATGAATGCTAGCCATTTGTATGGCAAAAATAGGGTCATTCTCGTTTGTAACACGCAGCGGCCATATTCCTGAGAAGCCCTCATGGTTCTGTCAAAGGCCCAGAATCAAGAGGAATAAAACAGTCGGGAAAATGTTCTGCGCATAGCTGCTGCGATACCAATAACAGCACAAGTGGCCTGCCATTCAGATTATGCGAAGATGGAAAGTAAATATAGAAAACATGGGCCGAATAAGCGATATATAATGTTCAAAAGAAGTGTTTTTTGTTGGTCAAGGTTGAGGGAACCTACCTTTTTCACAGTATAATTGGCAAGTTGGTGCCTCCTAAAGGAAGTCTGTCTTCTATTGGTGCGCATGTGTAAGCGCATACGGGTGAGACGCTTTTGTAGTTCTTTGGCCGAAAACCACCGTACTGGAGCGGCTTCGCTGAAAGCTGATAATGAAATTCTCCGCCGATCGTGTACAACTTCAATAAGAGAAAGAACCTGTGCTATTGCATGCACAGTTGCGTGGAAAACAACTCGCACCTCACATTACTCTCCACTGCAGTTATACCAATTTTAAATTAAATGCGCAAATCTCAGTCACAGGCAGCATCACTTATTTTGTCACCTGGTGTGAATACCTCGAAACTCACTGTATATACTTCATCAGACTTGTCACGTCTGCTCTATTCATTACAAATAAAGCTTCATGAAAAACCACTGTTTCCCACCTGTCCTTACTTTCTACAATACATTGACGTAATTAGAGCAGTGTGCTCCCTCCTATGTGTCTGGCGGACCTGTTTTAGTTGAAAATGGCTTGCCGCAGATCTCGTTCTCCATGAAAGCTGCCGGAATTTGTACGTGTATGCCCGCATACCACGGGCCGTAGTACGCGTGCATGCGCCACACGTGACGGGGCGGAAGGGCGTCATGACGTACGCGACAGGGACGTCGCGTTTTTCAGGAATTGTCCTTCCGATCATATGGTTCATTCGCTTATGTCTTCATATGCCAATTTATGGTATGTACCATATTATGGAGACAGAGACGAGAGCAGCCGGAGTCCTTGCAGTCCAAGCGGCGATCCAGGACCTGAAGCAGAGTCTCGTGCTTATATTCATGACCAGCATACTGAAAATCGTGTGAAATCGGCTCGCTCCCCTACCGGAGGCAAAAAACACTAACATTAAGACGCAGGAAGGACACCGACGCTACATAGTTGACCCAACCAGGCAAACTCTGGATAATCGGGTCTTAAGGAGCAACCCATTGCACATCAAATCGAGACTTCCATGCCTGCTCAGGTACTCACACAAACCTCAGTGGTGATGATGCCGTGGGCTTTACAATATTTTCATGATGGCAGGTTTATCGAAAGATAATCATAAAAGGCCCGAACAAGAGAAACTCAAGATTATCCAATTGAATTGCAGGGTTTTTAAAGATGACAAAAACCGGCCACTCCCAATCTCTTCCTAAAACCCATAAGATCAAGGCCGGTTCTCATAGCGTTACATGAAATGACACTGCAGGCGACACTGCCTGAGTACAATTCCTTTCAGGGGGTTGTGTCGACTAGTATTCTCGTACATAAGTGGTGTACCGCTCGTCAGATAGACTTGTTTTCTAGGCGAGACGTGAATACAACACGGTAAAGATCCTGCCTAATACAAGACGAGACACTGGATGAGGTATTCTTAGTGTTTATTTCCGTAACTCCAATCGAAGCGTTTTAACGAAATATTTTACAGAGCAACTATGGAAGCGGATAAGCATCCACTAGGGAATTTGGGTGACGTTACGCCTCTAGCTACCGCTGGGGCTGCGTCCGAAAAATTCCCAAAGGTCGCCATCTGGCAGAACTAGTCTTCGCTGTGGGTCTATAGCTCCTTACAGAAGCGATGCAACCCACTAGAGTTGGAAATTTAGTAAACCGGGATACGTAACTGGCTCAGACATTATTAGATGCGAAGTATCTTAAGGCCGAGCTCAAGCCGGTGGTGTGCGGCGTGACCACCCTTACTGCGCATGCGCATACCCTATCCACAGACCTCCTCTCCACTCACCCTCTCCACTTACCCTCTCCCATTCCTCTCTCCACTGTCCCTCTCCCCCTCCCATCTCCTTCCCCCTCTCCACTTTCCCTCTCCCCTCCCCCTTTCCACTCTTCCTCTGAAACGCGGGCTAGACATGCCGAAATTCTCTCCTGCGCAACGCCGCGATGAGCTCGAGCGCATGCGCGTCCCCTCCCCTTCTCTCTCCTCTCCTAGGCTGCCCCCATCTCGCCCACCTGTCGACCGCGTTCCCCGCTCGCCCTGTGAGAATTAACGGCCAGGCTAGATGGAAGATACGACGCGCGTAGCGTCCCTCTTCGCGTTCCACGACGCGAGGTCGGTAGCATGCCCAACGAACGCCAACGGAACGCAATCGTGCAAGTGCTCCGGCTTCGCATCGCCTCATGGTTCCCTTTAGCGGGAGATGGTGTAATTGTTTAAAAATCTCTCTCCTACAACATGGAAAAACTTCCATGACACGCTCGGTAGCGTTCACTGTCTCCTCGAAATTACTATTCGCTCTAATGTAGGCTGCAGAACGTACGGCCAATCCAATCTATCAAATTAGAGAACTTCTTTTTTTCTGTCAGGCAAGCTCCTCTGTTTTGGGAGCGGGATGATACATATAATGAGTGAAACAACACAAGGCAACACGGAAGCTCACGCCGAAGAGCGCAACACGCGCAACACGCTCTTCGGCGCAACACGCCGAAGAGCGTATTGCCATGTGTTGAGACCATGTGTTTCAGCCTTCACAGGCCGAAAGCTGCAGGCCATGGAATACGTTCCTACAGTAGACTACTGCTTCCTACACAATTGGGAAGCCCTCAAGAGTTTAATCAAAACGCTGTCGCAAAAACAGAACAAGAAGTTTGCAGTGGCTTAGCTCGGCTATTCCTGGATATACGTAGCGTTAGCCAAAGGTTCAGCTGATTATTCTTAGCTTTCCAGATTGTCTAGGATTATCAGCCTTCTTCTGTTCATTCTTCGTACGCTGAATCTCTAATTGCCAGGCAACTACTTCGGGATCCTATGAGATAAGCTTTTAGGCTCTTCTGCGCCGTTGAGAAGCATTTGCGCTCTCTTTCTCCATGGCACTACCCACCTACAAACGCCATTCAGAGGCGCTATCAAGCGGCTCCAGCACAGTGTCAGACGGCGACTGCACAACGAAGGCGAATAGCTGCACGCTCGCTGGCGCCAATACGTCTGCCAAGGCTACGACGTTTCTATGGAAAGCGTAGACCGGCGGCGGAGGAGTCTGCGCGCGCGTCGGCGTCAGCGGCGCCAGTTTGTCTGCCGTGGCTACGACGCCAGTCCTCCTGAACCCGCAGACAAGCAGCGGCGATCCGCGCGTGGCGGTGTCGGAGAGCGCGTGAGATGCCAGCTCCGATAACCCAGGTGTGTTACATCACTGATCCTCGCGCATGCGCAGCACGGCTCATGAGGATCCACGCGAAATCGGCTCCGGCTAGGCAAGTGTAGCTAGCGCTACAAAAAAAACAACAACAAGCAACTACAAACGGTACTACTTCCGGTAGCTGAGGCGAGCGCGCAAGCAGCAGGCACGCTCCCCAGCTGTACGATTAAAACTGTACAGAAAGATACAATGCGGCAACTGGGCAGGTGAACTCGTAGAGGGCATGGCACTCATTTCGTGCTCTCGTTTACACCACATAAACCAGATGCTTCGCCTCCTCTATTTTTCAGTGCCTGGGCGAACGCTCTCCTCGGGCCGTCGAGCGCGTGCTCCGCGTCCGCTCGCCGCTGCCGCGTGGTGGCGCTGTGCAAGTAGACTACGGGAAGCTGGCGCTGAACGGCCGCGCGTATCACGAAGCTCACAAATTCGTCTATGCATCCGAGTTTAATTACATTTGTGCTTCTTGCAGGCTTTCACAGGTACAGGGGGATGGAAAGAAACGCGAACATAGCGGCGCGCTGTTTTCCTCACGCTCTAACCGTGGTGGCAATAAAAAGATGCTAGATGGTCTTTTATTGTGTCATGGATGACGTCGTGTTCTCATCAATCATCGAGGCTGTAACCACTTGAAAATAGATGCGATACAGCAAAGAATGCAGATGCCGCATGTTCGTGTGTCTTTCTATCCCCGCTTCGTGTATTCCGCAGGCAGACTGTCAGGCCGTGCTGCCTGTTCGATACTTGCACTCGAGTTTGATAGTGTTCATGTTTTATTTTCTATTTCAGTCTATTGCAACCGCGCCAACGCCTTAGTATGTCATACTGCTGTGTTCCACGCTGCAAATGAAACTGAAAGAAATCACGATTGTCCTTTCTTTTTTTCCCTTTATTGATAAAGAAAAAAATCTCACAGGGTCCCTTATGCATTCACCTAAGACGACTGAAAGGCGAAAGCCATTTTCTTCTTTTTCTTGTAGTCAATGTATTGAACATTTCCTGCCTTCCTTCGAGATATTTCCGCGCCTAACGTGGTTTTCTTACAGCCTCAAATCGGAGGCAGTGCAAGCTTTTTGCACATCAGCGGAGGCATGCATTGCCTCCGTGATCGGCCCATTTTGACCAAGCGAAGATGTAATATGACGACGTCCCGTTATGTGACCTCACGAAGATGTCACAACATTTTATGACCTGTGACGTCATACGATGACGTCATCGCGTAATTATTTTTGCATCACTCGTGCTGACGCCGCCGACAGTCAATTTTCGCGTTTCATGAGGCATCTAAGGCTTTCGCCTTAATACACTGTTCGGCTGTCGTTCCATGAAGTTCCAGCTGCCGTTCGTTTTCGGTAGAGGTGGCTTGCAGTAATTAGGCAGGATAATTGGTCTTCTAATACATCTTCAAACTACGCTAGAATATGCAGCCGTCGTATACGACACGAAGATTTCATAGAATATAAGAAGCGGTGACTTATGAAGGATGCAGTAGCGTTACTCTTTGCAGATTCCCGTTTGCAGCCCAAGGTAGCAACTGAATCAAGCATGGCAAGTATCCCTAAACTTGACCGTGTTGCGTACGAACAATCAACGAATGCATGTAGTACCAGTAACAACGCTGCCTCGCGATCGCCGCCATGTGCATGCAGCGTTGACAATAGGTCCCAAAGCTGAAGAATCGGAGCCCATGGACACTACATTCGCTACCGGCGAAACAACAATCATTCTATACATTGTCACTGGAAGCAGCTTAGCGACATTTCATGCTATTTAGCGCATGAACTCATGGCTGGCGTATAGTGTGCTACACCAGTAGACGGTAGCAAGCATCGGGGAACTTTAAGCGCCCAAGCTTTCAGCATTAACTCTTGGCAAATGCTGCTTTCGAAAATCGACTTTCAGACAGTCAATAACCGACTCTCAGTCAAGCGAACGTAACGGTGACAAAACAATTTTCCGCGCATCACTGGCATGCGCTCTCTGGAATTGGGCTAGCAGACGACGCGCGAGCGTCTCGATCAAATAGCCGCGAAAGACGCATGCCTTCGAAATGGGCTGGTTGCCCAGAACGACAAGTGCTTTATGATTCCAGTTTACAAATTTTAATTATACTTTAAACAATGCGAATACAGCCGAAAACTGAACCATATAGCAGCTTCGGATGGAGCCACGGCATTCGTTTCCGCGAGCGACGACGCGACGGCTGGTCTACTACGGTGGCAGCGCCCGGCGGCTAAAAGCCGCAGACGGTCGGTTTCCATTGCGCTCCGCTCCTTCGCCCAGGCACAGAAAAATAGAGGAGGCGCTGCCAGAGGGTTTCAAGGCGCCGACGGCCAGCTAGTCGATGCGCTTTGCGATAAATACCTACGCCGCACGCGGGACCCGAGCAGCACTTCGTACGAATGGGCAGGGGAAACCAGCAACTCGATGCTTCTTTGCGTTGCATTATCTGTAAGCGGTGCCAGCGAAAATGCGTGGCGGCAGAGCCACGTGCCGGGATGATATCAAGGTAACACTTCTAAAAAATCTGACAGAAGATACCTATCGACATGTATCGGAATGCATCAACGCCCACGTCCAACATTTCCCAGTCGATTGGTAAAAAGCATTAGTTACATTCCTTCCCAAATTCGGCAAGCAATTTAGCACACGACCTCGGGTTCATATCACTAACTTCGTCAGCAATCAAACTTATGGAAATCATGGTGAGAGACAACCTATCTCCATACTTCGAAAGTAAGGTATACTTTGAGGATGCCACGTTTTCTTTGAGGCGGTATATGCCTGCCCAATATATCTTCTTTTAAGAGAATCAAAATATCATCCAGCTGAAGGCTTCGACGCACAATGACAGGGCAAATCTAGCTCTCAACCTTAGAGGTGCATTCAGTAATGTTTCATATGAGAGAGAGAGAGAGAGAGATAGTTATAGAGTGAAAGCCCATTATTTAACAGCAGAATGCTTTGCCAGCGTGTGTTCGCTTACCTGCTATTTTGTAGAAAAGTGGATGGGGTGCAGTAGGCCTTAGCAAAACGTGGGGGGAATATATGCAAAAAAATAAGAATGAAGTGTAGGTTTTGTCATAGCTGCACAAGTCAATGAATGTACAAAGTCTGGAGAGTAAATCTAAAATTTGAAAAAAGAAACAGTTCCTTCATTGAAGGACAAGTGCGGGGGCAGTGGCCTTGCCAAGCTGCCATGATGGTAGCTTTATCTGGAAGGCTCAATCGTCATTGATGTGCGTGATAGAAATAAATTATTATTATTATTATTATTATTATTATTATTATTATTATTATTATTATTATTATTATTATTATTATTATTATTATTATTATTATTATTATTATTATTGCTATATGCCTGTTGAAATAGCATAGCTGACATCTGATGGCACCGCTTCGAACTTTACAACGGCTCAGTGTCTCGGTGCTGACCTGAAGTATACATCACCTATGATTAGCACTAGCTTGAACTTCTAAACTGACCAAACGGAATGTTCTAACAAGGTGAGCAAAGTGACGTATTGGGCTTCGCATTTCGCAGTAACTGTAGCGCTGTTTTTATAATCATCAAACAAGGTATCCGTCATCCTTGATGCACGTCATATGATAAAGCTTATCCAGAACTTGCCCTCGGGAACAGGCTTACAAGGGTTCATATTCAGTGAACGAAGCAAAAGATGAAAGTTCGTTTTGCTCTTCAGACACTCAGCTCGTCTGTGGCAGACCCACTCGACTTGTGCCAACTCACGTTAAAACTTCCGCAATTTAAATAATAATAATATCTGGGGTTTAACGTCCCAAAACCACGATATGATTATGAGAGACGCCGTAGTGGAGGGCTCCGGAAATTTCGACCACCTGGGGTTCTTTAACGTGCACCTTCCGCAATTTAAAGGTGCACATACTACAGCTGAATTCATTAAGGCTTTTTGACCGTCTTTTTGATGTCTTGAATTCAAGTAAGGCGCCTATCCCAAACGCCTCAATAAGGCGCCTATCTCAAAAGCCTCGATGAGGACTATTTTTGAAAAGGTTGAATCGTATGTAAACGGGCTGAAGCATGCGAATGGAAAATCGCTAATTGAGGGCCTCAAAAAAACCAGCTTTGTGGGGCTCCTTATCTGCATCCACAGTGTCACAGCACTTTTGGCAACAAGAAAGATGTAGCACTTGCTCGCCCACACAATGTATCAAAACCAACTGGAAACATTTCTTGATCCCGTAAGAGGCAAAGGGGGTATAACAACTGCCATAATGCATGCCAATTAGGGCAGAAGTAGCATCAGTGCAGAAGTAGCATCTTCAGGGGCTGCAAACTGCTCTCGCGATATTGTGACCGTTCTCGGCCCCTCAAGTGATGGAAGCCTAGTTGAGTTGCCAACACCTTGTTCTTCGTTAAGAAGGTCGTCTTTCCTGCAGTCACTGAACGACGATACCGATCACGTTCATCGGATGGATTGCCCGAAAAGCCTTTCGTCTGTTGTCGGCGCAGTAGTGCCATACGTAGCATGTTGTGGCACGAAGAGTGCATGAAAGCGAATTCTACGTGTTATCAGGCACGCTTCAGGCCACGTATTATGGCGTAAGAAACAGCCTTCAAGAACCTTGCAGGACAAAAAAAAAGAAGGCTGGGCTAAGTAAGTTGCACTAGCCGTCCCATTCCCATGCTGGAATGAGACGCGGAAGCTCGCAATTATGCAGCCCGCGCTGAAGCTGCGCTGTTTCATGCCTGGAGCAAGATGGCCGCCAGCCGGTTTCTCAAGCTTCACCCACGCCTATAGGGGACCTCCACTACAGAAATTTTACAGTGAAAGCTGTTATCAGGTCACAACGACAGTGGGATACTCTTCCGCCGCCGCCGCCGCTGGTTTCCGTAACAACTATCGCGCGAAATAGGAAATAATAAAACGAGAAAAAATTTCCAGGAACGTCGGCCACTACTGACTATCATCATCACCCAAGCATGATCACCTCTAATAGCGGGTAAGGTTCCATGCCCTTGACTTGACTTTTCGAGATCAAGCGATGGCGTCAACCTGGGCGAAGATACCACCGGTGGCGCATGTTGTTCTTTGCTTCCACCCCCTACGCCATTTGGCGTAGTGGGTACCTTGCGTGTGTATATGTATTGGTTGCTCCAGGAGAGTCGACAACGGGCTCTAGAAAGGCCGCTATTCCAGCTTTCGCTGTGACTGTGCTGTGTGTTCAGCGCTGGCCTGGCGATATTATGTTTACATCCTTGGGTGTAGCACGGTTGCCCCTAGCATCCCGGGACTGCGCAAAGCTGTTTCACGGGTTTTTCGGTGAGCCGCCCGGATAACTATAAGGGCGCAGCGACATCGATTCAACAAAGGGGATTGCTTGCATCGCTTCAACAACAATCAAGAGCGTCCCGCATGTGCACAACGAGGCTGCTCGCAAACGTACAGAAGTGACAGAGCGAAAGAGAGAGAAGCGTTTCGTATGAACGCCCGACCAGCGCAAGCGAAGACGCCAACGGCAAAATTGAAGCCAGCGCCTCTGTCGTGCTTCGTAGTCGTAGTGATCTCTTTTGTTGCGGCGTCGTCTATTTGGGGTTCAGCGAAAAAGCACAGGCAGGGAAAACGAAACCCATGCCAAATTACAGCCAGCTATAAATTCCTC
Source organism: Rhipicephalus sanguineus (assembly GCF_013339695.2). Classification (NCBI taxonomy): domain Eukaryota; kingdom Metazoa; phylum Arthropoda; class Arachnida; order Ixodida; family Ixodidae; genus Rhipicephalus; species Rhipicephalus sanguineus. The sequence continues at coordinate 136,836,971 of NC_051179.1, read as the reverse complement.
AAATCACAAATAAAAAGTATCTGCTTCAAAATTGTTGGAGGACCCCCTAAAAGGCATCATGAACCACCCCTTGGGCACTGTGAAAAAACATATCCCGCGGAACGCGGGCGCTGTTTTGAGCAAGTGGAGCGAAATCTTGCAGTCACGTGCGGCGAGGAGAGTTTAGAAGCGGAGCGCGAAGTTCCCATTTTCTCAGGCGCGCTCTTTTCATATAGATGCATGTGGTCACCCTCTTCGGCACGAAGCAGATAGCATGCTATTGGCCATTAGCTGGCATAATAATCAAGGGCGCCGTTTGGATCAGACGTGCTTCTTTGCACGCGTTGCCGCCACGTGCCGGCGCCGCGCTCCAGTCTGCTAACGTTGCACAGTGGCCACACTAGTGCGCATGGTAATCCGAACGAAAAGAGAGATCGTTTTCAGCACGCGCGCTCAAGGTGATGACGTGCCTTTACCTAACTTCTGTCCCCCGTGCCATTCTTCCCTGTGTTGCTTCCAGCGCGATCGTCGTGGCGAGAAATGATAGAAAGCGCTTAAAACGTGCCACAAATTCCAGTAACTCTGCTGGTTCTCGACGGACTCGAGAAATTTTTGCTGCAGTCGATTCGTGAGGCAATCAACGCCGATACTGAGGTCATTCGATGATTACTTGCAGAAGTTGTTCAGGTCCCTACTAAACCTAACGTTGGCCCCTTTCGATTGCAAGGCTTCTTGTGTTGGAAGTACGTTGCCATATAAACAGCATTGCCTATGAATGAAAGAGTGCGCCTAAATAGAGCCACTGTGTGTGGGTCCACATCGTGCTGCTCCATATTGCGTTTTATGCATACCTTGCAACGCTGAGGGAGGGGCTCAACTACTGTGCTGGACAAGATGTATAACACTGTGCGTTTAGTTGCCAGCTTTCATAGTTGTAAAGTCTGTATATGCTGAGCGCGGTCTACGCGAGAGCCGCTGCGACAATCTCCAAGTCATAGTCCTCACAAACAAAACAACAAAATGCAGTATGTTCAGAAGCAATGTACTTCTACGTATAACATACCAATGTTCCTTTCTTATCATGCTTGCAAACTGTCTTCACTTAATACTCGGCAAAAAGAAAGAAAGCGCATTTGCTGGAAATTACACGGGACAGTCGCTTATTGCAATCGCAACCACCACAAGAACCCTTACTCCCTGTCGCCCACAGCCTTTAGTGCTATGTAGTAAACGTTGGGTATATGGCTCCAGCGGAATTAAGTTCGAATAACTGACTGAACGCCGGAGTAGTCATGTCTCGAATAGCATTCTAAATACTGGCTTAAGAATGGGCCGTCTTCTAAGGCCGCACCCGAATTATAAAATTGATCATGCCTGCGAGGTACTCAATAGTGTTATGCTGCAATACAAGAGTGCCTCTTGCCACTATTTAGCCACTGCACTCAATGGTCGCTGTGCTAATCTCAGTCTGCTTGATCGCACCATTCTACATGCGTTACGAGAATTTAAGAGAGTTGACTGTTGGGCTAGTTGGTGTTCAGACATGGGAACCATCGTTAAAGGCGCAACACCACACAACACAAGAGAAGACCAGACGAGCACAGGCGCAAACTAACAACTGATTTATTGAAGGCAGATCTCCAGGCATATATACCAACAGGCTGCGCAGGCGCAACGTCACAACAATCCTCGGAAAACATCAAAAATATCGCGAAAGAAAATCAATTTCAGCTTTGTAAAGCGCAATGGAAGTGTCGCTGACACACGCCTCACCTGCTTTCCTGATTAGAAACGCTTCTAACGTTTCACGAGCCGTTTTTTGTCTGCTTCTACCTACAATTTTTGCGCATCGGAAACGTGGTTCACAATTCGGGCATGTCATGCAATGGTCGACAAGATGGCTTCGCTCTTTGTTAATTAGATTTCTTGTGTGTTCCCTGAGCCGGTCATTGCCTGTGCCTGTGCTCGTCTGGTCTTCTCTTGTGTTGTGTGGTGTTGCGCCTTTAACGATGGTTCCCATGTTACGAGAATTATTTCCACAATTTTTCGACCCGACTAGCAATCGAGAGCGGAGACTATGAGCCTGTGAGGCAATGTTCAATGGCAACTACCCAGCTTGAAAAACTAGTATCCTGTTCTCTGACTTTCATTCCTAAGAAACCGTACTAGTTTGCCAGCAGCCGTGGTCCAGGAGCAAGAACTTCTCCTGTTCTTGTTCGGCGAGGTTTCAGAACCACGGTAACTAACGCTGTCTGAACCTGGCGCTGAGGAACTCGTGCACGAAAGCAGCGCCGCTTCTAGTTCGCCCATAGAAGCGGATGCTCCATGAGGGAACGATGTACGAACAGTGGCCCGTCTACTTCACCATTTCTGTAGCATTTGCCTCGACGGCAATGATTCCAAGGAAGTGTTCTGCGACGTGAATGTGTCTGCGCTGCAGATACAGTGCTGCGGGATTTCATATACGAATGATTGTCCGAAGGCGATGCGAGGACCCCGAACAAGCCTCCGTATTATCTGGATAAGCTTTCTGAGACGCAGGAACATGCAGAAAGTTACGCGCCGTCATGACGCCAACTATTTTGGAGTACTTTGTTTACTTTGGCGTTCGTCTAACCGATCTCAAGTCATAAGTGGACATTCTGTATCTATATAACTGCACTCCGCGCGATGGCTAATCAGATGAAGTTTCTTTCTATCGACGCCAATGTTGGTTCGTGTTTAGATCTTCCGCAGCGAATTCGTAGGTGCCTGTTGAGTACTATCAGCGTCAAATGAAACGCGAACAGGGGCAAGCGCTAACAAAGGCATAGTGCGTGCCATGCAGTCATCACCACAGAATGGCGCGAGCATACGGCTTCGCAGCACTGCACCATCCCACCACAGGAATATAGTGCGACATTTTAGCTTCTGCTCTTGTTCTGATATGTCAAAGGAAAAAAAATAAAAGAAAATAAAACTGAATCGACCAAAAGCCCTCTGCACGCCCAAGCTGGCCACCACCACCACCATATCGGAACTACAACAGAAGCGACACTAACGCTTGCTGCTATTCGCGTTTCATTTGACGTCGATAATGCCTGTTAGGCGCTGTGTTTTCACATTGCAGGGTGCAGCGCCCTTCAAGTACATCACGCAGCGACAAATAACTACTTCGCATTTACGCACCATCAGAATTACATAGGCGTCCTCAAAGTCGCCTTATGATAATTTTTCTTTCGGCCGACATGTGTGTTGAATGCTTCTGAATATTGACGGAAATAAGAATGTGCTCACGGCAATGAGCTTGCCAATGTAAGAACGACCACACATCTCTGGCAAAGACTTAATTACTTCGCTCATGACTTTTTTTTTCGCAACCTTGTCACTGGAATGATGTGCCGATGCAATTACACTGCAGCGAGATTGATTGTTTTCGCTGCAACACGTTTGTAACATACACTGTCATGGACCTGAGTCATTCCATGGGGAGCGAAGAAATCTCCGTTTCGAGTCTCTGCACTTTCGCACGCACTTTCTCACAGCCACGAAGCCGAATGTCAAGCTTGCTTTGGCGGGGCTCCACCGCATGTGCCGACAGACGCAGAAGGGCCGCATCACTGATTGCTGCCGCTATCTTTTCACGCCCAGCAACTTACGGTGTCCGCTTTCAGCGCACTTTCGTCAGAGTCTTAACGCTGGATTGAGTTTTCTTCCAGGAACGCGATTATTCAGCAACAGATACGGGAGTAATAAGGCACCGCACCGGAAGAAGAGCGCCTCCCACCGTGAACGGCGGGAAGCCCAGAAACTTTCTTAGTTTTTGGCGAGCTCTCATTATAGCTCGCCGCCTAGTTGCTTGTTGACGACCGTCGCTGTTGTCTTGAGTGGCAACACTATGCATCCAAACTCTATACTCTCAAAGATAACGCTGCTTCTGATAACCTTCGTCGACGGCGGTGGTGTACACTGTCAAAGAACGGGTAAGCTATATTGTTGTTGTTGTTTTTTTTTTACCTGCCACACGAGAGGTGCATGATCACACGAGAGGTTACTGACTCATTGTGCAGGCAGGTTGAACAATTTTGGGACCACTATTTTGCTTAGTCAGTACTGCGTAAATGCCACTATTCAATCTGTCCAGCCGTGCGTTGTAATGGTGGCAATGACCGGCAGTATTTTATAACACCGCCTAGAACGCATTCATTGGATAATCAATATAATATGAGGAGTGTTAGTATACCTGTTTGCTGGCTTCCGTAGCACTTGCGCCTGTGCCTGAGTCTGTAGTGTTTCTAATGCGCCAATGAAGGGAGAGTACATTTGTCACTTGTCGGACATTTATAATGCCCCAAAATTGATATTTCATTAACATTTGCGCTTTCGTGCGTGGTCATGTTTGTAACTGTGCCAGCAAAGTTGTGTAGCGGCTGCGCTTGGTGTCGTATTGACAACTGTTGTTTGCAATTTGTATCTCACTTTATTTCGGCGACAAACCCCAACGCCTCCGTAAATGTAGCGCATAAAAAAATAAATACATATCAAGGCACCGTGCAAGATAGTGCTCATTAGCGCACGAAGAACAGCAGCGCGCGTGTTGCATTGTTACAGCGACCGCAACCGATTATTGAAGGCGTCCAAGTATTCCAGAAATCAGTTCGGAATAATTAAAACAATATGCCTCACACCAACGTTAATCTAAAGCCTAAAAAGAAATTAGCAACCCGTCTATCTGCTGTCACCATAGCAATGAGGCAGAATCATTTTTAACTTAAGGTTTTTCGATGATTGCAGTTGACCACCCGCCGGTCGTCAGCTGGATTTTTATTTTAACGCGCTCTACGACACAATAGGCCGCGCCACGGTACGGTGGTTAAGTGGTTATGGCACTCTACTGCTGACCTGAAGGTCGCGGGGTCGAATCCCGGCAGAGAAGGCTGCGTTTGCGATGGAGGCGAGAATGTTGTATGCCCGTGTACTTGGATTTAGGTGCAGGTTAAAGAACACCAAGTGGTCGAAGTTTCCGGGGCCCTCCATCACGGCGTCCCTCAAAAATACATCGTGTGGTTGGGACGTCAAACCCCAGATAGGACACAATAGATCAGGGGTCTCCAACACGCGACCCGCGATTTCACGAGGAACTAGATGTTTGCGATATTGCCAAGTGGTACTCGTAATGTTTACTCGCCATTGCGATTACTAACGATTTGTTCGGGTAATACAGAGGGGGGACTGGTCTCAAGGACTCTTTTTTTCGTGCAGCACCCAATGCGGTCACCACGTGTTTAAACGGAATCGCGGAATAAAATATATATATCTTACAATCGGCGTCCAGAATTCAACCATTCTTTAGGTCAGAATCATTATGTTTCTCGAATCCTGACACCAAATCCTCTTGAGAAACGATCCATGTGTGATATGTGGGAAATGCGTTCTTTCAAATGGCAGCGTTAGGTGACATTTTCCTACCCCCTCCCCCCTTGCCCGCTTTACCCTCGCGCATTTTCTGGTCCATGCAGGAACAAGTTTAATAACGGCGGCCTGCTATGTGATGTCTGTTTGAGGCCCCTACAATAGATGAGCCCTGTCCAACCGAAAGTTCAAACAAGAAAAAAAATTAGTACGGCTTGGCTGCAAAAGTAACCAGTGCTTCCTGTTGCACAGTTTACAAATTTTAGACCTCCGCTCGCATGATGTAAACTTGACTGAATCATGTTAGCTAGTACACTCACGTAAATGTGCTCTGTTAGAGGCTAAAAAAAAAGAGGTTTCAGTACCTGTAACACGGCTGAGGATTACATAGACACCTAACTACAGCTAGGGCTAAACTCGTGAAACAATAGAAGTGACGAAAGCAGCGCGTCAGCAGTTTTCCGAAACATTTATTTACAATATTCTTCACCTCATTCATTGTTGTCTGCTGCGTTATCAGTAGAAAGCCCCTTGTCGAAGATGTCCTCCCACAAGCAGTCTCCTGCGTACCGTCATCGTTATAACGTAATCTTGGTGGCATGATTATTTTCAAGTGGCCCGACAGCACGGCAGCAGCGATAATGCGTAGACAAACGTAGAGCTAGTAATACGTGGAGCAAATTCTCGGATGCTAAAATCTGCTTTTACTGTCCAGGCTTAATTTATGCCACGGCACTAGAATTTCTAGAAGCGGTGGCCTTCACTGTCTTTGAATCAGGGCAATAACGCGAGCAGGACATTAGCCCAGGCAGCACGCCGCCATTGGACCGATCTTGGCCCAACGGCGGCAAAAGGCGGCAGCAATATTGGCCCCACGTCGGCAAATCACGCTCGCGCTACTTTCACCCGCATCGGCCCGACGTCGGCTAGCCGCCGTTGGGCCGAGGCGGGCTTGCCGGCTTCGGGCCGACGTGGGCTAGCCAGCGTCGGTCCGAGACGGGCCTGCCGTTATTCAGCCGATGATGGCAAGCCGTCATTGGGCCTATGTATGCTAGCCGATGCTGGCGTGGTGTCGGCCCCGCCGACGTCGGGTAGCCGCCGGCGTGACCGTTTACACCCGTTATTATGTTTTAGCAGTGGTGGCTTACCGTGCGTTAAGTACGGTAGTACTGTACCGTCGTGGTCTGCACGTGGCTAGTTTATATGGAGACACCAGCGGTAGTTGCTCGATGCGTAAATTAACTTGATCAGGCAGGCTGATACACGTCTTAAAGAAAAATGGCTGCGTGTCGACCACGGCAGTTCGGTATTACTGTGGTTACTTTACTGTAAGCCAGCAGCGCTAAAATAGACTATTCGCGGCCCAACGGCATTCATCGACGGCCATTGGTGCCATATTCGAAAAATGCTTCCTAATTAGAACGACTGCTCCACTGATGTCTTAGTGTGGGATTAAGACCCACAATTCTGTCGAACCGTGCAAGCCCGAGAACGAAAGTCAATATTGTCTCTAAGACAACTAAATTAATGAAAGGCCTGCTGCACCAACTATGCATGCGTCTGAGAAATTAAGGAGCAACACGTTTGCAAGGTGATAAACACAAATTTATTCACAGATATGAACACACGCCAGCAGTTCCGGAATAATTATGCCATAATGGAATATCTAAACATTTATAGATACCGCAGCCAACATCTAAAACAAACCCACAGCCACCGTATTCCTCAAAAAAAGCAGGACAATCCTAATCGAGAATGGGGTCAGGCGCAAAATCATAGGCGTAAGCAGGATTCCCCTTCAGATGGGAGGCGGGGGGCTAAGGTTCATCGCGGCGCCCCCCGCTCCCTATTAAGTCAACGTGTTTGGAAAACCTTGCGCCCACCTCTTCTTAGGTGACTACGGGGGCCGGCCGCCCCCCTGCCCCACTGTGCACACACCTATGGGAAGTGTTACAATCTCTTCAAGGTTATGCGCGGCACATTCACTATAAATATTGGAAGAACTAGAACGGGCAAAAATAAGAATAAGGATTAACGAAGAATATCTTAGCTGCTTGCGTTTTGCGGACGATATCGCGCTTTTCAGTAACGACGGTGCCGAATCACGAAAAAAATTCTGGAGATGTAAACGATAATATAATAATAATAATAATATCTGGGGTTTAACGTCCCAAAACCAGGCTATGATTATGAGAGACGCCGTAGTGGAGGGCTCCGGAAATTTTGACCACCTGGGGTTCTTTAACGTGCACCTAAATCTAAGTACACGGGCCTCAAACATTTTCGCCTCCATCGAAAATGCAGCCGCCGCGGCCGGGATTCGATCCCGCGACCTTCGGGTGAGCAGTCGAGCGCCATAACAACTAGACCACCGTGGCGGGGCAAGATGTAAACGAAGGCAGCATTACAGTAGGATTAAAGACGGACCCGAAGAAAAGAAAGATAATGTTAGGCAGCTTTCAGAAAAAGCGAGATTAAGAGTGGCAACTACACTAGAAGATTGTGTATATGCGTGAGCTAATTACGAGCAGAGGAGCACCCCCCCCCCCCCCACGTTCATTAAGTTCACCAAGCAACGGTAGGCATTCGCGACACATGACTGGCAATTAAACTAGCGTTATCCTTTAAGCGGAAATTGCAATTTTTTCAGTGATAATTTAAGGGCCAAAAAGTTGGATAAACTGCTGCACGCGACGCGAAAAACATTGCGAGCGGTACCACAAAATCCCATGAACTCTATATCTAAACAAGGTAGACACGCGCGCATTCCTAATCTAAAGGTAGGATTGTAACAGAAAGGAATTGTGCATAAAAACCACTCACGTGTGCCCGTTGGATCGCTAAAAACACGAGCGAATCAAAAATGCAAGCGCACCATATCAGAATACACAAAACACGATGATCAATGGAAAATACGCGATAAGAAGAGAACAAAAATCTGATGACACGTAACAGTAGTGAACACGTGGCCTTATATGAGGTGAGCGAGTTCAATATGGAAGCAGGGGGCCACTGGTTTCTCGCTGCGGTGATCTCTGCCGAAAACAGTGCCGGAATCCTGCCGCGTATCCGTCTCGTGCACGACTTTGACTTTCCACCAGACATGTCCGCACACCGCACTTCTTGAAGAATTCTGCTGGTCGGAGTGAAAAAAACCTGCTCTCGCAGCTACGATTGCCCCTCCGTCGGGACGGCCACCCTACCCTGCCTGGTCAAGCGAGTTTCGCGACAATGACGCTGAACGAGGGGAAGGCAGGGAGGGGGGGGGTAGAGGTTGAAGAAGAAAAAAAATACGAATTCTCCCTTCTTGAAAGCAAGGCTCAGCCTACCACAATGGTGTGCGTTCCCCCCAGCATTTCTATGGGCATGCCGTTTGAGAAAGGCGTTCGTGGAATTTTCAATGCATCGCTTGTTGCCACATGTCGCTACATGAAAACTTTGCGTACGCCACGTTGGAGCCCCATTTTTCATCGTATTTCGCGTGCCATAATAATAATTTTATGCGACTATTTCTGAAAGCACGTGGGAAGCAATCGTTGAGCGAGATTTTTACTTGAAAAAGATATGTATGTCACAAAATGGACGGCAACGAAGCGCAAATGCGAACTAAAAAACACGTGGCAAACACGTGTTTGTCAGTTCGTTAAAGATGGTCAGCGGGCTAGTTGATTTGTAAACATTCAAACTACAAAACGTGTCTTCACTTCGCCCGGTCTTTTTTGCACCATACCTACTTTTCTCAAGTAATGAACCAACTAGCTCAGCAACACGCCTTGCTGAGCTTTTTACTATTTTCATAAAGTAAAATTATGTGACATCACTGAAGCAAATGCGCTTGTTACGCTTCACCCAAACACGCGCGTGAGTAAATATGTGTAAACACAGAGATCGGAAACTGTCCGTGTAGTATATGAGCGCCAGCGCCACACATTGAGCGGCTGAAAGGATATAGCGCTATAAATATGATGACAGGCTCGATTTATGCACAGAATGAGTATTCACATAAAACTTCTTCCGCTAAAAGCATTCGTGCGGGAATGTTTGGGTGAATTTTGATGCTGGATACATTAGGGAAGTCGGCCGACCAGTGGCAAAAACATTTACAAAACAGAAGTACTTCGAATTTGGCCCATGAAGTTAATGGTATGTGTTATAACGTTTCAACATTTTTGATAGCGTTGAACAACTGGTCAACCAAGTGGCCATCTAATTTGAGTCAGTTATTCTTCTAAAGACCACCTTTTTTTTGGTTGAAAAGTGACTGTGCTAGTGGTAGTTGTTAGTCATTGTCATAGCAGAAACTAATAAGAGAATGCAAGCTATTCAGTCGGCGATACTTCGCGCTCCGAGTCGTACGTGCGGCATTAGCACGGTACAATATTTGAACTTTGTTATTTGTGCTAGTACAGCAATCCATGTAGCGGTATTCTGCAGCTTAAGCTACAAATATTCAAGCGCCTAATGCTCTATTGCATTACGATTATATCCTAGGCGGGCGAGCTGCCGGGCGCTTCTTCGGCGGGCTAAAGGTAGAGCGCAACGTCGAGGTTATTCTCGTCACTGACGGCCGGCAACACGGCGTGCAGCGTCGTTGAGGGGCTTCCGTGAACTAGTTTGAACGGAGTCATATGTGCGCCGTTTCTTACACTGCCGTGTTAACTTCAGGTTATGTGCTGAAGATATTATGGCGTCCCATGTCATGTGTTCGACGTACAGTACATTGCCAGCATGTCGGCGAGGGTTTCATTTAGCCGCTCGGTGAGGCCATTCGCCTGCGGGTGATGTCCGTCGGTGACTTGTGTGGCTCTATTTCAAGATGGATTGCGTTAGCTCTGCCGTAAAAGCTGCACCTCTGTCGGTGACGAGGACTTTTGGAGCGCCGCGACGCAGGAGGACGTTCTCAACAGGGCATGTATAACTGCCTGAAGGGAGACAAGTTCCAACATCGTCGATAAGCCATCGGCGCCGCCTATGTCAGCTGAAGCACGGCAGAATGACGGCATGCTCGGCCCAATGTTGCCGGTGAAAACCATCGGCTCGGCCGATGTCGGCGGAAGTATGGCGAAACGGCGGCTAACTCGGTCCAATGTCGCCGGTGAAAGCCATCGGCTGAGCCGATATCGGCGGAAGAACAGCAAACCGCCGGAAACTCGGCCCATTGTTGCCGGTAAAAGAAATCGGCTAAGCCGATATCGGCGGAAAGACGGCGGAACGCCGGAAATCTCGGCCCAATGTTGCCGGTGAAAGCCCAACACCGGATGGAAGGCGGCAAAATCGGCCCAATTTTGCCGGCGAAAGACAACGGCTCCGCCGATATCGGCGCCAGGCTGGCAATGCTGGCCCGAGGTGGGGCCGCGCACAGCCGCCGTAAAACCAATATCGGCCCGACGTTGTGTGCTGCCTGGGAGAAAAGCGACTTGATGTATACAAGGGGTGCTCAAGTGGAAAGGTACGAAACCTCGTAACAACCTGACCCTTAAGATGGATGCCTATGCCGCTATGGGAGAACGTAGCGAGACATCTAGGGAGTCGATTGGAGTATCCGCAGTGCATTGGAGCATGCGGGGACGTCTGCATGCGCAGGAAAGGGTAGAGGCTCTTATAAAGAGCGCCGTTCAATTGACGCGGCAGTGCGTGTGAGGACATGCTGGCGTTCACGTTGCAAAATTTGATGATTGAGCAGTAGCGGGGCCTTACCCGATTTCCGACAGCGCAATTTGTTAAACGGGACACCAATCATTGTCTGCAATTTCCATGCGTCTGATCACCTGAAAGAACGCCTGAAAGAGAAGCGCTTCAACTAGGGCTGCGAACTCAAAGACGCTGTGAAGGGCTGGGTCTCGTCACGGCCACAGGAATACTGGGAGCAAGGAATACTTCAGCTCGTTCATCAATGGGATCGTTGTTATCAGGAACATGATGTACACTGTTAATAAAGTAATCATTTATACCCACATGTTGTTTCGTACCTCTTCATTTGAACATCCCTCGCAGAAGCGATGTTATCTCGCGAATTGATGAAAAAATTGTTCGCGCTGGCTTTGGGCAAAATCATTTATCGCGTCTTGCAGCATCTTCATGAGCCTATAGCAATATTTAAGATTATATAAACGGTTGAATATATAAACAAACGGATGAATATATAAACAAACATTCTGTGAAACTGGCAAGGCATATAGCTGGTTTATAACTCTATCTCTGTGGCTAAAACTGCGCGACAATAGAGGAGCCGTTATTTTTCGAGGATGCGGCAATCTTGCTCAAAAATAGGAACACCGTAGTTATTATTTATCGTCAAAATATTCCTATGAAAAGACAAGAAGTATGCGCATGCTAAAGTACCCGGAATGGTAACTAACAATTTTTTGTAGTCATTCCTTAAACATCTCGAATCCCCAACCTAGTTATAGTGGCGCTTTCACTCACCTGGCGAGATATCGCCTCTGCATAGCGTAGCGCTCGCCTTGAAAACTCACCGAGCCGCTAGTAACTGTCCTCCAATGTCATCCCGAAAGTCATCGAGAATTAAAGCAACCCAGTCATTGGTAAAAGTTACAAGGACAACAGACTTGCACGAGTGGCTGTAGACTCATAATGATGCCATATGCAGCACAAAACTGCCGCTCTGTTCTGTGACGTTGTGTGTGTGTGTGTGTGTGTGTGTGCGCCCCTCTCTATCTCTCATTCTCCGCATGCCTTTCCGCTCTGCATGGTAGGATACCGCTTATGTCAAACTGGTTAACATTCCCGCCTTTCCTCTCTCTCCTGTTTGCCTCCTTTTTTTCAGTAAGCTGGCGTAGTATATCAGAGCAGCGATTGCACTTCCAATTACCATAGAGGCTTAACCTGTATGTTAAAATCCATGAGAATCCGCATCCTGAATGCTTGGTATTACAACCACAACCACAATATGTATGAAAACATGTCCAAGACTATTAGATTACACTACATGCCAGATATCAAGTGGCTGTTTTGTAACTCCATCAAACTCAGAAAATGGCAACCTCGTGAAAAAGATTTTTAAACAGCAGTTTCCCGAGTTATATCATTCTTCGATTGCAAAGTGGTACAAGAGGTACCTCATAAATAGAAGTTCACTTTGAAAGGCTAATCAAACAAAAGGCTCCGGGAAAGGCTCCAGGGCCGCACTAAAAAGAGAGCTTTCGCTACTTAACCAACGTAGGAAGCTTATACGTACTCCTCCGGCAACGTAAGGCCTGCTTTTGTTAGTAAAATAGTCTCGTTGAACGAATATGAGTGATAACAGGCCCGTAGACAGAGGGGAAGGTTTAGACTTCCAACACCCCGGAAATTGTGATGGAGGGGAGTGTTTTACCGAAAATAAGTAATTAAAATATGTGTTTTTCAAAGCATTCAGCAAGTGCCTAACCCCCGAAAAAGATTCCTGGCTACGGGCCTGGGTGATAAATGTGAAATTGAGTCACATTGACTCTATGCAAATGTTCGTCCGTCTGCTGTTTTGTCCACAGTGGTAGTTATTCCCAAGATTACAGAGAGAAATATGTCGTAAGGAAATAAGTGCTACTGATAGGCACCAACCTATTCTACGTAAATCTACTATGAAAATTTGGTAAAGAAAGCTTCTCGTTGGGCAAGTTGGTGCCTGTTCATGGTACAACTAAGTTGAATTAAAAAAGCGCTGGTATAAGCTTGTACTTACAAGTACTCTAAGCAAATGCAAGAAGTAGTCATTCAGTGCAAGTAAATAATTCAGCATGTTGTGAGAAACAGTAGAGGCCTCATCACAGGAAAGGACACCAAAGCTCGTCATAAATATACAAGAGCGCGGAGAAGTCTCCAAAGTGACTACGATGTCTATTGATCAGCTTGAGTTCACGTGATGCTTTTCGATCAATGGTGGCCAAAGTAATAGTGAGATAGAAACTAGAAGCGTGTATTTAACGTAAAGAATGTGTGAAAGTTGAAAACCACCATATGTCCCAAAAAACACGACATTTTGCCACCTGAGAATGTTGAAAAGTACAACATATCAAACTTGTATTAGGCCGGTTTCAAAATAAGGTGTCCGCTATGAGATGTGCAAAAAAAACTCTCTTGTTATCAAATTAGGGGATGCACTAGAAACAAAGCGGTCACGTTCGTCGTGGATAGTTATGACCGACGCAACATGCAACGCAGTTAAATACGAAATATATTCGGAAATTTTGTCATCCCGTAGGACAAAATTAGGGCTCAATCTTTTCTACCGTACATATAGTGATGACGCTGGAATAACAGTCATACATTTTTGAGGGGCCGAATGATATTTCTCATCAAGCTGAACATGTGCTTAAAATTTGAGAAAAAGCAACTTGAACGAGCCCGTTCACCCATTCCCATTTTTTTATGGTAATAAGTATCTTTTGTGAAATGCGCATATGTCAGTGGGCGAATCAGAATGTGTTTACTGTAAATTGGTAACATCTCCAGGTTGCAGCAACACCCTCAAACAATGCGGGAACTTGCTCTAAATAAATGCGTAAACAACTCTCCGCACCTGACATAAGCTACAGGTGGAATGAAACGATCCTCCATCAATAGAAGGCGCGCCTTTGACAAAAATCTCCACTTTTGGCACTCTGTTTCAGCTAGCGAGTGCGGCAAGTCCGTCGCCGTCTCTGAGCCCCCAAGAGTCACAATAAATGCTGTTCCCGAAGATGCGGACCACGGCGCCTGGCCCTGGATGGCAGCACTGCACTTGAATGCACCGTCGCCCACGCAAAGCCACTTCTGTGACGGCGTCCTTATTGGGAAAAGTCACGTCCTGACAGCCGCGCACTGCATTGAGTAAGAGGGTCCATGAATGAGCATTCTTTGAGCGAAAGGTTTTGTTTTCATTGTCGTGGTATATAATCAGAACCGTTGAAACTTCTAACGGTCAAAGAAGGTCAAAGAAGGCCCTTGGTCAAAGAAGGTTCGGGAATGAGCATTCTTAGAGTCATAGGTATCCTTATCATTATCATGATCAGGTACAGTAACAGCTCGTTAATCAGACTTCCGTTAATTCGGAAAATCAGATAATTCGGACGTGTTGTGGGGTCCCGGCCAGCATATATATTGTTTAACCCTTTATGGAACATTATGCTATGAACTAGACACGCCACCTATTGAGGCTGGCATTGTCGTTTCTATGAGCTTCTTATCGTATGTACGAAACTTCAGCTCTCTATTGTTAATGGTTTTCGAGAAAAAAATACGACATATATGTCCCACTGACCACTGATAGACAGTCGTTTCAGAAAAAAGGAAGCACTTTTATTTTTTTTATGCGAACTTGCTGCTACCTTACAAACCACAAAGTACAGAGCCTACAAACACCTACTCTCTACCACAAAAAAATTGGTTGATCCCTCCGTCACAGGAAACGGTATAACACGAAAGTAAAACATGTCTTTACAGAAGTAGTTGAATGTTTACGATACAATAATATAGGAGAGCTTGCACAATGTCTATTAACGCTTCGCAGCTCTAGCACCGTTTAACAGGAATGCACCCACGTCGACGCCTCGTGGCACGTCTGCATCCCAACGACTAACGCACTTCTGCTATTGGAAACTCGCCGAATGTCTCGATGATGTACAAGAACTTTTACATAAACACTCACCAAAAGTGCTGTGTGTACAAGAAACACACCTAAAATCAAAACACCAACTTTCTACGCAGTTACATTATCTTCCGAAAGGACCGGGAGGATGCCATGGCCTCGTCCATTGGTGGTGTAGCCGTTGTAGTTATACAAGGAATAGCATGCAGACACTTACCGCTGCAAACGTCCCTTGAGGCAGTGGCTGTTCGAGCGGTTCTTTTGAACAAACTCGTCACCATTTGCTATCTTCATATACCTCCGCATTACCAACTGAATAAACACGAATTCCAGTTCTTAATAGATCAACTACCAGAACCTGATCTGTTACTTGGGGACTTAAATGCACATAGCAGTCTTTGGGGCGATTCTCGGTGCGATGTGCGAGGTCGTCTAATTGAACAATTCCTTTTCACTTCCAGCGCGTCCCTCTTGAATTAGAAAGACTCAACATATTACAGCCTCGCTAACAATAGCTACTCGTCCATAGATTTCAGCATTAGATCCCCATCGCTTCTTACCTTATTCAATAGGAAAGCCATTATTAATCCTTGCGGAAGTGACCACTTTCAAATAGTTCTGAGTGCAGCAATAACTAATGAATGTCCTCCACAGCTTCCCAAATGAAACATTGACAAAGCCGATTGGGAAGAGTTTCGTAAAGTGCACTCGCTTAAGTTGGACTGATATGTGTGGTTTAAGCATATATGCAGCCGTAGAGCACTTCGCAGCATTTCTCACGGATGCTGCAACTAAGTGCATCCCACAAACAACTGGACTGCCCGGCAAATCACGTGTCCCGTGGTGGAACACTGAATGTCGAAATGGATGCAAAAAACAAAGCAAAGCGTGGACGTTGCTTAGGGACTCTTCGATAGCCGAGAACCTTGACAGTTTTAAGAACGTAGTCTCAAGGCAGCAGAACGCGCCGATAGGCAAGAAGGGAAAGTTGGCAGAAGTTTTTATCGGGTATTAATTCATGTACACAGGATGCCAAAGCCTGGAACATGGTTAGCAGGGCAGCAGGCCGACAAACACATTCGCTTCATCTAGTAAACACACAAGGCGACAGCTTGGAAGACCAAGCGAAATTCCTAGGCGCACACTTCGAGCAGGTGTCGAGCTCGTTGCACTATAGTGAAGCGTTCCAACGATTACAAGAATCGAAAAACAAACTAGAGCGCAAGTCCACAAAATACGAGGAAGCATACAATGGACTTTTCCGCTTAGCTGAGCTACAGGCAACGCTGAATTGCTGCAATAAATCCGTCCGAGGTTTCCACCGTGTTGTACATGAAATGTTGAAACACCTGCCATCTGAAAACCAAGAAACCCTCCTTTCCTTGCACAATGCGGTTTGGTTTTCTGGCCTGGAAGAAAGCCATTATTATTCCGATTCTAAAACAGGGCAAGGACCCATCCTCCGTTGCGAGCTACAGGCCCATTGCACTAACAAGCTGCCTTTGTAAACTTTTTGAAAAGATGATAAATCGCCGACTTATAGATTTCCTCCAAGCGAACAAATCACTTGACCCATGCCAGTGTGGTGTTCGAGAGGGTAGATCTACATCTAACCACCTTATCCGTATTGAGGCACAATTTCGCGATGCTTTTGTCCACAAGCAATTCTTTCTTTCGGTGTTCTTCGATACGTAAAAGGCCTACGACACCACATGGCGCTTTGGAATATTAAGAGACCTGTCCCACTTAGGTGCACGCGGGGGCATGCTAAATATGACAGAGAGTTGCTAGTCCAATATAACATTCCGTGTTCTTTGCTATCTGATCGTGTGCATTTTTGACGTCATTTTTGACAGTTGATACGTAACCGAAGTTTGGTGAACCCCGGCATGAAACGCTTTCGTGTTAAAAACTCAACTAAATATCAATTGCAGGTCCCCTTGCTAACGACACTCGGGGAGCAGATGCGGGTACTGGGCATGCCTGCAACAGTCTAATTTTTGTGCATAGAGGAAACTCAACTGCTTCCTCCACGGGAAGAGACTTCCCTGCGTTAAGCAGAATGAAAACTGAATATTGTAGTCAGCTGCACACATTGTTAGACTGGCTACGATTTCGAAAATATATCACTAAAACGCTGTCAACTTTGCATTGCACAAATTTTTGCGGAGACTGTATGGGTAGGAACGAATAAAACCTCTATAATAGCACATTTAGGAAATCGTGAATACGAAATAAACTTTTCAAGCACATCGCTCATGCTTATTCGGGTGGATACGGCACGTGCACAGTGCAAAAAAGGATAGGGCACGTGCACAGTGCAAGAAATACTTTAGGGAAACGAACGCCAGGAAATCCCCCTGCTCGACTAGGTTCTGCTTCGCCCGAGAGATGGCGCTACCAACTCGACCCGGTTAGAGTCACTGTATATGCTACCTTTAGGTAGCAGAGTTGCGCATAGGTCCGGCTAGCAACCACAGCTATACGGTGAAGTAGCACTCCATTTCTGCAGGCGACATGCCTACCATGACGCCGATTAACCTGTCTGGCGTGTCGAAGACCGGCGATAAACATTGGCTGTCGATGGTTAGTGTTAATTCAGTTCGCTGCAGCGGCGGCGTCGAGAAATAAAAAAATTGGCCCAAGCGGCAACTTCTCCGCAATGCATGGTTGCTAGCGGCGTTGGAAGGCAGATGCGTAACTCTGCTACCTAAAGGTAGCATATACAGTAACTCTAGACCCGGTAGGCTGCCTTGTCGACAGCAAGATGGAGAGGAGGTGTGTCCAGAGGAGGTGTGTGGAGATGGTTTGCGCATGCGCAGTAAGGGTGGTCACGCCTCACACGACCACCGCCACCACCACCGGTTTGAACTCCGTCATAAAATGCTTCGCATCTAAAAGTTCGTGCACTGCACGACTAACGTGGACTGTGAAGGCTACATCGTGATGAACTGCTCCATCGTGACGACCAAGCTGCTGGCCGTTTCACCTGCGAAAGAACTATCGTCACGTGCGCGTGCTGGTGGTGGCGGTACGTAATAAGGGAGGGGTGCAGAGCACGTGTCGGGCTAATTAACCGCGGGAGTGTGGCGCCGTGCTCGCATAGAAAACGAAGTCGCAGGATGACAAAAATTGCGGCTTTTGCACTGTTCTTTTGCAAAATAAGTACATCGTATACGTGCTCATCAATAAAATTAAAGCGTATTGATGTCACAGACACTCGTTTATTGTTTCTTAAAATGACAGGGAGCTGAGCTAACTGGTACGCATTCACGCTAAAAGGCTGGGCGCGCAAACAGGGACACAAGATAGAAGTTGGCATTTGATGAGTCTCAATTTCTCTCTATGTCTCTTGTGACCGTGTTTGCACGCCCAGTCGTTTAGCATTCCTTTCTTGATACTTTTGATAATTCGGAATTCGGTTAATTCAGTCATTTTTCCCGGTTCCCAGAAATCCCAATTAACGACCTTTTACTCTAATAACAGGTATTGAAAATGCTGTCAATGTATTTCCCTCGTCAATATCTTTGTCCTTCATAAAAGAAGGTTCATGACTGAACATTATTTGATCCATAGCTTTTGCTATCATTATCATGATTATATGGTCGCAAGCACCGAAACTGGTATCAATATCTTTGCCTTCATCGCATTTCAGCCACCGGCGTCGACAGCGCATATACAATGGTAACGTTTAATGGCAGTGCAAATAAATAAAAAAAAGCAAGTTCAATGCCAGAATCAGTACTTTCTACGCACAGAAATTACTACACCAGGGAATCTAAAATATCAGTTTGTTTACTGAAAAGGATCGTTCGCCAGCCGATTAATCGGGAACTATAGCCTGTTCACGCAGGTGACATGTTCGAACTTCGTTGTATACGCCAACGCACTGAACTAAAACAATGGCCTTCGGAAGCTGAATGCACTTTCCTGAATAAACTGCGCTAAGCTCCAACTAATGTTAGAAAAATCGCTTGTTGGCACCATTTGTACGTACGTACGTACAGGGATAGTCAAAAGTTCTCAGGCCACGCTGCCATAGAATTACATGGGATAGCGGCCTGCGAACTTTTGAGCACCCCTGTATATCTCGGGCATGTAATGCTCTCCTTTGCGCTTGTCTTGCACATAGTGTGGCAACGAAGAATCTAGGCGTTGATAAAAAACGTCCTATCTACTTGTCTTCTATTACACGTCGCACTACTGTTCCCGTCAATGCTGAGAACACATTTTTTTTGCGGTCTTCCAGTCCTAAGCGGTGGACGATAAGATCATATCAAAAAAAAGACTGAATCGGCACATTATGCCGGTGATAGGCAATTACGTAAGCAGCTGTCTATATTAAAGATTATGCGCACACAATCACAGATTACTGACTTGACAATGACGCATTTCCAAATGTGTTTAGGCACTTGTACCTCCCAGAAAGTTTGAATCTAAGGTGCGAATCACGCGTTGATGGGAAGAACGTAGTGAACATTTTCGCTGGCGTAATATAAAAAAAATTACACCACTTCTCACTGAAGGGAACCATGAGGGGATGCGAAGGAGCATTGGGGGCGCACACCAAGTTTCCGTTACGTTCACTCCGCGTTTCCGTTAGTGTGTGAGGTTTCTATTTAGTGTTTGTGTTGTCATTACGTTGTGTTTGTGCGTTGCTCTCTGTTAGCGCCGAGTGGACGAGTGGCGCCGACGTTAACGTTACAACTCATCTGAACGGGAGCGAAGCGAGAATGACGGAAACCGACCGAGCGCACGCGTTTACATACACCTGAAATGGGGGAGGAAGAGAGAGTAGGTTACAGGCTGTATTTGGCTGCGGCGTGGCTGCATCACGTGGAAGGAGAGGTTGCGCCGCGGCTGCAGCGCCGGGGAGGAGAGGAGAGAAGGCGACCGAACACCTGCGTAAAGGGGGAGAGTGGGAGAGAAAGTAGGCGCATGCGCAGTGGAGCGCGGACGCCACCAACGACGACGATCACAGCCCCGAGCAAAAGCTGATTCGCATCTAAATATTATGCAGTAGCACTTAACGCGAAAGCGGTAGGAAGCGCGGAACAGTGATTCGCCTGTCCTTCAGCGACAAACTCAACGAGCGCGTGTTGAGGGGCTAGTTGGGAAGACATTTTTAGGCGAACTTGAACTGCGCTTGGGACGAGACACCAGAGTAGAAGTAGCAGGACGAACGGAGCTTCTGAGCTTCGCTGAAGCATCAGCGTTCCTTCAGCGACGCTCGCGCCCACGGGCAAGCACGCCCTGCCGTTCCAACTGCGCAGCCTGCTAGGCCTCCATGGCGGCAAAGAAAACGTTCATTTGTGTTTCAGTGGTGCCCTCTGCCCACCTCATTTTCCTCCTCCTCTCTCTCACATCACTCCTCCTCACCCCCGTTTCACTTTTCCGTGTTATTCCTATTCTATACTATACCATCATTAAACGCAGTGCAAAAAACACGGACACAGAAAAGGAGCAAACTACACAGCGCTAAGTATCAACTCAGATTTATTGAAAAACAGGCACGTGATCCGAAAACATGTTTCTTGCGCTGCGCCTAATGATGTTATCGTACCAACTCCCCTAGCAGGACATCCATCTGAAGTATATTGTCACGTGCTATAAAACGGTCCTCCTCTAGAAAATACCGCACAGGCGGCGAGACGCACACAAAACTGGCAAGATTCATGTGAAGCTGAGTAGGAGGGAAAGGAGGAAGGGAGAGGGCACCACGGCATCACAAATGAAGGTTTCATTTTCTGCCATGGGTGCCGAAAAGGCTGCACCTTTGGAACGCCAGCGCTTGCTTCTCCTTGAAGGCCAGCGTCACCGAAGGGCAGACGAATCACTGATCAGCACTTCCTGCAGCTATTGCATTGAGTGCAACTGCATAAATATTTGCTTTGTTCCTTCATTGCTATGGCTGTCAGTCCTTTTGGTTAAACCTGGTCCTTGCTTGGTGAGGAACTTTTAGCAGACGTTAAAACGGCACCGCTCTAGGCATTTTCAGTATCCTGCAGTCGTTTGGTTTTAATTACTAAATGAAAATTAACTTATTTATGTCGTTTGGACTGTTACAATGAGGGAGCATATGGCAGAATGTTGTTGTACGGAGAGTTCACTCGCGAAGGCTGACTGTGCGAGGTACAGCATGCGCAGTGTGGTAGGAGAGAGGGAAAGCACTTGACTTCTACATCTGCCTCACCGCTTGGGATTTGAGAAACAGTTGACACGTGACTGTCGCTCTCACTCGTCTACAATACACTCGCCGCCGCATCACAATCGTGGCTCTTCCTGAGCATTCTAGTACGATTTCAGAATTCACATGACTCTCCTGTGAACACGTGAAAACAATCAAAAAGTATTAATCAATGAAATCAATTAAACGAAAAGCCGGCATTTGTGACTATTATTCGTTTCGCGGGACACTTTTCATCGATTAGTCAATAAGCGATATTACTATGCCTGCAAGAAAAGCTCTTCACTATTACTTACAATGCACTCAAATCTGCAAAAGAACAGGTACCTGCGCGAGCTGGTGAGATGATGCAGTGAAAGAGTGCCAAAGAGGTGTTCGTTTTTGGGTACGCCTTTCGACGATATGTTAACATTATTGTAACTAAGTTAAACTGTTAAACTGCTCGTCACTAGAAGAGCTATTTCTAAGTCTTAAGAACCCAAATGAACCGAAGTATTCATGCCGTGTTAAGACGTGTTTGGCAACCTTTTTTGCAGTGCCAAGCTTTCCAGCGAAGTTCGAGTACATCTCGGTTCCCTTTTCACCAACTTGAGGCTGCCAGGAGAGCAAGTCATCGAGGCAGAGGAGATATGCGTCCACAAGCGGTTCCGCAGTGGACAGGAAATGGTGCTCGCTGAAAGAGTTTCTGTGACACTATCAGATAAGTGTGCATGAACGAGAAGCCTCTGTTCAGACACGATATGATTACGTGACGCCGTAGTGGAGGGATCCGGAAATTTCGACCACCTGGGGTTCTTTAACCTGCACCTAAACCTGAGTACACAAGCCTCAAACATTTCCGCCTCCATCGAAAATGCAGCCGCCGTGGCCGGGACTTGATCCCGCGACCTTCGGGTCAGCAGTCGAGTGCCATAACCACTAGACCACCGTGGCGGGGCGCAAGAACGAAGAGACATAACAGGCACGCAGCGATTTATTGTCTAATTTTATGCTCACAACAAAATAAATTTTTTACGTGGGAGTTATTTCCTCTGCGAAAAAAGTACAGAAACGATAAAGACGCAAGCTTTATTTGGATAAGAGCGACAAAAATAACTGCAGGAAGGCAAAGGAGGTGTTCGCGTATTAATGTGGGAGGTTGGCATATAGTTGCCAATTAAATCTAACTGGAACATTAAATGTTGTGCAATATGTTTACATAAATAAGCGCGGTTCAGTCAATGGCTAAATGATTCCTTTAGGACAATCACAGTTCAGAGAAACGACATAATCTCTGTTTCATTTATTTTATTTCTTTTGGAGGGGGGGGGGGGGCTTGATACAATGAGGGATCTAGCAAAAAAAAAAAAAGAAGCAAGTGATTCACATGCTAGATATGCAAAGCACATTGACATGAAGTCCATCCGCATAAGGCACAAGCAGGCGGTGAAGGCATATATTGGTCCTTTCGCAGGTGACCTTCTAAATCAATGATTTCAAACTCACATCAGCTAGCGGGCCGCAGTCACGACGTTTATTCCCACAAGGGCCGGGACAGTGAATACAGTGGGAGCGGGAACGGGGGGAGAGAGAGAAAGAGAGCGAGTGTGAACAATCTGTCACCTAACGTTGCTATGTGAAAGAACGCTTTTCCCATATCTCATATACTGGTCAATACAGAAGGGGATTGGACGTCTGGTTTCGAAAAACATCGATACTGATTTTCATAATGACAAAAATCTGGACACCGATTCTGAAATATAGTTTTAGTTCCACGGTGGTGCTGCAACTCATAGTGACTGCATGGGGTACCTCAGAAAAAAAAACAAATCCTTGAGACCAGTCCCTTCTCTATTGCTTGCCCGAACACATCACTATTCATTGCAACAGGTGAGCAAAAAATAATGAGGGTACTATTTAGCAAAGTAACAAAACTTTATCCCGTGTGAAGCTGCGGGCCGCTAGCGAATGGTCCGCGGGCCGCGTATTTGTTACCCCTGTTCAAAATATTACGCATGTCGCAAATTGGAAACATATTTAGCCTGAAATGACACTTCCGTTACGATCAGTTACACTTAGAAAGGCCACTATTTCTATTGAAAAGCTACTTAACATTTATACTTAAAAATGCTACTATATAGTTCACTATAACAGATATTTCGCTATATCAGTGTTCGTTATAATGAGGTTGACTGTAATATACATAACAAATATTATGCCTGTAGGGCAAGTCTATGTCGCAAAAAAAAGACTGTATAGTAACTGGAAAGATTGTTTTGTCCCAAGCCATCCGAGAGAAGCTTTATGTATTCAGGTCACGCTAATATATTTTGTTCAATTTGTGCTCCCGGTTGAAACCAGCAGTTTCTTCTAAAACTGGCTCCCCCTTGTGAGTACCGTGATCAGTATTCTGTCAATAATTTCGTTATTTTTTTCAAATATTTAAAAAGCTCTGCTAAATATGAAAATAATTACATCGCGGAGCTCTCGCGCCTTGTGTTGCAGAGCTCTCAGTGATACTTGACAAGAATGAAAGCATCTGTTCCCTAATGTTTCTACGAATATTTTAAGTAATATTTGTTTAAAAAGAGGTACTTTGACATCAAAATAGCGTTTCTTTCGTATACATACATGCCATCAGCTATGAAGGCGACAGAATAACGAATGTTTATGAGGTCACAACTCACTCTTCTTAACTCCTAATGCCTGCCTATTTATCTTTACTGGAACAGTCAAGCGAATTCTCCAATAGTTGATAATAGCTCCTCGATAACGAAAATGCGAGTGCTCGGGGATCTATGATGCGGCGAATTCCCGCTGTCATTACGCACGAAACCCAATCCTGCGAAAAGAAGTGTACCCGTGGCAGGTACCCCTCGTGGTGACGTTGCTGCTTGCGTCACAACGCTATGCTGATCCCTCCTGTCGCTGATTGAGCGACGTGACGCTGACGGAGCGACGTGACGCTGGGCACTGATTGCCCGTCGTTCGGTGACGTAAGAAGCAACTTCACCATGAGTGATGAGACTGCGCTCGTCCCCCATGATTCGGTTTTGCGCTACGGATAACCGAACACTTTTGAGATCCAAAAGCTCGTAAGGCTTTTGCAAGAAACTTGTTTTAATTTGCCTGTAAGAATGAGCGCCTATACGTAGTAGCTTATCCTTTAAATCACTGATTTAGATTAATAGCGTCTAATTACCTCATAACAGCATCATCATATGGCTGCTACCACTGGCGGCCTATCTCTAAAGGAAGCAGCCGTTTAATTGTAAATTACTTTCAATATTTCTAAACATACCCCGAATGACGCAAAAAGATACCATAGGCACCTACATTCATGCAGACGCTTGCGTTCATGATCCGGATAGGTCCGAACTGAAAGCTGATTGAAGCACGCTAATGTAAATGCTTAGTTCGCGACGATCTTTTGTTTATACAAACAATGCTGATAGCTCTGCATACGATGCAGATGTGTCTGAAGCGACATATGTGTCTGCACTTTGGTTCGTAAGCTTCTTCCAGTCGAAAAAATCACGTTACTGCAGTAGAAACAAGTTTATTAGCTCTTGTGGAGCGCACATGGCAACTTTGTTAAACAAACTCATGTTGGCTTACTGACACCTAAATAAGTGAGTAGCTAAACTTAGCTAATGAGCTAACCATTCAGACTTCAAAGTATACCACCAGTTTCTACAGCTGACTGAGATCAATAAGATGGTAGTCACAATAGCCTAAGATGCACGAAATTTGGAACGCTTAGGTCTGCTTTCCTATAACACCATGTATAAAGAAACGCATACTTCATACCATAGTTTTTGGAAGTAGTAAAACAAAATCACGAGAGATGATACCTCTCCTAATTGTACTTTCTCTGGGAACGTGTGTACCTATTCGCAATATCTTATCAGAAAAGATGTCCAGCACCCAAGGCCTTCAAATAATTCCAGTTTGAAAAAAAAATATATATCTGTGACATTCTGGGTTACTTACACACGACACAATTTTCTGTCTCACTGATCGTTGCAGTATGACATTGCTGTGATCAAGCTAAAAGAACCTGCTATCTTGAGTCGCACAGTCCAGACCATATGCTTGCCTGAAACATTCGCGGAGTTGCCAGACAACACGCATCTGTATGCGGCCGGATGGGGAAGCGGCAAGGAATGTGAGTTTTATATAAATTTCCTAATGTTTCAAGAACTGTGACACATCCTTGCATACTAGTATAGTGCCTATGATACATAATGGCATATTAGCAAAACAACTGCGTTTCATGTGTGACTGCATTTTTTTTCACTTGGAGTTTCTTGTGCAAGACTTTAGAGCCGAAATTGTACCTGATGTCGAAATTGTACCCTATGTTATCGATTTTAGACATGTAGCCCGCTTTATACGTGGGCTGAGTCCCTGTTATTGAGGGCATTACCTTGATGCATTCTAATATTTAATTAATTAGGTGCGCGTAACGTTTCTCATATTGCTAAGCATTATTTATGCCTGCAATGGACGACGGTGTAACGGTCCGAAAATGACCTAAGAAAAATGATGGAATAAGTGAAAAAAAAATCATAGTACAACTTGGTGTATTTCAATTATATTCATTTGCGCCGCTTTCGTGTAATTTGCTTCGATTGACTATTGCTGCATTCGTTATCCAGAGATACGCATCACACGGGCACCGCAGGAATGTTTTAACATGCCCTGGAAACAATGGTTCAGGTCTGAAACAATCCACTTCCTTAGTTAATGTCCACCATCTCACATACATATAAAAATTTTCATGACAACACAGGGTGCCATGACAACACAGGGTAGTGCCAGCACAGATCCGTTAAGCAATAGTGCAATTATATTCCATGTAGCACTGCCTACGAATGGTCATGTTCATAATCATATATTGTGGTTTTCGCACGTTAAGCGCCAACAATTAATTAAGTTTTCAAGAGTCGTGTTGGTGGTTTGCATCTGGCTGTTTGGCTCGCATGAATTTTTAATGTACCATGGGAACACCTAGAGCTCTCTACGTGCAATGAAATTTTCTGCGTAATGCAAGCTTTGTGTACATCACTCCGCTTATTTCTACTATTAAGGATGGAAGTGAAATTGTTATGCCCAGCAACCAAGAACAGCAAAATCTTACTGCAAGCATCAATGCAGGCGAAAACTGTTCCCTGGCGAAAACGCTACAGCAGATGACCACAACTTCAATTGAAAACAGCCGCTGCTTGGATTACTTCAACAAGACGGCAGACCCGTCCATATTGTGCGCCCACGTGAAGGAGGTCCCGTCTATTTTCGTAAGTCCTCTCCCTATTCATATTATCAGCGGAGATTTTATGCGTTTCGTTACGCGGTTACGCGTTCGTATAAACTATCGTCATCACGAATGGTCTTTATACCTTTCTAGCTCGTGCAACGCAATAACTCGGCGAGCGCGCGTTTTCGTCGCCCTCTTCTGCATCTTCCACTTCGCTCCCCGAACACATGCGTCCGGCACGCGCTATCCCGCTGCGCCTATTTGTCCGGCGTGGGATGCAATAACTCGGATGGGCGAGAGAACGCGCACCGAGAGAAAGACAGAGACAAAGATAGAGAGAAAGAGATAGATTGAAAGAGAATGCGAAAGGTTTTTGGCGAAAAAAAAAAGACGGTTGTTTCATCCGTCATAGGACCCGGAAATGATGATGATGATGAAATAAACATTTTATTTGCCAAAACAGTGTCCCCGAGCTCGTAAGCTTGGGGTCACCCTAGTTGGGAGGGTCCCTTAGTCCAGGAATCCTCTGGCCGCGATCGCCTCCCGGGCCCTGTCGACGAGTCCTCGTTGGTCGTGTAGGTCCCGTGCGGAGATCTTGGCCTCCCACATCTCGGCAAGGAGGTTGTTGCGTGCGGTCGTTGCGAGCTTCCTATCGGCATCTTGGTGGCGCCACGGGCACTCGAGTATGAGGTGTGCCAGTGTGTCGCGAACGTCGCATATCGGGCAGTGGTATGCATGAAGCGGCGGGTAGATAACACGAAAGTAAAGCGTGCCCTTAGAAGTAACTGAATGTTTACTGTATATTGATATAAGAGAGTTTGCACAATGTATATTGATATCCGGCAGCTATAGCACTGTTTAACGTGGATGCACCCACTATATGATTGGTCGTGCTTCTCCATCCCGACGACTAACGTCCGCGTTAAATTATTAAACAAACCCTTGTTGTAGCTGTAGTAGTTAATGGTGAAAGCGTAATCAGAGAACGAAGTGTGATAGAGAGAAGAGCGTCGCATATTGGACGCAGAACTTGGTCGCCATCCCGCGACATGTTAAAATGTGATTGAACACCACGTCCAGACTAGAGGGAAACACACAGCGCGTCGTGACGCCCTGGTTGCCCGGCCGCGATTTTTCACGGGGCGAGCGCATGGGCGGGGAACGCGGTGTTACAGCCAGGTGAGGCAGGCGCGCATCGCAGAGCTATTTTTAGGGGCGAAGCTCCTTTGGATGTGGGTCTGACCTTCCTTTGTAGTGTGTAGTAGCAGGTAGCCACCTCTAGTTCTTGGAGTGTTCACTAGATGGCGCTGTCGTAGCCACCTCTAGTTCTCAGAAAGATCCCTAGATGGCGCGGAGGCGCTCGCTGAGTTGGCCGAGTTGGCAGCTGGTGGATATATGCGGAAGGGAAGGGGAAGCTCTTGGACTAGGATTTAGTGTAACAAAATGTGGATTGATGGTATTCAATGATCCTTGTGATCAGGTGGTGTCAATACAGGGCCTCGGAGTATGGATAAATGTACCTCGGAGTATGGATAAATGAGGGTGACAGGTACATGGAGGTACAGGAAAAAGCCTCGGCAGCAAAAGGAAAGAGGAATGCTGCAATAATGTAGCACAGAGCGTTGTGGGGATAGAATAGGTAAGAGTTGCTTCGAGGTCTGTGGAAAGGTGTAATGGTTCCGGGGCTTACTTTTGGGAACTCAGTGGTCTGCGTGAGGGCAGAGGTGCAATCGGGAATGGATATAAATCAAAGGACTGTGGGACGCCTCGCGTTGGGAGTTCACGGGAAGACGACAAATGAGGCTGTAAAGGGCGATATGGGATGGGCAGGTTTTGAGGCGAGGGATGCTCAGAGCAAAATAAGGTTCGAAGAAAGGCTAACGGCCTAGATATAGTCCAGCGCGCTCAGCGCACAACGTCGCGCGGGACGAGGTCAGCTACGCGACGCCGGCTACGCCAGCCAGCTCCGTGATTTTGCACTCTACAGTCGCGCGCGCGTGCCGCTGGAAGCCAGCGCCATCTGCTTAAAAATTCGCTCACTTTGACAGCTTCGGCAATCAGCTGATTCAGTGGCGCATGCGCAGTTTCCACTTGACTCCGCGGCCCTGCCGGCCCGCTGTTTTTGGTTTTTGCGCGCGCTTTTTGGTTGACACACGTCGTGTTTTTTCTCGCTATGTGCACTGTTTGACTTTGCATCGGAAACGACTTTCCTCACATGCATTGCATTCAACGCTCTGGGAGGCTGAAAATAGCT
The DNA here is from genome assembly GCF_013339695.2 of Rhipicephalus sanguineus. NCBI lineage: Eukaryota > Metazoa > Arthropoda > Arachnida > Ixodida > Ixodidae > Rhipicephalus > Rhipicephalus sanguineus. The sequence continues at coordinate 136,808,356 of NC_051179.1, read as the reverse complement.
ACATTGGTTGCATCAGAAACGGAAGCGGATCACGTATGTACGTACATACGAGAGCGAATTCTGCAGGCTTCCAAGGCGTTCGTTTTCCCCTCCGTGTCGCAGCAGTCCATGCTGTTGCTGGTCTACGCACACATGTGATTTATAATCCCTTCGAGTAGGCGCGCAATCGTGTCATCGTCGATCAATGTGGAGTAAAACTCGGCCGCACTTTCCGAACGCGGGCCACACGCCGCCATTTTGCCGACCATCGCTGCCGCGCGCAGTGCATTGTGGTCTAACGCCAGCCGCGTGGAGCGTGTGAAATAAGAACAGCTCTATTTCCGCGCTGGCCACGAAAAGCGCGCCGAATGTCGCCGGGCGCGCCAGCTACGCCGTAACGCCAGACTATAAGTTCTCCGGTTTTGGCCGGCGTAGCTTAACCGCGTCGCGCGTGGTCGCGCGTGCACGCTACGCTGGACTATATCTAGGCCTTAAGGAATATGAAGGAGAGTAGATGGGCAGAGAAGATGTTCCGTTATTTGTATAGGAAGAGCGTGGACACTCAGTTGAGAAAAAGAACTAGGAGGCTCACTAGTAAATATACGGGTGGTAGTGTAAGCAATATGTCAACAAAGAGCGTTAAGCGAAAAGTCAGAGAGGCAGAGAGGATATACTGGACGGCAGCTATGGAAAAAAACCGGTTTGACTAACTACCCAAAGGGCAAAAATGAAATAAGGAGGGAGGAATTTTACGATAATTCAAGGGGAAGCGCTTTACTGTTTGAAGCGAGATCGGATCACTTTAGAACGGCTAGTTATAAAGCGAGATTCAGTAAAGAAGAAGAACAATGCACGTGCTGCGGGGAAGATAAGCAAACGGCGGAGCATGTTCTGCTTGAATGTGGAGATATCCACCCAGGTTTACGTTTGGGCACGAGCCTACATGACGCCTTGGGTTTTAGAGACAATGGAAAGCTGAACACACCCGCGATTGAAATAAGTAAGAGACGGTTAGAGTATTGGTGGCCGAAAATTAGAGAGAAAAGACAAAAATAGATATTTAAAAAAAATAAGGACATTCTGCCGTCAAAGGCAGAGAACGAAGCTGAAAACTTAAGTTTTTTTTTCTGGAGTTAGATAGTTTTACTGAAGTAAAGACACTAGGCCAACACTAAGAAAAAGCAGAGTAAAGGGTTTCTATTTTGTCGAGCCTGCTCGCGCTGCACCGACCGCTCGCGCTGTACAGCCGTGCACTGCCACCTCGTATATATAGGCACTGGATTTGGACCTCCAAGGTAGCGCCTGTGTGAGATTTCTCCTGTGCGTGATTAAACAATAAAAATTCACCGCGTGCATGTAAAGTTAAAGTGAGCTGCAAGTCGCCATGCCTCTCATCGACCCTTTAGTATAAACGCGCCCGATCTCACGTCGTTGATGATGTACTGGTCAGAATTCAGGGTAGATTCACATATGGTGCGTGTCATTGGTGGAAGGCAATCGTTCAGTTTAGTGCGGCGACGTACGTAGGGGAGACCATTGTAATGAAGGGACCACGTAAACCAACAGTACAATAAAAGTTTGATGTTTATTGTATGCACGGTGTTTTTCACCTGTTTACTTGATCATATACTGGGCGAATTACTCGGAGTATTCACGGTTTACCGATAATTTCCTCCGGAGCATCGCCCCACTCATCATCATACACCCCGTGGATATGCTGTGGATCTTTTTTTTGGTTTCGATTAGCGTGATGCTATGAGCGAGGCCGACGCTCTTTACCACGCTTGGGCTAAGATCGCCACCTCGCGGTGTGTTAAGGCATCAATGAAATTGAACTTCTATTGAAAACGCACCGAATGGGGTGGACGTGTAACGCGATGCAGGTGCTAATCGCGGAGGCAACAGTAATGACGAATTACTTTGCTTTACCGCGCCCAGAGGGCAACACCACCCCGCCGACCGGGAGAGTGGTAGATATAAAAGGCGCGTTTGTAAAGCCTGTAGAGTTTGTGACCGTGGCGCAGTGGATAGCGTGCCCGGCAAATGTTGTTGCGGACCGAGCGGTCGTGTGTTCGATGCCCGTTGACGGAACATAATTTTCTTTGCGATCTGATCGTGTAAATTTTTTCGACACCATTTCCGTGACGGAAATACGTCACTGAAGTCTTGGTGGACCCCGGCATAAAACACTTTCGTGTTAAAAAATTCCTGATGAAACGGGATTCGACACCGCGGACCCACGATCCGAAGGCGAGTATCGCAAGCACTCGGCTATCCAGGCACGCTAGCCGAGCAAAATATAGCCTTGTTTACTATAGTACCGCAAGGGGGTGGGAAAGGGAAGTGTGGTGAGGAGGAGGAGAGATGTGACGATGAGAATGAAAGAAAGGAGGATAGGAGACAGTAAAGCATAGCATACAAAGAGCGAAGTATGGAGAAATAAAGGAAAAAAGAGAAACAGAAAAAAAGACCGGAAGGGAGAGAATGAAAGGAAGAGATAGAAAGACACAAACAGGAAGAGAAAGAAATAGACAGAAAGAGGAAGCAGAAATGGAGAGAGAGAGAGAGACAAAGCAAGATAGAAAGAGTGAGAAAGAGAAAGATATATAGCGAGAGAGAAAGAAAGAAAGAACAAGGAAGGCTACCCAGTTTCGCACTTCCTTCAGGCGTGGAACCGCTAGGGCGCAGTTGCCTTAAGTTTTTACAGCGAAAGCTGTTATGAGATCATTTCACCGGCCGTTTTTGGCGCCGTAGTTGTCCGCCGCCGCCGCCGCCGGTGTCCGTAATCAGTATCGCTCGAAATAAGAAAAAAAAACTAAATAAGAAAAAAATTCCAGGATGGAACGACGTTCGAACCTGGGCCCTCTGCGTGGGAGCCCAGTATTCAACCTCTGAGCCATGCCGGTGCTTGAAACTGCTTTGCTAAAAGGTCCTATACAGGCTTCATGTCGGGAAGGAACCACATTAGCATATGCAATATAGCGTGGTAGAAGAGTAAAATAAGCACCAAGCGTCGCACAACGCGAATTCTGTAACCAGGCGTCACACAATGCGAATAGCGCAACGAGTAGGTTGTTGAATGCTTCCAACCCATTACAAAGGACCCTGCCATAATTCTTCATCGTCATCAGGCACAGCATCAACAAAGTGCGCATAATGCCTTACCTGGGTTTAGCAGGTACCAACGCTCTCCGTAGAATGACGAAAAATGGCAGAGTGCCTGCTGCCCTACTTCTCAAAAATTACAATTGTTTATAATGTAGTGGGTTCCTCGCAAGTGCACTTGGATTGGTTGCCAAGGAAGCCCATAAGCGCATGATCCACTTCCTCTGGGTCTCAGTGAAATTACAATGATTTATAGCGTAGTGGGTTCCTCGCAAGGGCACTTGTATTGGTTGCCAAGGAAGGCCATAAGCGCATGATCCATTTCCTCGGGGTCTCAGTAAAGTTCTTCGCTCCCCCCCCCCCCGTCTCTTTCCCACGACAACGTATGTTATACAGCATGACGGGAGAGGGAAATAGCGACCGGGCGTCACCCAATGCAAATTACATAACTGGTGGGCCGTTTAAAGCTTCCAACCCATTACAAAGGGTTGAGCCATAATTCTTCATGGTCATCAGTCATCGCTTCAACAAAGTGCACATAATGCCTTACAGACGTGTAGCTGGTGCCTCGCTTCCCCGCAGAATGAAGAATAATGGCTTAGTAGGTGCTTCCCAACTTCACAAAAATTGTGATTTACGGCGTAGTCGGTACCTTGCTAGTGTACTTGTATTAGTAGCCCCAAGAGAGCTTACAACGGGCTCTAGAAACGCCGTTCATCCAGCTTTCGCTGTGACTGTGCTGCGGTTTCAGCGCAGGCCTGGCGTTTTTTCCTGTTTACTTCATCTGTCAAATTAACTACCAGCTTGCTGGAGAACCTTCGTTCCGGTCCTCACGTAGCGAGGGCCAGAAGACAAAACATGCGGTGCTTGCGTTGTTTGAATGCTGGTATTGTGTTCATTTTCACGTATGCAGGGCGACACGGGTAGCCCAATTTTGGGCTTCTGCGCACCGACTCACTGGGTTGTGTACGGCGTCGTCTCCGACGGACCACGACGGAACGGTTTCGAGCATTTGCCGCTCATAGGCACCAAGGTCTCGCACTACACTCAGACCTTCATTTACCCTTATATGGACGCCGTCACCACCTCACAGGTCCAAAGGATATGCGCCTCCCGACGATGAAGAGCGCGCCCACTTGCCTAAGCGAAGTACCCAATACCACTATCCCTCGGTAACAGTGTAAGAAGCGAACTGTATGTGTCTGCTAACGCATCAGTGTGGCCATACAGTGGTTGAAGCAATTATTTCAATAAAACACGCACATGACGTAGATGAAAGCTTCAAAATGCTGTAATCATATCTACCCTGTTTCTGATATTATGCCCCTGGAATGTTCACTCAACTAGCAGATGGCTTGTGTATAAGTCGAATGTACTGCACTCTCTGTAATAAAAATATCATCATCACAAACTTTCCTCCACTGATTACTAGGAAATTTTTGTACTTGTCAGAAACTTTCAATGACTGCCACCTTCAACCTCCGCGAATTCAGACAAAGTTCATGCTGCCTAACATGTATAGTTCCACAGGTCATCGGTGTACGCGCAGACATTGATTGACTACTTCATCATTAATGGTAGGCGAGTAACGTTGCTTCAGTATATGCGTGTGCTGTCGGCCGCAAAAGTTTGCGGGATGTGCAGTGCGTGGCGGAGCGAAGGAAAACTGCATTGCTGCGTCACCTACCGTGATGGGGCGGGTGTTGAGGCTATCGGCCGCAGCCTCTGCGATTAGATCCGGCAACGGCACGTTGTCTAAACGCGCCGTCGCTAATCGCCGAGGCCGATAGCCTCAACACCCGCCGCATCACGGTAGGTGACGCAGCAATGCAGTTTACCGTCGCTCCGCCACGCGCTGCAGATCCCGCAAACTTTTGCGGCCGACAGTACATCTTTTGAGGTTAAATTTAGAAAATACCGCTTTTTAGCTTATGAGAAATGTGGCAGCAGCACGAAAAAATGTTGGGTGGTGTTATTCCATCTGTGGCAGAAGAAATTTTTTAAATTACGAATATCTCATTATTATTGATAACCTATCGAGTGCGCGCACAATGTTTAGAAATTAGGTGCCCATTTACGTCATAAAAAATTCGCAGCAACTCAGTTAGTTAGATAGTGTCCGTAACTAGAACACTGCAAGCTAGTATATTTTGCCTTACGGGGGCTTGGTGCACCGTTCGCAATGGCTGGGAATATTGGCAGCTACAATGTTGACGTAGTACTCATCTGTAGAAGAAGGCAAATCTGTCCTGCACCTATTGACAACCGGGCGCACTCGCAAAAACCTCACTGATTACTGTTTGTATGAATTGATATGTTCCGGAGCAATAACACAACCGTTACTTGTAAATGATTACCAATGCCATCATGGTTTCCCATATGTCAATAGACTTCGCAAATAAGTGCTACTTTCGGCGATGATGTCGCTTTGCGGGAGGCGGAATAGAGCATGTCCTATGGCCGAGGCGAATGCTTGCACACCTTTCCTCAACCAGCCAATCACCGCGCACCCAAAGCGACATGGTGGTGACATCACCTAGCATATTCCCAGAACATGTCGTGATATTCCAAGAACAGTGATATTCCCTGAACATGTCGCTAGTTGTGTGTACAGGGGGGATGCAAAGAAACGCGAACAGCGTGGCGCTCTATTTTCATCGCGCTCTGACCTTGGTGGCAATAAAACCATGCTATAATGATTCTTGATGATATCATGGATGCCTTTAATGGCTTTTTATTACCATTCAGGCTACAACCGATTGAAGAGAAAAGCGAAACAGCAGAGAATGTAGGTACCGCACTGTTCGCGTTTCTTACCATCTCCACTGTACACGCATCATCGATTTTGCGAAGCCATAGCAAGTGAGCAAGCGTTGCTTCCGATACGGTGGCGCAACATCAATGATGAGCAGTTGGAGACCGCGCTGCTCAGCGCAGATTCAGAGAAACAGCGCTGGATAATTTACGGGCTGAAGACGCTGCCAGGGCTCAACGATTCAGTAAGTTGTAACAGCTGCGCTAACGTTTTTTCTTGTCATAAAATGCTTTTATTGCGATAGCAATTATCTGGACACTCTCGGCTGGTTGTTGCCGTCGGCGTCGCCGTCGTGTCCCGTATATATATATATATATATATATATACATATATATATATATATATATATATATATATATATATATATATATATATATATATATATATATATATATATATATATATATATATGTTAATGAGAACTAACAGACAATAATGCCAAGGAAAGTATAGGGGATGTTTTTAGTAATAAATGTAAGGTAATTGTGAAGAAAGAAAAGTGGACGAAAAGGTAGCTTGCCGCGGGCAGGGACCGAACCTGCGACCTTCGAATAATGCTTATTCAAAGGTCGCAGGTTCGGTCCCTGCCCGCGGCAAGCTATCTTTTCGTCCACTTTTCTTTCTTCACAATTACCTTACATTCATTACTAAAAACATCCCCTATACATTCCTTGGCATTATTGCCTGTTATTTCTCATTAATATTGTGTATAACAAAGAAAACGAGCCCTTGAAATTAACACTTCTTTCCTTCACATATATATATGTATATATATAATCCACAAAGAAAGATAATTCAGAAATACTTCCCGACGCGCGCAATCGAAAGGGCGACCACTCGCTTCGCAGCGCGCCGCGTTAGACAATAGGCCACGAAGAGTACCGTCTTCCAGCATGCTAACGGCGAGCTATTTATATAGACCATTTACTTCAGCGTGCTTTCTGGCTCACCAGGGAGATGGCACGAAGTGCACGAGGGGGCGCGCGTTGAAGGTCATCGCCTCGCTCATAGAGTTGCGCGCGCACCTCTGTTCACTTCGCCCTACAGGGCGTGCTCGCTGCGTGCGCGCTTACCTCGTGGTGGGAAGAGGGAGGGGTTGTATGCCTTGTGCTTTCAGCGCGATGTCCGCGCTGAAGTAACAGAGCGCACGAAGGTCACTTCGCTCTCTGCAGTGGCCGCGTTTGCGAAACGAGCACGCTCTTAAAACAGAAATAAGTAACAACTGTGACACTTGATAGTTCGCGCTCGTCATGTGTGTGTTCTTTCGCTGGAAGTTTCGAGCTGCTTTCCGTTCTTCGCGTTACATTCCAATTTGTTGCTATCGGATTTATTGCTTCGCCGTTGCGGCGAAACTGTGAATTTGTTCAGTGATTTACTTTTTTATGTTTTTAACATTAAGCCGATGAGAAGAAACCTCTTCGAGTAAAAAGTAGTAGATCCTGCAACCACACAAGTAACTTCGGTGTGGCAAGGGCCGTGAAGGGTATATGTGCAAGAAAAAGCCCAAAGGTCCGCATGTATGGTGCATGCGGTCGCCTCGCTTAAACATGAGGCTCAGTGAAAATATCAGGCCTGAGAAAGCAGTTTTGACTTTTCCAAGTCTGCATAGCAGCAAGGTTTCCGCCCGAGACAATGTGAAGCGCTAGGCATTCGACATGCTATTAGTACGCATGCAATCAATGGTGCTTGCCGTACACTCTTAACCCTTTCAGTCCTGATTTTTTTTTTTCCATGTAAGCAACTGGTTTTTACAATTTGAGATGCGCATGATCATGCTAGTTGAAAAATATGAAAAAAAACTGTGGTCGCACTTTTTAATCAACAGTAATAAGCGACCGAATTAATTTGTGAATTAATTATTATTTCATAATATGTCGATCATTTGTTTCTTAATTTCTTACTAAAAATTATTTCTATGGGACAGCAAAATACCCGACGGCAAAAATTCGATTTTTTGACACAGAACTCAGATAAATGCCCTACTTCTGCACGGTGAAAGAAGAGGCTGCCACAGCGAAATGCGCGAGCAGCGCGACCACTTCTGTAATTTCTTCGTTCACACGTGACCTCGCTTTGTTGAGTGTACCAGGTTGGAACCATATGTAGAGCAAATGCTAAATATGAACGCTTGAAGAAGAACAGTGCTTTATCTTTACCAGGTGCTTGCTGACTGACTTACAAAATTTATGATTTTAATTGGAATCACTGGGCCTGAAAGGGTTAACCATGTGGCGTTGTAGTGGGTGCACAAGACACTGAGCCCAATTCCCCAGGCGGACCGACTGACCAGGGGTGCTATGCAGGATGGCCCGAGTTTGGCGAAACTCGCAATCTTTCCGCGCTCTGGCGACACACCCTTTTGAACGAGCTTACAATACAAGAAGATGAAATCCATCCGTCAGCGTACGCTCCGTTCTATTGGTTACGATGGAACGCTGTGTCACGTCAAGGGCGGTCGAGAAGGTTGGGTGGTGGTTTCCAACTAGAGGCACCTCCTTTCATTTGTTTTGTCATTCCACTGAGTGCAGAAGTGCGCCCAGCAAAGTCGCGTGCCCGTGAAGCTCTGGCCATTCTGCATAGCACCCCAGCTTGTGCTTTGAAGACCAGTTCCGACTGGCGGACAGAACGTGTCCTGGAATGAAAATGCCGCTTACTTGGGGAGAACTGTCGTCGTCTTCTCTATACATAAAGTTTATCTCTCTCACTCTTTATGTACCACACAGTGGCATCATGAGTAACGTGTGCTCAAATAACTTAAATTTTGATGTTTTGCGAGCCAGAATGATGACGCGATTTTGAGGTACGCTGTAGTGTGCAACTTCTGATTAGTTTTGAACACCTCTTTAAATTGTGCGTAGATAGGTGCTCGGGTGTTTTTGAATTTACTCATATGGAAACACGGCCGCGAATCAAACCAGCGCCCTCGTGCTTAGCCGCGCAACCCCATAGCCCCATGGCCACACGGTAGGCAATGCTTGGTACTTGTACTTACTTACACAATCAATATATAACAATGTGTTGTGCATTCATAGAACTGAGCGTAGAAACAAACGAAAAATGTAAGGATATGATAGACAAAAAATCACAGCATATCCACGGAGTGAATGATGGTGAGTGGGCGAAGCTGCGGAGGTTCATCGGTAAACCGTGAATCTTCCGTGAATTCTGCCCAGTACATCATCACCGACGTGAGATCGGGCGCGTTTATACTAAAGGTTCGATGAGTTATGACGACTTGCAGCTCACTTTAATTTTACATGTTCGCTATGAATTTTCATTGTTTAGAAAACCATTGCTTTCGAAAAATCTGGCGTCTTTCGTTAAGCAGCTGGCGTCTTTTCGTTTTGCTTTAGAAACATCTGGCGTTCTTTCGTTTTGCTTTTACAAAACATTTGGCGTCTTTCGTTGGTTTATTTCATCAATCAACGGCGTTTTGAACAAAATTTTTATTGTTTAATCACGCACAGGAGAAATCTCACCAGGCACTACCTTGGAGGTAAACAATGGCTGCTAATGGGAATGAGAGACAGAAGAAGTCGGCTTTTAGCTAACACTTACACTTCTACTAACGTTTCCTACTGGAACATGCCAATGCCTGCTAATGGGGAATGAGAGACAGAAGAATTCGGCTTTTAGTTAACGCGCACGCTGGGAATTTTTTATTGTTCAACAACGCACAGGAAAAATTTCCCACCGGCACCACCTTGGAGGTCAAAGCGTAAGACTGGTTACGCACTACGACTACTACGACAACTACGAGGGACGAACGGATGCCGCCTTAAGGAGCTTCGCCCCTAAAACTAATTCCACGCTTTGCGGGAATAGGTGTCATGCGAAGCCGTCCGTAAGCAGCTCTTGGGTGCTTTTTTTTTCGTTTTATTTTTTTGCTTTTGAGCCAAGCATTGCGAGGTGGATCGACGTGTTTTCTTTTTTTTTTTGTAAATGGAGTTCTGCGCACACCGTGGGCTTACCAGACATGCTGACTACGCTGGTGCTAAGTGTTAACTTATGGTCTGACGCAGTATCTACACAAACGTTAGAGCGCCGACGTCTGCATTATCAAAACGAAGCGCACGCTACACTGAGATGACGTGAATATCATGCGAAGCTTTCGTGAGCGTGTTCCTCCAGGGTCGAGCAACGTTTAAATATAGCTTTCTGAATCATAGAAATACAAATGTATTGTTTATTAGACCGCTGTAAAAGTGTAGCCAGCACTGGAACCACAATTGTCGGTGACCCGACATGCGGCCGGTATGACAGGAGTACATATGTAGTGTTTATTGCTTTATTATAAAATTAGCTAGCGAGCACTACAACCACAATTGACGTCGCACTGACATTACTTCTGCATGCGATCTTTTTCCAAAACAGTTCTAGATGTGGCGTGGCTCTGTGGTGGAATACATGACTGCCACGCAGAATCCTTGGGCCCGATCCCTGCTGGGATCCTAATTTTTATTTTTTGCATTCGACGGGTGGACGCGGCTGGTGTCAGTTTTTCTTAACGCTCTCGCATTCAAATTGCCAATATCTACTCTCCCCGTTCCTGGGTAGATATAAATGGTCAATCAACTGGGCGCATACCCGTATACCACGGGTCGTGGTATGAGGGTATGTGCCACACGTGTCTGATGGAGAGGGTTTGACGACGTACGCGACTGGATTTCCATGTTAGTTATGTCATGGCCAGACAGTCACATTTGCCAAATCCTTTTACCCTGCCATGCCAAATTTGGTCAACAGTATATTAAGGTGGTAGGCGGCTCGGACGTAGGCGGCTCGCTCGCTCGCTCGATAGATAGATAGATAGATAGATAGATAGATAGATAGATAGATAGATAGATAGATAGATAGATAGATAGATAGATAGATAGATAGATAGATAGATAGATAGATAGAAGCTGTCAAAGTGTTTTGGGTTCGCTAAGAAATATTTCGCTTTTATTCATCATCATCATCATCAGCCTGTCTACGCCCACTGCAGGGCAAAGGCCTCTCCCATGTTCCGCCAATCAACCCGGTCCTGTGCTTTCTGTTGCCACGTTATACCTACAAACTTCTTAATCTCATCTACCCACCTAATTTTCTGTCTTCCCCTCACGCGTTTGCCCTCTCTTGGAATCCAGTCAGTTACCCTTAATGACCACCGGTTATCCTGCCGACGTGCTACGTGGCCGGCCCACATCCATTTCTTCTTCTTAATTTCAACTATGATATCCTTAACCCCCGTTTGTTCCCTGACCCACTCTGCTCTCTTCCTGTCTCTTAAGGTTAACCTATCATTTTCCTTTCCATCGCTCGCTGCGTCGTCCTCAATTTAAGTTGAACCCTCTTTGTAAGTCTCCAGGTTTCTGCTCCGTAGGTAAGTACCGGTAAGATGCAGCTGTTATATACCTTCCTCTTGAGAGATAGTGGTAGACTACCATTCATGATTTGATAATGCTTGCCAAATGAGCCCCATCCCATCCTTATTCTTCTAGTTATTTCACTCTCATGGTCCGGCTCCGCGGTTACTCCCTGTCCTAAGTAGACGTACTCCTTTACAACTTCCAGCGTCTCGCCACCTATCGCGAAGCGCTGTTCTCTGCCAAGATTGTTCCACATTACTTTAGTTTTATGCATATTAATTTTCAGACCTACTCTTCTACTTTCCGTATCTAGTTCAGTAATCATGAGCTGTAATTCGTCTCCCGCGTTACTCATCAATGCAATGTCATCAGCGAATCGCAGGTTACAGAGATACTCTCCATTAAATCTTATCCCTAATTCTTCCCAATCTAGGGCCCTGAAAACCTCCTGTAAACACGCGGTGAATAGCATTGGAGAGATCGTGTCTCCCTGTCGTACGCCCTTCTTAATTGGGATTCTGTCGCTTTCTTTATGAAGGACTATAGTGGCTGTGGATGCGCTGTAGATTTCTTCCATTATGTTTATATAGGCTTCGTCGATGCCCTGATTCCGCAGTGCTTGCATGACTGCTGATGTCTCCACCGAATCAAATGCCTTCTCGTAATCTATGAAGGCTATGTATAGGGGTTGGTTGTATTTCGCGCATTTCTCTATCACCTGATTGATAGTATGAATATGGTCTATTGTTGAGAAGCTTGTACGAAATCCTGCCTGGTCCCTTGGTTTATTAAACTCTAATGTCGTATTAATTCTGTTAGCAATTACTTTTGTGAATAGCTTGTAGACAACGGACAGTAAGCTGATGGGCCTGTAATTTTTCAGGTCCTTGACGTCCCCTTTCTTATGGATCAAGATGATGTTGGCATTCTTCCAAGATTCTGGTATCCTCCCTGTCGAGAGACACTTCGTATACAGGGTGGCCAGTTTCTCTAACATAATCTCTCCACCGTCTTTCAACAGGTCTGATGTTACCTGATCCTCACCAGCGGCTTTGCCTCTTTGCATTCCCTTTAGGGCTTTCTTTACTTCTCCTGTTAATACTGGTGGGATGTCAGATTCCTCTGGGATATTACTGCTTCTTACGTTATCATCCTGACTGTCTCGGCTGCTGTACAGATCTCTGTAGAACTCTTCCGCTACCTCAACTATTCTATCCATATTGGTTGTGACCTTGCCATCCTTGTCCCTTAATGCATACATCTGAATGAATGCATTATGAATGTACAAAAGTTGAGATCGCAAAAGGTAAAGTAGAAGAGTATGGGTATGAGCACGCATACTTCGCTCGGCAAATGATTTCAAATCGGGCAGACAATGACATAACGATATGTTTTGTGTGTAGGCACCTGCAGTTTGCCTCTTTTTATACTACAGACGCTACACAAAAGAGATAATTGTTACATTTACCTTGCGTGTGTGCTTGCAGGCGACGTGTGCGGTAAAACGAGCGACGGTCTAGTGTTAACACACTAAGTACAATGGCGAATGATTATTCCTACTGGACATGCAAATGAATATATTGAATTGGTGTACGGAAATAACGTAGGAGCGCAAGCTATTGAACCTAAACTAGTTCTGTGAATACGCAGGGCCGCTTTCTAGTTGTATCATTCTAACGCATTCGCTAGATTCTAGCGACGAGTGCCTCTTCATGGTGACGCTTAAGGTCATCGTTGGCTCGAGATTTGATTAAATGCCTTGCGATAGACAGTACGAGCAAATGGTGCACAACAGTAGGCAGAGATGGTGAAATGGCCTCTGTCGCAATTGGTATGCACATTCGCTACTGTGTTTTCAGTGGCGCTGCCTTCCACTACAGGCGGATAGATAAAAAATAGGCGCAGATGTGGACAGATTCCCCTGTTACCCATTGGCTAACACAACACACGCCGTAAAATGCGCAAATACGCGTGTGATCGTCTCAGAGTTCAGAGAAGTAAGTCATATCTTAAAGGGGTACTGACACGAAATTTCGCGGCTGAGATAGCCTGCGGGATCGAATCCAGTGAACCTGCGTATATAATCTGCAAAATACCAACAGCGAATATAGCTTGGAAGTTATTTTAAATAAATTTTTAAGTTTGCGTGAGCGATCGACAACCTCGCGCTACTGACACCCTCAAAGGGGACCCTTGGTGACCCCCTATTTCCCTCACGTGACCACGCTGCAAGAAGTTATGACGACGTCATACCGCCATGTTTTTTTTTACGCGTTCTCTCCAGCAGCCTACTTCTCGGCAGCTGCTCGCGCACCGCGCGGAAGTGCGTCAAAGTTCTGTGAGCTGACGTGATCGATCGCTGGACCCGCTAGGTGGAGATAGTTGCACCCGGAGGCTTGTCGTCCATTGAATCGAAACTGAAAGTGTTGTATGTTTGGATTTTTTTTTGCTCATAATATTGCGCTTTGTAGGAATATCTAATTATGAATACTTAGTCTACAAAAGGTATACTTTGCATTGAAAATATTTTCAGACCACTGATATTTCAAAACTGTACCAGAAAAAATCACAAATTTGAGAAAATTATCACTTTCGTCCACATTGAGACTCAATTTGCACAATGTGAAACATCAATTACCAATCACTTTACACGTCAATCGAAAGTAAACATAAAGTTATTTTTATATGGCAACTTTCATCATAAAAATTTTTGCTTTAAGGAAGAAAATAATTTTTCAAGTTCCCTATTGACGACAGTGGGAAACCTTAACGAGGAAGCTGCCGTACGAACAAATAAAATGATATCTTTTTTTACAAGGAACACACAGAACATATTCTCTGAAACTCAGAAGGCCTCCACGTGACCAAAAAAATTTTTTCTTGCCGAAATATGTTACCATATAACTGTTTTAAATGCAATGAATCAGTACGGTGTTTTCTGGCGCATTTGCGATGGCCGCCAAGATTCCTGGGACGCTTCGCGTGTAATTATTCGAAAAAAAAGAAAGAAAGAGAAAAAGAAAGACAGAAAAGCCACAGTTTCGCCGCAAGCGCGAAGCAATGAATGCGATAGCAAGAAAGGTGGCACGTGATGGACGCGCGGCTACGTTACAGAAATATCAGCCCCCCGGCAGCAACTACCGCGCGAGCAGACAGCGGAAGGGCAAGGTTCCCTCGGCGCAAGTATTGGAAGAAGCGAGCGAGCCAGCCGACGACTTTTAAATGCGCCCGTTGCGCTCCCCTCACCATCTCGCTGGTAATGAAAAAACGCTTATAGGCGCCTGCCGTCTCTGAGTCCTGCCAGCGGTAAAGGGTGTGTATATAACGCTCGCCGTTAGCTACCTGAAGGATCAGCATTTTCCTGAATTACTTTTCTTGGGACTTTTATATATATATACACACTTATACATATATGGTGCATGACGGCGACGGCAAAAACCTGCCAAGACTGTCCATATAATTGCTATCGCAATAAAAAAGAGAAGGAAAGGAAGCAATAGAATGAAAGGGAGAAAAAAATTTAACCAGCTCTGCTTCGCGGACACCGACACAAAATAGCGAGGCTGGTGGCGTTCCCTTCGTCAGGCTAACGCATTTCTATGTTCAGCAAGCCTTTCAGATATGTTGTATCACTGCTGTTTAACAAACAGTCTTTTTTAAGGTTTGAGGTGGTAGTATAATTTTATTGCATCTTGAACGTGCTACTCTTCTACACAGGTTTACAAGAAGCCTTCGCTTAAGAAGCTGCGATATGTTGTATCACTGTTAATTAAACCGTCAGCGTTAAGCTATGAGGTGGTAGTATAGCGCCTACCTTTTAAAACCACAAAGTATCACGTGACAGTGGTGTGACTATGGTAAGGCGCACGCCATTAGCTGTGCTAAGCGTTGCCTCCTTCCTTTTTAGGGGAAGTTGTGTGTAGTGGGATTTACCCAATTTCTGTGGCACACACGCGTTTATGATGATGATAGTTTTCTGACAGGCCGCACGGATTTGTGACACATGCCGGTTTGTAGGGCTAACTGTTGCCGTCATTTTTAGTGGACCAGCGGTGAGTAGTAGGATTCACCCAATGTCTGTGGCGCATACACGTTTATGATGCCCACAAGCGTTACCACGAATCCAGGACATGAAAAGCTCGACCAAGAACCGCTTCGCTGTTAAAAAAAAAGCCGAAGCGTGAACTAATCGCGCAAGGTTTCCGACAGCGAAGCTGGGCAGTTCTGAAGTCTTACAAAACAACCACTAACCTAGAAACAACCAAACAACAACCATCTGAAGCCCAACAACGACCTAGGAGCAACCAATAAAACAACATAACTAAGATACTAGCAGCTACCTAGAAGCAACCTAGCATGACCCAGCTAAAAGCAGAGCAACTACCTAAAAACATCCTAGTATCACCTAGCCAATGCCTGAAAGCAGCCTAGAAGTACCTAACTCATGCATCACATAACTAAAGCGTAGCATCAACGTAGAAGCAAACATACTGTAAGCACATTTATCGTACTCCGTCGTTCTCACTTGTACATAACCATCATCATAGCCATTGGGTTGGTTGGTTGCTGTTCTGAGCCGAGGCAGACATCGCGGAATAAACGCTGCTGCTGGCCCTGCCTGGTGAAGTCTTCCTTCTTCGCGCAACTTCGCGACTATAGCGGCTCCCCTAAATAAGCTATTAGTCGCTGGTGCTCCTTTCGCTTGGTCCGACGACTGCGAGATCGCATTTGAACTCCTTAAAGAACGCCTGACTTCCGGACCAGTGCTTCGGCAGTTTGACGAGAGCGCGCCTACTATCCTCCACACTGACGCAAGCGCGCAAGGTATTGGAGCAGTACTTTTGCAGCGTGATGCCGCCTCTAAAGAGCAGGTTGTGGCATAGGCCAGCCGGACTCTGTCGACAGCGGAGAGGAACTACACGATCACGGAGCAGGAATGTCTGGCTATTGTCTGGTCGATACAGAAATTCCGCCCGTACCTCTACGGTCGGCACTTCACTATCGTCACAGACCGTCACGCACTGTGTTGGTTGTCCTCGATGAAGAATGTGTCAGGACGTCTAGGGCGCTGGGTCCTGCGCTTGCAAGAGTATGACTTTACCATCACATATAAGTCTGGCAAATGTCATCATGATGCCGACGCGCTGTCCCGATGCCCACTTTCACTCACTCTTCACAATACGTCCTCCACATCGCCTCCTGATAGCTCCGACATCCCGCCTGCCTCACGACACCTGTCGATCACCTCACTGGACCAAATTCAACCTTCTTCGCAAGCCGGTTTCCGTTCACTTCAGCGGGCCGACTCCTACTGTCGAACTTTCCTTGACTACCTTCGCGGCATCAATAAACCACCTAACAGCCGCTTGAGACGCCAGCTTAGACAATTCCGCCTCGACGACGGTGTGCTCGAACGCTATATTTATCATCCCACGGGTAACAAGTGGGTGCCGGTCCTTCCCCGCTGCCTTCGTCTTCGCGTTTTAGAAGCATTTCACGATGACATTGCTGCTGGTCATCTAGGTTTTCGCAAGACCTACGACCGCATCAGGACCCGCTGTTTCTGGCCCGGCTTGTCCACGTCGGTAGCCAAATACGTGGGCTTGTGCGCGTCATGTCAGCACCGTAAGCGGTCCACGTCCCCACCCGCCGGTTTCCTGCAGCCTCTTCCCTGTCCGACAACACCTTTTGAATTTGGCGGAATTGACTTGTATGGTCCCTTCCCGTTGACGTCTAACGGTCACCGTTGGATCGTAACGGCAGTCGATCATTTAACAAGATACGCCGAGACTGCGTCTCTTCGGTCCGGTACTGCTACAGAAGTCGCCGACTTTTTCTTGCAGTCCATCGTCTTGCGCCATGGAGCTCCTCGCGTTCTTCTGAGTGACCGGGGCAAAGCCTTCATTTCGCACGTCCTCGAGGTAGTCCTACGGGGCTGTAGAACGACGCATAAAACCACTTCTACGTACCACCCACAGACGAACGGTCTTACTGAGCGCTTTCACCGAACGCTCTCTGACATGATCTCCATGTACCTACGTCCGGATCACAAAAACTGGGACAATATTTTGCCATTTGTCACCTTCGCATATAATACCGCGACACAAAGATATACCGGCTACAGCCCTTTCTTCGTTGTGTATGGACGATCTGCATTCTCAGTCTTCGACACGGCATTCTTCTTTGGTCCAGCTCCGTCCAGTACTCCTCTACCAGAAAAGTTCGCAGCTCGAGTCGCGCAATGCGGTGAAATTGCTCGGCGCAACACGGAAGCCACTCAAGAAGAACGAAAACGTCGCTGCGATAGCAAAAGACTCTACGTGACATTTCATTCCGGAGATAAGGTCTTACTATGGACCCCGACTCGAGCGTCAGGGCTCTGCGAGAAATTTCTTCACCAGTACGTTGGCCCATACACCGTTCTACGACGAACTTCCCCAGTGAACTATCTCGTCACCCCGCTTCACTCCGTCACTTACCACCGTCGTCGCAGCACAGAAATTGTTCACGTGTCACGCATGAAGCCTTTAATTACTCGTTCAGCTGACCTTTGAGTTGCGGCCAGGCTGGCCGCTTCGAAGAGGGGCGGAAATTAGTGTAAGCACATTTATCGTACTCCATCGTTCTCACTTGTACATAACCATCATCATCGCCATTGGGTTGGTTGGTTGCTGTTCTGAGCCGAGGCAGACATCGCGGAATAAACGCTGCTGCTGGCCCTGCCTGGTGAAGTCTTCCTGCGTCTTTCAATACAAACAATCTAGCGTCACCTAGACAAAGCCGAGCAACCTAGAAAAGACCTAGCGTCACCTAGCTAAAGCCTAGCCAGGACCTAGAAGTAACCTAGCATCACCTAGCTAAAGCCTAGCGACAACCCAGAAGCAACCTAGAAACAACGTAGCGTCACCTAGCTTCGCTCCTTCAAGCCTTGCGCGTTTAGTACAAGCTTCGGCATTTCTATACTGCGTGTGGGGAGACCATTTTGTCTCCTAGATTCATGTATTCGGTAGGCCATTAGAGCTCGCACATTATGGCATTTTCAGCAGTAACGTTCGTCGAGGCAAATATTGAGAACTACAAGGAGGAGGAGGCTCGCCAGTGAAAACAGCAGATTTCTTTAACTAGCGGCACGTTTTTTGTGCTTCAGAAGATCGAAATATGAAAGGAACTTATTCGCAGAGAGAAAGTACAGACACAACACAAATCGAACGCACCACGACACACAGGGAATGAATGTGGAGCCGAGCATGGGACCATCCCACCTCGTGGAAGAAAAGTGTTCCACTACCCGTCCCCAACATCCATAGAGCAAGCACCTCGTTACTGCGGCAATGTCTAGCCTAATAAACGCGGAAAGAAAAGAGAAGTTAAAAAAGAAATTAATGTTCGACGCGTGAATGACACTGTGGTATAGCTCAATAAATTTGCACATTTAGAAGTTTGTGTGTTGAATTTGTTGTATTTCGCCGCATGTGTTTGTCGACATTGTGTTGTTTTTGCATATATCTCCCTGTGTCTGTCAGGTTTATATTAAAACAATAAGCCTGGCCGGGTACGCGTGTCCGGCTATTGGAATACAATTCACTTCCTCGGAAATGTTGCTTTATCCGAAGTCACATGCGTTTAAGCCAAATAGAACTTAGGGCTCCGGTCGTTTTTGTCTACAACGTATTGCGCTATGCTGCTATCTTACCGCGTACTTTTTTCACAAAAGGTATTGCCTGTAAGATAGAAGTACTGGGAGTAACGGCAGATATCGTCAAAAACAGATAACTAAATGTCCACATAGCAGCAGCGGTAGGCGATGTTAGAACAATGCCCGCTGCTCGAGCGAATGGTGATAACAGGCTATTCAGCCGAGCTGACGTCACATGCACTTTATCTAGGCCCTCAATCCATATTCACTGATGACTTGTTAGAGGAGACGTAGTTCTATGCCCATAAGGCTTTCGTAATTCATTTTCTAATCTGTGATAGCGCGGAAGGGAGAGAATTAGGGTTGTGCAGAAAATCTCGCAAAAACATTTGCTGCCCACATCGTCAAAGTGCCATAGCAACAGCGTTTGCTGCCGACATGGGAAGACAACTAGCGCTACTCTTCAGTTTGTGCAGCATGGCTTTCGCACAAACCAATGGTAAGTCTCTCACTTATGCCGACCATTGCTTCTTCTTGTGTAACAAAAACCATGCGCTCCCGCGATACTAATTATGCAACGCCGGGATAAGGTGAAGTTGTGGCGCTTTCGCAGCTACAACGCTACGTTTGCCATGGGCAAAATATATTCCGGCACACTATACTGGCAGAACGCGACTGATCTTTCGCAAAAAACGCCATCGAAAGTGCCTTCTCGTCTCAACGTCTCTGTATGGCACCATAAATGTGAGCCTATAAATGCGAAAACATGCATGAGCGCGCGGTCGAGATGCATTTATTGCAACGGGTGCTTTACGCGGGAAAGCGCAGTGAGAAACTAGGGCTGCTTAATTGATATCGAGGCTCCAATACGGCACCTTTTTGAACGCGATTCAATGGCAGTCAAATTGTTAGGAGTACTCTTCCCAATTTTTGTTATCAATTCCGTTTACTAAAGCTCACCCATATCATAATCCGTCGGAAAAGACATTATTTAAAAGAAATTGATGATAACAGACAAACACAGCGACTAATCAGGCCACCCTAACAAACAAACACCTTTATGTGGATTGCAAAATGCTGAACGACTCCATTTTTGAAGAAAGACAGCGCACAAAAAGACATAGACAAAAGAACAGAGGGAACACGCAGCACTGCACTCACAACTGAAAGTTTAGTAGAAGGAAACATTAACTTACAAGCGAAAAGCTGCGCATTACAAGTGAGGTCAGAAAAAATGATTAGGTAATACGCTCATCAATAAAAGCAAGCTCTGTTTTCGTGCAACGTCACTGATGTCTGGCTGAGACAAAACTGACGTGACTTCTTAATGTGAAATGCTTCTGATACTTCACGTGTGAATAGGTGATGGTGCTTAAACAGTACAACGGTGTTTGAAAAACCGGGTGTACAACCACACGTGGCGCTGTGAGATGCCAAATGGTAAGGTGAGTCGTTCTGTAAAGAAAAATGGTGCTCGCTGAGCCGTTTTTTAACACATCAGCCCTTTGTCCAATATAGCAAAGACCACAAGATAATGGGCTACGATAGACAACCCCGACTGCACATGCAACATACTTATTTCTCTGGTTCACAGCACACTTTATTACATCGGGTTTATCGTTATTCTCTACGTTTTTTAAAACCAAAGCACGTGTTTTTTTCCCAAATAATTGGGTGCCCTGAAAACAAGGGCACCCAATAAATTGGATAACGTATTTCCAGTTTTCAACAAGCATCGATAAAGAACAGTCCCATTCAACAATCTTCCAATAAATTGGAAAATTGTTGCTTGTTCATTAAGAAAATGAACAAGCACCAACAAGCCCAACTTCCTTTGTTACTGATGAATGAGTCAGTGAATTAATCAATGAATAAATTTAATCCTTTGAGGGCCCGGCGCATGAAAAAAATTCGACGCATTTCAGAAGTGTGGCAGCACATGCCAAGCAAGAGAAAAGATCGAAAAAGGTGTGCGTTTTAAACATACAGGCACGTCATACATGTACGACGAAAACCCTTAGGTGCATGTTAGATGATACCGTACATGTACGGGTAAAACTCTCAAAGGGTTAAAGCAGCGATTGGTCATTTTTTGAACGTTTCCTCGACCAATGATTTTTCCTTTCCACGTGATAACTCATGTTATACTTGCTCGCCATACAAACACTACGCCAATATTAAAGGAATTTTATTCTCTGAGCAAGTTGAGTTTCAAGGCACCCACCAGAGACACAGGTGAGGGCGATGTTTTAAGCTATTACACGTGCTCACCGCCTCGGTTGCTTTTGCAACCTAAAGTATCGGGTTGTGTCTGCACGCGGTGTTAAAAAGTAATTTCGCGGCAAAATTACAAAGTAAGTGTAATTCTAGTTGTACCGCGATGGCTCAAGCAATACATTGGCAGACGAAGCTAGCGCCAGCTATTAACCATCTGTTTCGTGGTAGTCATAAAAATATAGTGAATAGTAAATGAAATCATACAATGGCTTCAAGCGTCCAGATGAATTGGTCAGGTTTTCTGGCCTATCGGCTTCTCGAAGAAACTTTACATCGACTAGGGTCATATAAAAAAGGTAAACTTGCCATCTCTGTATGTAGGCTTCGATTTGAATTCATACATGCTTACTACTACTTACTTGCGTGAAGGTGTGCTGACATTCCCAACAAGATTCGGATACTTGGACGATTCCTTGCATGTCATTTCGTTTGCCTTGTAAATTCGATGCTGCAAAAATGTTTCACCTTCTGGACATGATTATACATGTACAACACATGTACAGACACATGTGTTGTGTCTGTACATGATTCTGGACATGATACACTCTCCCGCACTGTGGCAATCTTACAGTAGCGGATAATACTAATCTTGGAGGCAAACTAACGAAAAAGAAATCCTGGAGATTTAAGTAGCGCCATCTACTCTCATGATTTGCGATCGCCCGCTCACTATCTTGTGCCAGTTAAAGCTGATACTGGCGCCTTTCTCCTGTTCTAGCAAGTCTCCTTCGTCGTAAGGATGATATTCCTATATTTGCTTTCAATCTACTTCGATTTTTTTTCTTCTTTCTCTTGCTGTTTGTTTCTTGGACCTGTTGTTTCTATTTCTTCCTGTCTATTTCTTTCTGACTTTTTATACCTTTACTTCTATTTCTTCCCTTTCTCTCTCTGTCTCCTTTTTCGTGTTTCTTTTTTCCTATCTCTTTCTCTTCTCTGATTCTTTCTTTCCCTTTCTTTGTTTCTCTTTATTACCGCGAAAGCTGTTATCAGATCACAGCAACGGCCGTTCTTGGCCCCGTAGTTGCCCGCCGTCGCCGGTGTCCCTAACTGCTATCGCGCGAAATAAGGAAAAAAAGGAAATAAGAAGAGATATCCAGGATGGAACGGGGTTCGGACCTCTGGCCCTCTGCGTCGGAACTATGTATTCTGCCTCAGAGCCATGCCAGCGCTTGAAGCAACTTTGCAAAAGGGCCCTATACAGGCTTCATGTCGGCAAAAAAAACCTCATTAACATAGGCCATATAGTTTGGTATAAGAGTAAAATAACAACCAGGCGTCACACAACGCGAAGTGCGTAACCAGGCGTCTCACAATGCGAATTGCACAAGGAGTGGGTCGTTGAATGCTTCTAACCCATTACAAAGGGCTCAACCAGGATTCTTTATGGTCATCAGGCACATCATCAACAAAATGCACTTAACGCCTTACAGAGGTGTAGCGGTTACCTCGCATCTCCGCAAAATGACGAATAGTGGGGCAACCGGTGGTTCCCAAGTTCACAAAATTTATGATTAATGGCGTAGTGGGTGCCTTGCAATGTGTGCTGATGTTAGTAGCCCTAGGGGAGTTTATAACGGGCTCTAGAAATGCCGCTCGTCCAGCTTTCGCTGTGATTGTGCTGCGCTTTCCGTGTAGGTCTGGCGTTTTTTTCCTTTCTTTGTCTGTCGGTCTTGCTCTCTGTTTTTCATCTCTTTTGCTTGTCTGTTGCTTTCTTTTTGTTTCTATGTCTTTCTATCTTTTCATGCCTTATTTATTCCCTTTGTTCCGCTCTATGTTTCTTTTTCTTTATATCGCTTTTCTCTCTCTCTTGATATCTTTCTTCCTCTCCCTCTTTCACGAGTTTCATGTGCTCCACCTCACCGAGCAGTTTTATTGCGACAATTATACGGACAGTCTCGACGGGTTTTCGCCGTCGCCGTCATGTCCTTCCGGCATGATGTCCAAATTGATAAGACCCCCCCCCACGCGGATTGTATAATCTGCCGCTGGTAAAAGCGCGCGAGCGGGAGCGACGAACGCGGGCGAAGCAGAGTTCAAGCGAGCCGGCCCATTTCTTTCGCTCGGAGGGTGCATGCGATAACATCACCCCCTCGGGAGGCCCGCCGTCGAAGCAGACAGGAAACGCCCCTCCCGTCTTTACCGAGCCTTAAAAGACGCGAAGACGCGAGGGGTGGGGACTGTCGCGCGAGGAGCACCTTTGAACTTTGAATCTAAGGGCGCGTTCGCGATTGCTGGCACGCGCGCTATCTCGAAAGCCATCACAGTGGGCGGCTCGTATACTCTTCTACGTGCTGCGCTGTCAACGCGAAGTGACTGTGCGGAGAGTATCGCTCCCTGGAGCGGCCGTATTCTCTTACACCAGCGTTTTGCAGTTACGCGAGATTGGATAAAAAACAGTTAGCTGCCAGCCTCACTTCGTGTAACACTACAATTTTTTGCTATGCTATTCATTGCATCGCGCTTGCGGTGAAACTGTGACTTTTTTGTTTAATCCTCGCACCTTCTGTATAAGGTAGTGGGGATTGGCCACTTACTGTGGCGCATACCCCCCTGTGGTTTTCTGTGGGCATCACAGTTTATACAGCCGGCTTAAGAAGCTACGCTGTTAATATAGATACATCACACGTGATCACTTATTATGAATGCTATCCGGCCAGACAAGGACATTCTTTGCAAATAACATCTCTATTTCCACGAAGTAACTCTTTCAAGTAATACTTCTTTTCTAGAGCGACTCCTTTTTAGTACTATGATTGCTAAATTGAGCAGCCCAATTTCTAACATTGTTACCCAATATTCATTGCCTTTGTTAGATAAATACTTAGACTTGTTTCTTACTAGTGTTGATTATATTTATTGATTAGCCGTGCATTTTTTGTTATTTAGACGTTTTTATTATTTCGGCTGTTGGCTCGACGTATTCGATGGAATTTTCTTTTCATGTGCAATTTCCTGTTCTCTTTTAACCAGTTATATTAGTCATTAGTTATCTACTTTCTACATCCTATTATATGTTCGTGTTTTTTTATAGGAAAGCTATTTTTATCCATATATTTTCAAAGGGCGCAGAAACTTGTCACCGAGAATAGACCACACAACACAGGCGCTGTGTGTGTTCTCGGCGTCCCAATTCTCGGTGTCCCGTTCTGCGCTGTTTGGAAAACCAGTGCACGTACGTACCGACAAGCCCGCTTAAACACCATTTGGAGTTCATATTTTATGCACGTCAATTGGTGGAATATTTTTTTGAGTTTTCAATAGGTATAAATCATTTAGATATAAGATAATGTGATAGCAGCAGATGTTTTCGTGCCATTCACGAAACAGAGAAGATTGAAATCGACATACATTGTTTTCTCTTATTGCTCATAAATAACTTTTTCTGTAAAAATACTGACTCTTATGCACCGCTCTAGCACACACGATGCAAGGCTGCCTTTCGCCGCCAAAAAACCTGGGCGTTTAAAATGAGTATCCAAGCTTGTTCAACCCGTAAACAGTGTGTGTGGGGACCAGCGGAAAACGTTTAAATAAATTGTGGTCTGGAAATGACATTGTCGTTTTCAGTACCGCAGGAGGTCACATGCAAAACGTTATCCCGTAGAGCGATTGGTGCATGAATTAGTACTCAGGAAAGCACAAGGAGCGCAATTGGTAGTCATCCCTTTGGAAGCTGCTCAAAAAACATATACCTGGGCTATTAGTGACAGGAGACTCGCATAATGGTGTGTTGACGTACTGACGAATAAAAAACTACACACATATCCCCCTAAGGAAACACTGATGGGCATACCAAGCAGCTTGGGGCGATGTCCGAAGCAGCTAGGGGCGACGACGCTAGGGGCTCCGGTCCACGAACTCGCATTTGAACCTTGCGTCAGCACGGCCGGGTAGGCAGCAGTCGTTTCATCCGTTTCGCTGCAGCCTCGCGAGCACGTGCTGCTTCGTGATCCGCTGCCCTGCATTTACGTTTCGCTGAAGGTTCCCTTGCACGAAGCTCCGGGACGGCTTATCTGTGTTCACGTTGCACTCTTCGTCTCTTCAGAAGCGGCGTTGCGCCGTTTCCGTCGAGCTTCAGCTTCCCTTGCACGAGGTTCATGGTCGGCTCGGGCTGCTGCCGTTTCGCAGCAGCGGCTCGAGCAGCAGCACCGAGCAGCAGCTGCGGATGAGTCAGACTGCTGTTTACCGCTCATACCGATGCGCCACCATTGAGTGTCACTGAAGGAATGCGCGCGCTACGGCGCGCAACCTAGCTGATCTTCTAGCTGATCTTCTAGCAGCGCCTTCTAGCTGATCTTTCAAGAAATTCCTTGTGAAGCGCCTCTAGCGGCAGGAGCGGTAACTAGAGCCGGGGGCGTTTCACAGGGGAGGTAGAATCTAGCATACCTGCTTAGCATCAAAAATTGCGCTCTTAAATTGAGCCCAACAATTTATTGTTAGGTCTAATGCGAAAGCAATGTACACCTCATGAGGCGGAAAATACGGCGTCCGTCCGACGAGCGCTGGTCTTTCCGTACTATGGCGAGAAAATTCACGTGACCAATTGATGTCGTCACGTAGATTTGGCACCCACATCGAAAAGTCATTTGAGCCACCTTCGCAGCCGACCTTGGCCGGCCCTCAAGTTTACTTGCCAAATTTCACGATTGACTGTTTCCAGTTGGAATGCATGACGGAGCGAAATCGTAGTGTGACGCAGCAACGTGACCAGGCAACAATCTTAAGTTGCGAGGTTACGTGACCAAGTGAAAACATCATGTGGCAATGTGACAATAAATGTCCACACGCCAAGACGCACCCTGCTTTCGCATTCAATGCCCTAAGGAGACTTACGTACCTCTGCAAGGTTTCGGATGGAGCGATGAAGAATTACAGCGTTTGGTTTATTACCACTCCCATATTGAGCAGAAACAGCGAGCTTAACAAGAATGCTTGACATAAAGCCAAAGAACACACGATAAGCGATGAAGCAAGAACTATCACAAGGATACAGGGCAGTAATCGGGTGAACTGCTAAGGAAACGGTTGTACCGAGATGAAAATGCTAAAACAAATATAATAAAGGAGCTTCGCGCTAGGGGTGTCAAGCCTGACGGAAGTGAGCAGCTGCGTGTCCTCCTTTCTCTCTTTTTATTTCTCTCTTTCTTTTTCCATCTTTTTCGCTACGTTTCCCTCTTCTCTGAATTATTTCGGTGCCTTTTTGTCTCCGTTTTTCCTTCTTTATCTCCCTCTCTCTCTCTCTCTCTCTCTCTCTCTCTATATATATATATATATATATATATATATATATATATATATATATATATATATATACACATAGATATTTCGTTTTCTCGCTCTTTCTTTCTCTTTCTGTTTTTACTTTTCATTTTCTTTATTTCTCTCTTTGTGCCTCTTTCTATACTATCCTTCACTCCCTCTCCTCCTCCTCCACACCCTCACATTCTTTGCCCACTCCCTTGCTATAGTACACTCTACAAGGCTGTGTTTCGCGCTGCTAGGTTGCCTGGATAGCCGAGTGGTTACGATGCTTGCCTTCGGATCGTGGGTGCGCGTGTTCGAATACCGCCTCGTGAAGAATTCCTTTTCGTGAAGAATTTTTCTCTTTCTATCTATCTCTTTCTTTCTCTCTGTACTCGTTCTCTCGCCCATCCGAGTTATGACATACTACGCCAGACAATCGGCTCAGCTGGAGAGCGAACTCCAGGCGCACACGTTCGGGGAGCGAAGGAAAAGATGGAGAGGACGAAGAGAGCGCGCCGGCCAAGTTATAGCGTTGCACGTGCTAGAAAGTTGGCACGTGCCATGCATCATCATGCATGGCACGTGCATCATCATGCACGTGCCATGCATGATGATGACAGTTTATTCGAACGCGTACCGGCATAACGAAAATGCGTAACAGCTCTGCTGTAAAAATTAGTGAGCCGCTACGCCTAAGCTGCCAACCGGTGGCCTTTAAAACGAACACAACGGCAGAAAAGGTAAGGGGATCTCAATCAAGGTTTTAAGGGTATCAGGTGGAGTTGTGCATAAGTTATCTAAAGATAATCGCGGGCACAGGAAGACATCTTCAAATGCCTTTCTGTTGCTAGGTGCCTAAATTACACTGTTGATTAGCATGTTCCAAGGCATGCGAGATGATCATAAGGAAGTGAAAGTTCACCTAATGTTTGTCTCAGAAGGCAGAGAGAGTACATGATTTTCTGCAATGACGGACCCTTCTTTCCATGCACAAGAAATATGTTTTTCGCAAATTAGAAGGACGGTGGGCATTGATGAGTGCAGAATGCCAATACATGGTACTAAAGCGAATAAGTTTGCTGAGGTCAATCTAGGGACAATTGGGCGAAATGATCGTGGTCACTTGAGTGAGCCGCCCGAAAATACAGACTCACCGAAAACAAGAAAAAAAACATAGCTGATCCCTCTGTCATAGAAATCACTATAACATGAAAGTGAACCATGTCTTAAAGTTGGTTGTTTATTGTACATTGATGTATGAGAGCATGCGCAATAACTATTGGTGTTTGGCAGCTACAACACCGGTTAACGTGCATGCACCCATGCTCACGCCTAGTGGCACATCCCGACGACTAACGTCGAGGATCATGATTTAACCCTTGTGGTAGCTGAAGTAGTTGACCTACACCTGGACACAGCATTTGCGGAATCTCGCGCTAAGATGGCATCAAGAAGCACATAACACTGGTACTCGATATACGCTCATTCAAAGCTTCATCATTTGAGGAGAAGAACGCCAAGGTGTCCGCTCCCCAGTAATATGGTCACCTATGCCTCTGCTCATGCGTATAACACACAGCGCTTCAGGAACGCGAGAGGCAAAGTTCATAGTATGAGTCGTGAACGCAGGAGGACGTCTCTCGCTGCACTGAAAGCTGAAGCTACCTAACCGCTTCCTGTCGGCGCTCGTCAATGTCATGATGCATTATTCACTTCACCGATCCCAGACATCGACACCGCCCCCCCCCCCCGCCAACCAAAGTCACAGTGTTCACTGTGCAAGGGAAAATGTGAGAGATATAATGCGCGTTTATCAAGACTCATGCATGAGTGGCAGCAGCGGGCGGTTACTCTCGTGGCGTACTGAGAAGTCGAGGGTTCGATTCACAGATCATCCCAATCAACGAAATTTCTTCTTCTGGTTTTTCTTTGCCTTCTGTACTTCACTAAAGTGTTTCCGTTATGGTAGTACATCAGTGAAATCTTTTCTTGCAAATAAACAAACACTCGCCAAAGTTGCAACGAAAAATAAGAATTTATGACGTTTCAAGACCACTATGGGTCTACTACGGGTCTTGAAACGTCATAAATTCTTATTTTTCGTTGCAACTTTGGCGAGTGTTTGTTTATTTGCAAGAAATGTATGCCCCTCGCCAGCGGTGTTCCGTCGAATCCTGGACTATATCAGTGAAATCTTGGTGGACCCCGGACGAAAACGATTCCGTGTTAAAAAAGGAATAGCGACCTAGAGCAAACACATTTTAGCTTCGTTCAATTATTACTTTCGCTTTTCTGATCCTTGTTTTTGCTCTTCGATACACACACGGAAGCTTCACCGCGTTTTACAACTCTTTTATTTTACATATACATTCTTCTACTCCTGCATCTCACTAAATTTACATTGCTAGTATAAGATCCAGCTATCTGGAATATTGCGTACACCTCTTCTTTCAGCAGTGACGCAGCGTCTTAGGTCAAGCGAAATAATACCAAGGCATTGTTTCTGCAGCCAAATGTGGAGTACCTTCGATAACACCGATGCTTGACCCCGACGATCGCATTTATGGAGGCTACTCCGCTGTGCCCGGTAGCTGGCCCTGGCAGGCCGGCGTTTACACGCATCGATACCAGCACTTCTGCGGCGGAGCTCTTATCAACGACAGGTACATCCTCACTGCGGCGCACTGTGTCTGGTAAGTCCTGTTGTTTCGCTCACCTCCATTCATTTTTAAACACTAAATGCTAAGCCTTATGCTTTGTTTGCAGTTATCGCACAATTTAAAGGATGATATAAGCTAAGAGCTCACTCTACACGGGGAGAAGGTAGATTACTCTGAGTGTATTTATTAATCGGAGCATCTGACATGCTTTAAGCTTCGAGCTATACGACTGGCTGAGTTCTGCCGAAATTCCGCACTGGTTAAATGATGACCCGTAATTTCATTTTGAGTTACGCGTTTACGCGCATCTTCTAGCTCATGGTACTTGCAAGTAGCTGTACTACTAGCTGATCGCGTAACGATGTGGGGCCAGTGCTTCGTTGCAGTGATATTAACATAGATTACATGGCGTCATCTTTGACAGCCGCAACTTCGTAGCTATTGAGGAATAAATTGGTTCTATGACTTGCCAGTGCAATGCCAACTAAATTTGAGCTGGCATCACCACAAGGTTTCAGAGAACGAATCATGAGCATCTGGCTATCCTACTGACGTAGCTCGAAGAGCAGCTAAATTAATCATACAGCGTCCCGGGCACAATACAAAAATTAGATAAAATGGAGAATCCTCGCATGAGACAAGCTCTTCCTTTGTTAAACAATCTGACGGTCAGATGTAAGAGCTATTCATTGTAAGATTAAATATCTCCATTTCTGAAACAGTGCTCAAGGTAAAGAAAAGTGTGTGCTACATTTTAGCGCACAAATGTTGACCATATTACTCAAGAATGCGCACACAGACAGCACGGATAACGTACCTCATATAATTTGTTCGCGCATAACAGAACTAGCACAATTAAAAATGCCCACCAGTTTCGCAATAAAAAAACGCCTGGCCTGCGCGGAACACGCAGCACAGTCACAGCGAAAGCTGCTGGCCTTTCTAGATCCCGTTGCCTCTCTTCGTGCGACTACTGCAATATAGTCGCAAGGTACCAAGTACGCCATAAATCGTCGTAATTTTGCGTAGTGAAGCATCCACTATGCCATTATTCTTCATTTTGTAGAGAAGCGAGGTACTCGCTACTAATCTGTAAGGCATCATGCGCACTTTGTCGTGGCTGTGGCCGAAGAGTATCAAGAATTATGGTTTAGCCCTTTGTAGTGGCTGGAAAGCTTTACACCACCTACTCGTCACGCACTTCTCGTTGCGTGACTCCTGGTCGTTATTTTACTCTTCTACTCCGCTTTAATACATCTGTTAACGTGATTCCTGACCGGGAATGAGGCCCTCACAGGGTGTTTTTGCGAAGGAGTTTTAAGCAACGGTGTGGCTTCGTGGTAGAACACTCGACTGCCACGAAGAGGGCGTGGGTTTAAATCCGGTGTCAATCCTGGATATTTTTTCTCATTGCGCTCGATAGCGGCCATGGACACCGGCGGAGCCGGCGAACTACGCCACCAAATTCGGTTGTTGTTGTGATCTCATAACAGCTTTCCCTGAAAAACAGGATCAATGTGTAGTGTTTCCTAAACGCATCAGTGTTCTGAAATTGTCCTGCCAGTAAGAACATACCATGAATGTTTGTGAATAAATTTAAGAAACCTACAGTGCAGTTTGGAGAGTTTCTGTAACAGAATACGTAATATGAAAATGCGACGTATTGTTAGAAGGGACAGTACAGTTTGAATCACAATAGCAACAGAAGACCATAGGTTGCAAGATTAACAGTGTGACACGGACTGCAACTCTTCCTCTTCTTGGGCGAAGTGTTTACAGGCTGACTTCAGGCTGGACGCACTTTCTCCCGCGATAGCGCTCTCAGGTGCTTACGTTTGTTAGCATTTCGAAAATCTAAATCAAGATGCCAGCGATGAAACGAGTCTCACTGAACCATACTAGCACAATATTGTTGGTTCTGTAGACTCTTCCGAATTATATTGAATAAGGGAAACCTTCTGTCTTGATGAGTGTCAAAAATGTTTATTTAAATGCATGTAATACATTGTATATCAAATAAATAAATATTGTATTGATAATCACATTAACACATTCATAAGATGGCATTGCTGTGCTATCATCACTTCGGTCCATTTCGAGGTCATCGTATTCGTTATCATCACGTGACTGCCGCCATATCAGTAGTTCCTGTCTTGTGAAATTCTAAAGTATGTTCTTTTTATACCTAGAGAGCTCTTGAACCTTCCTCCTCGATTTTTCTCGGAACCAAATGTAGCATCTACAGGTCGACTCTGAAGGCTGAAAGTTCCGGCTTGAGATAATACTTGCAAACATTTGTTGCATTCCAAGTTGACGCTGATAGCGGCGCCCGTGACGCCTACGTAGTTTCCCACAGGTTTGTCCTCTATCTTGCGCTTAAGCAGCGACAGCTGCTGCAACTACAACAGATAACACTGTTTTTTTTGCTACATTTTCGTTATGCATTCAGTGTGAGATATATACTTTTAGGTGAGGACACTGGCAAGACGCGATCGACCAGATGAAGTAGCGACGGCGCGCGACGTCGGTCCGGTCACGGCAGGCGATATCTATCGGCGTTAAGGAGTAAAGTTGGGCTGCTTGGTGCGTACTAGAACTACGTAACAGCGCAAGGATGCAACAAACGCTTTGTTTGTCTCAGTCTGTTTGTCCCGTGCTTGCGCTGTTATGCGGTCCTTATATCAGCGGGAGGATGGCCATTTCGAGGTAGAAAAAGGAGTTTCTATACCACTGGCTGCTTCGCGGGAAAGCTGGATTTGATGACAGACGGGCGCTGTGCGAATAAATGACTCTTCTCTAAAAGGCAGGCCGGAAGCATGCGGCAGGCGTGGTCTCTTTGCTTCTGTGTGGGAAGCTTCTGGCATTAGAAACTGGTCGTCCAGCGTGCTGTCAACTTCATATTTCTTGGTGTGTAACATACACGCACATCATCCGCACTTGATCAGACCTTGGCAAGTGGGCGTCTGACGGGTCTAAGCACACTCCCAAGCAGTCACTTTCGCTGTCCTCTTCGCCTTTCCTTGCGAACACTTTTGCTGCAAACTGCACTCTAGAAAAAGTGGAGTTTCCTTTCACGACCAACTTTTTTTGTTTTCATTGTACATAGATTCAGGGGATACTATTGCGGTTCTTGTTCTTCTATTTCGGTAAACATATTGCAGCACTTTCGCGATATTTGCGAAGTGCTGAAGTCTTTCAGTCCCTGTTTCTGGCCCTTGGTAGTGGCAAGTGCTTCGTAGTAATATTAACAACATCTGCGGTTTTATGTGCCAAACCACCATATGATAATGAGGCACGCCTTAGTGGAGGGATACGAAAATTTCGACTATCTGTTGTTCTTTAACTTGCACTGACATCACACAGTACATGGGTCTCAAGCATGTCGCCTCAGTAGAAATGCAACAGCCGCGCCCGGCACCAATTACGCGACATTTCTTGGCAGCAGCCAAGCACAGGAAGCACCCCACTATCGGAGCGAACTGCCCCATAGTGAGGAACTTTCTTTTCCTGGACTCCGATAAAGGGCGCGCGGGAGAAGATGGAACAACGCAAGGATTGACAACTTCCGACTCAAGGAGAAAACTGTGTGGGTCATGTAAGACTGCCAACGCGAATAATAAATAAATGCAAAAAACAAAGTAAATCTTCAGGCGACCTCAATCAATGACGTTGATGTCTCGTAGTAGCACTCGCTTGTTCGCGTTCGTGTGTCCTGATGTACTCCTTGCCTTAACATCATCCGATGTGGCCTCTGAGATCCACTTCGGATCTCAGAGGCCACAAAAGCATCACGTGGTTGATTGACATCTGTTCCACCAAGTGCCGCAACGATCCCATTCGATCACAAGATAAGCGCTGGCTCCTTCAATGAACGCATTCAAATAATTTCAATAAGTCATCGTTACAGTGAATTCGCCATTATCTTCAGTAAACGTTTGTTCCGATACCATATGTATCCAACATAACACCACTTCACTAGAATCCAAACCGTTGATTTCGTATCACTTTTATTTTTCCAACGACAGTTTTTGAATATTGGGAAAACCGGAAGAGTGAGTGCTCGACCGCAAGTGCTTGGGAGAGAATAAAAAGTGTCGCTTTAGCTCATGCCTCTAAAAAACTTTTTTTGCCGGTGCTGACACTTAAACCTAGGCCACCATGCTCAGAAGGCTAGTGTCTTAACCACTAGGCTACAGAACCACGTCTGCAGAATGTGAGTATATATGAAACGTATGAATGGGTCGTACCGGCGGCAAAGAATGTACGAAAGAACACTTTCTACGAAGGCTTGATGAAATATTTTGTGATGGTGGAATAAAAGCTCCCGGTAGGAGAACGTTGACTGTCGACATCGAGCAGCACACATTTTCAAAAATCTTGACTCTGCGAAAACGTAATGCAATACACGCGCTTATATGTCCCGATCGTGGGTTGGATGGGCCTTTCGTTTGCCGCAAATACGCAATGCCGGAAATACGAGGTGAATTCACATCTTGCGCGCTAGGGCCATAATTTCGGTACCTCACAACGCGACCTTAAAGTGCAGATCTTTGATCCTTAAAGTGCAGAATTTGATAATAACTTATGTACATGACACAGCGGTCACGGAAGCTTTTTGTTAACGTATTGCTTTTCCACGCTGGAAAACGCGGGTTTGATTCCCGGTAACGTCGACTGAAGTACCATAATGGTGCGATACAAAATCGCCTTGTCATGTGTTCACTTCTAGGTGCACGTAAGAGAACTCCATGGGGCCAAAATTACATTGGCGCCCAGTAACACCGCGTGCCTGATAATCATATCAGGGATTTGGCACGTAAACCTTCAGAATCAAACTAAGTATTCGTTGTACATTGCGCTGGTCTTCCAGGTCAAAGACATCCACAAGTGTGAGGGTTCACTTGGGCGCGTATGCTCGGCGCACCGTAGACAATACCGAGGTGATATACAAAGTGGAGGAGGTGTGTGCACACCCGAGTTTTAAACCAAGTCAGGTGAGCTTGAAGCTATTTCCTAAGATATATATTGCCTGCAGATGCTACAATGTTAGCGTTTGAATGTCTTCAGGCCATTCTGCAATTGCTTGCAGTGAACGCAGCAACGTTCACAGCAGGATTCAAATCTACAGTCTTGTGATCCATAGTTACGCAGTTACGCCACAGAATCTTCCACAATTTCATGGGTCATAAGTTTTACATATTTGTTATGTATTTCTTGGCTATCTTATTAGGCTTTAGAAATTTTAGGCATGAACGAATAACCCTTGTAAGCACGGCCACAAAATTGGTAGAGGTTATCTTTTAGCATGCCTCATGCGCTATGAACATTGGTCGGCCTCCAGGGCGCTTAAAATGAACACAAATGCCAAAACGTAGAAATTAGCAGGGTGAACGACACTGTAATAGTCAAGCGGATCGTATATCTTTGACACACGGATATACGATGCGTTCCAAATGCTGGCACGATGAGTGCCGAATTTTTAGCTTTACGCGAGGATACATGAAGTAGTTGGCGCATGATGCGAATGGAGAAGACGCAGTGTTTATTGTTACTGAGGCAGTGTAACTTTTGTCTTTTGGCCACTCTGCAAACGTGAATGCCCCTGCGCTTTGCTGTCCGTTATTTTCTACTCGATGTAGTCATTTTCTCTACTTCTTGAGCTGAGTGGAACACATTTCGTCTACTGTGTCTTTGCTGCCACGTATACATTCACCCCGGACAGTATGCGATGCTTTATATACAGCTTGCTGCAAGTGCTCACCGTGGCGCATTGAATTGATTCAACGTCTGTTTAGATGTAGTAGCAAATTGTTTGTAGGGTAAAGAAAATATTACCTTGAGTGCTAAAGGAGTTAGAGAATGGAGTTGACATTTTCAGTGAGGCTGGTTGTAAGAACAAATCATTAATTGAATTTATGAAGGGAACTGACGTGCCGGAGGTGCGTCTTCGGCAGTTAACTTCTTAAATATCTATAACCTGAATTTTAAGCCCTATTGTCTCACATTTTAGCATCATATAGCACAGGAAAAGAATAACGAAAACGAACTGTTAAATAATTAGTTGACAGAGTGAACTAATTATTATTTTATTTCTGCTCACCATTCAATTCTTGCACAATCCGTCCTCATGTACTCATTCCAGAAATATCTACCCGCACTTACCCTGTCGCTTTTTTTTTCTCCTCTTCCAACGTATCAGCGCAACTCGTCTGATATTGCTATCATCAAACTACGGGACCCCGTGACTTTCACAAAAACGATATCTCCAGTGTGTCTTCCCAGCCACAAGGAGGCGCTGCCAGTGGGATCCAAGTACTACGTCACGGGATGGGGTTCCACATCAAGTGAGGCACAATGTTATCACAGTGCTTGAATATGCTGCGTATATTTCCATATGTCTGATGTGTGTTGCTATTCAGGATATTTCTGCTGACTCTGGCGAGCTTTGAAAATTTATGTGGGGATTCTAAGAATGTTACCAATATCATATTGCTCACGGTCTTTCCGTGCACCTTATTACGATACCTTAAATTTGACGATATATAGAAAATAATAATTATTCAAGTTTTGCAGTACTCGTTTAAGCGTTAAACCTTTCACAAAAAATGCTGTAGAACTAAGTAATAATCTCAATTATTTCGTTCCGTGATAACGGGTACTGTAAGATGGAACACTGGGGGAGCTGGTATAGAGTCATCTTGGTTAGAGCGTGACTAATGAGGACGAAGCAAAAAAAAGCAGACACGCGACACACCTCTGACTTTATGCTCAAGTTTATTGACAGAAACCACAAACACAAATACAAGATTAGCCTACCTCGCGAGCGACCCGACCTTTGTCATTCATATCCACAGGTAAAAAAAAGTACACCATCTCCCGCTAATGGGAACCGTCTGTGGATGCGAAGCAGTGGGGAGATGGTTAGCTTGAGCGGGGGATGGTGTAATTTTATTGAGAGAACGAATGAGATTGCATAAGAGAAGAGAGACAACGCCACACGACTTTTACGTTTTGATTCGGCTTCCCGAGCCCGGAGTTGAAGGTCCGCTTCCCGGTGTTCACGTTTCCTTTCGGCTGCTCGAGCCCGAAGTTCGGGATCGCCGCGTCGCTGCTTCCGTTTCGCGGCAGCGGCCCGAGCGCTCATCGCGGCGCTGCACAGGAGAGAGAATGAGGCGCGCGCGCTCCTTCGTTTTCATACCGCGGAACTACTGCGGCGCCCCCAGCGGAGTATGCAGCTTTCATACCACCTGTCGTGCGCGCCGCTCCGTAGATTAGAGGATTCCTAGATGAGAAAGGGAGAGCGTAGGAGAGGATGAGAGAGGGGGGGACGCGCGCCGCTCGGTATTCCTAGAGGAGAATGAGGGGGGGGGGGGCGTAGGGGAGGAGAGAGAGGGAGAGGGGACGCGGATGCGCAGTTGGGGGTGGACGCCGCGGGACGCGGGAGTGAGGGACAAAGCCCCCGCCATAAGCTGCATTGCACCTAAAATCAACTCGAAAACACACCGCGCAACATAGTGGACAGCATCGTCGAGGAACACACGCCATGAACAAGACAAACTAATCGTAACCAAGATATTAGGCACGGGGCTACGGAAGGCCCTTATACACAATCTTAGAGGGTAACTGTGTTATCCATTAAAGCAATGAACGGGTGGCTAGCACACTTTCATCATTTTTACCTGCAAAAAAGGCATACATAGTCTCTCCTAATAATTTTTTCAGTGTCCGAAACTCGTTCCTTTTATCAAAAAGCGAGCGACACATATTCACGAAAACGTAGAGACAGGTGCGAATGCCAAAACCTTTTAAACAACTGTGGAGTTCCCTGAAACCAACGTCCAAGCAACGCCTTGCTTGACCTATATGCGGACGACCGCATGTTAATGGGACCGAATAAACCGCTTTAAGGATGCAAGGAACAATGCTGAGCCCATGTTTCATACCGAAGCCTTGACCAGTTTGACTCTGTTACTTACGCCCTTATTCATCGCCTAGCAAATTGCCTTTAGCTTGATTTCACTCAAAAAGGCAACATCGGTTCTGAACTTAATGCACGCTTCATTAATCTACTAAAGAAAACGAAACGGAGAGATGCGATAAAGACAGAACGACTCAAATCTTCCTCATTAGTGCTTTTTCGCGAGAGCCGCGCCTTGATTCGCCGAAGCAACTTATCGCGAGTCATAAAAATAACTGAATTCATATAGCCTGCATCATGCAGCCTTTTCTACTGATTTACAATTCTCTCACACATAATATGGGGACAGCTCTTGCTGTTTGCAGATCTAATGGCGGAAGCTGCGATACATTGTTTTGTCAATTAAGAGCGACCTGAACTGAAGTCAATAATAGACTCCTTTGACCTCAGTTGATATGGCCGACATGATCTGTCATGAAATCGAGCATGTGATCGAAAAGCAATGACGTTTCTTTCTCTGAACTTCAAAGACGAATCTGAGAGCTTGTCTCCGTTCCTTAAACACCTTCAAAGTCAACCGTGGATCTATGAAAATTATGCCTTCTGTCGAAAACTAAGCAATCATCCACGTAAAGGAAACTCTGCAAAGCGTGGTCATCGAGGTTACTTTCAATCTTTTGGTCAATGAGACATAGATGGCTCAATGCTGGCGCGATGAAAGCGGAAATTATTGGAACATTTTGAAGCTCTAGGAAGCTAGGAAATGAAATCTTGCATTTGTCAAGCCCAACACTTGCCTTCGCACGAGAGTGCATTCCTTAACAAAATTTTATAGGTGTACAAGAGTCAAAGAAAAATAGAGACCTTCTATGTTTAACTAGAACAGCAGCCCCCGGAGTTATGTCCCTCCAAAATATAGAAGACACACTTTGATCTGAAGACCACCAAACGGACTTTCAACTTTATACAGGCAAGACGTGTTTGGTGGTAATCTGAAAAGACATTCAACCAAAAATTTCTTTCCGAAACGATGGTCCTCGAAGAATATCCTTGATTGTCCGTCCTCACAATGAAGAGCGCACGGTCGCACTGTCTTCAGTGGGGCATACATGCAGTGGCGGCTGTCGTACGGGTTTATAGTTGGCTGCAATTATGTGATTTGCTTGGCCTGTGGGTACCAAGTAACGTGAAACTAGGAATATCATGTACCTTCGCGTCCTTTTTAATCAACATGGAATTGTTTCAACATACCTGCACCGAAGAAGTGGCGCTCTGGCTATTTCGTTGCCCTGCCTTATTGAAATAGCCGGTACGGTTGTGGCAACGGCAGTTGCACTTTGAGTAGGGAGGACGGCAAATCGAAGAACACATGCTTAGTTAGACGCAGGGGTGCTTCCATTCTCCTTGGACATTCCTTGAAGCTAATAAATCGACTGCTAAATTAGACCTAAAGATTTCAATGAAAAGTTATGACATTACCCAGACGAGCTCGTTTAGTTAAAGGGACACTAAAGGCAAATAACAATTTATGTCAGAGTGAAAGCTCAATGTATGACAACGTCTAAAACGGCAGTATTATCAACAGCAGTGCCCTGCTTACCGATAAATTAAGCTAAATGTATCACTCAATGAGCGCCACGAGTGGGACATTTTGGAAGTGATCCCGATGACGTGGGAGAGTCTGAATACAATTAATCACTAGTAATCAAACTAGCTGCAATAAAAAAAAAGAACCTTTCGTTCATCAAGACACGTAATAAAATGCTGCTTGTTCGTTTCTGTTTGATTCATGGAAAAAAGAACCTCTTTGGCGTTGTCATGGGGAACGGCGCGCGTGGTTCAAAAGTTCCATTTTCGCCGAACTGCGCTTCGCTCGGTGCCCTGCTTCGCTCACGCTGTTGCATCTCAGTGGTAGTTTCGATCGCGTACTGCCGCGTGTGTTTTGCACGCTCGTAAAAGTCGCTCTGACAGAAAGTTCGACAAAATACCGCATGCATGTGATGTTGCCGGATGCCCAAATGGTGCACGCCGCCGCGCAGTAAAGGCGGGCAATATTGGGCACGGCAACAGTGACGTGCGAAATACCGCT
Source organism: Rhipicephalus sanguineus (assembly GCF_013339695.2). NCBI lineage: Eukaryota > Metazoa > Arthropoda > Arachnida > Ixodida > Ixodidae > Rhipicephalus > Rhipicephalus sanguineus. Next base: position 136,769,282 of record NC_051179.1, on the reverse strand, counting down.
TTCAGGCGGGTGATTTGAAGTGCGCTAACGCGATGCGGACCACTAAAACGTGATTTTATTGCAAAATAAGCACTTCCTTGGCGTAAAAGTAGCACTACGAGGTTTCTGGACCGCTATTTCAACAATCAACGTCGACCTAATGTTTACCTTTAGTGTCCCTCTAATGACCGTTAGGGAGTGAACCAGCCACGTTTCTGCCTAAAATGTACATTCTCATTTCGCCTGCCAACACAGGAGGAAAATTCATTGAAAAGTCGAGAGAACTGAAGCAAGCGATAACTGAAGAGCTTCCTCAAAACGAATCGACATGTGCCATACTGAGGCCGGAATTGATCTGCGGAAGTCACGACTACGGATCATCTTGCTTCGTAAGTGCTTTCCTAATTACTTAGAACTGTAGCCATCCGTTTGCCACAGACGGATATTTATGTGACTATTATCGCAAGCACAATACTCTTCATGAAGATTTTGGCGAGATCTGTGCATGACAGCGTGAGATGTCAGAAAAGTAACTTAATGAAAAGAACCACCGTACTTTTAATACGTGTACCTTCCGTGACGATGCTGCCATCCTCAATGTATGAAACATTCTCCGCATCTAATTTCTTGTAACGTTACAATACTAAGAAAGGCACGCTTTTATGGCATGTAAATTATATCGCAGGGCAGCGAACAATCAGTGCGTCATTGCAGTGACCTGCTAAGGAGTCCTGCTTCTACATTAGGAGGTCTACTGAAAGAAGACGAGGGATAACTTGAAAGGTGCCCGGCAAGAATTCCTGAACATTGAAAACACATTGAAAATACTTCCTGAACATTGATTGAAAGAGAAAGAAATAGATAGGGACAGAAAGAAAAATATAGAAATAATCAGAGACAAAAAAGACGTAGAAAAAAAAGAGGGAAGAGAGCAAAAGAAAGAAAGGGATAATGAAAGAAACAGAAAAACAAAGAGAAACAAAGAAGGCCGCCCAGCTGCGTGCTTCCTTGAGGCTTGGCACCATTAGTGCGAAGTTGCCTAATTTTTTTTTCGCTTCTACATCCCTTTACAGGGTGACAGTGGTGGACCCCTAGTACACCAAAAGGATGGGATTTGGACACTCTTTGGCCTCGTGACTTCCGGGCCGTACACGTGCGGCGATGCATCGGACTATCCACTGTTATTCGCCAGGGTGTCTCACTACATCGACGACTTCATTGCGCCATACATGGATCCAAATACTCCGAGGAAAGAGATTCGACGAATCTGCACTATCACGTGATGCGCTTGATGACGCTACAGCGCACTGCTTGCTAAAATAAACGAATGCTAATATGCTGAAGGTGCAACATTAAGGGGTTTTCTCAGAGGGCATCGCCGAGGCGGGCGACGCGTGCTGAGGTAAGTACAACATCGCGATTTATTCTGTCTTATAGGTATTTCCGGATATATGTAACAGTGTTAACAGTATTTTTCTTCAAATGAGATTAATCAGTACGAACGCTATCGCAGTAATTCACAGCACAATAGTAGATATTTGAAAGATACTACATATTTTCGAGACATGCGCGGCCATCTAGCGGAGAGGCAATGTTTCCTTGCAGTTTGTTACAGCCTCGTTGAAAAAGAAAAGCTGAATACGCTTGTGGAATGAAACTAAAGAACTGTATTGACAAGGCTGGCTATGTGGCCTTGTTGGTGCATCTTCAATCAGCAACGGCGCAAAAAAAAAAGGCACACTTGAGACGCATGTTGTAATGCGCATATTGTTATGGTAGCGCCTGTGCGTCAAATGTGCGTTCTTCTGTCCTCGTATTTCTCTGCGCTGAATCAGCTTCACCTGATGATAGTAGCGCAGTGACTGATGATAGTAGCGCTGGTGTTGTTTCCTCCCTCTGTGTCCCTGTCTTAGTTTGCGCTAAAAGGTTCTCAAGACAAGAAAATTAGCTCACGGTTTAGCTCTGGCTAAGCAAGAACTCGCGCGCTAGCACCGTTCCTTCGTATACAAAGAAACGGTGATATCGCTCAATAGGACTAGACGTATACGTCTAGCCCTCAAGGCTCTGGATCGTCCACCTCGATAGGGCAGGAGTTACGGGGCTCGGCTCCTGACCCGAACGTCGTGGCTTCGATCCCGGCCGCGGCGGTCGCACTTCAATGGAGGCGAAATGCTAGAGGCCCGTGTGCTTAGACTTCGGTGGACATTAAAGAATACCAGATGGTCGAAATTTCAGGAGCCCTCTACTACGGCGTGCCGCAATACCATGTCGCGGTTTTGGCACGTAAAACCCCAGATGCTATCAAGGCTCATGATCAGCACCAAACTCATCCTTTGCATCTCACTATTACATCATAGCGCTTCTTCACCTTGTACAGTGACTCGTCAGTAACAATTGGTTCAAATTTGAAATCGCGGCAATCAGAAGCGTGCAGTTACTGTTCAAAAATTGCTGCCTGCTCATTTTGTTTTTAAATAAGCGGCACATTGAAGGCTTTTTAAGGAGGCGAAGACTGGCTATTATGTTTCTGACGCAAGAAAGTGGTTTCTTCCAACGCGTAGATCACAACGTGTGCCTCACAGTAAGTTCCTGTTAAACATAGCAAGGCGTTGCAATCGGAGGCTCGTTAGAACTTTCTTAGAGCGGATAGTTGCTCACCCGTGGTAAAAAATACGAAGTGGGCCGGAAACCAGTGGTCACAAAGGCTTAGTTCCTACCACTGTATTCTTGGAATGTTGCACGTGGGCATTCGTTAAATGGATAAAACTGCAATGATATTGTTGCAGCGAAGCTGGCAAGTAGCTTCGCTATGGAAGCAAGAGTACGCGTGCTTACACTACTGAAGTTAAACGGCTGTTGAACGAAGTTCCGATGCACACGCTAGCCACACAGCCATTATAAGCGGTTGTGATTCATGGCTTAGCCGCGCGGAGAACGCCGACAGGCGTGGACGTAAGCTTTCCTCGAACGATCGAAAGAAAATAAACAAAGGGCGGCGGCAATGCCACTCTAACTGCGGCAATTTATCATGGAGTAAGGTAAACACAAGTGTGCGATTGCTTTCCCGCGAGTTAAGCAGCAAACAGAGGAAATAAGAATATCGCGTTCGATGCCGCCTCATTGACATTGCTGATCAGACGTGGCAATAGTGATGGTGCCGCTTCGCCACAGCAAAAGGGTAACACTGTACTTAGAAGGTTTCGCCCAGTAGCCGATATGCATAACCATAAAAAAAAGGTAAAAATGAAGTGAAGGCGATCAGGTAGAGCTCACTGACTCCTAATTACTAGCGCCCACCGGACGACTCTGATTGGTGGGCGTGGCTGAGCAGTTTATATAGAAAAAAAAACTGGAGAAATAGGCGCTTACTCGCAACCACGTGCTGCAATACATGAGACATCCCAGAGCCCGTTTCTCAAGGTCGTTGCCGGCGTGGCGTACGGGTGGCGAGACAGGACCCGCTGCCGGGCACCCGAGAAAAACATAAGTGGCCCATTCTGCCGCCTAACATGCACCCGTTTATCGCCGATCGCGATGGAAGCCGGCTGGAATGTTATCATGGCCGTCGTCACCACAGCGGCCTGGACAAGTAATGGTAAGCGTAGAGGACTTTCGTGCTGCTATTCCGAAGGCAAAATGAACAGTACTTAATGGTCATTTGTGTTGTTTCTTGTATCAGTGAAGCAGTGTTGTAGGTATGACGCAATGTTTCTCTATCTCTCTCTGTCTCTTGATCTCTGAACGATTGCGCGCCCGTTATATGGCTTTCGCTTGTGCGAGCACGTGCGCGTAGGTGAGTTTCAAAATGCGTCGTCTTTCCGGGCTTCCCGAGGGATATTGTGATGGCGATGTGGCAATGAATGTCCACCGCCGCGTATGTACCTTTTCCAAAGCACTTCCGTACACTAACCGAGTACTCTTACAACACTAATTCATTCAGACATTCTTTTTTCGTTCCAACTATTAAAGGCTCGAACTCATTGCAACCCACAGTAACTAACGAATAATCATTTAGGCAAGTTTGCAACTATGATTGAAAATGAATAGTTTGCTTCACAAGTAGCTCTAATTACATTGTAGTATCGTTAATCTCGCTAAGTGCTGAGCCTACGCGATGTTACTGATGTATATATCTTTTGTGTTTTAGAATACTTTAAAGTTACATGTATTGCGATGAAGTCGGTGTTAATAAACTGTTTTAATATTTTGTTCTTCGGTTAGTAATGTATAAAAGTTAAGCATGTATGACTTTCTTCTGGTGCATTCCATGCTATAATATCTGAAGAGACTTGCAGTTCTTCAAATAAATAAATAAATAAATAAATAAATAAATAAATAAATAAATAAATAAATAAATAAATAAATAAAACGGTGCGTTTTTGCCGAGATCTTCTGATTATCTTCGGTATATAGCTGTCCTTGCGTAAATGAAAATTTTGTGAAGTTCCGTAAATGAAAACGACGGATGGAGCAATGAGTGGCCATTGCTGCGTGTTCAGTGCTTTCGCGTCTTCTACCACGATTAACAGCCGATAGCCTGGCATTTCTTTTAGCAACTTTAGCGCACACTAGTTTCCAACATTTTACCGATCTTACCTATAGAGCATAATTGATGCGAGGTTTTTTTTTCATATTTTTTTCAGATTTTTTATGGATACGAATACAAGAATGTTACATGTGTTTAGTATACAAAAGGAGGTCCCAAAGTCAAAGACTGTATCGGGACCTCCTGTTAAGGGCAAATTGTGGTAAAACAGTGTTAGAGGCAACATAAGCAATAATTGAAAGTATAAACTAAACACGTTTGCAGCAGAACATTGAAAATATATATATATATATATATATATATATATATATATATATATATATATATAAATGAAAACAAAATATACACAATAAAGCAATATGAAACGATGAATAATGCAGGCAGTATGACTGAAAAAGAATACAAATAGCTGTAATACAAGAAATGTGGACATTGAAACAAGGTGAAGCTATGGAAAGGAACAGTAATACTAATCATGCATAATGTGTGATTTTAGTTCTGTCTTAAATTGATGCAAGTTTCTTGCATTTTTATAGAAGCTGATAGTGTATTCCATGATGATACTGATGAAAATTCAGCAGTCAGTTTACCATAATTAGTTCGTACCTTAGGCAAAAGAACGTTATTGTTACACGCAAATGTAGTATTACTATGGGCAACCAGGTGAGTAGATGAGAAGCAGATTGGAGGTAGTGCCTTGGTCATGTATTTATAGAATATGATACCTAAGTTGTAATTGAGGAGCTCTGAAATGGTTAAGATGTTGTTATCATGAAGTAGGCATTTACCGTTAGAAAAACGTGAACTGTTAGTAATGATTCTTATGGATTGGTTCTGTAATACTTGAAGGGTAGCGAAATGAGTGTTATAGGTGTTACCCCAGCACATTATACCATAATTAATATGAGAATGAACGAATGAGTAGTAGAGTGACAGTAATGTGGCACGTGTGAAGTATGAACGAGTTTTAATTAGGGCGCGGATACCGTATGCTATTTTCTTTTCGATGTGAGAAATATGATCTATGTATTTCAAGTTAGAGTCAAGAGAAATTCCAAGAAAAGATGAGCAGGGACTGGGAGAAATAGAGTGCGAGCCAAAAGTCAAAGAAGGAAAGGATGCTGAATATTTTTGATGCGATGAAAATACTACAAAGTTAGTCTTGGTTGCGTTAATAGTTAACAAGTTAGCACTGCACCGACCTGAAACATTTTTCAAGTCACTGCTTAGCTTGTCAACGATAAGTGAAATGCTTTTGTCAGAAGTAAATATGGTAGTGTCATCGGCATACAAAATGGAATTAGTGGAGCACAGACAGTTACGAAGATCAATAATATAGATCAAAAATAGGAGCGGTCCCAAAAGATGCTACGTATTATCTAACGGCGTAATTCTTCCAGTGAAATTCCCCTTCCTCACAGTGGCTGCTGGCTTGTCAAATAGACGCATGCCTCAAGTCACACGGCATGTGCAAGCGAGGCCCTCTTTGCGCGCGTCCCTTTGCCCACACTGTCCTCAGCCTTCTTCGCTGGTCACAGATAAGGATGTCGACGTCAAATTCTGCGCATGCGCATTAACTAGAGTTGGCATGTCGGCGTAAACAGCGAGCAGTGGACTTCATGAATTTAACACGCTGCTGCATAGGTGTACTGTTCATCAACACAATATTTCTGTCAAAATAGGAAGGGGAGCGGAGGGGGGGGGGAGATGCAATTTTTCAGGCGTGAAGCAATCTTCAAATCTCACCAACGCCACAAAGAAAGTAGTAGGCGGAGCTCATGCATTCGAGACGAAACTGCTCAGTAGGAAAACGGAGTTGAAGTTGTCGTGATAAGTTTTTACCACCAGGAGCGTTGTGTGCTCCTAAATGGACAGATTTCTATCGGGTCGCGGAACAGTTATTGAACGTTGCCGGAAAACTGGGCCGGTATTATTGTTTCAGCTAGCAGAGATCGGCAAAAGAGACGCATTAAACTGTGATCTCTGTGAAAGTACGCGTAGAGGGGCTCCTTTATAAATGGAAATGTGCTCTTTATCAGGCGCGTGTATTGCAGTAAGTACGTTTAGGTACGCTGTGTCATTTTTTCTGCGTAGTAGTGCAGTGAATAGAGTGAGCGACGAGCACACAAGGTAAAGTACTATTCGGATAACGCTCAAGAGAAATACCGATTTCAATGGTAAGTCTTTTGAGGTGAACCAAAAGCTGGCACGACTTGGCGATACTAGGTGAGATTCTGTGCAGAGTTTCGCGAAGAATGCTTTCGATGACGATTAACCTTCGTATAAATGACAATATATAAAGTCAAGCGCGTCTCATTCAGCTAGAAGGAATTTGCGTTATGACTTCACGAAACGTAACTCCCTGTAGTAGGGTGGACCTGTACAAGTTTAGGCCATAAATCAGTCGAAGGTTGCTGCTTTTTGACAGCGGAGGATGAGGATACAACTTTATTGACGCCATGAAGTGGGCCAGGTGAGGGGGGGATGGGTTTTGGGAAGACGAAGCCGATGGGCCCTCGGGCCGCTCTAGGTGGCCGAAAGTCCTTGCGCTTCGGCGACCCCATGGCCCATCACACGATCCGGAGTTGGCCGTTCGGTCGTGAGCTGCACTAAGCAGCCTTCCATCGCCCCTATCTCTCAGCCCCCGCAAAGGGGGGATTTGGCTTGTTTGGATAATGACGATACACGTGATTAAAGTCGGCTCGCGGACTAGAGCAGAGACGACAATGGGGTAAGGCGTCACCCTCATGAATCCGGGAATTGATGAACGGAGCTGCTAAAGTGTTTTGTTCTGCCGGATCGCGCGACCAGAAAACTAAGCTGCGCCTAGGACATGCAACGCAGTAACTCGGCGGGCATGCGCTCTTTTCGTCCTCTTCGACATCGTAGGATTGAGTATCAAGAAAGACAGCTTGCTCTTGGCGACGTACATTCGAGAAATAAGGGTAGTTATAGTGTATTTTTTTCTGTATCGCCTAGTAATTTTTCGGATTATAAAGCCTGTGGCCAGCGCACTGAGAATTTAAAGAAAGTAAAATATTCGCAAAGCCCTGTAGGGGTGTCACAAAGCATATCATAGATTCCGTATATTTGAAGACTATGGAGCGGAGGTAGATGGTCGCGCTGCAAAACCGAAATGCACCCGCATTATTTCTTTCGACTTCCAATCAAACAGAGATGTTAAGTGCTCTCGCAAAACGCAGGCTACCATGACGTCAAGAGGGGCGCGTATTCCTGCTTCTCGGTGCTCGTTGACATGTAAACTCGACCGTAAAAATTGCAATTATAAGGTTTTACGTCGCAATAAAACGATGTCCCTGCACCGATAAACTCTAAGACATCTCCTGACCTTCTACGGTACTTTAATTTGTACGTAATTGTAAAATCTCAGCGCGTAGGCGTTTTTTCATTCCGTCTGCAAAAAAAAAAAAAAACGCGGCCGCCATAGTTAGGCATCAGCGAAGTCGCCAATAGCAGCGCTACGTCGAAAACGCTAAGTTAGCACACCGCATACTACAAGACCATCCAATTATCAGGATTTAAAATGATAGTTGCTATGCGAGCACTTATTGTTTGGCACATGCGCTGAGCATTGCTTTTTCAAAGGGACGCTGCATATGGCTGGGCGAAACCATAATTCGTCCTTCCTAAGTGAGAGGGAGAGAGAGAAAGAACTTTACTGGGGCCCTGAGGAAACAGATCATCAGGGCGTTTGGGTCCCCTAGTGTCTGTTCGGTGGCTTCACCGAAGTCGTCCTTAGTATGCCAGACTCCTAGCGCGAATGTGTCAATTTCGCGAAGCGCCACCGCTCACTCACTAGTCCATTAGGCGTAAAGAAGTCATCCGCAGGCAAAAGCGTATGTGGCATCGAAATTGGGAAAATCTCACTACCCACCTCTGGTATACCCAAAGTGATGAAAGGAACACACGGGCTGGAAACACCAATTAGAATTTCGGGACAGACGTAGCCAATAAAAAATACTTGAATGAACTCTCGGCATTAACCCAGTGAAAAACACCAGGGCCGCACGTTTCCCCTTAACTGGATCAACCAGTGTTGTACGCAGTGCTTGGGCAGTGTCCTTTAGAAGCGTAGACACTTGCACAAGGTCCTTGGCTCCATTTCGATGGTTTGGTAACGCAACGCTAACCAAGACGTAGAACGCGCTTGTCCGTGTAAATTCTCTCTTCGTCTTTGTTAGCATTGAGCTACCAAATCATCAGAATGAAATGGGCTATCTTTCAGCAAAGTTTGGGTGTGCTCCCTTTCGAAAACGCATTTTTCAAGGGCAGTTTGTAAGAGTGAACATGACATAACGTATAGTTGAAGTGGACTTCGTTTGCAACGTGCGCGCTTTGCTTACTGCGGAGACACGTGGCGGACATAGAGCAGCTGGTGACCTAATGGCTGCTCTTGGAAATACCGCTTGTCACGTGAAAATTAATAGGCCACTTAAGGTTTCTCAGTGCTGCTTGTTCTGACTGGAACGCAGCCAAGCATGCGGGCCGCACTCATGAGCGCAACTTTCTGAAACCGATAAAGCGATAATAGTGGGGAGTCTCCGTCCTGCCGACACGCTTATCTTGTTTTTATCGCTACAGATTGTCACGGCTTCATTTTCCTGGGGTGTAACGCTCCTATTATTGGTATGTGTACTGCACGCGACATTAATACAATGTATTTTGAAGACGAACTTGCTACTACATGGTGAGAAAATTCTCCTGAACGTTTCCAAATAAACGTTATTGTAAAAACGTTTACTCCGACTTCACGTAACAAATTATCAACAAAATGACATAGATTAGAGGTGTTTTCTATTCCCCCACTTTCGATCACAGGCAGATTCTTTTTTTTTGCAATCATGGATGCACCCGGCTTTTCGAACATTTTTGAAGATACTCGTAAATGCAGGAAGCTAGCAATTTAAAACGAGCATATCAATAGAGTTGCGTGGATAGCCTTCTCGGATGATTTCGCAATATGACGTAACGCCGTACAATGACGCAATGAAAAGCATAATAAGTTGTTGAGCACTCTAGAGATTAAGTATAAAACTGTATATCCATGTGCGAATTGTGAAATTATTCGGGATTAACAATAAACTACATATGTATTAAATATACGACTAAACATTTAAAGTTATACATGAAAATAGTCGATTGAAATGTCTCATACACACCATTCTTGTTATTCTTTATGCAAATGTTTTATAGCACCATAAAATTCGGACGCCAAACGAAGGAAAATAACAACTGATTGTTGCTTTGCGAGTAGCTATTTGAGTACTGCGTTTTATGTCATGCGGGCCTGCCACTTCAAGTTAATTCAAGTACTTTATAAAAAGAGCTAGAAAGAGCTCGTATCAGTCTGTTAGTTATTCGGAGTTAAAATAAGTCCTCTATCATGATGTCAACAAATGACCTGCGTTCCTAGCAATGGTCTTTGTTCACCGGAATGGCGCTAGAAGTTTTAAAAGCGCCTGCATGGCTGAAACTGCTATTATCAGAAACATTATTTCGACCAGAGGTAAAATACGCACCAGCAATGCACGACAATAGAGAAAACAGGCTATTTGACTCTTTAGATTTCATCAAAACCGATGAGCGCAATTTATTCTGACCGAGAACTGAACTTCAATGGTCATTTTAATCAAAGGTTCCCTCACCTTCCTGACTTGCCATTCGACGGAAAATTTTTCAACTTTCTGTAATTTGTTTACCTTGGAAACTAACAATCTCCGGACCGAATTTGTCTGAGCACCATCGTACTTGCAATCGCCCGTGGTCCATCCTAAAGAAAACATTATGGGTGCGAAGCCTGAAGGAAGTGTGAATCTGGACAGCCCTCTTTGTTTCACTTTGGTTTCTTCTTTCGTTCCTCCTGTCTTTCTTGTTTTTTCTCCTTTTCTGTTTTATTCTGTCGTTTTGTCTCTTTTTATTACCCTCCTCTCTCTGTTAATCTATTTGTTTCTCTTTGTTGCTCTTTCTATTCTTCTTCCCATTTTCCCTTTCTTTCCTTCTCTTTCTATTTCTCGCTTGCTTCCTCTTTTTTTCTATTTTTATACGTGGTTTTGGCCGCGTTACGCCAAGCGAGGGCAGTATGCGACATCGTACGACAGGCCGGGCCCCTTAGGTGCTCCGCACATAACAAATCTGGATGATACTTCTTCTCGCCCTACGAAATGCTGGAGTCACCTTCCCCGCGCCGTTGCTACCACAGAAAATAGAAAGTATTGCGCGACTGCGAGCACGCACATTATCTTTGTTAGCTGCACTAATTGACCTTTACGTATTCTGCTCTCTTAGACTGTCGCAATTATTATGCAACTTACCTCCGCGCTTTCAGTGTGCCCAACAAAGCCACCGCGATGCAACATTGGTTATGGTGCACGGCTGACGACCCAAATGACGCGGAGTCAATCCTGGCCGTGGTGGTGGCATTTCCGATGGAGGCGAGAATCCAAGATGCCCGTGTACTTAAATTTATACGCACGTTAAATAACCCCAGCCATTCGAAACTTCCGGAGCCACCCACCATGGCGTGCCTAATAATCATTTCGCGGTTTTGGCGCGTAAAAACCCAGAAAATATTGTTATCTATTAATGATTTACAATAATTTACAAATCGCGTATTTAGGTTAGCTTTCAATATATTTGTGAGACAGCGCCTCATTAGGCTGCGCAATTCACTCCAGTGATAGGTCTTATTGGGGCACACAAGAACAACCGCTGTTGCCAAAAGTCTCTCTATAGGAAACTATATCCTATGTATGTTAGCCAGGGCTGACTGATGTAACTGTGTCAACATTTAGGCGAGTTGGGCTCATTCTTGATTATATGAAAAGGAATAATTGTATGGCGTATACGAATAGAAGTATACGCGAATTTGACAATAATATTGTTAAGTGCCGGCAGTTACCTTTTGTAAGTATATTGAACTGATTCTTTAGCGTGCTGGTGCAATTTTAGGGCAGTGTGAAAAATTGGGAATTCTAAACTGACACTTCTTTTTTTTACATTGTTAGCATTGGCGTAGCTAGGGGGAGGGTTGGGGGCTCACCCCACCCCCTTCTCCCCACCGGCAATTTTTCAGTTCCAGAGGTTCATATACACGCACACACACAAACGCATGTTCAACAATATGCGAAGGGTAATTGAACCTGCCTTCCCCCGCCTAAAAAAATTATGGCAATGATCGCGTTTGTTAGTACTGCAACGGAATCATATTCGGTTCTATTTATAAACGAACAGGTGCCAGTAGGTGTACATTACAAAATTTGATCGGGAAATAAGATGGGACTTCTTTACTGCGTGCAGCACATCGCGTTGCAGCAGCATATTACATTACCCGTCAGTTTTTGGCAGCAAGGTCATGCGCTCTAACACTTTGCAGTCCCTTTTGCTAATAATAAGATGAACACCGACAAAAGCCTAGGCTCTTTCGAGACATCCATTAAAGTACTTCGGAGTTCTCACTCGGTTGCATTGTTCCTCCTATTATCTTTTCTTCGCTCGCGTAGACATAACCACTGCGTTGCAGGAGGATCGAAAGGTGGGCCAGTTGGTAATTCATTTTCTTCGTTCAGCGAACTGGCAGCGCAGAAAAAAACACAAAGGACGAAGCGAGCAACCACATAAGACTGCGTTGCATGATGATGTTTGGCCGCCAGGGGCGTCATATTTGGGCATGAAACTTTTCATTTAGTTTTATTCGCATATCATTCCCCTTTTACTGACATTATTACACTTTTACTCCTGATTCACTATTGCTTAGCACCTAATTCATCTTCAATTAATGTTATTTCAAATATTGGTCACCTTTAACTCATATGAATGCACTTCTTACACTTATTTTCACTTTTAAGCTCTTCCTACGCCCTTACTATCGCTCTCCCCATGTTCAATATTTCTCCATCCTACCCGGCATTTCACTAGCTCCGGGATCGGCACATCTTTAGGTGCCATTCCTGTGCGCGCCGCAGGATGCCTGTTTTTATACTCATGCGCCTCAAAGCGTTTTAAAGGGGTCATGGAGCACCCCTTGGGCCTGTTGAAAAAGCACATCCTGTGGAAAGCTGACATGGATATGAACTGCTCTGCCAAATATTACAGTCGTGCGCACCGCGTAAAGGCCACAAGCGGAGCGCGAAGTTGCCGTTTCCCCAGGAACGCTCTTTTCAAACAGAGGCCGGTTCTCACTCTCGTCGGTGGGCGGGGCGTCTGCACGTTGACGTCGCGGATCTACCAGTTTACGTCGCAAGAAACATAGCATGTTTATTGGCCGATAGCCGACGCAAATCGAGAGCGGCGTTCGGATCAGATGCGCTTCTTGCCACGGGGTGACGCCACTTGCCGGCGTCGCACTCCTCAGTACATGGTAGCCGCACTCGCGCACGCGAATCGCAGCGGGAGCGCGGTCGCGTTTCATGACGCGCGCTGACGTAACTTCTTTCCCCCGTGCCATCCCTCCCTGTGTAGCTTCCAGTGCGCTCGTCGGCACGAGAAAAGAGAGAAAGCGCTGAGAGCGTGCGCCAAACCCCCGTAACTCCGCTCATTCTTGACGGATTCGAGAAATTTTTGCGGCAATCGATTCGGCAGGCAGTAAACTCCGATACTGAGGTCATTAGATCATTACTTGGAAAAGTGGTTTATGACCCCTTTAATAACGATGCAAATGCATTCAAGCGCCAACGACGAAGAGTGTATATCCGCGATTGCAACGAATTGGGGACAACATATATATACGCAGGATGCTACTCGTGATAAATACCAGCTTCCAATATTTGCCGTCTCTGTGTAAAATTGTGGCCAGCAGGAGAAGGATAGGGAGCAGGGGAGGGGGGGTAGAAGTTGAGAGTCCTTGCTTTCGCGTATTTCAACGTGCAGTGTGGCAGAGAATACAGAAAGTACAACCGTACTCCACTGACCTCAGCGTATTCTTTCATGGACAGAGAGAGTGGGTGCCAGCGTAGAGACTGGAAAATAGACTGTATAGAAGCCACGCGAGTGCACCATGACACCAATACACAGAAAGAGTTCCTCCCTATGGTGAGTAACTAAGCAAAGGTTGATCGATGTCCTACAGACCCAATGTGTGGCGCAGCGTCCGTGACAACGAGACACTACGCTGACATCACCACTTCCAAGGTAGTCACTCCCGTACGGTGGCCGTGGAGCGTGGCCATCCACACGAGTTCCAGATTCCGGCCCGAACAGTTCTGCGGAGGTGCGCTTATCACGGACCAACACATCCTCACGGCGGCTCACTGCGTGGAGTCGGTGAACTTTTCTGTATTTCACGCTTGGCACGTTCCCCGTATCTGCACATAGATATGTTATTCAGCAGTGGCGTAGCAATTGGGTTCAAACCGTCATGCCGTGCCGCCCCGAAATGTTTACATATTGAATACGCTGCAAGGAGAGTAACAGATATAACGCCCGTTCGCTGGGGGTGGCTGCTCTATTCTCCAGCTTTGCATTCCTCTGATTCGCGCTAGCCGATCGAGAACTCGTGAGCGCCCGAGTCCCGGTTCCGCTTTTTGTCATTACAGTGTATATACTATACGCACGCGCATACATACACGCCCATGAACATAGATAAAGTGGTTTAGACATTGTCCCCCACCCCCGCCGGAAAAAATAAAGAGAAAAAATTGTTGTTTGCACCTCAGCTGTTACTCTGGAATTACAACAAAGAATTATGCATTCGGTTGCAGCAACTCAGGCACCAAGTCGCAATTGTCTCGTCTTTTTTATTATCACGCCATTCTCCTCCATCGCATTATCGCAAGTTAGTTGCTAGAAGAGGTCTCTTTGAATTTTGCACAACACACCTGAACAACATGAAGCAAAAAGAAATATTGTTAGCCAACGGCAGTCGACAATGTGTTAAGCTATACCGACAAACGATTTGCTGAGCGACCACAGGGGGTCCTGGTGATGTTATCTGCGTAGCGTAGGGAGGAAACAACGAGGAGGCTCAAGCCTGCATTTCCTGTCTTTGTAACCAGGTGTAATCGGTAATAGATAATAGTGAAGTTGAAATCAGACCTGTAAATTAAGACACCAAAAATCTTTGAGCAGGTAGTGCCGCTGGAGCCAACATTTCCACAAGCAGACTTGTCTTTGTAAAGGCAGCAACCACCAAGGAAGCAAGTGAATGCAGTTGCTGCCTTAACAAAGACAAGTCTACTTCTCGAAGCGCAGCCTCCAGTGACGCCCCCTGTTCAAGGATTTCTTTGAATCTCTTCAAGCGTACTTCTTCCCTTGAACTTCCCCTTATATGGATTCCCACCTTTTCATTATGTAATGAGTGAGGAAAATTGATTCGGAAGCTTTTGGAGAACGAGGCAGCAAAACAACTTATGCATTGGATATCGTGATGTGCAGTGAAGCAAAGTCCCAGGAGCGTTTCTTATGTTGTATATTTCATTACTCTCTTTGCAGTGAAGCAGCTCTCGATGCCATACGTGTCCATCTCGGATCGTGGCGGAGAAGCCTCCTTGACAAGGGAGAAATCGCTGTGCCAGTTAAGGAGATGTGCATCCATCAAAACTATACCGGATATGTAGGTATCTTACAGAATATTGAACACTTGAAGAATTTTTGAATAATTATCCACATCGGAAAAAACAGCCAATCTAGTGCCCCCCAGGGCTTTCACCACACTGGACGGCCCTGGGAACGCTGTACAGTGCGTCCGAGTGCCTTACAGCGCGGTGGGGGGCACTTAGACACAATGTACAGCGTGGCCAGAGCCGTCCAGTGCGCTGAAATGCACTGGGATTACTGTGCAGTGTGGCCCACTGTCTCACAGCACACTGGAAGGCACTGAAAACACTGTACCGTGTCTTCACGCGCAGTGAGAACACTGGCGCCACATGGCAACTATCGCCACATGCTCGTTGTTTTGAATGGTTGCGCGTTCAAGTCAATTTGGCAAATTTGGTGGCTTTGTAAGCCCGATCTCACAAAACTAGTGCAACGTGCTTTTACAGATTAAGTTGGAACAGGCACTTGGCTTTGACTCTGGGGAGTGTAAAGAATATCGAAGGTGGCCATTTTTCTTAATTTATTTTCAAAATATTGCATTTTCAGAGACGTGTCCTTACTTCAACATTTTTTGTTTCCGCTTGACATCATCCTCGGCAATTATATTTGGCGCACTTCTTAACCTAATGTGTGGCAACGCTCCGGCAAGTTTTGAAAATTATGATTCTTATAGAGGCGGCGCGAGAAATCTGAAATTAGATCATTATTGAGCAATGTACCATATTTGCGATATTTCCTCTTAAATCAAAAAGTCCCAGAAATCCAGGGTAACATAATTTTGTGAGCACGCGATAATCACAGTATGTCAAGAAACATTTAAAGACCCACAGGTACGGTAGTTACTTTGTGGGATCTCGTCAAATTTTCATATTCGCGCACATCGCGAAAAGCGGCTTTGCCTCAGTGGTGACTTCATTTTGAAAACAGCGCAGCAACACGAAGACGAAAGAGAAACAACAGGACGGCAGCGCTCGTCCCGTTGTTATTTTCTTTGTCCTAATGTTGCTGCGCTGTTTTTAATATGATTACCAACCAGCTTGCCAGATGTCTGTTCAGTGGTGATTTCCCAATTTAGTTTGACGAAGGCAAAGTTTTTTAACTACGATTGGTGTCGTAGCTGTGGGGACTCGGACAGCAAAATAATTTTTTTTCAGCGAAATTAATTAGGGTCGGCGGTCATGCACCGGCGTTATTATTTGAACAAACCCTGGAGAGTGGTGTGTTGTGTATGGACTAAAGTGGGCTGTTTTTTTAGTCAGCCGAAACTCAACACGAGTAAATATTGAACGTTTTTTTTTATTCACGCATTTCATACAACATGAAGACTAGCCTCCACGCAGTGCCGAAGCAATTATAATTCAGAATGTTCAAACAAATGCGAAAATTATTAACGATCACAAGTTGGTCACAGAGAACTAGACTCTAGCACTTCTTGTGACGGAGCACATTATTTGTGTAGCGGTTAGAGTACAATATATATATATATATATATATATATATATATATATATATATATATATATATATATATATATATATATATATATATATATATATATATATATATATATATATATATATATATATATATATATATATATATATATATAGAAAACTAAGATTAGCACAAGTAAAGACGCACATAATTTATTTCAAACCCGCTAGATGTATACATGCATGAGTGTGAAGGAACCTACGATTTCTTTCATGATTTGAAAAATAACGCCTATTAGGAAGTATGCTTTTGTCGCTTTTGTGCTTCATTTTTGTAGCGTTCACGAGCGTATATAAGCTCTACGTCGTCGTATTTTGCGTCATATTCGTGTATGCAGAAAAAATACGGAGTGTATTAAGGCGCTATTTTGACAGAACAGAAGCACAAGGAACTAAATATTCGTAAAAACAACTTCCTAGCACTCGGCATCACTAGAGATTGCCACTTGGCATTTATATTAGCATTCGCTACCATATACGTGTAGTTCTGGTATTTTCAATGGTATCTTTTAGGCTGAACACCATTGCGCCTCGTCTGTGAAACAAGCGCTAAAAAAAGCCGAACACACCAAAGCTGAACATGAAGCAAAGTATCAGTTTGAAATAAATAAATGCGCGTGCTCGGTGGCACGGTAGCCAAAGGGGGCCTCATGAGCAGCAATATTTGGGAGATTATTGATAATGGACACAGGTTTGATCTACGATGCCATAATTTTTTTAAAGGATGCCGTGTGTCACGCCTCCAGACATAACGAATATGCGAAAAAGGACAAAGAACAAGGTGAATAAAACAAATAGGACGTGGTTCTCCTGTCTGTTTTCTTCACCTTGTCTTGTGTCCTTGCGCTAATTAGTTGTTTCTGAAGTCAATTTGTACCAACTAGCCCAACTCGCATGTCTGTTACATCACGCCGCCGTGTACAAACATCTATACACGTTAGGGAGCCCAATGTATCTGTAAGTCAAGTCACCTAGATGTCTTTCTCTCAAAGCCAGTGAGCCAGTGAAATGTTTCTGAACGTAAAACCGAATCCCACAGTCAGTTGATGAGTGCACGCACAAAAACAGTACATATATGGTCATCTGCTGACGCGAAGTTGTATAATTTAGGTCATGTTAGTTTCGCTGCTTATGGGGGGCTCCCAAAAATGTTACCGGGCAATCAGCATATCTCACAAAAGTCTCCATGCAATACTTGTGCTAAAGACGCATGGTACAGTACATAGTGCAAAAAATCTGAGAGTGCAGACAGTGAAAACATTCTGCAGCGCGACATATCAAAATGGGACATCAAAACCCCAGGAATTACGTGCGTTCATCATTTTGCTATCATTGCTCTTGAGAATTCATAAAACATCATGGATATGTCACTTTTTCTTACTCAAGTCTTGGCTGTACATGTTGACAAAGTAAAGAGAGAAAATTTTATAGCCCAACAAACACGCACTCAAGCCCATCATTACATGTATTTCCCAGATATCAAATGGGCTGTCGCCAGCAAGGGTGCTCTTCTTTGATCATCTAACTTCTTTGATCATCTAAAATGGATACCTGCCAACAAAATAGGCCTCAACGCCTGTGCTGTGGCCACTGGGAAATCTGAAAAACTTTGCAGAACTCGAGATCCCGTTGTTGGAACACCACACGGCCGCAGATTTCGTGGGCGGATATAGCCGTGTCTGCGATTTTCGTCTGATGCTCGATTGACTTGGTTTCCGGCGTCTTCCGTTCTTTCCAAGCCTCGTGAAACCTTTCTATCTTAGCGTCGCCATCTACATTCTTAGATGTCTGGCACGACAATCAAATCATATCACCGCGCGCAATCCTGCCTGTGATATCGCTAAGCGAGTGGGAAGAGTGAGCGAAGACAAGCTCGACGGACGCACGATGCCATTCACATGCAGCGGTTCGCCTGATATAAAATTCACAAAAAAAGAAATAAAAAAATAAACAGAAACAATAGCTCTTCGCCTTTCATTCAATTTTTTTTTGCTTCTAAAAAAAGTTGCGAGTGACAAGGAATGCGAACATATAGATCTGCTTTTCTTTCTTCCACCAGATCTTACGATGGCCGGCAACCGCTAGGATTGCGCATGGTCCTTGAATACGAAACTAGCACTGAGTTTCCGGGGCCTAGTCTTATGGCAAAGAAATTTGAAGTATAGACGTGGCTTTGTGACAGAATACTCGACTGTCACATCGTGTGCCTGGGATGCAATCCCGCTAGAACCCTGCTTTTGTTTTCTCATCGTGGGCGCGATAGCTGCGACGCCACCGTGCGCTGTTGTGAGTAATGATTGCTTAAGCTATAAAAGACAGAAGTATTTTGCCATGATGATTATATCCTTTGAAACGATAGCATGTCAAGCGAATGAGAAAGCCATGCGAACGGGCCCCAACGAGGCTTTCGCGTCTCACTCTTCAAGACAAAGTGAAGGGTTATCAAAGCTTTGATTTCTGCATTTCAAGCTCAAAATTTTGTGTCTTATTACAGGACAGTGATATCGCAGTGCTAAAGCTTGCTCACCCAGTGAACTTCACGGCCACTGTGAGACCTGTGTGTCTTCCCGAAGGGGAGGATCACTTTCCCACTGAGACGGAAGCCTACGCCACTGGCTGGACAGTAAGAAAAGGTGTGTGCCTTCTGAGTGGGTCGTATGACCATACTTATTCTTACTACAAGCCAGAATACATCGGCGTTAGCGGCATTCTCAGGATGTCAAAGGGAAGGGTAGGATGATCATTTCCGCAGTTTCTACAATGATTGGCAACCGTTTGCATCAGGATAGATCACTTCGCTGCCGGAAAGCATGAAGCCTCGGTATGAGTGCTTTAAGGGAACACGGCTGAGGAAAATTGTTTTCAAAATAACTTTATTCCTTTGTAATGTGGAAAGTGTATCTGTTCATTTGCGCATATTTTCCACATTCGTGCTTTTATCTAAAAGCCTTCTTTATTTTTTGGCTGAAATACAGTTTCAACGCCATATTGTTAAAAAGCTCATTCCGGTGTCGGCGTCAGCGTCTTTAGTTGTGAGGGAAAAAAATTAGTGTTGTCCGTGAGGAAGAAATTGAGGTAGGTGCAAATAAATAGCACAAAATGTTTGTTCCAGTAGAAATCCAACACATGTTTAGCAAGCATGTGTTCTATCACATTGCCACGTCAGTGCTCGAATTCCTTTCACACAAAAAAAACCTACACACGAATGTGATGTAGTGCGAGGTGTCCCCTTAACACATGTAATATTGCGTGGCCGAAGCGTAGAATTTCACCAGGCATCAAAATATACGAAGTGCGCAGCGAGTGCGTGGTTTAGAGGCCTTAGCATCACAAAGCGCATAATTCATCATCATCATCAGCAACAGCATCAACAAAGCGGGCAGATACGCATGTGCGCGCATTTTCGTAGGGACGCTAGTGGGTACTTTGCCAAGTGGCGAAAGGAAGAACTATGGCTATTGGGTACCTTGCAACTGCACGTGCATGCGTTCTAGGATGATTTGAAAGGGCCTATGTTACGCGAACGGATGTTCCTTTCCTTGCGGCACAGTTGAGGTGTCCACCGAGAACCCAAGCTAGGCTACCGATTTAGAAGGCGAAGTGAATGGCGTCCGATTACGCTATCGCGCTTTACTCTTGAAGGCGAATTAGCTCAAGACTCCTCCAAATTTTTCCCAAAAGCAAGTAGTGGGAGAACGCGCCCCTGTGAACACGGCCCCCCGAATTCCCATGCTCGCCGTTTCTTTTTAACCTCGTCGAAGCTGTTCTTAGTCGAGTCTTTCGTGTTAAACGTTGGAGTAACGCAGATGGGCATTTTACAAGTATTTGCCAAAAAAATGGGATAAATCCCACTAATACATGTGCCACAGAAATTGGGTCCACTAAAAATGAAGAATATAATTTTTTTGCGAGCCAAAACCTGCTGAAACTCCTAGGACACGACAACGGGAAGACTGCGGTCATTTTACGACTCTGTGCCACAGAAATTGGGTAAATCGCACGACTCACCAGTGGTCCACAAAAATGAAGAAGAAAATTTCCTGCGTGCCGGAAGCTGTAGAAACGGTTCTTGGCCAATCCCCCAATGTGGGTATGAGCCACAGCTTCCAGGGTCTACTCTACTCATAGGACACAGTGACAGGAAGAAGAAGACTGCGGGCACCGAAGGCGCGCGCAGTAGTAATAAACATAACTCTCAGGGATGACAACAGACGTCGAAAAAGAAGGCCAGAGAAGAAATGAATGGAATACGAATAAAGACAAATGGAAAAGGAGAAAGAAGCGAGTTGTGCGCGCAAGGGACGCCATCTTGGGGGGCGCGCGCAGAAGAGAACAGCGGTGAAGGCGACGGTGAAGATAGCGGATGGTCCGCGCAGTCTGGGTCTTGCCCCAGTCCTGTGGAGCGTGGAGCCTGCCGGAGTATTAGCCTCGGCGAGCTCCGGTCTTCACGATCCGGTCGTCCAGCTGGCCGGCTGTGCAGTGAGCGGCCGGGACAGGTCAGCGCTTACGCTGCCGACCATGAACGAGCCCGGGCTTGCGGCCATCCGTCAGCCACGCCAACGGTGCCCGGGCCAGGGTGAGCTGGGACGTGCCAGGAGTGCCTGCAGGCACCAATCCCATTCTGCAGAAGACGAACAACGCACGAGTACGTCACAGTGCTTGCGGAGCGCACTTCTACATCAACGGAGACTTCGGTATCGACGGACGCGGTGAGCGACGGTCGGGTGACATCGCGAACGATCTTCCTCGTAAGCGACCGGCGGTAGCGGGCTAGATGTGAGGAGGGACGCGAGTAGAACTTGGTCGTGATATGACTTGTTAATTGCTTGGTTTTGGAGACCTCGTTATTTCTAGGTATTCCTATTCTTCTGTGTTTGTAATTGTCTTGTTGAGTGTAATGAAGTGTGTGTTTATGTCACACCTTGTCGCCTTCGTGTGTTCATTGCGCGTGCTCAAGAAAAACGTGCCGGGCGTCCTACACATCGTGACAATAACGAAAGAAGGACCTTGCTTTTGTTCGCCTAGAACGCCGCTGTCTGTTCCCGTTTCTAAGAGCATTTGCGCTTTCTGAATGGTCCACTTCATCATTATCCCGATGAAGAAGCCGCCCGACGTGAGCGTCGGCGAGAACTGACACAGGAACAGTCTAAAGCACGGCAATGACCAGTATAGGATTAGAGGACAGGTGGTGAATGTGCCGATTGATGTTCAGACAGCCGTAGATTGCCTTCCCAGAAACATTCCTGATGACGTTGCCATTGACGTGCATCTTAAGCGAAGGCTTCTTTGTAAACCGGTGTTTAATAGTCCTGTGGTCAAGATGAAGTAAAACTGTACTACCATCTCAAAGCTTCACAAAGAGTGTTTAGTAAAGAGTAGTATTACAACATGTCTTAAAGACTTGCAAAACATAGGAAGCTATAGCCTGACGAAGGGAAGGCCACCAGCTTCGCTGTTTCATCACTGTCCACGAAGCGAAGGTGGTTGAAAAACGCTTCTCTGGAACTGCCTTATAAGGAAGTGTGGATTAACTACTGCTTAGCTAATTTATAAGGTGAGACAGTAGAAGACGCTGTGAGCATTTTTTTTCGCATTTGTGTTTGGGAGCGCGTGGGTTCCTGTCCATGGGTTAAGATGCCGAGGCCAACGAAGGTCTTCAGAAACCGCAAGTTTCGTGCAAAGGAATATGGTTCTCTTGCAAACGCAAACGGATGCTGGCCACGTAGTGAAGTCAGGCGCCAAACGGTAAAGCAGCAAGTTCTTCAACGTTGAAGCTTTCAGCCTTTTCAGCTTCCAGCGAGGAGAAGAATCGCGAGCAGGCTGACAATCGCTATGCTCTAATGGACATGGATATTATTTGTGGTGTAGTTAGACGGAATTGTGCGTGCAAATTGTACGGTGGAACATGGAAGTGTGGAGCTCATGGAGAGTGCGTCGCAGCGTCTTTGTTTTTTGTCTGGGCTTGGCAGTCTAAGAATTGTGATGTCGAATGCTTTTTAATAATGACAGATCGCATGGACGAACATTTGGAAATCAGTACGATTGAAGCCTGGCTTGAACACAGCCACTGAAAGAAGCCCGTTGAAAGAAGTGGGCCACAATCGACGATACTTTTCGTACACAGCTGCACGACGGCTCACAGAAGAAGCAAGGCAAGCAAGACGACAGGCTGAAAAGTAAAAAAGAAAGACAACGACAATTATTGCCCACCTGGCGGCTTCTAAACAAGTTATCTGAGTGGTGTTTCTAGCAAAAAATGCTTGCTTTTCAGCTGTTTTCTTACGTTCAACGCAGTCATCTCCAGGCCATGTTTTTTTATATTACTTAAGTACCAGTAATTCCTATGTATGTCAAGATAACTCGCTATGAATGAAGGAAAGTAGATTGCACTTAAGGGCTCGTTTCGGTTTGTTAAACACAATATTAATGAGAACTAAAAGAAAATTGTCGGTTAGTTCTCATTAAGATAGCTCGCTGATGTTTTCCCCGTGTCAGTTGCGTAAATGTTGACAACTAGTGCGTCAGAGTTGGAAATATGAACGTCACTAGTTTTGTATTGAAACTTCTCAAATATGCAACGAAGTAGAAATTTAGGTTCTAGTAGAAAAAACACCAAGATTCTAGTCTGCGCCAGATTTTGTTAAATCTGGTACAGTAAAACGAGAACAGAAGTTGGAAAGAAATGATATATGCATTGTGTGGATGCCTTTTTTTAGTTGCTGAAAAACAGTTCCTGAATTTGGCCAAAAATGCCTGTGAAGTATAGGGCCTTACCTTAAACAAAATGTCGTCCTTGTTAACCTCTTTCTGATTCCTAGCTTCTCTCTCTCTCTCTCTCGTGTCCTTGGAGAGTGCATGCTAATTCCAACATCAATAAAATTTTGGTAGCATCAAATTTTGTAGGATCAGGAAAGAAAACTGCCAGTCATTCAGTATAACTGGCTGTAATGAGACGCTGTCTTTTGCAGGCTCCTAATAATCGATCATTGTGATGCGTTTCGAATGAATTTGTAGAGCAATTTGTACTTAAGTTTATATTAAATGTGATTTTAGGGCAATAAACTACTGTTCTGGAAGCATTATTAAATTATTCAGAGTGTATTGTGCCTATTCGCTATCTTACCGCCATTTCTGTGAATTCCCTCGTACTATGAGTTGCGCCTGCTCAACGTGGTAGTGCATAATCATGTGACATAGGTCTTAGACACTACATACATACTATCTCGCTTATTTTGCTTTTCATTCACGTAGTATTCGTAACGAATATCTTGTTAAATCCTTTGTTTCAGTGAAGGAGCAACATCGAACAAGAAGAATGCTTCAGGAACTGAAGATGATCCTCATGAACGAACAGCACTGTGCCAAGTATTTTGACATCGGCCTCCCAGAAAATGTACTCTGTGGATCGCACATCTATGGCTCACTTTGCGAGGTACGCATATTTATTCACCATTTGTACTTCTATCAACAGATTATTTTACCGCTGTGCATTCGAAAATATGCACCTAAACCTCGCGTATTTGGAAGGGCGGTCCTTCGGATGCATAATACATAATCTTTAGCTTACCATGCCATCGCAACACGAGAAGTCAGGTTGATGGAAGAAAACAATATGACCTGCTGCGTGGCGTCTGAAGTTGCTGCTGCTATAGTACATGCGGGATGGAAGAAAATAAGGTAGTACCGTATAGTGTCGAAGTAAAATAGTTTATGTAGAGCAAGCGCCTTCGAAATAATATTACTATTACGAATACGTAGTATCCACTGTGTTGTCAGAACAATTGGAGACAACAGACGCACAAAAATGCAGTAACCTGTCGAGTCAGGAGACGCTAAAAATTAGGCGCAGGCTGCCTTTTGAAATGGGCGTGCTGAAGGAGAATTTAGTGTCCATGTGGAGCGCAGGCTCAATATTTTCTATTAAATGATAGTTTTACTGTCAACAAGCACACTTGGGAAAACAAATCGCGGACGTACAGGCTGTTTGACACTTAGGGGAACACTTGGAGCGCATTGCAGCGTGCTCCCAGATTTTCCTTAACTGTGAAACTGCCTGTACCTTAAATGTTCAAAGTATCAATCGTACAACATGGAGTGTCAGCGCAACATAAATTTGTACTTGAGCCAATCTCGAACAATGCCGGAACTCTTACAAGAAGGTACGAGAAGCAGTCATGGCAAGCTTCCATACTGATATGCTTCCGTCAAGCTTTGAATACCTTGCGCCTGTTTTCAGATGCTCTTCAAGATCTGCTCATATATGAACCATAGTTAACAAGCGTGTCTCGTGACCCTGTTGTTGAATTACCTACGCATTCAAAATGCGGCAATCGCGAATAATGCATTTCTGAATTGTACAAGTGTAAGTGGAACAGTAATGTGCTCTGGAACAAATACAGCATAAAGACCACAAAAACACAGAGAAATAAAACAACATTCACGAAACCAAGCAGGCCCGTTATCGTCAAAATTAATGACGTGACGGAGATCTGTTAGCACAATTACTGTGACGTGTTCTTTTGCATTTCCTATGATCTACAAAATGGTTTTGCATTTGCTCCACTGGTATTTTGTATATTGATTTCTTTATTCAGAAAAAAAAAGACTTGAATAAGCATGAATAACTCTTTCGTTAGCGAGCCTACAGAACGGGGGTCACCAGTGACGCGAACGCGCCGAGCGAGAATTTAAAAACACGGACGCTCCTATGAACTAGTTGGACCAGCTATCACATTCTGTAAGCACTAATGTTTCGAGTCGTGCGTAGTTAGTTTCTTTCTTGAGCAGCAGCGATTTTTAACAGCGACTCAAATATAGCGGTTCGCTTGGTTTGTTCGCGAAAGTGTCAGACAAAAAGGTAGCGAGACCCTCTCAGAAATGTTCATTTGACAATTCTGTTGCGTCCGCAAGCGATTTTTCCTGTTATTTCTAGCAAACGTGACTACGAGGATGATGTCAAATCCTGGAAATATAGTTCGGACGATAAAACACCGTAGAACGTGCCCGGATTGCAGTCAGGTGTGGATGAGTACGTTAAGCTTTCTCGCATATCGATTTTTTCCTTAGATTGAAATGCCGTGAGGATGTTGGTACTATTATATATTTTATTGGTAGTGTCGCAGCAGTATATGAAAAAGATTTGCTAACATAACCTTCAACCAACAGATAGTAATGTCCAGCCCAAGAAGGCTACGCGGCCGTGACCTCAGAGTAGTGTCGCGCAGTGGAGTGAAATGCGTCACAAGGAAAATCGGCGTTTTGGGTATGTTTTTCACAGCGGAAGTAATAAACAGGATTTGTGTTAACGAGAATGAGTATGCGGTGTCGCAATTGCAGTGTTACAAAGCAGTCTCATGCCGAGGATGGCGGTTCTTGGAAAATGGCCACGGCCGCCGAGATGGTGAATTTCATTTGCCTGCTGATATCTCGTCGAGCATCATCGAGCTTGTACGACCACACCTCCCTAAAACAAGTACACCTTCTGAATAAGTCCCACCACCTGACGAAGCGGAGACAATAGAAATAGTTCTAAGAGGACAAGAAACTTGACGACCGGACAAATGCCACTTGTAACGCAGCTTTTAACCCAGTGCCACAACAACCTTAGAAAGATAATTTTTTTTACAACTTACAGCTTTCACACGTGCTTCCACCTATTTAGATAATGTCAGACATTGAAATGTGCACACGTTTTTTATAGCTTACAAGTAAAGAATATTTTTAGGGGCGCAGTGAAGCAATGCTTTAGGATGGTTTACTTCCGTGTTCAGTTCTACCTATTGGTATCTGACTTTTTTCTGTTATTGTGCATAACTACTGAAATAGCTGTGGCTCAATAGCAAATGCATTTCTCTTCTCATTTATATTTATTGTATTGCTGTGTTTGAAAAATTGTAGAGGGGAAAACTATAAGCGTGTAGCCTGATGGAATAATGCACTTTTCACTTGGCAGAACAAAATGGTGACTCATGCTTTTTGAGCTAGATCATTCAAACTTTCCTCTAATATAGAAAAGTGGTGTGCAAACACTTTGTGTATGTCGGGTTATTTTTAGTTTTTTTTTCATTTTATGCTAGCGGCATAACATTAAACATGTTCTATGCAATGTTCAGTAAATGTAGTTTTTCATAAATATTCTTGCATATTGTGCCTTAATATGCATTTTTAAGTAATACCATTAAAAGGTACGATCACTTAGGTTAATATTGATATGTAATATTACGCTTTCTCTATCATATTCTTCATAAAAAATAACTATTATAACATACAAAATATGGCCAGAGATAAACCATTAAAAATGACTATTTGAAGACTATAAAGAGAAATTGTGCACAGTTCGGCCGATGTAAATTTGCAAGATTGCATGTCTTATATCTTTTCCCTTGGTGGTGCCTGTTAAAAGAAGGCTAATTTACAGCCGTTTGCAACATTGCCCATCTGTACATACGTCAGTAGGATCGCCAAATTTATGGAAAGATGGGACAAATTTACTTGTTTCTAGCAAATGCAATTTATTCTACGAAGGTTAGTGACCGTTTCTGGAATTGTGAGCATCCAAAAGCGACGAGATGCGCTTACAACCCATTATATATGAAGAGGTAATTTTTCGCAACCCACTACACATTCGTATGGAAGTTTGGCGGCTTAGTTTGGATCAACTGGGCTAAGAACATTATTAGGGTGATTGTGGACAACTGGCATTACCGGCGAAAAATTACCGGAAAAATTAGTGCATGCTAAATGTGCTGATAAGACTCCGCAGTCACTGAAACGTCGTACCAAGGGTGACGTCCACGATCATATACGGGATGACTTCTTACCAACAAACTTTGAACAGTTTCTTCTATATTACGAGATATTCAAAGTAACGCTCGAGCATATTGTGCTGTTGTCTAATTATTTCCGAATGAATGCGCAACAAGGATGTACTACCCCTAATAACCACGAGAAATATAGGAAGGGGGTTTCATAGTTGTCCATCGCGTTTGGTGCTTTTGCCTGAGAACGAATACTAGGGCGGCCGTCGGTCAAAAATAGCGAATTGAAACTGCTTATTGAGTCTCATATGTAGATGTTTAAAGCATTGTCTTGTAGCACGTAATAAAGCCGCGTTTTCCCGTGAATATATGATACTCCGTCTGTGAGTGTTAACGCTACATGAATGCCTCCACGACATCTCATGCACTGCGCAGGGAGACAGCGGTGCACCCGCGATGCAGTTCATCGATGGCCACTGGTTTATCCAGGGCGTACTTTCCGGTGGTCCACTGAAATGCGGTGACACAACGCTGCCCATGGTGTTCTCGCGAGTCTCCAGCTACGTGCAGAGCTTCATTTACCCTTACCTCCGTGCCAAAACCTTCAATCGAAAAGCTCAAGTGTGCACGATCACGTGACACAAAGCGCCATTCAAGGGAACTTGCACTTCGCGTCACTTCATGACTCATCTGATCTGCGCAGAATACGTCGATGCTTGTGTGTCAAGCTTCATTGATTGATCGCCACATCATTCTTGCACACAGTGACAGCGCGCGTTTTCTTTTTCTGGCTATATATGAACGAACCAAAGAATTTTGCCAATGCGGTCTTCAGTGCTCTACGCTGCTTGGCGTACCAGTCCTCAAAGATGTTTTTATTCTTTATTCTGAAGGAGGATCTGGCGAAATCAGGGATATATGATATAGATCAAATAAAAGCTTTTAACTCTCCAAATGCAGGAGCTGTAGCACTGCGTCTGCAAACTTGTGGGATCTCTTACTCCACGTGCGCACAATGTTTAAAGTTCGATTGCAGTACTACCTACTGAAAGCCAAAACACAGGTAAAAAATTTACTCTGCGACAGAAGCCGTGTGTTTAAGACGCGCGGCTTTGTCGTCTTTGTTTCAACATCAGGTGCAGGTAAAACGGATGTTCGAAGGCCCCACTAAAGCCCGGAGCCTCCAAAGATATACCTACCACTGCCAGATGAGATTATGAGCTAGGCGGCATACAGAATCCGAAATTAAAGCGCGTCTGCAACGTCGAACACATGATGTTATTGCATCGCGGAGAGTGAAGTGAACCGGCAGAGGGAACAGCTAAAGATGTCTCAGGCTAGACAAGTGATGTCTGGCATGGTTAGAGCTGTTTAACTACTTTAAGGGATGAAACACGTAATAATTTACTCCAAACGCAATAGTTGTTGCGTTTAGTGTGTGCGGCCAGCACATCTACAAGAAGCGAGTAATTAGTGACGCACTCATTGACAAGTGCTCTTATATGGAGACGCGCCTGCAGCCCCTCGCACAACACTGCTGTTTCATGATGAAAGCAATTAGCGCGAAAAAACGTAAGACTAGACGAAGAAGGCTACAGCACAAGCGCATACTAACGACTGAACTTTTATTAGAAAGACGAAAATATATAGGCAACCCAAACCACATGTTCACCACAAACACAACCGAAAACCTTAGATGTGCGCATCCAGGTATGCGTTCACGTATGAAGTGCCGCGGGAAGGCGCTATTCAGTTTTTAGACTTGACCATTCGTTTTGGTGGTGCTCACACTTGTTGGCTGTATTCCCCGCGTTCAGTGAAGCCAATTTTAGACTTCCAATCTTGTCATTCTAAGTTAGTGAAAAATGGCGTTGCGGTTTCTTGTTTGACTTCCGCTTTAAAGAAAACGTGCCCGCACCTGTTGTATGAAAGTTTCAATAAGCAGCTGGACAGGCTCCGAGAAGCGCGCTGTCCTACTGCTAATTTGGGCCGCCTGTGTGAAAGGATTCTCGCGACCTTGAAATCTGAGTTGAAAGGCTCAGTCGAAAATGATAGGGTACGTGAGAAGAAGCCTCTCGCAAGTATCCCTTTCTTGCACGGTATTTCCCATCGTCTCAAGAAGGTTGGTGCCAGATATGATATAGATGTTGTTTTTTCGGCCAAGAATAAGCTTGGTAGAGTATGCGCCGCTGTTGAAATGAAGGTGGATGGGACTGCGCAGAAATGGCATGAGTGTAAGGTGAAACACAGGGACAGCCCTTCGGTTTGTGGCAAGGGGGTTGTATATCAGGTGCCTTTCACGTGCGGTAAATACTATATAGGACAAACAGGCTGCTGTCTGAATGCGCGCCTGCAAGATCACCGTCGATCTTTGAATGGGCAGCCGTCGTCTAATTTGGCCCTGCACTGCCGTGAGTGTAGGTGTACTCCTCGTTTGTCTGATGCGAAAGTGCTCGCACGTCATAGGGACCAGACGGCACGTGAGCTAGTTGAGGCTTTTTTCATTTTGAAAGCTGGAGATGACTGTGTGGCAAAGCCTTCCCTTGCGTTAACTAAGGCAGAGATAACATACCTGGATGCGCACATCTAAGGTTTTCGGTTGTGTTTGTGGTGAACATGTGGTTTGGGTTGCCTATATATTTTCGTTTTTCTAATAAAAGTTCAGTTGTTAGTATGCGTTTGTGCTGTAGCCTTCTTCGTCTAGTCTTACGTTTTTTCGCGCTAATTGCTTTCATCATGAATTACCAACTCGCCCAACAATCAATCCTTCTAACTGCCGTTTCGCGGTGGTTCATGGAATACGTTCATTTGCCCTCTTAACTAATTATCCGCCTCATTCGCGGCTTCGGCAGTTTATTCACAAATCAGTGAAAGCAAGGATGCATACAAGCACGCAGGCACCAGCCCTCATCAGGTACCATCCGAAACAAACATTGTCGCTCTGCGCTCTGGCTTTGCGTTTCTTTTTAAGGAATGTCCTCTGCTAAGACTGAGAAATAATTCTTGCGGCGCATATATATATACATACATATATATATATATATATATATATATATATATATATATATATATATATATATATATATATATATATATATATATATATATATATATATATATATATATATATATATATATATATATATATATATATATATATGCCTTGTGAAGCCATGGGCCGTTAGCGAAGAATCCGGGGCGGCGTCTTTGAGACGCCGCCCCGGAGTATTGGTGGCAGAAAACTACATAAAAAGGACAAAAATAAATAATGGGGGAAAAGAAAAATAAGGACATTCTGCCGTAAAGGGCACAGAACGGAGCTGAAAACTTAAGGTTTTTTTTTTTCTTCTGGAGTAAAATAGTTTTAATTGAAGTAAAGACACTAGGCCAACGCTAAAAAAAAAGTGTAAAGGTTTTTTTTTTCGAGCCTGGTGGCACACTTGTCACCGCCCCGTTATAAAGGGGATGCTCATAGCATCCATCCATCCATCTAAACCAATCGGATGCACAGGAACAGGTTGTCAGCTTATCTTACCGGGTAATTAAAATGAGAGGAGATGATAATTCTGTGTGGCAACGGGTATATGTTACTCGCAGGTGTGAACACCAGTCGCCTTGAGTCACTTTTGGTCGCCAGTCGACAATGGTCGCGCGACTGGTACCGGTCGAATGTATTAATGAGCCTTCACGGAACGCTTCTTCAAGTCACTCGAAAACACATACATCCGATGCTCCAAATCGACGATGCCCTTGAAGTCATTAGAGAAAGGCTCTTGCAAAAGGCGAAGAAGGAAACGAGAGGGGTAGAAGATAGTACTAATAAAAAGAGGGTTCCTTTTGCATGTATTCCGTATCTTCACCGTGTGTCTTGTCGTCTATAGAAGGTGGGGGGCAGGTACAAATGTAATGTGGATTTTCAGGTGGTAACAAGCTTGGCCAGCTTTCCGCGCCGGTGTACAAGATGCTTTGTGCGGCGGAGTGCAAGAAGCGGCAGAGGAAAAGTCGAGTGAACGAAGAGTGCAATATCAAGCATCGGGAAAATTAACTTAAGGTCTAGCAACTTACCTTTGTCATGTGGGAATTGCTATGTCGGGTAGACAGAGCGTCGTTTAAATAATATATTATTTGACCACGGGGCCTCTTTCAGTGGACCACCATGGTCAAATGTTTCGCTGCAATGCTGGGAGTGCGGTTGCACGCCTGAGTTGACAGAAGCAACCGTGCTTCTGAAAAGACGGCACGTGAGATTTCAGAGGAGTTTTTTATCAACAGATTTGGTGACGCATGTGTCGCGAGGCCGTCAATAGTGTTACATCCTATCGAGTTAGCTTTCCTCATCGCCAATCACTAAATCATTTTTATTTCTTGTTGCTTCGCAACACGCGTTGCTTTTCATGAGTGTATATGCGTGTGTGTTCGATAAGTCTCAGTTGACAGTTAGCGCAGTGTACGTGTGCTCCTCTTCTGTGTCCGTGTTTTTCGCGCTGCCTTTAATTATGATATCGTAACAGCCCACCCAGCAAGACACCCTTCTGTCTTCAATCAGGGCGCAAGTGTGCATCTTCGGTCACGGGTATTGGTAAATATCTCTGCACAAAGCGGACAAGCAAAAGTCACCTTCTGGAAACAACGGAGGGGCTTTATGAGTACTTAGTTACGGCGGAAAAAAATGGCCTAGTTGGTATCGATAATAGGACAGGATTACTAGCGTAAAGGGAACAGGGACGAGCAGAACGAACACGGAAACATGAGAGCGTGGTTCCGTGACAAGGCCATGAAGGCCTCCACAGCACATCTGCGAAATCAAAACCCCACCGAATTCCGCAGTTCTCGGATTAAAGAACAAATTTCTCTTGCGATAAACAAGCTGCATGAAAGTTTGTTTTGTAATTTAAAAAAAAAAGTTCGCGAGTGCTGCGTATCTATAATAAAACGCGTATTGCAAAATGTTTCGCTACACATAAGTTAACAACGTCGCCGCGACCCCTCATAAGAACGCACACAATAAAATAAGTTTTGCGTACCTTACGCGTAGCACCTACTATGCGCTTAAGGGAACTCAAAATATAATCAAACATACTGTGTTTCAATAACTGCAATAAACATGAAAAATGAAGGCCGGCGTACTCTCATGAACGTCTCAGGAAATGTTTAAAGAAATAAAAAAAAATGGGGAATAGCACGAGCGGCGCTTTTTTTTTTAGGCGAAAGCCTTTGCACGCCTCATCAAACGCCATAATTAACCGTGGGCATTGGCGTCCCGCGGCGTCACCACCAACACGAGTGATGCGAAAAATCATCAACATGTAATGGCGTTACCATATGACGTGATCGTCACGTCACAGATCGCAAAAGTTTGTGGCGTCATCATGACGTCACAGGACGTGACGTCACATGATGGCGTCATCACATGACATTGTCGGTTGATCCACGGCGGGCCGATAACGGAGGCAGTGCAAAACCAGGTGAGGTGCAGAATACTTGCAATGCCTCCGATCCTGGATGTAGTGTGAAACCACGTTAGGTACAAAGAGCTATCGCAAGGGGGCGGGGGAGGATGAATACATCTAGAGTTACTGTACACGCTTCCTTCAGGTAGTAGTGTTGCGCATAGGTATGGCAAGCAACCACAGCTATGCAGCGAAGCCGCTCGCCATTTTTGCAGGCGACATGCCTACCATGTCGCCGATGGACATGTTTGGAGTATCGAAGACCAGTTATTAACTTAACTATCGATGTCTGGCGTCGATCCGATTCGCTACAGTGGCGGCGTAGAGAAACTTAAAAGTAGGCCAAAGCAGCAGCTTCTCCGCAATGCATGGTTGCTAGCGGCGTTTGGAAGACAGATGCGCAACTTTGCTACCAAAAGGTAGCATATACAGTAGCTCTAAATACATCGACTGAGAAAGAAAAAAAAAAGACGGCTTTTGTCTTCGAGTCGTCTTAGGTGAATGCATAAGGAACCCTGTGTGTTTTTTTTTTTTTGTTAGACGCAGGCATTTCAAGCCAACAAACTACGATACGCAAGAAAGTGTAGGATGTGTTTTTGTACTTTAATTAATGCGAAATAATTACCAAATGAAAGCGAAGATGACTTGAACAGCACGGTAAAACAACTCGCCGCAAGTGGGGACTGAGCGCAGGACATTCGCATTAAGCGACCATAGAATAACCAGGCAATGAAACAACTCGAAATGGCCTTAAAAATAACCGGTTTTACACAAAGTGAATCTCCAACAGTCAAATTCTGTAAAACTTTTCTGACTAATGTAAAGATCGCACACGGACGCTGAGAATAAACATCAGTAAAGTTCAATCGCAAGCCTGCGCTTCTCGTATAACGAACTCGTCATCCGTACCAAGAACACTGGTCTTGTATGAATGCGTTTAGAATAATGCATACTTCCAGTGGCACTCCTGTCTATATAGGAAATGCACCTCTCGTGTTAAGGTTGCACTGGCTAATTCACACAGTACGCGAAAATGTAAACTCGCCTGTAGAAGCTCTTTCAATGCGTCTATCTTCGCGCCCGCTCATCATAAGTGTTTTCATGTATTGATCAAAGGAAATGCGCTTGAGCATAGATTGTGAAATTAAGCCAAATTATAAACCCAAACTGCGTTACGTTTGACAGTAACTTACTTGAGGCACGCCTAGATTTCTATCAATTCAAATGCATTGCTAAGCGAAATGAGCAATTCCCGATTGAACCGCCCACTCAGAAAATTTGCTTCGAATGAAAAATGAAAGTTGTTGGACATTCTTGGAACTCCTTCGTGGAGAACAGGCGTGTTCCGTAAACGCCCCATGAACAAAACAACTAACATTGTCGCCTTCAGTCCATTAACGTCCGAAACAGTCATATTGAATTTGTTCCAAAACGGTTCATTCAAAACGGACACCGACGAAAATAAATATATTTGGGGAACGGTTGGTGCGAGAACATATATAGTCAGGGAGTGGTGCATAAACCATAGAAAGAATGTACGGCTCCCCAAGTGCGCGTACAAAAAGAAAATGAAATTTCCACATATGAATGAAAAATAAACAAAGAGATTCAGAAAGCTTATTCAGGCATTTCCGAAAGAGTAGCATGTCGATTTAATGTTGATGGCATTGTACCATCCCGGAAATTGACGTTGACACCAAAACTCACGCTTCCGCATTGCACTGCCGGCGATATGGGTACTGGCCGCAAACATTTTTATCCAAAAGAAGGCAGTACCGAGCAATGATGGCTTACGTTGTTAATTTTGAATTGGTTCATGCGCTGCTGCTTAGACATTAAGTGTAGCGATGCAAGGCCGAAATAAAGCGTTAGCATCAAAAGTGGCCACTTACTCAGTTACATATTGACACGCGCACTTCCTTCCTTTTATTTCACGGGGACCGCCATTATCAATTTCTTATGACGCCTTTTATTGCTCGGCGCTGGCCGTTCTTGAACCTCCACGCTGTTTCGTGAATGACGCAGACAGTCCTACAAACATTGCCTGCCCGTCGCGTATGTTTCCGTACCTTCAGCGATAACACTACAGCAGCGATGACCCTAGACCAGCGATAACTCTAGATCAGCGATAACACTAGACCGTACTCTGACGCATGTATAAAAGCTGACGCATATCGCCGTCGATCAGATTACCGACGGCGGACGATTGTGATCACACTATCAGTGCACAGCCGGTATTGCTCGCACTTTGACTTTTCATTTCCGGGGCACAAGTCTGCTCAGAAAAGAATTTCGTCGTTAACAACGCGACTTCCGCCTTGTTTACTGACGCGACCACGTCACAATATTTATCAATGTCGAATATTCACACCCCTGAACTATGACTATATGAGGTTATACACATTTGCATTAACTGCAGTGCGGTGTAGCGCTGGTTAGGGGACATTAGAAAATTTATAAACACGTTTCCGAAAAGGCTAGACCCTATAGTTAGTAAGAATACAATTGTGATTTTCCCAATCCAACAAAAATTTTATTCGGTTCTTTCAGAAAACAAAAACGAACTCCTAATTTTCAGGATTATATATCAATGATCCAACCTACCGCTGTCTCTCTTAGTGCACATACAAAAACACGAGCCCTGCGCTTAAATATAGAAACCATTTTCTTGTCGTCTGAAGCGGGGAGTTCAAGCTTATTGAAAATAACTATTTCCAATATTCGAAAGAAGATCTCACGCTTAGCAACATACGTAAATGACCGAATGATGCTGGCAGTTCGATATAATGCCAAGAATTGCTCACAGCGAATTCGCAATCACTTAATTGTACTGCCTTCGACTTTGTTCTATGTCAGATAACTCCTGGGTGTCCGATTACCGATTGAGGACGTCTAAGTGGCGCACTGTGAGAGAACCAACACCTGCTCGGCTAAATGTCGCACCCACACCTGGCCAGATATCACAAAACCGTGAGGTAATGCCGCATGTTTGCTGAGCGTCTTATCGTGAGATAGCAAGACCGCGAGGTCGGCCATAAAACCACCTGTAACGGTTCGCAGCCACCAATCCAGAAGCTGTGTGCAGCGTTGTGTAGACGAGACGGCCGCCATGGGACTGATGTGGCTATTGTTTACGTTGATTGTGCGGTGTGGCTTAGCGTACAAAATCGGTGAGTTGCTGTTCTCTGCTAATTTTTCGCGGGAGTTTCGAAAGCATACGGACGATGTGTTCAAAAGTATTTGCGACAATTAGTAAACGCGTGTTATCTGCGCCAACAGTGCGTGTTTTTATCTATTAACCTGTTTAACAGCCTTCCTTTTCCCGTGGCAATGTGTCGGTGCGAGCGCAAGACCATCCGGAAATATAAAAATAAGCTATTTTTGAAGCTTTGGTGCTACTGACGAGTTCCAAGAATCATATGGATTACCAAACGAACAAATGTTTCTGCCGTAAGAGATTCCAGTTTTTAATGCCTGTCGACTCAAGCGCCTTGAAACTAAAAGATCTTTGTTTTGATCATGCCATGCGAATTGCCAAAGTTGAAAGTAAGAGCACTCAAAGCCGCAAGGTAGTTAGATGGTATTCTTAAGGCCACTGGGAAGCCATTTCTATTGCATGCAAGAGTTGTAAATAGTGGGTATCACCGCCACTAATCAGCTCATCCTGTCACCAGCAGTCGCTGGCGATGTTGCTGGTAATTATCAGCTGGATCAACAAAGCCCTATTTATATCTTTATTTATATATTTATTATTAAGTAGAATGTTGCCATGCACCCCTTTGTAGCTTCAACTTCAGAACTAAAGCTACGATGTTGCATTGAGATTGCACGCAACACAGAATCATTTTTTTGCGTCTGTTGTACAATGGATTATCTTCACACGGAATGCCATTTCTCTTAATCTCAAGGAGCCTTCAGGTAGCATTTTGAAAAGAACGCTAGCTAGTAAGCTCTTATTATATCCGCGTTCTAGCTTATGTAATGTATTCATTGTTCGTATGAATCGACAGTTCATAAAAATGTTAGAATTTGTCATCACTTAATCCTTGATGTCCATTGTGACGCCAATTTTATAGAACGTTTCACTTTTTTACCAATTTAAGAAAGACTAAAATATATTTTCAATAATTAGTCACACGATGAAAATAGTTGCGACACCAACTTAGAGGTACAACACCGAGTGATTTGGCAGGCCTGCAGCGACATCACTTGCGTGTACAGTGAACCACCTTCGAAGCAGTGAAGCACCGCTTGTAGACGGAAGCTAGGGGCGGTCTTAGCCGGGACTGCGATTGTGGAACACTCTTTTTTTTTGCCACCTGGCGTCACGTAGCACACGATCCTTTTGCGATAAGGTAGCTGACCAATATACCTTCGCATATTACCTTGAGCTGTAAAGTTTGCCGAAACGATAGCCCCGCTATGAATGCCGAACAAGCTGAGCAGTCTGTGCAAAAAGAATCGAAAGCAACCAAACCGGAGCGCGTCGGTAAAAATGTGTGCGAGAAGAACCCCTGAAGAAAGGTTGTAGCGTGCAAGACAGGAGTCATCCATCGTATCCCATTAACGTCTGGTGCATGCTAGTTCGGACAAACCGGTAGATGCATCAATGAGAGGCTAAACAAGCCCAGGGACAAAGTTGGCAAGGCACAATCAGAGGAGTTCCTTACAATTCACGGCAAGGATTGCGCATGCCAACCTCTTTTTAATCAAACGGGCATAATTGGAAAGAAGAGCAATGAAATTTGAAGGCTAATAATCGAAGCAGAATTCCTCACGAAGTTTGCTAACACATGCATCAGTCAACCACCTTTCGCATTATCAGCTAAAGGAACAGAATATTTGTGGGTGACGTGAACACCTGCCTTAGATGTATGACGTTTCCTTTTAGTACGCGTCCTGTTAGGTACCTGATGTAGGGTATATGTACTCTTGATCCTCTGAATAATCTTTACTGTTGGAATTTAATACTATGTATGTGTGTCGTGCGTCTTTCGCTTCGCCCCGTATTGGATGCGCTATACCTTTCGATGCTATGAACATGCTGTACCTGCAAGCCCGCCGTGCAACTGTAGCAACGCGTTGTGATTGAGTTTGAAAATTTTGGGGCATTCCTATATTGTGACGAGTAAGAGTGTCTTTCGAATTGAATCGAATTTTCGAAGTTTTAAATATTCCGCGACAACTACTTGTGAGGAAGTACGGGCAATTTTGAGGAGAAGTGCAAGGTCAGGTAAAATATCTCACTTAAGTTCTAGTGCGCTGAAAATAGGGCAAGATAACTGGTGACATTCTGTTCATGTAAGTCGGCGCAAGAAATATTGAAGAGGGAAGCGCCAAGGAGAAGCATGCTGAGCAAAAAAAAAAAAAAAAACGCCAGGCCTGCGCGGAAAGCGCAGCACAGTCACAGCGAAAGCTGGAAGAGCGGCATTTCTAGAGCCCGTTATAAACTCTCCTGTGGCTACTAATACAGGTACATTAGCAACGTACCCACTACGCAACAAAGCGTAATTTTTGGGAAGTTGGGAAGCATCCACCACGACATTATTCGTTGTTCTGCGGAGAAGCGAGGTACCATATGTAAGCGATTATCTGCAGTTTGTTGATGCGGCGGTTGATGACGATGAATAATTATGGTTGCGCCCTTTGTAATGGGTTGGAAGCTTTAAACGACCCACTAGTTACGTAATGCATATTGTGTGACGCCCGGTCGTTATTTAACTGTCCCACCACGCTTTATAACACACTTTAACCAGAGAAACGTAGAACGAGAGAGAGAGAAAATTGACTTTATTGAGACCCTGAGGAAATGGATCATGGGAGCTCTATGGGCTTCCTTGGCAACCAACAGAAGTGCACTTGCGAGGAACCCACTACGCTATAAATCATTGTAATTTTGAGAAGTAGGGCAGTAGGCACTGTGCCATTTTTCGTCATTCTACAGACAGCCGTGGTACCTGCTAAACGCATGTAAGCCATTATGCGCACTTTGTTGATGCTGTGCGTGATGACGATGAAGAATTATGGAAGAGCTCTTTGTAATGGGTTGGAAGCATTCAACAACCTACTCGTTGCGCAATTCGCATTGTGTGACGCCTGGTTACAGAATTCGCGTTGTGCGACGCTTGGTGCTTATTCTACTCTTTTACCACGCTATATTGCATATGCTAATGTGGTTCCTTCCCGACATGAAGCCTGTATGGGACCTTTTTGCAAAGCAGTTTCAAGCACCGGCATGGCTCAGAGGTTGAATTCTGGGCTCCCACGCAGCGGGCCCAGGTTCGAACCT
Source organism: Rhipicephalus sanguineus (assembly GCF_013339695.2). Taxonomy (NCBI): domain Eukaryota; kingdom Metazoa; phylum Arthropoda; class Arachnida; order Ixodida; family Ixodidae; genus Rhipicephalus; species Rhipicephalus sanguineus. The sequence goes on along the minus strand of NC_051179.1, from coordinate 136,730,217 downwards.
CGTTCCATCCTGGAATTTCTTTCTTATTTAGTTTTTTTTTTCTTATTTCGAGCGATACTGGTTACGGACACCGGCTGCGGCGGCGGCGGACAACTACGGCACCAAAAAAACGCCAGGCGACCTCCTTCTATCCTGGAATTTTTTTCTTATTTAGTTTTTTTTTTCTTATTTCGAGCGATACTGGTTACGGACACCGGCGGCGGCGGACAACTACGGCACCAAAAACGGCCGGTGAAATGATCTCATAACAGCTTTCGCTGTAAAAAATATTCATGAGTGAAATTGCCCGTCAGTGTCAGCAGTACCAAAGAAATGATTGTAACGTCGCAGATAGGTCTCTTCCAAACTGGCTACGTTGAGGGATGCCAAATTTCCCTTACACTGCCTTTTTCACACGCCCAGGCACGGACGGTAAAAACTGCGGCCAAACGCCCATTCCACCTCTGCTGGACGAGGATGACCGCATTTTCGGTGGAAGCGAGGCCGTGCCAGGAAGCTGGCCATGGCACGCCGGCATTTTCACCAAAGAACTTTTCTCAAAGCACATATGTTCTGGCGCGCTGATCTCCGACAGACACGTTGTCACGGCTGCTCACTGTTTGATGTAAGTACTCACTGCTGATGTACTAGTGATATAGGAGTGAAAGACGCAGGAAATATTCCTGAATTCCTGTTGTAAGTAACGAAAGACTTACTCCGCAACATTTTGCGAAGTGCAAAATAAAAGATTCACAGTGAGTTCTCTAAGGATATTTCAATTAACAACTATGTGGATAACAACGAGAGATAAGGTGGAGCACACAGTGAATCTCTGCCTACATCTTTAAAGCGCATCCACATCGTCGTCATGCAGAGCGAGCTAGAGCAACTGAGTGCGCTGACAATTTTCATTTGTAATAACTTTCACCTCGACAAAAATATGCAACTAAGTGTAGCTTTATCGTTTTTAGTGTGTGGGGTTGTTGAGTACACATAGATCTCAGTCAGGCTAGGAACGGCTCAGTAGATTAAAGAATACATTTAGTACGCCACACAAAATTAGGGCACACAAAAGCGGACCGTTAGAAAAACAGAATTCTTTCGGGAACTCAGTATTGAGATAAGGTAAAGTTGTAAAAAGTAGTGACGATAATGGATTGGCCTTTGAAACCTGTCGCATCGAAATGCTTCCTGGAGTCTAAAAACATATGCAGGGTTTTTTTAAAAAGCCAAATTCAGTTAAACTGAAACTGAGAAAAATGAATCTTTTTGCTACTGCCAATACGGCCGGCTCTGCTCCAACAAATTTTTTGCCAGTGTGTTCCTGTCCCCTAAATGCCTAAAATCTATATTGCGGCTAAAATTTATATAGCCCACTATCGTCGGTATTCAAGAGTAAATTTGTATTTCAGTTTATAGATAGGAACAATTCATTTGGGCTTGAATTAGCTCGTAAACGAAGTCTAAAACGATTCGAATGTACGGTATAGTAATATACTGCGATAAAATTAAGATCATTCTTATTCTTCCGTCGGTGCCGCCCTCCGTGGCATGCGCGGAATGGCGATGACTAGACTTGAAGAGCGAGTGGTCCTTCCTGGCAAAAGGTGCAATGAACTGGATTGTCGGCAGCGCTTTCTTGTTCTTGGCATCTATAGAAGCCTTGAAATGTGCTCCAGCTCTTCTTCTTCTTCTGAGCTCGTCTTATGCCGTGCCGTTTCGGATCACTCATTCTTCTTCAAGGAATAGATCGGTGCCCAATATCTTCATTTAATACATCTCTTATTTCAAATATACCGTCTTGGAGCGAAAGAAGGACATGATACTGTAGCGCTAGACTCGAAAGGAACTCTAAGAGGCAAAAATAAGTAGTAACTTCCTCCTCTTACTCTTTATATTCGAATTTTGCCCTAGAACATCATGTCCTTCAGTAAGCGCCAACTCGCCCTAGAAAAAAGTAATTGTGGAAAGTAAACACGATATCAAAGCAACGAGGACACAAATGAAACAGGTTGGATGAGATCATGTTGGTTGTTTTGGTCACGATTCTTGACGCAGCGCCGGTTTAATGAATGTGGGTTGGTTTGATTGAAACAGATGCAGCATTTGGCTTATTTTTGTTAGGAACTGCCTTTTTGAGTTCACGTTACAATCAGGAGCTGCAGCTTTTTATTCCCACTGCTACATAAGTTAAAGATACTCACGGGTGCTTTACGCTCCCGTGAAATTTAGTACAGTTTTGGTTTCTGCATCTGAAAAAAGAAACGCCACATATATTCTTTATTGCGATCAACGTAGGCCAGACGCTAAGCAGACGAACCTAACACGTGAGTAAACGTAATAGTAGGGATGGTCAGAAAAACTACCAATTTCATCACACCAAGCGGTGTTATCGGATGGTGTATATTTTACCTCCTATATCTAATCAGTGTATTTAAAGAACTTCTTTAAAGAGATTCTTTGATTTATGCGAAAAAAATATTCTGACTAGGGTAGTGGTGGAGAGCCCTATGAAACCTTTGCTGCGATGGGCTCCTGTAGCGTGCATGCTACAGTCGGCACATGAACGCATCTCCATTTGGCAAACTTAGACCGCAGCTGCCTTATACAAATGATCTAATACGTCGAAGAAAATATGTTATGCGCAACAGTATTTCAAGAGACACGGGATTTGTACATGGCAGTCAGTTTCTTACAAGAGCACATTTATTTAAACCATTTCGCTACAGTGCCCAAAATTACGAGAGGGTAACAGACAAAAAAAAAAAGAAAAAGAAATTGCGCTCTTACAGCAGGCATTATTCAGTTGTTAACGGTAGTTTAAAGCTATGCTATAACAGAAAGAGTTCAAAACAGTATCTTTCTAGCAGTACTTGGATCTCATACGGACACTTGCGGCTTGACAAAGGGGTTTTAGTAGAAGTAAAATTCCGCGCTGGTAGCGATGGTCATCTGGAAGAGTGAACAAATTATCCGTGGATCATTGCATGTTTTGTTTACCGTAACCATAAGGACAGTCTCACATGCCATTCTTAGCAATTACTACTTTGTTTCTATTTGACGCAAGGCCGGAATAGGGCTGATGAACTATTCAAGTGCGTCAACTATCGTTTAGGCGCCAGAAATATCTACTTATCTACACTTATGCGGCTATTTTAAGGAAAACATTCAAGCAGTAAGACACTATAAAACATTCCAATAGCTATTAGAAGTAGTATAACCGCGACTGTATAACGTAATATCTGTATATTTTCATCATCTGTGGCTGCCATATACCGCATAATGGAGCCCTCAATATGGAAAACTGAGTGAGTATCCACACAAGATTTCTTTTAACACTGCTCAAATACGCGATGTTGTTTTAACCCCATATAAAAACACCGAAATTTGCAAAATTGAGAGCGTGCAGAACAAATCTATCAGGCTCAGTTATTTACAGCTTTAGAAGGAATCAAACAAAAAAAGGACATCGCAGTTGTGGTGAATGGACAGTGTTGCTAGGCCGAAGTAATTTACACCGGTTTAGAATAGTACGCCAACAATATAATTAACATCAAATCTCAACGCACGTCCAGAGAGTAAGTGATGTTTACCACTCCAAGACTTGCGAACTGTAAACACCACATGATCATATATCCCCTTTTAGCAGAACGGCCACTTGTGAACATCCCCTTTTTTCCGAGATGGGTTTAGAGAGAAATAAATTTATGAAGGACGCTCAACTCTCTGCCATCACCTGATTTTTTAATGGTTTTTTCATCATCCCTTTATGTGTATTATAAATCTTAAGTGCCCGTCCGCCCGATGAACGGCCATGCTATTGCTTGGTTCACATAAAAACGATTCGCCAAGTGATGTCAGTCACAGCTGGTATTCCCTGTGAACATTTATTGCAGGAGGAAGACATCTAAAATGTTACTTGTGCATCTGGGCGCCCACGATCAGAATAACGTTGAAGCTGGTGCAAGGACGCTGGAAGTGGCCGAAGTGTGCTTTCATAAAAAGTACAAACCTCCTCATGTGGTAAGTTCCCGTTACCTATCTTAAAAAGGAGAGATGCGGCGTATCCCATGCGGCAGAGAGGATTTATGTACTTTGTATTCAGACCCAAACCCAAGTGCAATTTTAATAGATACATAAGGCAGCAAGGAAGAAAAGTGGGAAACTTACACAAACTAGGCAAAAAAAGCTATCTTCTAAAAAAATATCAATATTGATATAAATCGAAAAACAAAGTTGCTATACGCCTGTGTGTAGGACTAAAGAAAGGATTGTGTCAATTTAAGCTTTAGAATAACGTGATCCCTGAACGCGGAAAATTTTGCGCCGCGATTACAAAGAACAGGCATCGCTGGCTGCGTACCTTACCTTCCAAGTCCCCCATATCATCTGCTATAATGTTTCTAAAAGCACAATTCAAAAGGACATTCATTCGCACTCGCCTAGCCAATAGTTTTGGCGTTTACTGCTGTCACTAGAACTATTAGCATGGAGTGTACAAAAATCGTTCGGAGGCACTCGGGTAGTTTTTATAGCACAGTTGTTATGGTCGAGGTTGGCAGTATGTCGTAGGTAGACATTTCTCATAATCTCTATGCCTCACGCGCTCAATCATCGACCAAGCATTCTGTAGAGATCTTTAACAAGGGCCCAGCAGCTCTGCCGTGACCCAGCCTTGCGCGACGTAGTGCAAGCTGCACTATGTTTTTTCAAGGTAGCAACGAACTATCTCCTGCCGCTGGCTGAGCTCAGATAACGCAGAATGGTGTGATACTGCATTTACTTTATTTCGACATCTTAGTGTCCACGCGAGTAGGCTGGCATTTGCTTTTGTGGTTGCAGATGTATATAAGACATGCACATGCGCATGTTTCGGGCCTTGTGGTGGACGTTTGGAACAGAAATTATGACTGGGAGGTACAAGAACACACTCACATAGCGCTTGTGCCTGTTCTTCCTGTGCCACCCCGTCATATGAGTCTTGCGTTTAATACTGAGTATATATCAAGGTGCATTTCAGTCCAAGCAACACATCCTTATAACCACCATTCGTAGTTCCAATAAATTCACTTGACAGTATGCGATTGTGCGTGTTGAATCCTGGTCTACGGTTTTCAAGCTGTGGGCAAAGAACCTAAGCCTTAATTGTTGCCAAATAACTCGCACCCTTGCTAGACAGCAAGAGAGCGATTGCCATCAGTGATGTGCGAATACCCTGTGACGCTATTTGAAGCGTCTGTATGAGCCGTACGCGCCTTGTATCGCATCAAGTCGACATCATTCGCAAGAGGAAGGTCTCAGATGAGGATAGGAGAACGAGCAGAGTGGAAGGCGGAAATTCTGTTCACCTCTTCGCCCTCTGATTTGGGGCAGAGGTGGAGGCGTACACATATATACACCCGGCGCTAGGGAAAGCAATTTGTTTTCTTCATAAAGAAAAGTCTGCATGCCCAAATGTTCTCTCCAGCAAAACTCCCTGTTCAAGGATTGGTCTTTTCAGCCTCAAACAAGTTGCAGAAACTTGGTCCGCGCATTTGTGCTAAAGGCCAACGAGGCTGCCTTATAAGGAACGAGTCACCCTTGACTAAATGCTCAATTAGAGTCGTTCATTCAATTCCCTTGGCTTGTAAAAGAATGTATGCCAGCGAAACTGAACTGTTTTCAACTACCGCCTTAGAAGCATGCTCAGACAGTTAAGAAGAGAGAAGTGCGCACATTTGGCCGCACTTGTGGATGCATGCGGCTGCAAGACATGTTTCCCAAACACTAAGATTTTCGGAAGTACTAAGAGCCGAACTGCTCGGTTGGCTTTAGAAGCCCTCGTGATAAAAAAATTATTCAGTCTGTGTCCACGCGGCTTCGATGGCACTGAATTCTTCGGAAGAAGCATTCATGCAGAGCGTTCTTACATCTGTGGTTTTATAATGTCGTTTTTCGCGGCGTTCTCATGATATGTCACGGCGCATGCACGAGAGATGTACTACATGATTCGGTGGGCGTTTTTCGCAATAAACAGTTGTCAGTAGCTGCTGTACTTGTCTTTCCCGCCTTAGTGTCTATCTTCATTTGCGCTAATTGCACTTCGTTAAAATGCAGGAGTGCCTAGCCTGGCAGTCTGTCCAACTAATTGGTATTTATCTTTTTCATATTTTATTTTATTTTCAGAATGACATTGCCATTCTCACAATGAAAGAAACTGTCAATTTCACTAAAACGATTGGTCCAGTCTGCCTACCGGATTCAAACCACGAACTTCCGGAAAACACAGACACTTACGTGACCGGCTGGGGACAGTATAAAGGTTTGTCAGGAAATCTTGCTTCGAATACGCCTATGCAAACACTAATTTCGAGTGGTACCCTCTCAAACTCATAGCTACAAGTAAAGAGCGCAAGTACAATTCATATTAACAATGACTGAAAAAGTATTCTGTGAACCTAGTGACAAAGCAACAGATAAATTCGGCTGCAATGGCGGCTTCACTTGCGAAGCTCCTCATTGCGTTAATTGGATCTTGGCTACAAACCCATCATGGGGCGCTGTTTCCAAATAACTGCACCCTTACCGGCCGGTAGTTTACCGGAAACGTCTGAAGGGCTTGGCGTTCGAACGTATCGTCGCAAACACTATCCAGCATATTTTATGAACACGTATGTATATCACTAAATTGGCTGACGGTAGCCGGTGGCTCTGGGGGTAACTGCCATAAGGCGTACGAGAGTAACTGGCCGGACAATGAGTCATAATGCTATTATGTCGTCTCTAAGAACGCTATGATATAATCTTGATTTTAAGCATAGGTGCAAGTGTTCCTTGACCAGGTCTTCTGGGTCACAGTTCTCACCAAGTAGTTCTTTCCGTGATTATTTCTGGAGTTCGAACTCTTGGGGACCTTCTCGCAGGCTACCTGCGAACAGGAATGACGGCCTGTTTTCATTTCTTAGTCGTGGGTGCTCTCATACTGGGCATGCCTTGGCCCCGAATTTTCATACCCATACTCTGTGTTACACAAGCACACGTCAGGAGCAGTTCAAGCAAGAGAGAAGTTGAACGAAACATGAAGACTTGAAGGGATGATACATGGTTGAACAGTGAGCGCAGCAGGAGCCAACGTTTAGACAGGAGGCTCTGACGAAGACGAGTGCCCCAGTCTAAACGCTGGCTCCATCGATATTCCCTGTTCTACAATTTTGTATGATGGATGGAGGAAATACTGTGCAATTATTGCATATTTGATGTGCCTAAAGAACAGAAAGCGTCCGATAACCATGCGTACCAGCTCGTCCATGTTTCAACTCACGCACAATCTTATGACCTCTGTTAAAATACCCCAATAAATCCTGGCACCTAGGTGTCCGGACACCATGATGCTCATGGGCTTAACTAGCAGGCTCTCTTGTTACGAGGACGGATACATTATTTTTTGCTTCCTGTCATAGCATTTCTGAACAGCATGTGCTCCTGCTAGAAATTTGGGCGCATACCATGCAGGGACGGCCATTTGGCTGTCATGAGGAAGAGAGGACCTTTAATTGAGTGTGCTGTGCGTGTCCCTGTTAACTTTTTTACATGTCGCGTGATAAATATTCATTTTAGGAGCAAATCGTGACATGTGCCTCGCCGTGTCAATTCTTTTGGTTTATTTTTTTTAAATTATATTGCTTTTCGGAAGCACAGTTACGTTAGTTCGCGGTGCCGTTTGCTTAATAGGGCAAGGCACAAAATGGGGCAGTTCCGCACACATGAAACCACGTGTTGCTTTCATATTCGTTTATAACACTGAATTTGAATCCTCTTCGGTTATTAGTGAATCAGGAAATAAATGTGAAATATACGATTGCTGAGAGTGAACCAGCAGAGTCTACACAGTAAAACGTTCAATGTAAAGAATACTTCTAAGCACCTCGCTACGGTTGTCTTAAATGCAAGCGAGCTTGCGGAAAACAGTAACACTTCTATTACCCAGCTAGTTACCATAAGTAGTGTGGAAGTATCGCTACAGGCGAGGCAGGGTACATCTTAAGAGTTGTATCACTGAAGCTACTCACTCTTATACAAGGCAGTAGACCACGGACAAGGGACATTTTTAGACTTTGAGTTTTACCTTTTAGGTAGTGCCATCGCTGTTTATCTGATACTGATATCACTGTCACTACACGCATATTTCCGAGAAATTTGGAGAACAATGAGCTGGCGATGAAATTGGAAGTATCACTAGGTTTCATGTAGTGCACAAGTCACTAAAATTTCCTTTCAGTCGTCGGAAGGTCCGAAAAAGACATTACGTCAGTGAATGTTCAAACATTCTTGAATGTTGCTACAGCTTCAGTAGTGTCCTAGGAGAGGTGAAATCTCACGATGGTTTCATTTTTGATATATATATATATATATATATATATATATATATATATATATATATATATATATATATATATATATATATATATATATATATATATATATATACATTTCAGCTGACAGCATTGAATTATCGCCTAAGCTTAAACAGCTGCGCACAAGAACCATGTCGCACAAGACATGCGTCGAGGACTACGATTCAGGCATGCCCGACAGTGTCCTGTGTACCAGTCACGACTTTGGTTCGTCTTGCAAGGTGAGAGCCGCAAAAATATGCACATGAAGGCGTAACTTTACATATTACCTTAAAAGAGCGAAAAAAAGGAGCACTACTTTGTTGAAGCTCCTCTACAAATACTTGGCTCTTTTTGAATGATGAACAAAATATGTAACGGTTTCTTTTAAGCACTGATCGCTATAAATCAGCAGAGAATGAATTTTGTTCGGGCTTGAACAAAACCTTAATTGACTAGAACAGTAAAGGATCAAAGCGTTTGAGTTCTATTTTAAAGTGTAGGTGACAGTTGAAGTAAAACAGCTCAGAAAAATTAGTCGTTCATTTTCACTGTGTCGTTCACTACATGGTATAAAAAACCTCCGTACAGTCACATAAACATGCCATGTAACTGTGCGTGTTTTAACCTTTGTAGCCTATTTTTGCCGGACCAAAAGCAAAATCGAGTCGGTGCAATGTGTAAATTAGCAACCACCAAATACCCCCATGAAATCCCCCATTAGTTTTCTTTTTTAGTAATGATGAATCACATAATAATATCTGGGGTTTAACGTAGTAATGATGAATCACATAAGCTGTTTAGTACCGTAGTCTTGTGCTGTCCTGACTGTAGACAGCGCGTAATTTCAGACAGTATAAATACCTTCTGTTTACGAGAGTTCTGCCCCGGGAAGAAGCTGTCAAGTAGAGCTGTGCACGGGCCTTATTTCCGAGCCCGAGCCCGGCCCGGGCCCGCTGACTTTGTCGAAGGCCCGCCCGAGCCCGACGGCAAAGGGCTGCGAGCCAGCCCGGCCCGGCCCGACGTAAGAAAACACAATCCCGGGTCCGGCCCGGCCCGGCTCGGTTTTTTGAAGGTTCACTGCGAAAACAAAACATCGTTTTCCGGTAATTTGGCATTTTATTGAGCATATGAAATATGATCAAACGACACACGACGAGCAGTCTCTATTGCGCGGATTACAAATTACAAGTAGACGGCCTCGTGCCAGCAACAATGGTGTTCGCTCCCCAAAGCCGTCACGTGTATGGGGATACCCATGCAAGCGTCAGCTTGCACGAAGGCGATCTACGTCGGGTCGCTGTCTCGTCCATTTTCACTCAAATGGGATTTGGCCTTAAATCTAACGCGAACAGTTGCGTGGCGCCGTCACTAGCTCAGGTGGTGTTACTTCTCTGTTTGTCGGAGTGCAACAGAGGCAGTGCTTTACCTGCTCCCGTTTTGTTTAAAGTAGTGAAAGGAAAGGAAAAGCGGTAAAGGGCGGTCGCGGGAAAGGCGCTGTATGCGTGCTGGAAAATAATTCCCACTCATTCTCTATGTTTCGGGCTTGAGTCGAGCTTTGCGCTGGGCCCGAGCCCGGCCCGATAAAACTCCAAGTAGCCCGAGCCCAGCCCGGGCCCGAGGTGAAAATACGTCGGCCCGCCCGAGCCCGGCCCGCGGGCCGGGTCGGGCCTTCGGGCTACCCGGAGCCCGTGCACACCTCTACTGTCAAGCCTCTGTGAAGGCGTCCTCAAGGCCAAAAATAAAAGAGCCGTGGTTTCGGATACATTGTTCAAAGTATGCCGTATATCACTGTGTTTTGAGCGTTTAGCATCTCTTAACAAAAAAGCAGCAAGCCATACGACTAGTTGAGCCGAGCAATATGCTAAGTATTGCTAAGAAAGCTTGCCTTTGCGTTTGTTTCAAGCAGTTTTCTTGTATGCGTTCTTATACAACGTGTAGAGGGGTCACATTTATCCCACATCTTCAATGCGTCCACGCTACCGCAAGGGCATAGTTGACTGAAATTTTGCAGCATATTTGGCAGGAAAAAATGCCAGGCCTGCGCGGAAAGCGCAGCACAGTCACAGCGAAAGCTCGAAAAGTGGCATTTCTACAGCCCGTTATAAACTCTCTTGTCGCTACTAATACAACTACACCAGCAACGCACCCATTACGCCACAAATCATAATTTTTGTGATGTTGGGAAGCACCCACCACGACATTACTCGTCATTCTGCGGAGAAGCGAGGTGCCATCTGTAAGGCATTATGTGCAGTTTCTTGATGCGACGGCTGATGACGATGAACAATTATGACTGAACCTTTTGTAATAGGTTGGAAGCTTTAAATAACCCACTAGTTACGTAATTAGCATTGTGTGACGCCCGGTCGTTATTTCACTCTCCCACCACGGTTTATAACATACGCTAACGTGAGAAAGAGACAGAGAGAGGGGAATTAACTTTATTGAGACCTTGAGGAAATGGATCGTGGGAGCCTTATGCGCTTACTTGGCAACCAATAGAGGTGCACTTGCGAGGAACCCACTACGCTATCATAATTTTGTGAAGTAAGGAAGCAACCACTGCGAAGTTTTTCGTCATTCTGTGCAGAACCGTGGTACCGGCTAGACACCTGTAAGGTATTATGTGCACTTTGTTGATGCTGTGGCTAATGACGATGAAGAATTATGGCAGAGCCCTTTGTAATGGGTTGGAAGCATTCAACAACTCACTCGTTGCGCAATTCGCATTGTGTGACGCCTGGTTACAGCATTCGCGTTGTGTGACACTTGGTTGTTTTACTTTTCTACCACGCCACATTACATATGTTAATGTGTTTCCTTCCCGACAAGAAGCCTGTATGGGGTCTTTTTGCAAAGCAGTTCCAAGCACCGGCATGGCTCAGAGGTTGAATACTGGGCTCCCACGCAGAGGGCCCAGGTTCGAACCTCGTTCCATCCTGGAATTTTTTTTCTTATCTCGTTTTTTTTTTCTTATTTCGAGCGATACTGGTTACGGACACCGGAGGCGGCGGCGGCGGACAACTACGGCGCCAAAAACGGCCGGTGAAATGATCTCATAACAGCTTTCGCTGTAAAATATTTCCAGGCATGACCAGTGTTTTTGCCGCACTGCTTTTATTACAGCGAAAGCTGTTATGAGATCATTTCACCGGTCGTTTTTGGCGCCGTAGTTGTCCGCCGCCGCCGCCGCCGCCGGTGTCCGTAACCAGTATCGCTCGAAATAAGAAAAAAAAAACGAAATAAGAAAAAAATTCCAGGATGGAACGAGGTTCGAACCTGGGCCCTCTGCGTGGGAGCCCAGTATTCAACCTCTGAGCCATGCCGGTGCTTGGAACTGCTCTGCAAAAAGGTCCTATACAGGTTTCATGTCGGGAAGGAACCACATTAGCATATGTAATATAGCGTGGTAGAAGAGTAAAATAAGTACCAAGCGTCGCACAACGCGAATTCTGTAACGAGGCGTCACACCATGCGAATTGCGCAACGAGCAGGTTGTGAAATGCTTCCAACCCATTACAAAGATCTCTGCCATAATTCTTCGTCGTCATCAGGCACAGCATCAACAAAGTGCGCGTAATGCCTTACATGCGTTTAGCAGGTACCACGGCTCTGTAGAATGACGAAAAATGGCACAGTGCCTGCTGCCCTACTTCCCAAAAAGTACAATGATTTATAGCGTAGTGGGTTCCTCGCAAGCGCACTTGTATTGGTTGCCAAGGAAGCCCATAAGCGCATGATCCATTTCCTTGGGGTCTCAGTAAAGTTCTTCGCCCCCCCCCCCCCGTCGCTCTCCCACGTCAACGTATGTTATACAGCATGACGGGAGAGGGAAATAGCGACCGGGCATTACCCAATGCAAATTACATAACTGGTGGGCCGTATAAAGCTTCCAGCCCATTACAAAGGGCTGAGCCATAATTCTTCATCGTCATCAGTCGTCGCGTCAACAAAGTGCACATAATGCCTTACAGACGTGTAGCTGGTGCCTCGCTTCTCCACAGAATGACGAATAATGGCTCAGTAGGTGCTTCCCCACTTCACAAAAATTGTGATTTATGGCGTAGTGGGTACCTTTCTAGTGTACTTGTATTGTAGCCCCAAGAGAGCTTAGAGGGCTCTAGAAACGCCGCTCTTCCAGCTTTCGCTGTGACTGTGCTGTGGTTTAAGCGCAGGCCTGGCGTTTTGGAAATTACCAGTAAAAAGCAGAGCGTCTACATTTTACAATTACCGTCAGCGATACCGGCTCCAGAAACTGCGCACACCCGGAGTTTACCGGGCGGCAGAGAAGTTTACAGCGGCGCGCCTAGTATATACACCTTTATTGCTTAACATTGTTCAGTACGCCACTACCTATGCTGCTCATTACATTACTAATTCAACCATGACATTTTCTGCCGCTTTGATCACAGAAGTAAGTGATGATTTCAACCATCGCCAAGTCTGACCTCACGCCTGGCAACCAATGTGTAACACATTGTTTCGTTTATGTTACGCAAATCGCTTCTTTTTTTTTTTTTTTTTTTGCTGTTCTGTCAGCAGAACGCCTTGAAGTCGGCAAGGTTCTGCGGTAAAAGGAAGGTGCCGACAAAATACGAAGAGAACCTTGAAAAAAAGAAAAAAAAAAAACGTTACGGCCTCGTTCACCAAGAAGGAGACGTTTCGGCGTCCGTACGGGAGCCGAGACATCTGTTTATTTTTTTTCAAAATTCTTTTTGTGTTTGGTCGGCGTCTTGCTTTTACCTTTGACAATGAGCATTCGCAACCCGACGAGGTGTCATCGAACGCTTGATATTAAAGTTCTTCTACCCCTAGCTAAACGGTAGCGCCGCCGCTCAGCGGTGATTTTGAGGACTTGCAACGCCGAAGGGGAGTAAACACGTCCTAACAACTGTGCAATCGTCGGAGCTGGGCGATCGTCTTTTTGTAGGCCTGGTGAACTGTTTTAAGCATTCAAGTGTTATCACAAGTGAAGAAGTCGGTCTCCTGGAGCAGCGCATATAATGACAAAAAGTGGCGTTCTTTGTTTACGTTTTTTCTACAAAGAAACAGGAGGGCATACGGACGTTCCACTGCAGATGTGGTTACAAGAAGAGGTAAACTAAATCAAAGGACGACTATAAACTTATTAGACGCAAGGCGTTGCAAATACGCGAGCACAACATTCACTAGGTCATGCTCAGAACTGCCACATCCACCCTTTAATTAGGGGCCTCTGAAGCATACTGGAAACTAGGCTAAGCATAACGCTAGCAGACGAGTCCCCATTGCTTTCTTTGTCCAAGAAAAGTACCATTCTGGAGGTGTCCACTTCAGAGACTCGGCGCTAATGCGCAATGGAACAAGTGATGACAGAGCATGAACTCCAAGCTCGAGCTCCGTTCTTTTAGAAGGGAGCCGAAGAGGTCGGCCCACTACAAGGCGCTGGAGAGGACGACCCGTTACGGTGTTCAAAGGCTTCGCTGCGATGTATTTATATACACTCGAATCCGCATGCATCGAAATATCGGATAATTCGTTGTACAACTTTTCATAATAATATTATTTGTGGTTTAACGTCCCAGCACAACTTTTCATGGAATTATTGTATTTGCGGAGGAAATTTTGGTGCGCAATATGGTTTCATGGCAATACGCGACTTTTCGATGCAAATCAGCTTTTGCTCGGAGCTGTGTCCGGCGTTGCGTCCGCTTTCTGCCGCCTAGCATAGCCATCTGAGCGGGCGCGCACGTTAAGGAGAAGTGTTCTTCCTCTTGTTCTTCGACTGCCTTGATGAGGATACGTGCAGAAAATTTAGGGGCCTGGGTTGCCCTATGCTGTCCTAGATTGGCGTAACGCAGACAATACCATGTGTGCTGGCACGCGCTAGCGCGTTCAGGCAGTCTAAGGGTCTGGGTAAGACGCTGTGGCCTCTCCCCCTTACACCCTCTCAGCAATCACGTGAAGGCGTCGGGGAACGAGATTCTGCAGACGTGCGATGAACCCGCGTGGCGTGTTCCAGCAAGTGTTCCGGACGAGTAACAGCAACAGCAACTACAGTTAATTCATGGTGGGCTGCACTTGCAAGGACGCGTTAACATCGGGCAAGGTGCCCGTAATGAACGGAACTTGAAGTCGACCCATGCGTTGCTTGGCATCCCCTCATGGTTCGCTTTAGTGGGAGATAGTGTAATTTTTTATACATTTTGGATATTTGCGCGGTATCCGTGGGGATGCGGGGTCGAACGCAGGGGCGGGTAATACGCGAGAAAATGCAGTAACGACACAAATAGCGCTTCAATTGATTCATAAGTAGGTGTGCTCACTTATCGGCCATATGTAGTATCCCTTGGCCTTATAATGTCGGCTTTGCTCTTCAATATCTTACACAACATGCCTCTTGGGATGCCCAAGTTCGGCTACTAGACACTATAATTTGAATGTACTCATTATCGTCAAATTTGGCCATAAGAGCAGCTTGTTCTGTTTTACGGTATCTAACGCGTGTACAAAAGGAACAGAGAAGCCAACGGCGACCCCTCAAGGCGGGCCAGCGGCGCAACGACGAGAAATCACGGAGACGGAAAGCGCCTGATTGCAAGCGGCAGTTTCTAATCTCTCCGGGCACAGTCCTGCTAATGACACCGCTCGGCATCCTAAATGCTTGCGGGAAAAGTCTGTTCCGTGACGAAACACCAAAAGTTTGTGAGAAAAAGTCAACTTCTGAAGGCGTATCTCACTGCCCTGTGTTCGATATATCAAGTGTTCCGGCTGTTTTGTTCGATGTATCCTTAGATTTTCCAATGTATTGAGGAATTCATCGGAGATCATGTTACATCATTATCGACACAAGCTAGGTGAAGTCTGTAAGGGCGACTACTGCTATAGCTCTTACAAGAGCTTGTTTGTGAGAGTTCTTTCATACTACATATCGCTCTCTTTTCCTGTCGCTTTGATTTCCCTCCTGAATTCGTGCCGCTGTAGCTACAATATTTTTCTATTGCTCTGTTGACATCATTGTCCCTCTTATCACATACTACATTTGCGTTACCAATATAGTTGCCATATGATTTGAACACCGACAAGAGATGAAGTGTTTCGCCATATATGGCGCTCCTTTTTGCAGTTCTATCCTCGAAGTAATTTCACTGCAATCTGTAGTATGGATGCGCCCGTTGGGAATGAGTTAATTTAATAAGCTGGAGCATTCCACGTCGGTTTCATTCAGGGTGACAGCGGAGGCCCTCTCGTGTGGAATTCCGGAAGTGCATGGCTTCTAGAAGGTGTGGTTTCTGGTGGACCTGTGAAGTGCGCCAATCCGGACGACCCACTGCTGTTTACGAAAGTGCCACGTCAATTGGACACATTCATTTTGCCTTACATTGAAGCCAAGAATTACACAGAAAAAGCTGGAGTCTGCAAGATTCTTTAGAGCTCTGCAGCAAACTCAAATAAATACTCTCGAACAATTGCTTGGAGAAGTATTCTCCTTATATGTGTTATTGGCATTGAAGGTCAGTATTCCAGGTAAGCTATACGTTTATGGTGGTGAGTGGCATTAGCATCGCCATGCGACATTTTGAGAGCAAGAGTTGACGTCACCATATTGTAGTTGTGCTTGGCACTAATTTAGTTTTTAGTGTCCTTTCCCACTGACATTGATCAGTTTGCCCAGCTCATCACTAGCGTAAAATTCCGAGCAAGCGCCCGTACCGCAGGAAGCGCCTCCCGCCTTTTTCGGGAGATTTGAAATATGTGCCAATGACCGAGCAAGCGCCCCCCTCCCCCCTCTTCTGCCAGCATTTTCACTGTTTCATTCACTGTTTTTATTCGCTCCACGAGGGCGTATAACGACAGTGAATACATGCGTACTCAATAAAGCATTTCATTGGAAGCATGTGCGCCTCTTCCGCCGTCATCTTCATTGTCGATCCGTGACCAAGCAAGGCCCCCCTCCAATTCTTGTCAAATTATCTGTCACCATAGGGGGGAGGAGGGCACTTGCTCGGGATTTCATGGCATGTTGCAGAACAAATCAAAGATGTTTAGCGTAAGATTCACGAAATCATTCAGGCACCCTCAGTGTGACCCTCAGCTAGCACGTGCAGCTCAGACCTATCGCTGATGAAATCGCCTGAGAACTTTGTTAGATAAGAGCATTTTTGTTCACAATCATTTTCCTTATTGCATCTCATGCGTGATTGCATATTTTAAGCATGATTTTAGATCTCTTCGTGAGCGCGCTTCAAGTGGCTGACCTTCAGCCACATTCTAGCGCCGTATAACCACGCACTCACACGAGAAAAAAAAACGACACCATATGCATTCAGGCGCTTAATCAAAACTTCAAACAGTGCACTATCACCCACCACCTTTCTATAGGACTGAAGTACTTGGGCTACTTAGTGCCCCGGCGAGTAAAAAAAAAATGCTTCCGAGTTCTTCATGTCTGTGCACAATATCACTGAACCTGTATTGTCTAGTACACTGACATTTTATCTTCAGTTTCCAATAGTGCCGTTCCAAAGGCAGATAATAGCCACCTTGCAGAGACAGGTACTACCTGGCCCTATACAGTTGATTTTCGTCTGTTCGCGCTGAGACCTGGTTATATATGTTCGTAGGACGGCACAGCTAAGTAAGTTGCGCTGCCTCCGAGAGATGGCGCCACGGCGGAATATTTAGCTGAATGGCGAAAACCCGTTCGGCAAACTCGAATATTTCGTCATATACATGCCAGTACTTACTCCATGCTAGTACCTTACTCGAATGCTGAAGTTGAGCGATTGTTCAGCCAGATGAACTTGTTGGAGACAAAGCTCCGAAACAGGCTCTCCCCCACCACAGTTAACACCATTACCGTCATCAGAGCTGGGCTGAAAAGACACAAAAGGGGGTGCTTCAGCGAGCTGTCAGCGAAAACTATCCGCCTCATCAGAACTCGGGATGTGAGTGTAAGCGCTCACCTTCAACAGGTGCTCCACATCACGTCTGCTCGGCCAAGTGGGAGACTCTAATCCAGATTATGATGATGACGACATATTCACAGTCTGAGACTTTTACGCATTTGTGCCTGCGCTGGGAGCCTGAGCGCCGCGGTCAGAGTGAGTGTTCCGTGCACAAAACTGAAAATACAGTGATGTTTTGTATTCCTAAAATCTGTTTGTAAATTACGTTAGTTTTCCGCATTGCTTCGTCGTTTTTGTTTTTATGCTTCTTTTAGGGTCCCAAGAAATACTTGTTAGTGCTTTAGCGGGTAACTTGGTGGTTCTGGTAAAAAATTAGCAGATTCTAGCGGATTTCATTGCCCATTTTGTTGGAATTCTTGACAAATGAGATGGCAACACTACGCCGCGCGTGTTGTGTTCAGGCGAGACGAGACTTGCATGAGATTTAGTGCAAAACAGCTTCATTTCGGCTCAGAAAGCTTTCAGGCCTGCGTCGCGTCGTGGCCGCATACGCTAGACAAGGCCCAAAAGATTATGCCACACATGGACAGGCAACAACGGCGTGTAGATGGATGAGTGCTCAATGTGGTGTAATCTGCCCTTGCAAACATGGAATCTATCCTTTTTAAGAGCGTGTCTAATATATCTCACCAGTCTGCTTTGCCGGTAGCCGTTTCTTGCTGACATCTGCTCTCGATTACGAGGAACCCAGAAATTTTTCTCTTTTTCTCTGCTTTTTTAGATTTTAAGTTGCTGCTTGCCATTTCCATCTAATCTCATGCACCATGAACATTAAGCATATATTTTATTCTAGTCACTTTAGCACTTCCATCATTCCGCTTATCAATGCAGTCTAAGAAGTGTGTTGCACTATATATAGATATACAGTAAATGCTCATCAATTCTGGCTTTACGGGACCGGAAAAGTGTCCAAATTACCCGAATTCCTAGATATGAAAAGTACCGAGAAAACAACAAACAAACGCATCTTGCATCAACACACTTTCTCTTTTTAATACGTGAATGCTGCAACTTATCTTGCACAAGAACAGCGTAAGCGCCGTACGTTTCGTTATCCTGCGACTTCTTTCAGAATGCGACCGGTGCGCAAGATCCCCGTGTCTTCATTAGGAATCATTCATCGAGCCCGGGCGCGCTTGGTGCCTCAGCGACAGAAGAAACTCTCAAACCACCTTCATCTCATCACCGCCTAAATCCAATCAAATAGTATCACAATTCCTCCCCACCCCCCTAAAAAAAAGGAAAAGAAGTGCGTCGGCATGTGAACATCAGCATTGTTTTGATGTACCAGCACCTCCCTGTAAACAGCTCTCGTTTCGTCCTGACCGGTGGGCAATAAATGAGCGAGTAATAAGAGCTCACTTCAAAGTTGAGAAACAAGATAGACAACAGTTTGTGAGCAACAAACAGATGCTGTCTTCGCTACAGTGAGACAAACACTTATGACCGATGGATACACGACAACACGTTCCTCAAGGCACTTCTTCACTTCATACACAACACCGGCCTAACGGCACACATTTATTACATACAAAACAAATATTATGCCTTAAGGCCAAGTATATGTCGCAAATAAAAAAAAAAAAAACATGTTGTCTGCGCCACGAAATCGAGACCGCGCTCATGCACGACCGCATGTACGAGCAGTAGTCGGTTCGGCGTAGCGTAAACAAACCGTCAACGAAAATAACTAAAAGATTGAAGACCAAAAAATAAAAATATCGTTGTATATCCCCAAAGTGCTAGCCCTTGTTGCCCAGCTAGAACAATTCGAAATATTTGCGCGGTCTTCCGACAGACAGTGCCGAAAATACATGACATTGACCCCTTGCGACACGTTCGCGCCGCCGTACATTAACATCAATGACCCTCAATGGATAAAACCTTCTAAGGATGTCTTAGAGACTAATTTCCTACCTAAACTGCATCATCTGATGCGAAATTCAGCGCGCCACACCGAAAACAACGGACTGCAACTGCAACCGCACGCATACATTCCATACATACGCGGAGCTTCGCACATGCCAGTGGGTTGCCAGATCAGAGACGGCGCCGCCCGCTAGGCAATATGGCGGCACCCACGCAAGAAAGGTCTCTACGTGTGACAGACCGGTTAGACAGAAATACGAAAAAGGAGCGCGCGTGGCACTATGCTCCACGCTCTAAACGAGGCCTACAAAGAAGCCAGTAAATTAGGTAGAAAATCAGTACTACCTAGAAGAGTTCCTACAGTACAGCCCAACCAGTCACTGGCATTTACGACGAAATACACAAATGTACTGCAAAACGTAACAAATGTCTTTCGCTAGTATTATACAATGTTAGCAAGCAAGGAGTGCCTTAGAAAAACGTTTCCCAAAGTAGCAATGGCCGCGTACGCCGTAATGAAAATTTAAGGACATTTTAGTGCGCGAGAAGTAAACCCTGATTCTACTGCCCAAATTACACCTTGTTCTCGTCTAAGACGTAAGACTTGTAAACACCTTCAAAATGACGTTATATTTAAATGCACCGGGAGTGATTACGTCCATCATGCAAAATCTAGTTTGTGTTCACTAGTTCAAACGTTATCTACATGATGGAATGTTCATATTGTCACAAACAGTACAATGGCGATGCAGGAGAGCTTGTAAATAACATACTAAACGGGAATCCCGTGGAAACAGCGAAGAACTTAGCGAAAGCAGTGGCACAGCATTTTAGTGAGTCACAACTTCGATGTCAAGCTTTACATACTTCAGCCAAGCTTCCGGTCCCCGAGAGAGAGAACTTGCAAGAAGCCAAATCTTATTCACAAGTTTAATACACTCTAGCTAATAGGTATACACGTTTCAAAGAGAGCTTTTGAATCCATCCGATACGGTAGATTCACAACGCAGTGAGAAGAAAGACTTTCTTATAGCAATTTCTAACCGTCCTTATCAGCGTGAAATCGTCATTGTCATGTGGTGATGACTTTTGTGAACCGTAACTCAGCGAAACACCTACCTCCCCTTTTACCCTTTCGACTCGAATGTCCCACCACCCCTCGCTCACCTATTTTTTTACTGATTGTTTCTTTTTTACTTTTAACTCGCCCAATTAGGCACGCTGGTTGCTCCTTCTCCCCCTCCCCCACCTCCGTTTCCATATTTGCCCTTTTCTCCTCTTTGGGTTGAAGGGTAGGTTGCGAAGGAAGCACATACATACGCTAAGGTAGCAATCGCGGCCTTGAAGAACGCAAGACTGCTTGTCGAAACGTAGACTCCTGTGACATACCCCGTTGAATCTCTTCAAGTTTCCATCTTCCACTGTAATTTCGCCTTTTTTTGCATCGCCACGTTATGTGACAACATAATGAAGTCATGATGACGTCACCAAAGTTGGCGGCTCCGACGCCATAGAGTGATGTCTATTCGCACCACTTGTGTGGAAGCTGACGCCACCGACAGTCACTCTTTGCGTTTGATGAGGCATCTAAGGCTTTCGACTTAATAGTAATAGCTTCCGCGAAACAGCTACTCGCGTCGAGTTAACAAAATATTTCTGTTACGAGCGTGGAACGGCGACTATATAGGCTATAGTTCTGTCAACCTGTACATTTTTTTCCTCTGACAATGTCGGCATCATACAATTAAGTATATGGGCCCTTAGTATTGGCACGCGCGTTTATTGTCTTATTTTGATGTATTCTAGTTTCACCCACAAAACTTATCAATGCGCGGCGCAGACCGCCCTGCAATATTTGGGAAGCTTTGCGATTGTTTGAGATCATTCTGTTAAGATTACGCACAGGACACGAACTGTCAAGTTTATTCGAGAGCTTTCGCGATCACGAGCGGTAACGTTAGAGCCTTTGATACCGCATGTATAAATGTGGCCGCGCCTTACCAGAGATCAGATTACCGACGGCCGACACTCTGTTCGCCGCTATCAGTGCACAGCATGTATTGCTTGTACCTGAGTTTTCATTTCTCCGGGCACAAGATCCCCCAAATGAAAAGTTTCATATTTCCGAGTTCTGCTGGAGGCCTCTTCACCGTCACGGCCCCAGGAGAATATTACTACGTGTCACGTGTCGGCACGTGTCAGCATGAAAAGCAAGCAATGTCTAGGCTTGCACACGGTGAGAATGAAGCCTGCTTGATGAGCTGTAGGTGGCGCGAGTCATCAGCTAAAAAAATTGCGATGTTAGGGTGCACCAAAGAAGCGTCCTATATGTAGGACACTGGGCATATATGGGTTATTGTCAGTCAAATAGACGCGAAACTACCACCAGAGGAAGGAAGATACATACCAAACAGAACCCTTCTGTTTCTTCTGTCTCTGCTTTCTTCTGATTCGGTGATTAATTTATTCAAGGAAAAGTAAACCAGCCCAGCAACGTGTTCTGCTAAACTATAACACTTAACTTAGGGCTGCCGTTCCTTTTGTTTTGAAAGCGTGGAAGCAGTCAATGTATATTTGGGCATTTTGAACTTTTGTTTCACTGGAACATGTGAGTACTACATTCATCATTCATGAGTTCGAACAACAAAGCAGTGAGGTATTTTTACAGCACGAAATCTATGTTATTTCCACGAGCACTTCTGTCCGACAAAGAGGTCACAGATTACGAGGAGAACCGCTTGAATAAGATTTCATCAGTCGCTGTACGCAACGAAGAATTGCTAAAGTATCTCAACCATCCTGGCCTGTTCAACTCATTTTTGCTGTGCGATGCAGAAGCATATCGATCATTATGACTTTTTCTTTTGCTGTCAATACAGGCCTCATACGTAATGCATTGATGTAGCATCAATACATTATTGTTCTGCCGAGTGTTCATTTTCAGTTTATAAAATTTTCTTTGTGGCTGACCCCCTCACTTTGTCGCAAGTCAGTTTCGCGACCTTGGGGGATCGTACGACAACCTCTACCGCCTGTGCGGTCGATGCCCTTTTCGCAGCACTTCTATTGATAATTTATATGTTCACACTTAAAGGACGCGGCTCATGAAACACGTTTGTTCATGAGTAGGACGTGACTCATTTGTTTCCTTTCCTCAATAAATGATGATGACGTTGTTTAACCCCTTGATATCAGTAGCCTCTGGATTTCCTGTAAAGGAAAAAAAAAGCATCACAGTTTCACCGCAATGCCGAAGCAATGAAAGCGATAGCAATAAATTGTAATGCTACACGAAGTAACGCTGGCAGCTAATCCTTCTGGATCCGATATCGTGTAACTCTACAAAACACCCCACCACGGTGGTCTAGTGGTTATGGCGCTTGACTGCTGAACCGAAGGTCGCGGGATCGAATCCCGGCCACAGCGGCTGCATTTTCAATGGAGGCGAAAATGTCTGAGGCCCGTGTACTTATATTTCGGCGCACGTTAAGAACCCCAGGTCGTCGAAATTTCCGGAGCCCTTCACTACGGCGTCTCTCATAATCATATCGTGGTTTTGGGACGTTAAACCCCTGATAATATTATTACCTCAACGAAACGCTGATGTAAGAGAATATGGCCGCTTCAAGGAGAAATGTTCTTTTCGCACAGTATCTTAGCGCTGATAGCGCAGGCAGCACGTAGACGGGTATACGAGCCGTGCGCTGATGCTTGCCGAGATACCGCGAGCGCCAGCGACCGCGCCCTTTCAAGCAAAGTTCACAGTTGCTGCTCTAGCAACGTCCCTCCCCCCGCGTCTTTTCGTGTCTGTTCAAGACGGGTGGGGTGTTTCTTGTCTGCTTGAGCATTCGAGCATTCCCTCTATTGCGAGGGAACGTAGAAAGCAGTTTTACTGAAGCCATAGAGTTTCTTACAATAGTACCTAGATGGGAATCTGGTGCTAGTGTCTACGCGGACTCCTTGGGCGGCGCTTCAACCACCATGGGAAGGATAGGAAGTACAAGCTTTGGATTTGCTTCGGATGGATTAGGTTCTTGAGATTCGCGAGGCTTGTTTGCCGAGTGTAAAACAAACCGATATGAAGTTATTTCCAAATAAAACTTGCTTCATTCCTTTGTATGTAAAACTTATTGCAAAAAGTTTTCGTGACCGTGAGATGTAAGTGAAACCTGGACAAATTCAACCACCAGGGTAAGCATTGCTCTGCCATTGTGTTCCAGATTTGGCGTCACAAAATACTGAATTATTTTCTTTACAACGCCTAAAACAAACGCGCTTGTCTTTCCCTCTAAAGTACGGATTATCTATTAATGGAAATAACAGTACCGTATTCAGTGAGGAATACTTAACGTATCATCTGCTGCGATGTCAGATGCGTCTGTCCAAGTGGCCTGCCCCCAACGCGTCTCTCGTTTTTTTGTGAAGTCGAGTCAGAGGAGAGTGATGGTGCGTCTACTTAGCTTCGCCGTCGTTTTGCAGTCGATTTGAAAGAGTTTTGACAAGTAGCGCTCATCACAAAACGTGAACTCTATGCAATTTCCTGCACTGGCATGGGACGCTACATCTATGCGCAGCGGTGAGTGCACGACGCTTTGATAAAACTATCAAATACAACCTGTAAAGCTGCAACGGGGCAGCAAACCAAAAAAGCTAGCTGTCTTCAGCCTCTTTGAGCAACAAAGGCACTGCTTGAGTGCTTTTCAACGCACCCCGCTGGCCACGCCTCGCAAAGAACGAAACTGAAACTGTAGAAAAAGATCCGTAGACAGTTCGCTAGCTAACGCTATCAAATCCGAAGCCTGTACTTCCCATCATTCCCATGGTGGTTGAAAGTTCGCAGCGCGAGTGTCCTCTCTAGGTTATTGTATGGAACTCTATGATTGAAGCCGTCGGTTATTATTTTGAAACAAGAAAGGGCACGACCAAGCAGCCGCTGCACAGTTGTAAATTCTATACGCAAGGGCAACGAAATATGTCTGCAATTTCGGCATTGTCGTTTCTCCGCTTGTACAACTTTCTGGAAGCGCACATCTTATTTTGTCAGGGACGCGACGACGTCGAACGGCAGCATAATAGTTGGCCACGACCGGTAGGGAGCGCGCCCGCACGTTTGCTATTCCGAGCAGAGGCACCGCACTCACTATCAATGGTGGTCGAGAACGCTGTTTTATACAGTGAAAAGCAAGCTGTCAACCGCGTTATGGGCATCACCGCGTCTTTTGCGCGGACTAAGCCTTACACTGGTAATTTTATCATAGTGAAGCTCTCTCATCGTTTTTATGGCAAAGCGCCAAAAGAAAGCAGTGGCGTAGGCAGAAATCGCTTTCGGGAGAGGCACGCCCTTGATCCAACGTGGGGTCCAGGCAGGTAAGTATGGTCGAGTGCGATCTTGCGCTCTGTATACCATCGCAGATAGAAATGTCGGGGTGGGGAGGGCACAGGCCCGGTGTCCCCCCCCCCCTCTTGGTTACGCGACTGGCCGAAAGCACCTCTCGCCGTGAACGCTGACAGTTCCGGTGTTAAAGTATGATCTCTTCAACGCGATTGTATCGGCAAAAGTAGGCAACCGAAATACCGACCATATATGCAACACAGTTCATGAAATGGGCGAATTCTTTAGCGTGCTGCTTCCAATCGCAGTTTTTCAATCAAGCAGCTGGTCTCGCTCAAGACTTCCATGTCGCTGGCACAAAGGTGACTGTGGAGCTGAGAAGTTCAATTGCGCCGGCAGCATCACACGCACACCACTTCTTTCCTGTTGATATGACAACGCACCGTTATCTTCGTTTCTTTCTGTTCGACGAATACAGATCACCTCAGGAACATGCGCTCATGCTTTGCTTACGAGCTTCGAGGTGCACCTGCTGCAACTGAGCGATGCCATCTTACTTTACAGGAGCTGGGAAACATGAAATCAACACCAGAAGATCAGAAAAATACTAGCAGCAAAAAAAAATCCTTCATGGGATAGGCTTTCATACCTACAATGCAAAAGCTCTAGAACGTAGTACATATTTCTTTTATTTCAGTGTTTTCCCTTCTGCTACGTACTCTACAAAAGTTAGCGTTCGCGGTCGTGCAGCAGCGGGGTAAAACGTGTGCGCCTCAGTTCTATAGCCATGGCTGTGCTGCCGCAGAAAGTTGTCGCCAGGTGTAACTGGCAGCTGGAAACAACGTCGCAGTTGCTGAACGAATGGTTCGGCAATAGAGTCTACAGCGTGGCGAAATTTTAACATGTGACGCGAAGCGCTGAGGTATTCGCTGGCCGAAAAAGCGGAAACACCTGGGATGCACTTAAAAGCTCCCATGGCCTGGTTATCGCAGTTCGTGAATACGACTGGCAGCAGGTCCTAGCTTTCCACGACCGGATACCATAATATTCGAGTGTTGAATACTCCCACACACCAAGTTTTTCCACATTTCCGCGAAAAGAACGATAATTCTGCAATTTTTTTGCGGAATCATGGTAGCGAGGGCCTCTACCTATTATGAAAGGCATAGCTGATGTGTAATGTTGCATACAAGCTCGTTCACCCCGCAACATCAGCGGCGCAAAAAACCTCGTCATGACACCACTGCAGCTACCTTCCACTATTCTCCGTTAAGGCAGGTTTCGGTTCCTGGTCCCGTTTTATACATCTGGTATTTTCCCCACGCTTCTCTTGAAATACAACGAACCTTGAAGATTACTGCTGCAAGCACCCCCTTGGAAATGTATAACATTCCCCGGTGGTGTGCAATGGACAGGCGCATATGTACCCTGGCAGTGCTTTCTTGCCTCTTCTTTCTTTCTTTTATTCCCTTCATCTCTTCCCCCAGCGTAGGGTAGCAAACCGGACGCGCGTCTGGTTGACCTCCATGCCTTTCATTCCTTTCTTTCCTCTCCCCCCCCCCCACCTCCTCTTCCCGCTTGAGCCAACTTACGACCACAGCTGCGGTGGGCGCGAAACGGCTGATGTCTTCGCAAAGAAATAACGCCCTACCATTGCTAGATTTTTCCAACTCGGCACGCTAGCTTCTTGCTGCGCGGGGTGTGACAGTACAGGATATCATCCGCATTTCATCTCAGTTCATTTTAGTTGGCTCTTTCCCTATCACTGAGCTTATGTATGACCTTAATGAGGCACAGTTAATCTGCGTTGAGTCCATTCGACACAGACATTTTAATTCTAAATAATTTGAATTAAAAAAAATCACTTGATACTACCGCGAAGCACATTCATACCCGCCGGATAAGGAAAAAAAACAGCGGGTTATTGTACGCTATATCTTGTTCACAGGCGCATTGCATTACACACGTGATAAGCTGCTTCAAAGAAGTTCCAGTACCACAGGGAGGAATGAAACTCACGTAAAGCTAGAAGGACTGAGTCACCCTGCTTTCATATGGCCAGGGCTGATTTTTCGGAAGGGCCGCAGTTTTATAGCACCTGCGCCACGGATTCTTCCACCCTCCTTTTGAGAAGCAATGTTTTCGCACTAACCTCCGTCTTGCGGTGGTGACTAAATATTTTGAAGTGTTCGATATTTCTCTGCAAACTTGGTCACAACAGTTTCCTCCGTTTAGTTATACAGCATCGCATAAGAATAGGAATTACTGGGGTGTTACCTGCCGAAACCATACGAATATTAGGTGCGCCGTAGAGTGGACTCCGCATTAATTTGCACCAGCTGGGCTTGTTGAACATCCACCTAAACGTAGACACACCGGTGCCCTTTGTGTTTCGCAGAAGGTCTAGCTTGCATCCTCGACCCAAGGATATAGATGCGTTAATTTCGTACTGAGCTACCACAGGGGGTTTGGCATCGTATGGACACAGGCTGTAACTAGCCTCAGCGAGATAGCTCATTCCATGTGTAACCATCGGAAAACAAAGTGATCAAGGAGTAATTTTGCGAAAGACCACAAATAATGGTCTCCACTATCTATGGTTAACAGAGCAAAGGGCGCATGGAGGCGCCGTGGTGGTCTAGTGGTTATGGTGCTCGAGAACCGAACCGAAGGTCGCGGGATCGAATCCCGGCCGTGGCGACCGCATTTTCGATGGAGGCGGAAATGCTAGAGGTCCGTGTACTTGGATTTACAAGCATGTTAAGGAACACCTGGTGGTCTAAATTTCCGGAGCCCTCCACTACGGTGTCCCTCATAATCATGTCGTGGTTTTCGGACATAAAACCCTAATAATAAAAAAATAAGAAGTACGCATGGCGATAATGCGTTGACTGCCGCCATTTCGAGACCATTACCAAAGATCTGAATTCTGTTCCAAGAAATTATGCTGCCACCTCAGATGTCTTTCATTGACTTGCTTTTTTATTCTTATTTTTCGTCGATTTTCTTAAGGTAACGATCCTGGCATATTCCTCTGCACAAGGCAGCTAAAGAAAAAGAAGGCGGTTGCATGCATCTGACGTACTTTGTGTACTTAAAGGGTCCCTCACCAGGTGACATACCGAATTTTAGTTAGACAATGGAAGTTGTTGAAGACCCAAATAAAGAACATTTGGCCACAAGAATTTTTCTAATCGGTCCATTAGAAGCTGAGAAATCCAATGTTTTGAGGCCGCGCGAAACCATGATGCGAGTAGGCGGGCTTGAAACCCCTGCCGCTCGCCTCACGTAGCCTTCGGAAGCAAAATCCTTTCCATGCCCTCTTCGGCACGCGAGCGGGAGCATCACGTGACACATACGCATGAACACGTCATGCGCACGCCATGTCACGTGCGCATGACGTGCCCGAACCAGCCCGAGCCCCCGAGACGCGAGCGATGTTTTGACGGACTTCGTTTTTAAAGACAAGACATCGTTTTTCACTTGCTGTCGGCGTCCTCGCCTTTTATTCCGCGTTTCTTCCCGACTAAACGGGTGTGCGCCGAAGCGCTTATGTGGCGTTTCCTTGGTGCCAGCGGTAGCACCAAGGAAACGTGGCAGCCTTCCCTCAATACGGCAAGCGCGGTGAGGAAGAATTAGCTACCGTGCAAATTTGAACCTGCAATGCGCCTATTCCAGGGCGGCGTTCGCACCATAGACCAAGTGAACGAACATCGTTGATGGCTTAGGTATGACTAAGCGCGAAGTATTGTGTGCTAGTACCGTAAACCCTTGTTTTGCATACCTTCACATGGCTTGTCATACTACCGCCTTCAGCCGCGTGGTGCACTGTTTAGCAGTCTCAATCGGCCGTCCTGCCCTCAGAGCTTAAATATTTGCGTGTACTCGGCGTTGTGACGGAAGCCAGGGGAAGAATGTCGCCTACGGGCACGCAGGATAATTCGTGTATCAAGCGGCGGGCAGCGCTATGGACCCCGATGACCTCGGCGAGCCCCTGATCTCCTCCCTCGAAATAGCGCAGTACCATCGTCTCCCGTATCGAAGAAAAGCACCGCGGCAACCCAAGCTCACCAAACCACAAGAGAGCGCCTGGCGTTGCCTCCAAAGACAATACTTCCCGTGCCTAGAAATACAAATACGCACTTACGCCGATCTCCCCAGCGCGCACTGCTTTGCAGTGGGAGTCCATCGCGTCTCTCTCACACACGCTACGGTACTGCAGCGAGGGTCCCTCCCGGCCTGGTCTCCTAACCGCTACCTCGCGCGAGGCGTAGGAAGATGTGCTCCATAACACCAGCCTTGCAGTACCTTCGTTCATAGGTAAAAAACAGCACAAGCCAGACAATTAACACAAGGAAGAAACGGGATAGAGTGCTGACTTCAACTAGCAGTACCGCTCCGGGCTATACAACGAGCAGAAAAGGTGCCGGTAGGGCACCACCTGACCGCCATCCCTCTTGGATATATATTTTTTTTTACTTCAGTAAAGTTGCTTATCTCGCTCTAGCAGTTAGGAAGTTCGGTAAACCCGGGCCATTCTCTTGGATTCGGCATCAGCGTCGAGGCGGTGTACCCTCTTTGCTAGTTTCTCTTGCACGTTGACGACCTTTTTTTCTGAACTTGCTTGTTTTCAATGACTTCTAGCCTGTAGATACAAGTACACTGTCAGGACCGGTTGACGCACGCTCACAATGTTGTACAACCATACTTTTGCGTCCCGTGAACTCGGCGCATCCCGTCATCGAACAATATAGACTCAGCCTCTTGCTCATTGCCCGTCTCCGAACAACTTTGAAACCGTTCGTTGTGAGACGCTGCTAAACTACCTGCGAGGCTCACGGCGCTCACGGCGCTTACCTCCACCAGCAGCCGTTGCGGTTGAGTGCGGCTTTCTATTGACTGCAGTGGTCGTGGGGGGTGCACTGTGATTGGCTGTGCCGTGTATCATATCGCTGTAGCTAGTTACTCTTCTCCTGCGACTACACCCCTTCCTCTCAGCTGCATGCGCTACTGTTATCTTGTCACAACAACGTTACCTAGACGGCTACAACTTTCCAAGGCGGAGGCATGTCCACCTCAAAGCCGGATGCACACAAGCTCGCACCAATGGGTGCGCACTCAAGATTGACTTCATAAGACGCACTGTCGTTGACTCCGCCGTCGGAGGAAATCACTCAGTGTATGAGCGGGGATATTTATTACGTCGCACAGGCAATCAGCTGCCGCACTTAGATCGTAAGGATGGGCCATCTCGTGTCATATTAAGTTGTAGCCGACTATACAGAAACTTTTTGTCAAGGCTGGGACGCTCAGTTGCTTTGTCACACACCATTAGAGGAAAGGGGTTTATTTTTTTCAGTAGGTCGCTCTCTCTCTGAACACAACATTGCCCATCTGCGCATTCCAATGAATCGCCTGGTCATGCAGTTGCTTCACGTCGGTCGATTTTCTTCAACATTCATTGATTTATACGCTGTTGATTGTGATCGTTCATCACCGACGTAATCGTGGTATCAGCATAATTGGGCTTCGACACTGTAGATAACCTGTACCCCACCTGCTGGCATTCTATATATGCTAACCACGCGGTTGTCGGCTGCCTTAAAAAGCTGCCGTGCCGCCTTTTGTAGCTTCGCTCCAAGTGCACAATAATAAAAAAGGGTACATTTGACATGCCTTCCCACCAGGCAACAATAATCGCCATCTGTTATTCTTGAGTTTCCTTTCTCCAAAACTAGGTGCTGGCTACTTTCCTATCAAGAACTCTATGCCACGCCCCTAACGCGCACGCTGTTCATGACCGCGGACGCCGTTCGTGAAAATTTTCTATTGCTGTCCTTGGCCAGAGCCCCCATAATATATATGAGAGACTAGAGTTCACTTATTCGAGGCCGAACTTACAGAACATCCTATCTTGGTGATAACATTGTAAGGCGCTGGCGAAGGTGAACATATATCAGTTTCGGCTCCCACACGGGAGCCGTGTTCATTATGAAGGGCAGAAATACCGACCAAGGTAAAGATATCTTCACCTTGGTCAGCGTCTTTCAAAGTTTTCACCAACGTTTAGTCCCGACCAGACGGAATTTTCTCAGACCCTCGACTCCAGAAGATCCTAAATTTCGAATGTGACGTACCATTTGTACGTATATTTAAGCCTACAATAACGGTAGTACTAGGAGGGTAGTACTAGAAACACGATGTTTGCAGGTAGGGCATTTTAGTTTTTCGGATGCATGAGAACAACAGCGCTTAAGTCCGCAAGTTAATATTTCAAAAGTGTGTGACGTGAACGACACTAATGACTATAATCTTACCAGAGGCATCAGTTACAGAGATCCAGAGATCCCTTCCCCCTCCCTTGCACCCGCGCTCTCCGTGTAGCCTGCCTTAGCAGCTGAAAATTTTTATTGCAACGATGAAACGTTTATTTTATGTACCTAGCTCTCAAGCACAGATCAGTACGGCTTCATTCCGTTCCCGTGTCGGCGCTGGCCCATCTGTTCGCCCCCAATCCGGGCGCATGGGAAACATCCGCCTCTGCAATCAACTACTCTACCCTCGAGTGTGCGGCTTCCACCAGGTGCTATTTCAATTTTTTCGCCCTTGTCCTCCATATTTATGAATACAGAAAACTGTACGCGAACGTATAGATTCTAATCAACAGCGCTGCCACGAATTTCGATCATTTTCTTTATTGTGTATTTTTTATGCTTGCTTCACAATAGCGATATTTCATTGGTTCTGGATGACCTCGGTGACGGTAAGATGAAAACGGGTAGAGTTTCTGCTGCCGCGAAGCAGGCGGCGCACCCGATGTTACGCAGTGCGCGCCAATGCTGTAGCCTATGATCGTCCTTAGAGGTAACTTGTGTTTTTTTATTAAAAACTTGATGTATATACGAAATGTACTGCGGTCTCCAAATTATCTCTGTAGTTCGCAAGGTCAAGCAGTAAATTGGCAGTTCAAAAGCACTAGACGTTCGTAAAACCGCGGTTTGCGCATCGACGAGCATCGACTATTCTGGGAGGAACTGGTCGGACACAAGCAGTGACCACGCGGAAAATTATCTTGCTTAGGGAGTAAAAGAAATGTTTCGCCACACACAATGCGATAAAAAACATTTTTTTCTTCTTTTTTTTAGCGCTCGGCCTTACTATCGCGCATCTTATATACGCTAAGCACCACAGTTCTACGGAAATTGTAACCTCCCCACAAGGATGCCACCGCGTTTTCATGCAGTGCCCATTGAATATTCTGAAAGTGCATGGCCGGTGCGACGCGCAAATATAGGTATCATGGCGGTCATCCCCGCTGCGAAGCAATGGATTTCTCACCCATGTGAATACCGCTATAATGAACTGCGACAATCGCCGTGTTCAGCCGAGCTACGAGGCTTATCATTAGACCAAGGACAACATATTGACAAAATCTAAACAATAAACGGAACCGAAAACCATATCGCTGCCTTCCGCAGGTATGTTAGTTCATAGTTGCGCTTGATAACTTGTACTTTACCGCGTAGCGTCGTACTTGACCGCTTACATAAGCTTGTACGTCAATCTGGCCACATCCGACTAGCATTTGACCGCACAGATTGATGGCCAGTCTGGAAATTTACCGGCACTTGCCGCAACGTAACACAAAGGATGTAACTTGGAGTCCGCAGCTGCAAACTCTGCGTGTCTGGTTGCATGTCGCATACTACCTCAGCCAGCAATTACCTTTGCCTGTAGTTCTTAGTATGACCGAAAATATCAGTGGTTTCCCATAAATATCTTGCTAGTTGACATAACAATAAAAATGCCTGAAATTTATTGGGGGAAGTTGGCTGATCTTTATAGCATATATAAAAGCGCACACCGGGTGAAAGGACGACAGCAAACAGGAAAGACATACCCAGAGGCTGACATTCGGCGCTTGTGTATGTCTTTCTTGTTTCGCGCCGTCCGTTCACCCGGTGTGCGCTGCCATATGCTATAAAAAATCCGCGTGCCCACCTAAAACACGCACGAACTCTTCGATAACACATTCAAGCACCGGCTATCGTACTCCAAGCTGTCCCACACATTCCAGTGAGGAGGAAAGCCCTAGTTGCCAGACCTCTTCTCCTCGCCCGATGAAATGGTTGCTAGAGGAGACATTCGGGCGTGCAATATGCGCTCGTTCTTGTTGCTTCGAAGCTCGCCGGTGTGCCGAGTTTCCCGCTGCACCCACACACGCAAAGGACTAAAAAGTCCTTTATTTATTCACCCGGGCGGCACCGCGCCCCTCTTGGCAGTGCGAATAACGAAAGAAAGCGAAAACTGCTACGGTCGTAACTTGCGATAATTGAGGACATAACTTGCGTCAAACGAAAGTTGTGCATGTGGGGCGTGCGCTTGTTTCGCATCGCCAGCAGCAGCTGAACCGCGCCAACAGCGAGCTGTGGCTGTACAGAAAGAACAAACCCAGTTATCAAGTGGGCTTCGGCTAAGTTGTACTGCGACTGTACCCCATACACGCGGGATTATGCTGCTCGTCTTCTGTGATCAACGTGTATGTATCATTTTCCTTGAGGTGTAATTTCTTGCTTTTGACATTGCTTCAATGATCAGTACAGGCAGCGCGCGGACGTAGTCCTTAAGACTATGCTGTTCATACTTGGTTCGCGTCTAAGTACGCCCCGAACACATGATTTCTGCAGCTTTCCTTGCGACTGCGTCTAGAACAGAAGAAATATATGAAATCGCTAAATTGTACCCCTGTCCGTCATGGCTTGCCAAGAAACTATAAAGATTATGGCGGAAGTACAACAGAAAGCGTGGAAATCGTAGGCGCTACGACGATGTACGGGCTGCGAGAATGTTATCCGCCTTTAAAAAAAGAATGAGTAACCTAGAGTGCACTTTTAATGCCTGTTATGATCTCTTTAAAGAGATAAAGACAAAGCAAGTTCGGTCTTGAGAACTCTCTTTCTGTCGAAATGAGCAGATAATAACCCACTCATCACCACCCTCAAACTCGTTTTCTCCAGCGTGACGGTGACTTATTTGAAACCATTTTACAAGACCTCCAACGGAACCCGAACCGCGAAGCTTACCCCAACCGGTATTTTCAAAACGTGCCCGAACCGAAAAAAAAACATTTTTCAAAAATCCCACTACTTGTTCAATACAAAACGGCTCAAGCATATAGGGCGAGTACAGCGAACGCATGTGTTGCTTTGTCTGTAACTGCCACTGTGGCTTACAAGTAGCGTCGTGCTGGAAAATGTTGACAAGCTCATTTATGTGCTCGAAGCTACGCAGATATCTACGCCTAGACGATTGAACATGTGAACTCGGTCTTGTTACTTATGTTCCGAAGCTAAAAAGCTGGTTCCAGGTGCTCCGCAGAATGTCCCCGCTTCGGCCACTCGGTATTCTGAGGACTATTACTAGCAAAACCGTGATATCAGCACACCATACGCCCGCAGATCAGCAAAGACGATGTCCTCGATATATAAAAATAAGAGTGGCAGTCAGTTGACTAACATTGTTCTTTTTTCTTTGTGACACGATGACATTACGACCCCATTTTCATGACATGGTTATAACGCCTGGTAAAGGTACATTACATCTGCATATCTTGCGCGCCATGGGTCTGAGGCCTTCCAGTTAGAGCAAAAGCCTCTCGTACAAATAATTCCCAGATGCACTGGGGATGCATGATATCCTGATTTTGTTTTTAATTTTTTGAGAGAGAAAAATGGTTCTCCATCTGAAACTGCAAAAAAATATTGTCTCGTCGCGGTATTTAGCGTTTAGGAGCGTCAGCGACATCGCTAACTAATGTTTAAAATGGCTGAAAGCAGCGCAGTCGCCGTGGGTTTTTTTTCTGTTGATTAGAACTGTGCAGTTGTATCGTTCATGTCAAAAGAGATGTATATCTGTGCTTTTTCGACACATCTCCCGTTTAGTTTAACTCGCCATCACTCGGGTAGTAATTACAACAATCGAATGGAAAGTTTCAACTGCAAATTGCCGACTAAACTGATTACGTTGCCGCAAAAGCGATATGCAAGCTGAGTTCCCCGCATTCAGAATCATTCACACTAATTCTGCTTTCGATATGTGCATTGCCACCTGTCCGTATCTGCCAGTCATTCACTAGCCCCAGAGCTGGAAAAAAAAAAACACGAAACATTACTATAATAGTCTGGCTCCGTTGTGCTATGCAATTTTAAAAAAAGGGATGTCTGTTAATGAGGCCATGGCATACACGAAGAGTTATTTCAAGCGGTGGGCATCGTGTTAGGAAGAATGGGCAAAAAAAAAAATAAAGACGAGCCGTCATTGAACTAACAAAACCTCGTACAGCGACTGTTTGCGTTATGTAATTCTTCACGTGCCGAGCCACTATTCATCATCCAGGCCAATGCAACTCTTACCTGCATGCAAATGTGAGCGCAAAAAATGCGCACACGGCAGCCTTAAGCCTGGCCCGGCAGGTCGCGTCCGCCCGATGCTCCCAGTTTTCTTTAGTTTACATCCTTGCTTCGGCAGGCGGAGTTGAAAGGAAAGACCACAGAGGGGGGAAAATATGATGTGTGGTGAGCAATTTCTCGACGAGAGGCGGCGGATATCGTCGCCAAATAACGCGCTGATTTCCGTTCGGTAAGTTGTCGCTTTTGAGCGCTTGGCATTGTTAAGCGCTGGGAGTTTCTTCTTCTTTCATTTGCAAATCGCGGCAATGCCTGGCCGCAGTGCATACCTAAATTATGGAAAATTTAGATTGTCCGTGGTTCTCTGTATTCACCTACGAAGCTTTCCACCTTTGAAAATATTGGGCCCAGCATTATCTTCCAAGCGCGAGCTTCAGTAGTGCTTTCGTGTATTGTTGTTATGTTCTAGCAAAACTTTGGTCTGGGCGAGCTGGTTCATCTCTTCCGCTCGGATCTCTTCCGCTCGGATCTCTTCCGCTCGGATCCAGCTATTGTCAGCGCCCGTGGCGTCTATTATGTGTCTTTGTCCGTGTGTTCTTTAGCGCTGCCCCAAACAAGTCTGACGATGAACCAGCTCGCCCAGACCAAAGTTTTGCTAGAACATATTTCTTATACAATGGGCCCTGTCCTATCAAGTCTCTTCCGCTCGGATCCAGCTATTGTCAGCGCCCGTGGCGTCTATTATGTGTCTTTGTCCGTGTGTTCTTTAGCGCTGCCCCAAACAAGTCCGACGATGAACCAGCTCGCCCAGACCAAAGTTTTGCTAGAACATATTTCTTATACAATGGGCCCTGTCCTATCAAGTCTCTTCCGCTCGGATCCAGCTATTGTCAGCGCCCGTGGCGTCTATTATGTGTCTTTGTCCGTGTGTTCTTTAGCGCTGCCCCAAACAAGTCCGACGATTGTTGTTATGTTTGGCGCCA
The DNA here is from genome assembly GCF_013339695.2 of Rhipicephalus sanguineus. NCBI lineage: Eukaryota > Metazoa > Arthropoda > Arachnida > Ixodida > Ixodidae > Rhipicephalus > Rhipicephalus sanguineus. The sequence goes on along the minus strand of NC_051179.1, from coordinate 136,694,325 downwards.
TGTTCTGTTGGAATTTTCAGGCATATTTCAGGTCGTATCTGAATCTACTTAAAGAGACAATATTGGCCAGTATATACCGCTCAGCGTCCGGAAAGATTGCGCAGAAATTGAGTGGACACAGCTATTTATAGTGTTTCTTTTCTTTTTTAATGTTTAACGTTTATTCTTCTAGGTATCTTCAAGGGTGTACGAGCACGAATTGCCCTGGGGCATCAATGTGTTTTCTCACTAATGTTTATTTGTGGACATTGTATGCATAGAATATATTGCACCTAACATTCATTCTGAGACTAAATGACGTTATTTTCATTCACTAATGCCGATTGTCATCTCTGTGCATGTGTTTTTTTAATCAAACTATTTTTTTCATGTTTGCAATGTGATATCGCTAAATGACCATGTGTAACTTACTGACCGGTTGAGTTGATTTACCGAATGCTCCTAACCGAATTCACTTCAAGGCACTGCCTTTGAAACGCCACTGAAAAGAACGCGGGAATATTGCACTAAGTCGCGCAAGGCTTGGCACAGCCAAGCTGGTCGGTCCTCCGCTCGTGCTGCAGCACCGGAATCGAAACGCCGGCGGTGGTTGAATCCAGCGTGCTTGGCTGAAGGAGCGGCAACTAGGAGATGGTGGTGGACGGATCCAGAATACGCACAAAGCTTGCCGCTCTCAATGTTTTCAAATCGCTGTGCCTGACCCCACCGTCCTTCTCTCCCTCTCCTAATAAATAGTGATATCTGGGGTTTAATGTCCCAAAACCAGGATATGATTATGAGTGACGCCGTAGTGGAAGGGTCCGGAAATTTCGACCACCCGGTGTTCCTTAACCTGCACCTATATCTATACACGGGACTCAAACATTTTCGCCTCCACCGAAAATGCAGCCGCCGCGGCCGCGACTCCATCCCACGACCTTCGGGTCTGCATTCGAGCGCCATAACTACTAGACCACCATGGCGGGGCCTCTCTCCTCTCTTAGCTCTGCGCATCCGCGGTTATGCGAGGCCATCTGCGGCGTTACTGCTTGCTAGGCAAGGCTCGCCTCGGCGAAACCTGGCTCTGCGCATGCGCGACCTGCGTCAGACCAACTGCGGCGCGGCGGAACTCGATCGCCATAGGGTTAATACACTGACTCTAGAGAAAAAGCTCACCATAGGGCCCATGCATTGAAACCTATACCCGCATGGTTTCCGCCATGATGGAACAAAAGGAAGGTTGCCAGATCCTGAGACCGTCGCTATATTTGACGGTAGTAATCAGTTTTACCGACCAACCTAAGCCAGCTCCGCGCTTTGGCGCTATGTCAGGGAACATCTGCTGTGTTTTGACGCGTGAAGTCGTGTGTTAGTGTAGCGTTGTCTGTGCAGCTGGCCCGAATGATAGCAGTTAAAATTTCAATATTTTTGTACCTGGTTTTTACCAGGCACGCCCTACAAATTACGCATAACAAAGAAAGTTTAGCCGTTCGCTGGCACAAGGGTCACTCGACGGATTCGCAGCTCGAAGCAAAGAGCGTAGGCCGTGGTCGCGCGACGCTTCGATTTGCAATGACGAGGCACCTGTATCCACATTCTCTTCTAGCTCATAGCTGCCGCACTTCAGCGTAGAGAGCCATAAATCAGAAAAAAAAATGTCGATTGCAGAATGCAGCGGCGAATGCGAGTGAGACGTCACCCGAAAGCTTCAATCAAAACTAAAGTTGCATGGCACACAAAGTTTTATTGCCATTAAAAATACTAAAATGAACTTCGCTTGCGCCTAGCTAGTACTGACCCTTGAGTACTTGTCTCACCGCTTCTTTGCCGTCCATCCTGGCTTGCACTGAAATTTTGAGCTTGAAAGAAGAAAGGCTGTCACATGAAGTCGAGTTGTTGGTACGTGGCGACAGAAAACGCACACAACTGGATCCTATCACAGCTAAGAGGTACACGACGTAAATAAAGCTTCATGGGCGTTAATGGCTTTAACACGACGTGCAAACCGGCGCGAATGGCCGCGAGCAAACTCTCGAGTGTTGATGCTGACATGGTAGCGCCATCTAGTAAACCAGCCTACAAACCAGTCAGTATATACCTCTATGTCGATCGCAAGTGGTGTCTGCGTCGGTAGGCGTGGCTTGGCTCTGCGCATGCGCGGCTATGTTAGGTGTTGCAGAGCTGCGGCGCGGCTGATTTCTGGGCAACGCGAGGCGACGTTTTTGGTCAAGACAGACATGTTACGCCAAGCTAGAACACTTTTGTTGAAAAAAGTGTTTGGGGTTTCGTCGGTACTTAGTATAAATATTAGGAAACATAGGAAAAAGAAAGGGCAAAAAGGGGCGCGTTGAAGGGCGGCCAACTCCTTCTGCGCCCACGCCTAAGATGTTTCTAAACAAGCCTGCTATAGCTATATAACAATAAACGTCATTTATATCCATTTAAAAGTATGAATGTTTGTCTCCCCTAGTCGAAGGGGCCCGTTTCTTAATTTTGTGGACAAAACTAGCGCGCGTGTGAACGCATACGATTCGACGACGCTGTACTGCCGTGGGGCAGGACAAAGTTTAACATGCCGTACCCGTTCTAGAACTAGAGTGTTGCGAACAGGTCCACCAATCGTTAGAAACTTTATTTCTCCAAACCCGAAGTAAACCGGAACAAAACAAGGCATCCTTAACTCGGACTCGGTTTTAGATGCGAAGCAGCTTATGGTGGAGTTCAATCCGGTGGTGGTGTGCGGCGTGACCAACCATACTGCGTATGCGCGAACCCTCTCCACACACCTCCTCTCCACTCCCCCTCTGAAACGCGGGGTCGACATGTCGAAACGCTGCTTCGCATCGCCTCATGGTCCACTTTAGTAAGGCTTTTTTTTTTCATTAGCACCCACAGGCTGTTCGCGTTTTGACAGAGCAACGAGAAAGGCGGTTTCCAAGAAATTTGAATCTACAAAGTCAGCCGCATGACCACTAAAAATTGGGACACGTGTCTTCAGCTCGCGCCAACACGAGCACTTGATTCTTGCGTTAACAATGAGTCTGCTGCACCTTCACGTGCTCTTCAATATCGCGGCTATCGCCGCTGTCCTCGTGATCCATAGACGACGAACACTATGTCACCACACCAGAGCCCCAGAGTCTCCTTGCTTAAGTGGTTGTTGTTTGTTTACGTTGTACAAGCAAATTTGATGTCAATGTTCCGAGGTGCTGAATTTTGCCCTCAGTTGCGCGAAGGCCAAATAAAATTTATTTCATATATTGCGATCACCATATTTGCCACTGGTATTTTGAAATAATAAAAGTGATGTATACACAGCGGTTCACAAATATAAATGTCCCAAGGAAGCGCGATAGTTTCAAATGCGTTGCCTACAGCACGTGCTCTGCGTGACCTCAAGCATCACCGCGAATATCAGCAGGCATTTCACAAGGGGAGGACTTGAAGCAGTCATTGCAGTGTCAAGAAAATTGCAGTTTCAAGCAAATTACGCACTGAACGCGTTCTAGCGGGCATCAATGACAAGACGCTACAGAGCATGTTAGGAAAGTAGAGAAATAACAGTCATGTAGAATTAAACGATCCTACAAAAGTGGTGCGCAATTGAGGAACTGAAGGAAGGTTTTGGTGATCCATGTAAGAAAAACCGTGATATGACCGCACTTGTGGCTAATTTCTTCAATGTCATGTCGGCTCAATGTCATCGAAAGAAAGGCACTCGCACTCTTCATCTAGAGCATAGAATTTTGAATCGAATCGAACACCGAATCATATTACTCCGAAAGCACTTTGCGCGTAAGGTACCAAGTTTCACAAGCATGTAATACGTAAAGCACACAGAAGTAGCCCATTCAGAGCCGTTGTTGAGCTCGAACAAAGGAACATTTTATAATGTATTCCTAGAAACGCCGCCTGAATGCCTGCTAGGCTAATAAATCAGGTCAAAAATATATACGCTAGGTACAACAGTTTCCTAACAAAGTGCATAGTTAACGTAAAGGTAAGCGAGGAAGGGCCAAGTAAAACATTCCCAACGAAGATTTCGCTGCAACGGTTGATACTCCCAACCGCGCCCTTCTTGCTAGCCGTGAGCATTGCGTCGAGGTGTGTGAGCAACAAAGGGCCGAAAGGAGTTCACTTCTACGACTCACTTTTACAGAAAATTAGAGCGCGTCGCCCGAACGCTTATTGGTCATTTTCAATTAAGCTTATTCTCTTCGGAGTAATTCGTACATCACCACGACGGTTAAGAAGGTTCTGACTGAGGCTTTTTATTGCGATAACAGCACACTCTGCCGGCAGAGGCATGTGAATATGAAAGTGTTACATGGTGGACCTGCTGCACTATTAAACAACGCAAACGAAATCGCGTGAGATACAAGCTATCTGACCTTAAGTACCGATTCCAGAACGTCCTCGTGAGGTATAGTGCCCGCGTAATAGTGATGACGGCGATCTGTTTACTCGGCCGATGTACTATCCGCGTCAAAGGAAACCCGAACACCGGCAAGCCTTCGCATGGTATAGTGCGCGCCGTCCTGTCATCGCCATTGACAGGCGCGCGCATCCGGTTTGACCGCACTGCGCATATGCGCGTCTGTCCATGGTGATAACTGGAAGGCGCGCACTATACGATGCGAAGGCTTGCCGGTGTTCGGGTTTCATTTGACGCGGATAGCACATAGCGGCAGTTTCTACACAATGGCAGAATTTCGCATACACAACAGCGGAGTTACTACTCCAGAATTGAAATGACAACGGAATAACTGAACATTTCCGCGACCGCGGAACTGAACGGGAATGAAATGGCGACAACGCTTGTAAGAATGGAATGTGTATGGAATTAAATGCCTTTTGTCCGGATTGGAATGGGAATCTCCGATAACGCAACGCGCGTTCGTCTAGGTGTTCCGTTTTGTCGTTTTTGTCAAAACCAGCCCATTTCCATAGAGCAAGTCAGACAGAGCCATCAATTTGGGAATACGGTAGTACTTTTAAAACACGCCTTTATGTACTCCAATTCACCGAATATGTCGTTGACCGTTAGCATTAAAACGTGTGGCTTAAAAAATACGTGTTTTCAGTCACCAAATACGTTCTCCTTGAAGTTCGCGAATTGTAGATTTCGAAAGAGACTAGCAAACTGCTGGTGCGCAACGTGCTTACGAGCCTGCGGCATAGCCGGCTTCGATTATCGACAACGGCAATGAGCCCCACAGTCGGCGAAATGGTCAGTGTGGATCGGAGAACGTCCGCTTCCTCATCGTCTCGGTCTTCATCTTTTGCTTCGCTCCTAAAACAAGAGGGCCGGTTGCTCGGCGTGGGACGCAATGACTCTGATGTGCAAGACAACGAGCACAGAAATAAAGAATGAGACGAAGAGAGAGATGATGATGGTGAAATAAACTTTTAATTTTCCGAAACGGTGTTCCCGAGCTCGTAAGCTCGGGGTCACCCTAGGTGGGAGGGTCCCTAAGTCCAGGAATCCTCTGGCCGCAATCGCCTCCTGGGCCCTGGCGACGAGTCCTCGTTGGTCGTCTAGGTCCCGTGCGGAGATCGTGGCCTCCCGCGTCTCGGCGAGGAGGTTGATACGTGCGGTCGTTGCGGGCTTGTTATCGGCATCTTGGTGGCGCCATGGGCACTCGAGTATGAGGTGTGCCAGTGTGTCGGGAACGTCGCATATCGGGCAGTGGTATGCATGCAGCGTCGGGTAGATGCGATGTAGCAGGATACCGTGCGTGTACGTGTTGCTTTGCAGTCTTCGAAATGCTGTGGTTTCTTCTTTAGTCAGCTTGGGGTGAGGTGGCGGGTACACCATGCGAGCTAGGCGATGGTGTTGCAGTATGGCGTTATACGTCGGTGGTACGGTCTCCACTTCTGCTGCATTGCTGGCTAACCGCTGGTCGAGCGAGGCGGTGAGGGAGGCTCGGTTGACGTGACCGCGGGCCGCGGTGTGAGCCGCTTCGTTTCCCTAGAGCCCCTCGTGCCCCGGCACCCACACTACGCAGGTGTAAGGAAGCGGAGTGGTGCTCTTACTCAGAATTTTGAATGCCTCGATTGAGATTCGACTTCGCGTGTAATTGCGCACAGCAGATTAGGAGTCTGTGAAGACTACCAGCGCGTCCGTGCTTGTCGTTGTGGTGAGGGTGATCGCCGCTTCTTCTGCCGCCTCGGAGCTCCGCCCCCTGACGGTGGCAGATGCCAGCTCCTTTCCTCCTGCGTTGACTACGCTTAAAGCGTAGGCGCTTTTGCCCGGGTATTTAGCCGCGTCGACGTAGCGAGCGTCTGAATCGTGCTGGTGTCGTCTTCAGACCGTGTCGACTCGAGCGATCCGTCGTTTCCGATGATACTCCGGATGCATATTACGCGGCACATGGGCGATGCTCAGTGAGTCTCGGAGGTATGGCGGTACCTTCACTTTGCGGTCCGCCTCGCAGATGTAGCGCTCCCCATAGCACAGGCGCGCAAGGACCGATGTGCCCGTCGACGTGAGCCTCAGTCTCTCGAGTTGACTGGTCCGTTGTGCTTCTACCAGCTCTTGCCAGGTGTTGTGTACCCCCATTCTAAGGAGTCTGGTGGTCGACGCCATCGGAGGTAGCCCCAAGACGAGCTTCGTAGCTTTGCGGATGAGCACATTCAGCTTTTCGACTTCAGATGTTTTGAGAGCGAGGTACGGCGTTCCGTAAGTGATTCTGCTGGTTAGAAGAGCTTGCACGACTATTAGGGTATCTTGTTCCTTCAGACCACTGCGCCGATTGGCGACTCTCCTTACGAGGTGCGTGAGTTGGAAAATCGTGTGTTGAAGTCGAAGAAGCGTGGCGGCCCCTCATCCGTCATGGTGCAGATACAAGCCTAGTACTCGAAGCGAGGCAACCTTCGGTATTTGCACCCCGTGGACGGTGACGCGCGGGTCTGGTGCTTCGCAGGTTGGAGGTCATCCTCTTGTGCGGGCCTTGAGTACAAGTAATTCTGATTTTTCAGGTGCGCAACGGTGGCCGCAAGAAACAAAGTGAATAAACATATAGAGAGACAGAAATCCTAGCGTAACAAAAATTCTTCGCGAGGTGATATTCGAACAAGCATACCCACGATTTGAAGACGATCGTTTTAACCACTCGGCTATACAGGCACGCTAGCAGGGCATAGCATAACCTTGCATAGTACATATAGCAAGGATGTGGAAAGTGGAAGTGAGGGTCAGTAGGACAGATGTGAGGGTGAAGAGGAGGGAAAGAGGCGGGGAGATAATATAGCATAGCATGGAAAGAAAGATACAGAGAGAAATAGAGAGAAAGAGAGGAAGAAATAGAGAGCGATAGACAGAAACAGGAAGAAAGAGGGAGCGAAAAATTAAGGAAGATAAAGAGAAATAAAGATAAAAGACAGAGAAAAAGAAAGAAATAGATAGAAAGAGAAAGAAAAAAATAAACAGAGACGAAAGCGACATTCCCAAAAACAGAGATAACAGAGAAAAAGAAAGAAACACCGGAAAAAAGAAAGAAAAAAATTGCAGAACTTCAAAAACAGCAACAGCCAGGACTACCTACGTGCCCATAAGCTCCGCTGTCACTCTAGCGTTGCACCTCAAATGCGAGCTACGCTCATTTTATTTTTGATATTGACTAAAGTACACTGGTTAGGCCGTCGCCAAGACATTGGGCTTAGAGAGCATCTTGCTGTGCACTGCCGACCACGCGGATGCGAACCCGTTCTTATAGGCACAACAGCTCTGTTACGGGAGTAGAACAGCTTTTCGGAGAGCCCACGCCGATGAATAGGCGTCCAGACGCTTTCTAGCCCGCGTTGCATGTGACGGTTCTGCGCCGGAGATTTTTGTGTCTTGCGTCATAGTCTTGTTGCTCGCCGATCCGCAACCGGGCAAGCTGCCTATCTTCCTCGGCTCGTTGTCTAAGCTCTTCAGCGTCCATCTGGTTCTAATCGTTTTTGTTAGGAAGTGTTGCGTGTGACGTTGTCGGAACTTCACAGCATGTCTGCTTCCATGGTTGGAACACATTAGTCAGCATGGCGACACTGGGGAATATTATATACGAAACCGTGCTGATACTAAAGGCCGTGTCATGCGAGGTCCCTTTGATTACGCGGTGAAGGCCTCGGCGATTTTGCAGGCGAGCACGGTTTCAGTTTACTTACAAACACTACAGTCCTTATAATTATTGGAATGGCATATCATTCAGCGCAGGAGTCTCAAACTGACCATAGCTGGCGGGCCACAGTCACGCACTTGTCTTCCACAAAGGCTGGGACAATAAAGGATGTTGAGGGGAGGGGAGGGGGGTAGAAGAGATGTGAGCAAACGTTTCCAATTAAAAAAAGGCCTTTTCAAGATCTGATGTATGGATAATTTCTGAAGGAGAATTGGTGTCAGGATATCACGTATATCGATCTCGAGAAACACTGAAATCTAGACCCCGATTCTTATAGAGCTTTTGGCCCACGGTTACCTTTCAACATATGGCGACTTCATGGGATACATCAGGAAAAAAAATGCTTCAGTCCAGTCACTTCTGTGTAGCTCATGATCATACTTTCAAGAAAATAATATATATATATATATATATATATATATATATATATATATATATATATATATATATATATATATATATATATATATATATATATATATATATATACGATGCGAAGACAGCCATATGCGGCCCGAGCGGCAAGCGTATGGTTCGCGGAGCGCGTATTTGAGACCCCTGGTTTGATGCTTCATGAACTAAGAATTGAGGGCGAGATTTGTATTTTTGCTCACTAAACTAATGAAAATCGTAATTATGCAAGCAGACGCACAGTTGTCTACATGTTAGAATCCTTGGAAAATATAAAAAATAGATATAATCAGAAGACCTTACCATCTAACAAAAAATCTGTGGGGTCCCATACCTAATGCTAAGATGACCATAAGGCGAAATTTTAACGCGTCTATTACAGTGCATTTGTTTGAATTGTTTTGAAAGTCTTTTTGGCATAACCACTTGTGTTATAGAGACGAATGTGGCAAATGTTGCGGCCCATTCATACACATATGCAAGTTCACCGATCAATCCTTAATAAATTCATCTGTTTCTTAAGCACCTCCTGGCGCTGCTTCATCGCCAAGGCTTCACACTTTCCCAATGGTGAAGTTAGTAGCGCAGCCAGAAATTAATTTGGGGGGGGGGGGGGCAGGGGGTTCAACCATACTTGCTGTATATTCGTGCATGCGTTGGAATGTGTGCGTGTAGATACACACATGCAACATTGAAAAATTGGGGGGTGGCTTTGAACCACCCCCAACTCTTCGCCTTTATTGTCAGTGTAGTAACACGCTGCCGTCTCTATGGCAGCGTCTCGTGCCCGGTCCCAACGCCCGGCGCACCGGCGGCGCCAGTATGTCTGCCACGGCTATGACGTCACTCCTCTGGAATGCGCAGGTCGGCGAGGCGCCAGCTGTGCGCCGTGTGACGCCACATATCCTCGCGCATGCGCAGCACGGCTCTCGGACTGCCACGCGAAACAGCTCGAGCTCGGATACTGTAGCTAACGCTACAAAATAGCTCTCCGACGCTCGGCTGGCTGTCGCGCCGCGTTCCCCACGGGCCCTGTGAAAATTAACGGCCAGGCTACAGGGAAGACACGACGCTCGTCGCGTTTCAGGACGCTTTGAAGGAGTGCATATGGAGTATCAGTGTTTACTTTGTTCTTGTCGCTCTTCGACGCTCGCCTGGCTGTTGCACCGCGTGCACCGCTCGCCCTGTGGGAATTAACGGCCAGGCTAGAGGAAAGAAACGACGCTTCTCGGGTTTCACGACGCCTTGAAGGAGGGAATATCGAGTATCAGTGTTTATTATGCGCTTGTTGATGCCATCTTTGCGCGGGATTCACCATATGGGGTGTCAACGTATATGTTAAGCACCTCAGCTACAGGAAGGGTTATATCATGATCATGATAATCTGACTAGTATCATTAAGGAGTGTGCAGTGGAAGTCGGGGGTACAGTCGTTAGACAGGACACTGGTAAGCTATCCCAAGAGACGAAAAACCTCATTAAGAAACGTCAAGCTATGAAATCCCCAAATGCAACAGACAAAATAGAGCTGGCGGAGCTTTCGAAGTTAATCAATAGGCGTAATGTAGCCGACATCATAAAGTATAATATGGAGAGAATTGAGCATGCTCTAAAGAACGGAAGAAGCCTCAAAGCTACAAAGACAAAACTGTGCATAGGCAAAAATCAGATGTATGCATTAAGGGACAAGGAAGGCAAGGTAACAAACAATATGGATAGAATAGTTGAGGTAGCGGAAGAGTTCTACAGAGATCTTTACAGCAGCCGAGACAGTCAGGATGATAACGTAAGAAGCAGTAATAGCGCAGAGGAATCTGACATCCCACCAGTATTGAGAGGAGAAGTAAAGAAAGCCCTAAAGGGAATGCAAAGAGGCAAAGCAGCTGGTGAGGATCAGGTAACATCAGACCTGTTGAAAGACGTTGGAGAGATTATGTTAGAAAAACTGGCCACCCTGTATACGAAGTGTCTCTCGACGGGGAGGATACCAGAATCTTGGAAGAATGCCAACATCATCTTGATTCATAAGAAAGGGCACGTCAAGGACCTGAAAAATTACAGGCCCATAAGCTTACTGTCCGTTGTCTACAAGCTATTTACAAAAGTAATTGCTAACATAAATAATACGACATTAGACTTAAATCAACCAAGGGACCAGGCAGGATTTCGTACAGGCTTCTCAACAATAGACCATATTCATACTAGCAATCAAGTGATAGAGAAATGCGCGGAATACAACCAACCCATATACATAACCTTCATAGATTACGAGAAGGCATTTGATTCGGTGGAGACATCAGCAGTCATGCAGGCACTGCGGAATCAGGGCATCGACGAAGCCTATATAAACATAATGGAAGAAATCTACGGCGGATCCACAGCCACTATAGTCCTCCATAAAGAAAGCGACAGAATCCCAATAAACAAGGGCGTACGGCAGGGAGACACGATATCTCCAATGTTATTCACCGCGTGTTTACAGGAGGTTTTCAGGGCCCTAGATTGGGAAGAATTAGGGATAAGAGTTAATGGAGAGTATCTCAGTAACCTGCCATTCGCTGATAACATTGCATTGATGAGTTACGCGGGAGACCAATTACAGGTCATGATTACTGAACTGGATACGGAACACAGAAGAGTAGGTCTGGAAATTAATATGCATAAAACTAAGGTAATCTGGAACAATCTTGGCAGAGAACAGCGCTTTGCGATAGGTGGCGAGACACTGGAAGTTGTAAAAGAGTACGTCTACTTAGGACAGGTAGTAACCGCGGAGGCGAATCATGCGAGTGAAATAACTAGAAGAATAAGCATGGGATGCGGCTCATTCGGCAAGCATTATCAAATCATGAATGATAATCTATAACAGCTGCACCTTACCGGTACTTACCTACGGAGCAGAAACATGGAGACTTACAAAAAGGGTTCAACTTAAATTGAGGACGACGCAGCGAGCGATGGAAAGGAAAATGAAAGGTGTATCATGATAGGTGATAGAAACGGGGGTTAAGGACATCATAGTTGAAATCAAGAAGAAGAAATGGATATGGGCCGGGCACGTAGCACGTCGGCAGGATAACCTGTGGTCATTAAGGGTAACTGACTGGATTCCAAGAGGTGGCAAACGCGTGATGGGGAGACAGAAAATTAGGTGGGTAGATGAGATTAAGAAGTTTGTAGGTATAACGTGGCAGCAGAAAGCACAGGACCGGGTTGATTGGCGGAACATGGGAGAGGCCTTTGCCCTTCAGTGCGCGTAGACAGGCTGATGATGATGATGATGATGATGATATCATGATGATGGGCGTTAGTCGTCTCTACGAAGGCGAGCCACTGGGCGTCAACATGAGTGCGTCCACATCAAGCGGTGTTACATCTGCAAACAACAGTGGACATTGTAGAAGCTCTCATATGCCAGTGCACTGTAAACAATCAACTACTTCGGTGACACGTTTCACTTTCGTGCCATCCTTTCTTTTTCTGTCTCTCTTTGTTATCTCGCGCGCTATATATTTATCTCTCTTTATCTTTCATTATCTCTTTTCTCCTTTTTTTCTTTCTGCATTTCGTTATCTCTTCTCTCTCTATCTCCTTTGTGTGCCGTGCTTAGCTCTCTTCCCTCTTCCTTTCCCTCCTTCTCACCCTCGCATCTGCCCCCCTCACCCTCACTTCCTTTTCCCACCCTGTTGCTAAATATATTATACAAGGCTCCGTATGGTATACTATGCTAGCGTGCTTGGATAGCCGAGTGGTTATGACGCTCGGCATCGGATCGTGGGAAAGCGGGTTCGACTGTCGCCTCGAGAAGCAATTTGCCCCCTATGATTTCTCTCTTTCTCTATGTTTCTTTCCTTTTTTTCCTCTTTCTCTCTGTACACGTTGTCTCGCCATCAAAGTTATGCAATTCCATGCAGGAGAAATCAGCGCACGTGTTCTGGGAGCAGAGCAGAAGATTAATACGACGACGATGAAGAATAAGACGAAGAGAGCGCGTGTTGGTTCATGACGAGAATAGCTTGCTCTTCGCGACAGCCATATTACGGCTGCCCTAAAGCGATAATCACCCGTTGCAATAAAACTTCCAAGAAGTGTTTTTTTCCGTACAGTGATGATATGAGCCAAATTATACGACCGAAAGTAATTTAGTTTTTCAGAAAACAAATTTTGAAATTGGCAGCGATTTCCGGAATCACGCCTGTAAACGCGGGCTACCCTGCGTATGTGACGTAACGTGCCCACTCTTTTCCAACCCCGCCTCCCCCAGCAGACGAATGCAGTCTGCTGCGATGCGACGACGAAACGAGCATAGTTGGCTTTGTTAGCCGCATAGCGTGTTAGTCTTCGTTGACATCGGGTCTTACAGTAAGCACGCACAATATTCAGCAACGAGGAGATCGAGGCGGGGCACGTCAGTTACATCACGTGCCGGCGACTCGAAATCAAAGACGATGCTCCCGCCCTCAGGTAGTAGCTGCAATCATCGCTGTACATGTCACTGGTAAGTTCAGACGGGCTAGCGCAGCTTGATTCCGCGTCGGATGACATCGCCAGCTTGCTTTTCGCGCGACAGAAGAAGCACGTGTGCTGTGTTTACACCCTGGCCAGCCGTGGCGGCGTGTAGCGTACCTCGTGGCGTCAATGCATACCCGGCGCGGAGCAGTTCCCAGTTTAGGTTTCGGTTCTGGGTCATCTTTTATTGCTTATTTAAAATTATTGACGAGTCTCTGAGCAAAATGAACCACCCTAGCTGTTACAGGACAGTTATTACTACTTAAAAACGGCATTGTGACAAGATGGTCGAAAATGCAACGGAGGTCCTCTTTAAGGGGCTCCGCTGTTATCAAAGTTTCGTATTGTCGCGTTCGTAATCCCGAGGACGTGGGTTCCATTTTTGGCTCTAGCGGCAGCATTTCTTTGCGGCCAAAATGCAACTCCCTTGTGCGAAGTTATAGGGACGCGGTAAAGAACCCCCCCCCCCCCAAAAAAAAAAGGCCGCCGAGATGCCGTTGTTTCCGGATTGAATGCGCGTAGTGTGCAGTGTGTCGGAACGGAACGAAAACCAAAAACGGAAAAAATTTCGCAGATCTCACGTACCATGGGAATCGACGTTATGCGAAGCGTGCACGGGACGGTGGCGTAATTTTTCACATTGATCGACACGTTACCGAATGACTCTACAGAAATGTGCAAATGATATACACACACACATATGTTGAAGAGTCACATATGTGTTATATAACCAGTTGTTTACAGTTGCGTAACGATGCCAACAGCAACACGGGGATTACCAACACCACGCGCGGTAAGCTATCATGTAGTGTTTATATTGTTCAATACTCGATAGCGCGAATCCAAACAGGAGAAAGAAGGAACGCAGCTCAGTTGTTATAGTTGCGTTACAGCTGTTCTGCTTATACTTGTCCGTTATAACGGATAACGCACGCACGTTTCACGAACCCGTGTGCATGTGTGCAAGGGGTTCTTGGCAGTTCCTGAACAAGCTCATCACCACCGTGATCAGTGAGCACCAGCAGCTGGACTGGACTTGTCATCGGAACTGTTTGATCACGGCTACGAGGGGGCTAAGTCTAGTGAAATGCGAGGTATAGTACAGCTGGTGGAAATCGTGGATGCCTCGTACGAAGAAAGCATCTGTGATGCCTCCTGTCCTGGACGTGGCAACGAGGTCTTGTGAGGCCCTGTCCACATCCAAGCCGTCTTTCATGCAGTGGAGGAACAAGACGTTGTTCGGTTTTGATAAATCAATGTTGAAGTTACTGGCAATGATGAGGGGCCTGGCCCTCTCGGCGCAGTTATTGTAGGAAGCATAGACCATGGTTTACGCGTAATCCACGCGGTCCACGTTGCGGACCACGTGAGCGATTGGATGGTATTCGAGCGTCTTCCAGGGCTGTTCTGTCTTCAGCTCCCTCACTTTTCTTGCGTCCGCCACGGTGGTTTAGCTGTCATGGTGCTCGGCTGTTGACCCGAAGGGCACGGGTTCTATCCCGGCCGCGGTGGTCACATTTCGATGGAGGCGAAACACTAGAGGCTCGTGTACTGTGCGATGTCAGTGCACGTCAAGGAATTCCAGATGCTCAAAATTTCCGGAGACCTTCACTACGGCGTCTCTCATAATCATATCGAGCTTGTGGTACGTAAAATCTCAACAATTATTATTATTATTATTGTTCCCCCTACGTCTACCGACGGTTCGGCAGCCGCTCACCGTCGCCGCATGGTCATCAGTCGCGCTCGCCTCCACACCGTCGCCAGTCGTCTCGCTCGCCGCAGAATCGCCGGCCATCATCCCCGTTTAATCCTGCTCCTGCCTATCCGGAAAACTAAACAGTGCAGCGCCCGGAGGTGACGCTGCATTGTCGACTTCCTCCACAAATCCTCTCTTGACGCTTTTGACGAGACGAAGTTTACTAGACGTTGACGTTGATGGTGTGCCTATTTCAGCCCTTATCGACACTGGAGCTCACATTTCCGTAATGAGCGCAAACCTTCGCCGCCGCCTGCATAAAGTACTCACGCCTGCCGCTTCCAGCACACTCCGCGTCGCCGATGGAGGCACTCCTGCCGTTCAAGGGATGTGCACCGCCCGTATTTGTATAGCCGGTCATCCTACATCAGTTCAGTTTGCCGTGATTGAGCAGTGCCCCCACGACCTCATCCTTGGCTTGGATTTTCTGTCAAGTCATTCTGCACTCATTGATCGTGCGACAGGTTCTGTTCAACTCGAGTTGCCACAGCTTGCCGATTTCCCAGCCGACCTCCCTCCGCTCTTCGCTCTCGCCATCACGCCCGCTTGCCACCACAAGCTGCTACGTACGTCGCCTTTTCATCTTCACGCGATGTGCCCGATGGTGACTACCTCGTGTCTCCTATTCTTGACGTACTGATGGCCCGAGACGTCGCTCTTGCTCACACTGTTGTTTCTGTGGTTGATGATACAGTGGTCATCCCTCTTCTCAACGTCAGCCTGATGACTCAAGTTATTCCACAAGGCTTGTCTTTG
Organism: Rhipicephalus sanguineus; assembly: GCF_013339695.2. NCBI lineage: Eukaryota > Metazoa > Arthropoda > Arachnida > Ixodida > Ixodidae > Rhipicephalus > Rhipicephalus sanguineus. The sequence goes on along the minus strand of NC_051179.1, from coordinate 136,678,746 downwards.
GCCACCATCTCGCCGCTTGACAATTGCCAGATTGCCGCTCTGGACGTCCATGTTGTGTCATCTTCTCGTGATGCTAATTCCACGCTGCCTGTTGACGACATTGACAAGATGATCGCTCCCGATCTAACCCCAGCGCAAGCTACAGATATCCATCATCTGCTTGCGTCCTATCGTGACATTTTTGACTTCGACGACCGCCCTCTGGGCCAAACATCTGTCGTTACTCACCGGATCAACACTGGTGACGCCATTCCTATACGCCGGCGTCCATACCGCGTATCTCAACAGGAACGTCAAGTAATTCAGCGCGAAGTCGACAAAATGATTACTAAAGACGTCATGAGCCGTCGTCCAGCCCGTGGGCCTCCCCAGTCGTGCTCGTCAAAAAGAAGGATGGGCGCTGGCGCTTTTGTGTTGATTATCGCAATTTAAACAAGGTCACTCATAAAGACGCCTACCCTTTGCCTCGGATCGATGACGCCCTCGACTGCCTCCATGGCGCCCAATACTTTTCATCCATCGACCTTCGGTCCGGCTATTGGCAAATTTACTTCGACCCCATGGACCGCGAAAAAACCGCCTTCGTTACGTCCGATGGTCTCTACCAGTTCAAGGTCATGCCGTTTGGACTTTGCAATGCCCCGGCAACTTTCGAACGCATGATGGACTCTCTGCTCCGAGGATATAAGTGGTCCATCTGTTTATGTTACTTAGACGATGTGATCGTCTATTCGCCTACGTTTGGCAGCCACCTCACACGCCTGTCTGCCGTTCTGGATGTTTTCCGACGAGCCGCTCTCCAGCTGAATTCGGCAAAGTGCCGTTTCGGACGGCGCGAAATCACCATACTCGGTCACCTTGTGAGTGCTGCTGGTGTCCAACCGGACCCCGACAAAGTGCGAGCAGTGCAAGAATTCCCTATGCCATGCTCAACCAAGGACGTCCGCAGTTTCGTCGGATTATGTTCCTATTTTCGTCGCTTTGTCAGCAACTTCGCTGACATCGCTCACCCACTTACTGATCTTTTAAAAAAGGACGTTCCCTTCACATGGGGCGCCGAGCAAGCAAACTCTTTTTCTGCCCTTATCCATCTGCTGACTACACCGCCAATACTGGCCCATTTCGACCCTGCGTCGCATACAGAGCTTCGGGCCGATGCCAGTGGCCATGGAATCGGGCGGTCCTCGGCCGACGACAGCACGGCAAGGATAGAGTAATTGCTTACGCCAGCCGTCTTCTTTCGCCCGCCGAACGGAAGTTTTCCATCACTGAGCGTGAATGCCTGGCTTTAGTGTGGGCCGTGACCAAATTCAGGCCCTACCTGTATGGCCGAACTTTTTCCGTGGTCACGGACCATCACGCTCTCTGCTGGCTCTCATCACTGAAGGACCCGTCGGGACGTCTCGGTCGCTGGGCACTCCATCTCCAGGAATATTCGTTTGTGGTTCATTACAACTCGGGGCGACTGCACACAGACGCAGACTGTTTGTCCCGTCATCCGGTTGAAGCGCCCGACCTAACTGACCTTGACTCGGACCCCTGCGTGCTCTCCATCCGCGCTTTGTTTGACATCGCCAACGAACAGCGACGGGACCCATCGTTACTGACCATCATCGACCGTCTAACGTCCCCATCACCAGACCCTTCTGTTCGCTTGTTCGAACTGCACGACAACATTTTGTACCGTCGTAGCTTCAGCGCCGATGGCCCGGAACTACTTGTGCTACCTCGCCATCTACGCGACAGTGTTCTGCAACAGCTCCACGATGTACCGACAGCCGGCCACCTTGGTGTCTCTCGTACATACGACCGCGTGCGACGTCGCTTTTTCTGGCCCGGCATCTACCGCACTGTGGTTCGCTACGTCGCTTCTTGTGACCACTGCCAACGCCGAAAGCGCCCCTCTGTGCTGCCTTCTGTCCACCTACACCCCATTGACATACCTACGGAGCCATTCTTCCGTGTTGGTCTTGACCTACTAGGCCCTTTTCCCACGTCTACCTCGGGCAATAAATGGGTTGCTGTCGCCACCGATTACGCCACACGCTTTGCCATCACTCGAGCACTACCTACAAGTTGCGCCACCGACGTCGCTGATTTTCTGTTGTACGACGTCATTCTACATCATGGCGCCCCTCGGCAGCTACTTACTGATCGAGGGCGGTACTTCCTGTCACGTGTCGTGGATGACATCCTCCGTGCCTGCTCCACACAGCACAAGCTCACGACAGCTTATCATCCCCAGACGAACGGATTGACCGAGCGTTTCAACCGCACGCTTACTTAGATGCTCTCCATGTACGTTTCGTCAGATCACCGCGACTGGGACAACGCACTTCCATTTGTCACCTTTGCTTATAACTCTTCACGACATGACACAGCTGGTTATTCCCCGTTCTATTTGCTATTTGGCCGACATCCAGCGTTACCATTCGACACTCTGCTTCCTCCGTCCAGACCCTTGTTTACTGCATACGCCGGCGACGTCCTTGTTCGAGCCCATGCAGCTCGTCAGCTCGCCCGTGACCGACTGTCTTTGTCGCAAGAACACCAAAAAGATCGTTATAATAGCCGACATCGAAGCGTTCACTTCACACCAGGATCTCTGGTACTCCTCTGGTCACCATGCCGCCAGGTCGGCTTATCAGAGAAGCTTCTCTGCCGTTACAATGGTCCCTATAAAGTACTCCGCCAACTCAGCGACGTGAACTATGAGATCGCACCCCTGGGCACAGCCTCTTCGACCTCCTCACTCCAGACGGATGTTGTGCACGTTTCCCGACTGAAACCGTATTGCTCTGCTAGCTCTTCGTCGCCATAACAAGCGCCGCGACGGCGCTTCCGCCGCGGGAGAGTGATGTTACGGTGCGACATGGGCTCTCCGAAGATAAAGAAGACGAGAAAACGTGAAGCGCTTGCTCGTGGTGCTCATCAGCCACATTGTATTGGCTGCCGATTCACTGGCGTAAATATCTATTAAATCCACATCTCGTCTCCGTCACATTATTATTATTATTATTATTATCATTATTAATAATAATAATAATAATAATAATATTATTATTATTATTATTATTATTATTATTATTATTATTATTATTATTATTATTATTATTATTATTATTATTATTATTATTATTATTATAACTTGCTTGTCATTGTGTATGTTTGCGGTTACTGTGTTGATTGAGACTCTGTATCACCTGTGGCACATATCCGCATATAACATGAACTCTGGTATGAACACGTGACTGAGAGAAAGGATTTCGTGGCGTTCTCGACATATATTTTGCGTTATTCAAGTCATGACCAGTGAATAATGTCCGTCATGCACTGATCCTCTGCGGTGCCAATTTTGGTATATTGCAACCAATGGAGACGATCAGGAGAGGGTGCAAACATTAATTACATCATGCGCGTCTCTAGTGTGCTTTGTTATGGTACAGGCTAAAAGCGCCTAAACATAAATGCCTACAGCGGAGCGCGTAAGTGCCGCGCGGTTCGCAATAATTCATAGCGTTTCTACGCATGCGTGCGTGCGTAGGAAGTGAAAACTGCCACTGTTTAAGAAGTGTAGACAGCTGGGCCAGTTGGTACGGATCCATGGATCCCCTCGTGCGCACTTCAACCACTAAGCCCCTCGTGCGCCTCGTGCGCACTTCAACCACTAAGTGCATACTCATTAATGTGTATTGTTACACACACACGCACACAGACACACACACGCGCGCGCGCGCGAATGGTACATACAGGTTTTTGATCTAAAACAAGAGTCGCATGGCCTCCAAGATAGACGCCGCGCTCTTGCCATCTCGGAGGCCATGAAGAGTCTCACAATGCCTCACAGACGGCAGCACATCATCTAGCGTTTGCTGTTTGCTTGATCAACGCCTCCTCTGGAAAGCCGGTGGTGGCTTGATATGTTTTCCACTAGATGGACATAGTTGTCCTTTTTTAGAGCTGTTTGAATGTCCGTGTGTGTTTTTAGCGGCGAGTACTGCACTATCCCGGCCTTTTTCGACGTAGTTTGATGGCCTCCCAATGCGCCTACAAATCGCCAAATGGGCTCGTTTTCGTCGTGACACCTGTACAACAAAACGCGTTAAGGAGAGAGCCTGTGCCATTCAAATCCTTTCACTACATGGCATTTATGTAGTGTTTTTTTCCGCAGCAGCTGCAAGTAACATCGTGGCGTTGTGGTAGGACACCTGCTTGGCACGCGAACGGCCCTGGTTCGATCCTCAATGGGACCGAACATTGTATTCTTTACTTTATTTGCTTCATTCTCGATTTTTCGCTCACAACCAACGGTGCCGATGGCGGAATTTCTGCGACACGAGCTAGCTAACGGTATCGCGTTAATAAACAATTATATCGAGCAAGTTGGTATGGATCCATCTTTGTAGGAAACGCACAACTCTTACAAGACACGAAAGACGAGCGAGGACACTCGTGTCTTTCGTGTACTCGCTCGTATTTCGTGTCTTGTAAGAGTTGTGCTCTTCCTACCAACATGAAAGTAAGCAGCGCGTAAAGCAATACAATGCACACATTAATGAATGTAAAGAACAAGCGCTGACTTTCAACTATGTTTTTTTAATCAGAAGTAAAACATATAAATATCCATCACTGCATTGCCGGGTGTACACCTGTTTTTGGTTCTACATCCATATTGTACAAACCAGAAAGCACGTGAACTTGTTGAGGCCGTACACATCTTCAACCAGTCGTACGCATGTGTCAGTCAAGCGTCGGTGACACTACATGACAAGGAAATTTCATTTCTTGGAATAACATCAGACATGTGCCATGTGTGTGCTTTGCTTTTTTGAGCGAGGGAAGGCAAAGAAAGGGTCTGAAAATTTTCTTTGCGCATGCACCATTCGGCGGTGTGATGTTTATATGTTTTACTTCTGATTAAAAAAAAGCTTAGTTCAAAGTCAGCGCTTGTTCTTGTGATTCCTCCCTGTGTGCATCGTCTTCCTTTTCGCGCTGCTTGCTTCCATGACACTGTTTATTTGTTAACGTTGTGCTTCATTCGTGGCTGCAAAAGCGCACTAGATTCGCAAAACACGCGTTTTCCCACGTAATATCAACACCGCGCCACCAGAGCATCAGCCACGCTGGGCCAAATATGGGCCAAATATGGTGACTTTAGGCCCGCGTAAAGCCCTACCATCAAGGGGCTTGAGGCCCGGGTAAAGTCACTTGAAAGGGAAAAGTACCGCGTTCGCGTTCTCTTCACCGCCGCGCCCTTTCGGTGGCTCCACCACATAAATGGTCCAGCTCGCTCGCCTCGCCAGTGTCTCCCGGCCGCCGACGCACGGATTGTTTTTATAGCCTCAGAAAAGCGTGCAGGAACATCACGACATCCCGTATCGTTTTGACTCTTCATCGCAAGCCTGTCGAGGCATCGAAGAAGGCCTGGATGCTGCGCTTTTGGGTCCAGCAACCGGCGGGAAACGGGCAAAGCCCTCTTCGCTATTCCCAGCAGGAAAAATGATGCCAAGCGACAGGCTGTTTGGCTGCGTGCACAGAATGCGGCGCGAAAAATTTGTTCCCGCGACTGATACCCGAATTCGTGACGTAAGCGTTTCGTTGAGAGTTCGCAAATATTGTTTCGGGGAATGTGTGCGTCTCCGCTGCACGAGTGCAGCTTCTTTCACGTGGTTGCCGCGGAAGGTTCATGCACAATAATGATTGCCGGGCAGCTCTTAATTATGTTTGGCTTAAAACTGACGCCTTCGGGCTCACATAAAACGATCAGTGCGCCATGAAAATTGACTGCCACAGATTGGTATTCGTTGACGTGTCTGTATGACGAACATAAGTAACAGTGTGTGCCATGAAAATAAGGGCACGCATGTCATGTAAGGCATATCATTTACATGCCATGCTCACGGTGCATTGGTATGGACCAAAATCTGTATTGTGTGACGTGACTGTATAAAGAACACAAATACCAGGTGGTAACATGAAAATAATGGCGTGCATGTCATGTAAGGCATTATTTACATGCCATGCTCATGGTGCACTCCCGGCCGGTTCGCATGCTTGATATGCACCAAGGTTAGTAGCGCGTGACGTGACTTTATGTGGTAGAGTTGCACCACAGTTGCATACATCGCCTTGTTCGTCTTTGAGGCGGATGAAGTCGTTCATGTCATGACATCTAGTTCACTATATATTGCATGTTTGTCCCGCATGCATGCATGTAGAATCTGGTATACACAACGCATGACCTGTAATTTATGTTCGTCACACACATCATGCCATGCCAAATTTGGCATACATCCAGTTAACAAAACGGCCGAAAGCGCACAAAGACAGTGTATTGTTATGTTATGCTTGTGGTGAATTTCACGTTATCATCTGTCATTCACGTTCGTCATACAGTGACCTCGCGCTATACTAATTTTGGTGTATATCAAGCTACCGAACCGTCCACGAGCGCACCATTAGCGTGCCAAGTAAGTGATGCTGTACATGACATGCAAGTCATGATTTTCATGTTACCACCTGTCACTAACGTTCGTCTTACAGAAATATCTCGTCATATCAATTTTGGTACGACCGCGAGCGCCCTGAGACTATGTCATGTAAATCATGTTTTCCATGGCATGCCTGCCATGAATTGCATGTTATGACCAGTAACTTATGTTCGTCATACACTCTTGTCACGCCATATAAATTTTGGTGTGTATCAAGCTAGCGAAGCGGCCGCGAGCGCACCATGAGCGTGGAATGTAAGTCATGTCGTACATGGCGTGCATGTCATTATTTTCATGTTACCACCTGTAGTTTATATTAATCCTACAGTCATGTTATGCCATACCAAATTTGGTATACATCATATTAACGAACCCGCCAGGAGAGCACATAGTCGTGGGCGGCTAGATAGATAGATAGATAGATAGATAGATAGATAGATAGATAGATAGATAGATAGATAGATAGATAGATAGATAGATAGATAGATAGATAGATAGATAGATAGATACTATGTTCAAAATCGCAGAAGTTTGCAAAGAAATGCTTCGCATTTCATAAATGCCGACAGCCGAGGGCGTAAATGCCGCGCAGTTCCCATATCTTTATCACCTTAGTACACGTTCGTGCGTGTGTAGGCAAGTGAAATGTGCTGTTCTTTCTTTCCTAATAGGGTAGAGAACAACGGTATGCTTCATTTGGGGCTGCAAAAGCGCACGCAACGCGCAAAACATGCCTTACTCCGCGTGAAATCAACACCACGCCGCCGCAGCTTCGGCCGCGCTGGACCAAATATGGCGGCGGGCAGGACGCTCGCGGTACTTTTCCCGTTCCAGTGATTTTAGGCCCGGGCTCCGCGAAGCGCCTCTCGCGGACGCTTGGGCAAATAGCGCGCAAGCGCAGGGTCACCTGTAAGTAGGGCCTTCGCAGCGTCGTCTGCTGATTCGCCGAATCGCACTTGCTTTGCAGTGAAGCTGACTTCGCTCTTGCTATGCGCACGCAAATCGAGAACCTGGCATCGACGGGTCTAGAGGAGCGAAGCGGCTTCGCCTCCTTCTGTCTAGCTCTTGCTCCTTGTGCTGAATTCCCGATTTAAGTGTGTATATCAAGATTAAATTCAGCTTCACCGCAACGCAAGTGCGATTCGGCGGAGCCGCCGCGCTTTAGCAGACGACGCGGCGAAGGCCCCACCTACCGCCGTCACTGCACTTGCGCGCTAGTTCCCCAACCGCCCGCGAGAGGCGCTCCGCGGAGCGCTGGTCGCACTGTATGCACTCTATGTTTGGACACAAGCCCGCATGAAGCTTTTGGTTTTAGGGACAACAATGAAAAGCTGAACACGTCGGCGATAGAAACAAGAGCCTGGTAGAGTATTAGTGGCAAAAAAGTGGAGAGAAAGGACAAAAACGAATAGTGGGGAAAACAAGGTCACCACACATTCTCGAATGTAGTGCTTTGGGTAGGCGTCGTCAAGAAAGCATGCTCTTGATAGAGGAGACATACGCACTTCACAAAAATGGTTCTTTATGTGTCAGAATGTCTTCAATATCTTTAACCAGAATGGAAACCAAGTACCTCGAAAACGCTTCTTAACGTGTCTAGGGACTCGAGAGGGTTTTAATCACGACTACAAGTGCTTTATACATCTTTGTATTGAGTTGATTGTGTGATCTTGTGCGCGCACCGCGGGCTGTTTTTGTTTCTATGTGTTGCCTCGGTGTAATAAAGAAAAAAAAATATTCACCGACGATTACAATACTGCTTATCGCGCATTCTGAGCGCAGCTGTTTAGGCGTTTTCATTTTGCGATAACTCGAGAAAAATAATTTGAGAGAGACATGTGTGTATGTGAAGTGGCTTACCATTCTTTATTTTCCACGATTTTCTGTAAGAAGCGCTCCTCTGATAGTCTTTGATTGTATTGAAGGAACCTGTGTGGTCGGAGAAGTGAATGGAGATATGTTCGACTTGCTGCATCATTGTCTGGTTCTCAATAGCGAGGTCTATGCAAGTGTTCCGCGAGGTCGTCACAGAAGCGGGATGAGTTATGACGGAGAGGAACAGAATGTTCTCGCGCTTAGGTGGTAGGAAGCTCGTGTTTGTTTTTATCTCGATATTAATTCACCCAGAACTAACATTGGTCTTCAGAAAGAACTTACCGAGTCTATTTTGTATATGTGCACACGGTTTACGTTAAGAAGAGAACGCCGTGAGTAGCGTGACGAGCGCGGACATTTCGTGCAACCCATTTCACATCAACCGCCATAGGCGGAGCGTTGCGCGACTGCCTCGCTAACCGTGCGAACGCGGAAGGCAGTGCGTGGTCGCACTCTACAACAGCCGCCGCAGACAGATATCTGTTCATGCACCGCTGTATTTCCATATATGTATCGGTGGACTCAGTCGAGGCATACCTTAGCGATGACGTCATCGGCGACCACATCACGCCGCGCACTACTGTGGCGCCGTGGTTGGCCGCCACTGATCCTGTCGTTCCCTTCTCCTCGCGGTCTCCTCCCTATCGCCGTCTTTCACCCTCAGCTGCACTCCATGTTCCCTCTATTTCGTCCTCGTTCACTCTGTAGTTTACGATGACGCTGAGGAGAAGCGCTAGTTCACCGTGTCGAGCGGCTAGAAAACACGCACGATCAGGTTCGCGTCCTCAAGGAAGGAAACTAGGGCTGTAAGGGCAGCACGGCGGCGATCCTCTGTAGCCGTTGGAATAGAGGAAGTCCTGCAGGGTCCCACAGGGCAGTCCGACAAGGCGGCACTCCAAGACGAGTCGCTTCTGTGCGTCATCAAGTGCAGTGCACTCACAGAACACATGGTAGACTGTTTCCACAGTCAACGCAGTTCGGTGCAGCCGCGCCGCGGAGACAATATTTACGCTCCGCGGGCCACACAAAACCGGCGCGTCATCGCGGCTGAAGAAACCAGTTTCAGGAACAGGAGGGGGGGGGGGCATGCAGCGGCGATCCGCAGTCAGGATGCTCGCGCGCTAACTCTCGACGAAAGTTCATGCGCGCAGAGTCAAACGATGTGGCGTAATCCGCCAGCGGGGTCGCGGCTGTGTGTACTCACTTTGCGAGCTCGTCCGCTGCCTCGTTGCCTGTGATGCCGACGTGGGATCGCAGCCACTGCCATACAACGTCGCAACGACTCTCCCGAAGTGCCAGGAGACTGAGCGACGTGCTGTGCGAGTGGTGCACCGGAGTCCTCCCTCGCGAGCTGGCGAAGGGCTGGTTTAGAGTCGCAGAAAATACCTGTGCTCGTGACAGCCGGCGAGTCGCGAAGGAGGTCGGCAACCAGCTGGAGACGCACCAGCGCCGCTGTGGTGGAAGAAGCACAGTAGCTCAGGCGTCGCAGGATTTTAGTGCCGAGCTCGGGGGCTACGCAGGCTGCAGCAGCGGAGCGGTCCTTTAGGACAGAGCAGTCGGAGAAGACGTGGATCCTGCCGGCGAGGTCTTTGTGCATTCGCGCTGCGGGGTGTTGCGCTCGGATCGGACACCAGGGAGCTTGAAGGAAACTCGCAGGGGCTCGCGGTAATGAGGGGCGGGCCAGCGTGCAGGGGGCGTCTGTTCGTCAACCAACGTATTGTAAAAGTCGAGAGTTCGGCCTACGCGCGAGTTGGGCACTGCACGAAGTCGGGTGAGGAGCGGGCCGGCGTCTCGGGCCTGGTGAAGACGCTCCATGTGGCATAGGGCGCGCAGGTCAGATGTCAATGAAACAAGGCACGCGCAAGCTTCCGCAAGTGTTTCTGCCACACGGGAACTGCGAGGAAATCCGTGGCCCTTGCGGATCACTCGGAGGTAATCCCGTTCCAGCGCGCGCCGCTGAACCTCACGAACATTGCACGGTGGAAGGGTGTAGTGCACTGCTGAAAGTGCCATTGCCTCGTAGATGGTGCAGGCAAATGAAGAGGGAAGCCGCTAGCTACAACCTTTCTATATTTTTATTGCAAATATTTGAACAGTCTCGACGGCATTTTGCCGTCGCCGTTGCCGTCGCCGTCATGTCCTTACGGTAGAAAGTCCAAATTGATAAGAACCCCCGCGCATTGTTGTTCTATCGCTGGTAAAAGCGCGCAAGCGGGTACGACGAACGCGGCCGAAGTAGAGATCAAACGAGCCGGCCCGTTTCCGTCGCTCGGAGGGTGCATGCGACAACATCACCCCGCCCAGGAGGCCTGCCATCGCAGCAGACAGGAAACGCCCCGCCTGCCTGTACGACCATTAAACAAGGCGCGATGTCAGGAACGGGGGGAAGGGGGGGTTGTCGTTGTCGCGCGAGCTGCCACTACATTGAACTTTGGATCTAAGGGCGTAGTCGCGACCGCTGGCGCGCGTGCTGTTTCGAAAGCCATCTCAGCGGGCGGCTCGTAACCCTTCTAAGTGCTGAGCTCTCAACGCAAAGTGACTATGAGGAGAGCATCTCTACCCTTGAGCGGCCGTATTCTCTTACATCAGCGTTTTGTAGTTACGCGAGATCGGACACAATACTGTTAGCTGCCAGCTTCACTTCTTGTAACAATACAATTTGTTGCTATCGCATTCATTGCTTCGCCCTTGCGGTGAAACTGTGACTTTTTTCTGTTTCCTTTTCTACTTTTTTTTCTTCCTTTATCCTACCCTATTCTGTTCCCTCTCACTCTCTCTTTCAATCCCTTCCCCTGCGAGTGTTTCAGTTAAGGCGTCCTCATTGAGAGACAGTTATTGTGCACTCCTCCCCTCTTTCATTCCGTCTTCCTCGTTCTTTCCTGTTTCAAGAAATAAAGAATCACTCACCACAACAGTATCAAAAGGAGACGGCTCACAGGTTGGCTCGTTCCGTACCAAGATGCGACGGCCCACGGTGTCCTGTAGTGAAAAGCTAGTGTAGCGGTTAAAGTTACGGATCATACCGCGGGTAATGAAAAGGAAAGAATGGGGTAAAAAAAGTTTTTTCTTGCACTCGGAGGGGACGCAATCTCCATACAGTTTTTTTGGGGACCGCCTTCTCGACCAGGGCATATAGGTTGTTTACAAATTCGGACACTTCCTCGTGGATGCCATTAAACTGAAAATTTAATAGTTCCATCATGGCACCAAAGGACGCGGGCACATCTATGTAAAAGGTAGCGAGGTAACCGTGCGGGGCATCAAAGAGAGGCTGGGTGTTCTGGTACATTTCAATAAAGTCCACGGTGGCGCATGAATACATTTCGTCGTTAAACACCGGGGTAGCTGGTTGGGGGCGCTTGTCGTCCAGGCGAATGAACCGAAACACCGGGTCTGCCAGCCACTTGGGAGTGCGCACAATGTTTGTCAACGGCGATACGGGGTTTTCGCGTAGGCACTCATAGATGGATTCTTCCGACGCTCCTTTTGGACGTTTTCGGCACTTTGCACCCGTTCTTGCGCGTACCTCGTCAGTGTCTCGCCCGCTCGCCTGAACTACGTGGGCGTCATCACATGCAACTGAATGCGGAAGTTTCGGGTGCAGTATTTCCAAAACTCGCCCGGGCTCGTGTCCAGAACCTTGGAGTTGTCCCGAAGCTTCATCTCTAACGTCCCCACCCCAATCATTCCTTCCCATTTTAATGTAATCCAATACTCGGGGCTCACTATTCAAATACTTGACGAGATGGTAGAGGTCCCATGCACTGGCGTTTGTAGACCAAATTGACGAGCGATTTGGTCGTCTAAAGACGCCAGCGAAGATAACACATCGGCATGTGCCGTTTCTCCAGCTCCAGTCGTGTAAGACGTGGACGTGTGGGAGTGTAGTTCCTCGTGTGTGAAGTGCGACGGCAGCGATTCCGTACTTGGTGGGCCCTTGCTCAAATCCTCTGCTAATGTCGTGACAAATTGTCTCAGCCTCTCCGTCGTCCCGAGCGGGAAACACGTCGTGCACAACATTTCTTCGTTTTGGAACTGACTGTATCTGCAGTGCCCAGCGTGGAGGGGATTGGAAACTTGTAGCGTTAGCTACACTTGCGTAGCTGGAGCCGATTACGCGTGGATCCTCATGAGCCGTGCTGCGCATGCGCGAGTATCAGTGATGTCACACAGTTGGCTCACCGGAGCCGGCATATCCCGCGCTCTCCGCGCCGCCGCGCGCAGCTCGCCGCTGCTGGTCTGCGCGTTCGGGAAGAGTGGCGTCGTAGCCGCGCCAGACACACTGGCGCTGGCGCGCGCGCTGACTCTGCCACCGCCGCGCGCGCCTCGCCGCTGCTGGTCTGCGAATTCTAGAGGAGTGACGTCGTAGCCATGGCAGACGCACTTGTGCCGGCGCGCGCGCAGCTATTCGCATTCGCTGTGTAGTCACCGTCTGACAGTGCGCTGGAGCCTGCGCTGGAAGGATGAGAGTTGCGCATATGTTGTGTGAGTGCGGAATACCAGGCCCCGGGATATACCCCAGAGCACGAGATGCTTCGGATCTAAAAAAGTGCAGCCTTACCGAAGACGGCTTGAGTGTCCGATTGAGGTCTTCCTGAGTGGACAACCCTTATGAAGACTGTGAGTTCTGAGCTGCTGCAGACCTTTTTATATAGCCCTCGCGGCGGCCTTGGAAGCCCTTTATAATTAGTGCAAAAACCCGTCAAGAACTGGTTACGATTGCGCGACAACTAGCTAGTTATTCTGCATCTCCTGCATGCCACAGAGTAGAATATAAATGAGTATGTTTTACTTCTATTCTACAACAAAGGCGCTTTTTAAAAACGTATTTTACCATGTGTGTCGTCGTCGTTGTAGTTCCACTCAGACAAAGTATATATATGTATATATATATATATATATATATATATTTAAATATATCCCTTCTTAGGCTTCGACGACAACGACAACGGCGCAGCATTATGAAGTAAATAAGAAACGAAACAAAAGTTGTGTTTTTTGATATCGCTTTACATAAACAGAACGATCTATTGTGCGAAAAATGGCACCGTGCGTTGGGTTTTGAAGCAGCTTCTTTTGATTCATTAGTTTGCGCTTGCACAGGCTTCTAACGTTCTACCTTGTGTTCGTACTTCGGACTCCGTGCGAACAAGGTTGACTGGACGTCGGTGACGTGTGAGGCCGTTGTAACTTGCTTTGATGTTCTCGTTGGAGTGACACAAGTAAGGCCCCACGTTCGAAGGTAAGGTAACGCTGTCGGCAACTATGCTGTCTATGTCAGATTGTATAACTTATCTGTTTCAATTTAAAAAATGGCGGCAATGTCTTGAAAAAATTCAGTATTGCCTGGGTCGTCCCTTACTAGACTTGCTTACTGTCAATACCTCAAAACTCAGACTAGGTTGAGTGGTTGAGTGTGCCATCGTTTTTAAACCTTGGGTGAAGTAACTATTTTCTATAGGGCCCAAATACTTCACGTGGCGCGTGCGCATATCGTCGGGTCGAAGTCGCATGATGGTGTTGGTATCTGGCGTTTGCTCGTACGATTCGGAGTTTGACATGTTGCTAGTGGTGTAGGATACAACGTCAGCAGGCATGCCACGGTGTGTACGACTTAGCAACTCGTTGCCCGCGTTATAAGTGGGACCCATCTTTAGCCATGCGTCACTTCCAAACTAGTACTCATAGTGGACTGTAGGTATGCCCACGTGATCTTTGAACGGAAACTGGTTTTCGAACTTGGTCAAGCGGGGACTAGCCTTCTCAATGCAAATGAAGTCGTAGGCAAAGTTGCCTACGACATCACGGGGTACTCCCATGCACGTAGGTATACTCTTTTTGTCATCGCCATCGTGATTGTCGTTTCCGGCTGTGATTTTAAGACCCCAGTACCTTTTAGCCTGATCCGAGTGGTCCTTCTCCTCAAATGGTAAGACTATGGCTTCATCGGGTTATTTGCCTCGCCTTTCTTCACACGACACATGCTTGTAACCAAGTAGTGGTTCAATCCGACGGAGGTAAGGCCATAAACTAGCATGTGTGCGAGCCACGTGCTCAGCTTGCATGATAGGCAAGGCTGCGCAGAGGCGATGCGCATGGCTCACCGGTGCGCATAAAAGGAGCAGCCTGCACGCTGCCGGCGAGAGTGATTCCGGAGCCGCCGAAGTCTATGCGTAAGCCACGAAAATAAATGTTTTCCGTTGTTCTTTGAGACCTCTGTCATTCTTGCTATAACTCCGGACGGGATGCAGCAAGCACAGTACCCACTCATATCAGAGTTGACGGGTTGGACAACCGAAGAGTCAGTCTTCCATGGCGTGCGTAAACCATGAGGGGTTAACTTGACAGAGCAACTCACAGCTCTTGTGTGAGCTGGTAGGTTAAGGCAGGTGCCGTGAGTAATGTAGAGATACGGCTGGTTCACCGGCAAGCGTGACAGGCTAGTCAGAACTCCTGGAAGCGTTTTCTCGGTGTCATAAACTAAATTGGTCTTCAGCATTCCGTAGGCGCATGTGGTGAGTATTTTGCTGTCACGGAAGACTGTGACCACGCCGTGGTCGCGGGGTAGCACAAAATCTGCTGAACGAGCTCTGTCGAATTTTAACCGTCACCTCCAATTCCTGCTCCGCCTGGACGGATGGGGGCTTCTGAGGGCATCTGCTGCGACATCTGCGTACCTTCGGCGTAGCTGGTAGTTGAGTCAGGCTGGTATCGCTTTCCGTCTGCTGTATCTGTTTCCCCGTTATGTGCACGTTTCCGTCTATCTCCTGGCATTGCATAGAGACTACGGCCCAAGACATATTGTTCCGCAATATTCTTCGTGCCCAGACTAACTGCACCTAATGCGGAGTGCCAGTTATTCGTACGTCTAAAGTCATTCAAGAAGAGAGCCGCAGATGCTTGATCAGCAGCAAAGACGTCCTCGTGGCTCCTGGCCCGCTCGTAGGCTTCGTCGTAACACTTGGCTATGCCATCGTCCTCGTCCACCGGATCTCCGTTGCGCTGTGGATTCCCGGGACCCAGGTACCGGTGGCCTGAGAACAAAAGTTCTCTTGCCACCGGTATCAATGAAAACCTAACTCACGTTAGGTTTGCATTTTCCGACTACACCGATACCGACAAGCGCAAAAAAGCTGTCGCCTTAGTCAGTCTGTTTTGTTTCGTTTCTGTTTTGTCACTTCAGTCAGTCAGTCAGTCAGTCAGTCAGTCAGTCAGTCAGTCAGTCAGTCAGTCAGTCAGTCAGTCAGTCAGTCAGTCAGTCAGTCAGTCAGTCAGTCAGTCAGTCAGTCAGTCAGCCAAGGATTTGAACGAAGCGAGGAGAGAAAAAATGAAATGATGAGAAGGTGATCATGTTGCACATGGTTTTTGCTCTACACTGCAGCAGGTTGAATTTGGTCGCGAAAAGAACAGGAGAGAGACAGGCATTGCAAGCGAGTTGCTGTACAAACAACCCGTGTTCACCTTATGATCAAAAATAGATCGAAGACCGCATTTGTGCATGAGAATTATGTGAATGATGCGCAGTATTGTGGACGATGGAAGCCATGGAATGAACATATGTTATCTTAGTTGAAGCGTTTACCATACAGTCAGCTGAAAGCAGCACTCAGTGTTTTTGTTTTGTTGCTATAGGCGTACGCACAGCGAGGGGTGGCAGGCGGCCACCCCCCTATTTATACAGCGGTGAGCCTAGTCTGTCCCACATTCTTAATCAGTCGGACGCTTTCTGTCATTGTTTAAGACTCGACCCATGTAATTCTTGTACAGTAATGGTGGCCTACGAGCACATGTTGCATTCCAAGAGTTGTTTGCTTCCCTCTTTTACCTCCGTATAGCCGGGGACCTCAGGAAGGTACTTATGAGAAGCACGCATCGCTTCATTTTCATTTTTTTAGTCATTGCGAGGCTGTTTTTCCGGACTGGACCAGTTGCGGTGGGGAGCGCTGCTGTGCGCAAGCCTATGTTTTTAGCATAAAATTATCCTTTTGTGACTATAGAGTGAAAAACCCTTTTTCTTATATTACTACCATGTTTTGCCAGCGCGTACTTTCTCTATATAGGACCACGTTGGAGGTTCACTGCGACAGCTGACGACGTAAAGCGGTTTATCATGTCGCCTGAAAGGTGGCGTGCAGTATATGCTACCCTCGCATAGCAGATGGTTGGCAGAACATCCTTTGCCGCAGCTGGTATAAGTGCAGCAGTAAAATTTCTATATGTGCATGACTCTACCATACTTTTAGGGACACAGATGGTAGATGACACCCTGGTATGATTGTCTGCAATGGAGCATTGAAAAAGCGTGCTAAATAACCTCTAGCTTATCAGTCCTCAGAAACTATGCCATCTTGTCCAGTATTTTCTCGTATTCAGCGTATATTGTCGAGATAGTGCGGGTGGGCGCTCAAGAGCCGCTACTTTTCTTGCAGCGTACGAGACAAGACTAGTGCATTCACTTAGGCTACGTGAGAGAATGGCTTCACCGGAAGGTTCGCCGTCCAAAAAGTGTGCACCAGGTATCCCTATGGACCGCTGCTGGTCTGTTCCGTCGCTTTCTGCCGGCGCGAGCCTGCTTTTCACGCTGCCCCAAGCCAATGCTGGTTTGCTGTACGTACTCTTCATGGAAAAGTTTGGCGTCAGCAGGGAGATTGCTTCTTGGCCTCATACCATTTCTACCCTGATGACAACGTTTGTGGGTAAGACGCCGTTGGAATCTTTCGATGATCTAAAAGAGTGCTGCTGAAACCGTAGTTGCCAGCCAAAGAAGTTAATCGAGATCAAGGCCAGTGCAGTGTAATGGTTCCTTCTAGCTGTGACTAAAGCTTGGGATAATGGGATAAGCTTATGACTAATGAATAGCTTAGGGCCACAAATTAAGCGTTTCCTCGTCTTAAACGAGCGGTGAAGAGAAGAAACACATGACATGACAACGTGCAAGAGAAACAAAATAAGAGACATACAAATACGAGTTTCGAAGAGCGACGACTTAACAAACTTACCAGGATACGTACAAAGCTGACTAAGAAGGTGTCAACGAATTAGCAATTTTAACGAAAATGCATGGTAATCAGGGTCGCAGGTAGAAATTTGTTTTTTGGAGGGGAGGGGTGGCGGGGGGCACTTCCTTGGTCGAAAGTGGGAGCCGCGCAGGCAGATGTGGTTGAGTGTCACTTTGTGGTCTGTGCGCCATGGCAAAAAAAAATCGGAGGGGGGGAGGTCGCACGGGCCCGGTGTGCCCCCTCGGGCTGGGCTACGACACTGATGGTAATACGAAGAGAGGCAGCAGCTCACTCCTTTAGCAAATACGGCTGCTGAAGCAAGCGAAGTAACCTTCGTGCGATCTATGTGTTCAACCGAAATTCCGCGATGAAAGCACAACACGCACGAAGCTAGGATCCACCGCCGAGCCTCCTCCACTCGACAAAGTCTTCGTGATCTTGTATCACGACAAGGCCGTCGTGATACAAGTGTCGCGTTGACTGCAAAACGAAAGAAAGTATAGTATCCCAAGTGTACCTCGCTGGAAGAGCGTAACGAAGAAAAAACGGGCTGTACCCAGTGGTCTCATGTTGCGGGGCGTTATATACGTATGCGACGCGCAGAAGCACTTCATCCCAGCTCTTGTAGTCAGAGCTAACGTACATGGATATCATGTTCAAAGGTGTTCTATTCTAGTGCTCAGTCAAGCCATCGGTCTGATGGTGATAAGGCGTTGAATGTCGTTGGTTGGAGGCACACAGGCGCAGAAGTGCTCTAACCATATCGGCCGTGAACCGATAGCCACGGTCACTAAATATCACACGATGTGGACCATTACGTAGTATTACGTAATGCAGCATGAGCTGTGACACTTCCCCTCTGGTCTCGCAGAACCGAGTCTTGTAGTCGGCTCATGCTATGATCAAGCGGTTGCCTTCGGATGAACGTGGAAACGGTCCTATCAGGTCAATGCCTGCTTGATCAAAAGGTGAGCTGGGAAGGTCTAGAAGCTTTAGACAACCGGAGGGAGCGTTGGTAGGTCTTTTGTGAATTTGAGACTCAGTGCAATTGGCTACTAAGTCTTTGTTGTCTTGTGCATTTGAGGCCAGTAAAATCTTTCTTTGGCACGATGTGTCCGCATGGATCCTAGGTGATCAGCAGTTGGATAATCGTTTACGACGCGTAAAACAAAAGAGCGAAGGGCTGCTGGCACCAGCAGAACATAGCGTGCACCTGTCGCGGAGAAATTCTCATATAGCTGCCCATCGCGGACACAGAAACGACATGCTTATAAGTCTTTCGTCACAGAGACAATTGGCTCTAAATTCGGATCCTCACTCTGCTGTCTCGCGAAGGTGACAACTGTGAAATGTCGCTGTACGTTCGTCATTGCGTGGTCGAAGCTATCAGCGTCACATTCCGTTGCACGAAGAGGCATTCTTGAATGACAATAGACGTCAGCATGTCGCCGCCCGCTCTTGCACTAGATAGTGAAGTTGTACTCTTGCAGACGCAGAGGTCATCGTGCAAGGCGTTCTGACAGATCCCGAAGATTGACGAGCTAGCAGAGAAAGTAATGGTCGGTGACGACCGTAAGCTGACGCCCGCACAGATACGACTGAAACCGTTGCACACCACCAAAGATGACAGCGATACATTCTTGTTCGCTTACCGTGTAGTTAAGCTCGCTTAATGAGAGACTTGCGTAGGCGTTGGCGTGTTCTCTGATATCCGAGCGTTGAACCAGCACAGCATCAAGACCAACGCCATTCTCATTTGTGTGGACCTAGGTTGGCGCTGAAGGGTTTAAGTGTCGTAGTATCGGCTGTGACGTCTGCAAGAACTTCAGCTGTCGAAGGAAAGCTGAACGCTCTGGAGTCCACTCGCATGGGCCGTTCTTGTGCTGTAGGCTTGTCAAGGGATAAGCGACATCAGGAAATCCAGGGATGAATAGCCTAAAGTAGGAGCATAGCCCCAAGAAACTGCGGAGTGATTTCTCACCCTGAGGCGGCTCCAATGGTTGAACAGCCTCTGTCTCTGCAGGGTATGGCTTCACGCTGTGCCAGTGCCTGGCGCTCACCAAAATGGCACTTCTTGGAGTTGAGCACAAGACAAGCCGTCTGTATGTAGCTGAGCACAATGGAGAGACGCTCGCTGTGCGCGTGAAATGTGCACCCTAAGATAACATAATTAAGATAGCACACATATCTCCCATTCTGAACCCCGCAGAATAGTATCCATGAATCGTTCGAAGGTGGCGCAAGGGTTATACAAGCCGAATGGCATAACACTGAATTTAAGAACTCCGACGGGTGTTGCGAACACCGTTTTTATTCATCCTCGCATGCATCGGCATTTGCCAATACCCGGAGCTCAGGTCGATGGAACAAAAGTAAGAAGCCGAATGAAGACCGTCCAATGCATCGTCTATACGCGGAAGCGGCTATACATTTTTTCGAGCAATGTTGCTGAATTGACCGTAACCGACAGAAAAACACCACCTGCCGTCCTTCCTCTTTACAAGAATGACAAATGCAGCACAAGGACTCGCTGACTCCTGAGTTACTCCATTTTGCAGCATGTCTTGCACTTTCTCGCTCATTATCTTACGTTCAGTCAGCGACACTCGGTTCGGCATTTGTCGTATAGGATATGCTGCTCCGGTGTTTATACGGTGGCCGATTCGAGAGGTTGGAATCAGGGATGTCTTCTCATTTTACGAAAACTCACACTTGGGAGTGCTTAGATAAAAGGACCAGTAACATATTGCGCCCACTCGTGCTGAACGACTTGCTCACCGTCTGTAGTAGTTCCGAGTCTGAAGGGCCCGAATGGTAACCCGTATGCAGCAGCCTCGAGTACAGCCAGTAAAGCCGGTGTTTCTTCCTTGAAGAGTGCGAGCTTCATAGCAGAAGGTAAAAGTATGGGATGGGCCGTGTAAGTCATCGTCCATAATCCAGATTGTCCTTCAACTAGAATGTGGCACCAATACGTTCTTTACACAGGCTGAGCGGAGAGGTTCAGTTGCGGCTTCAAATGTAGAAGGAGCTGTACCGGAGTAAACTACCGGAACACGCACGCTGTACCGCGCTGGAACGACATCCTCGGCAATACAAATTGAACTTTCTCAACGCGGCGAGTACTCCACAAGTCCGGTCATTACCTCGTGATGTACCGAAAGCTCCGCACTTCGACATTCAACAGTAGCGCCACACTCCCGCAAGAAATCTATGCCTAAGATAACATCGTGCGTATATTGATGAATTACAGCGATTTAAGACGTATGTACAATGCCGCACAGACATTTATCTACAGTACAAACACCGATCCGGCACAGCGTGTCACCACTAGCAACATAAAACGTCGACATTTTGTTCCACGAAAACAACAGTTGACGACGCCAGGGCCGGAAGGGTTAATACAACCTCATCCCCACTCCCTCTTTTCGTTCAGAGCGTGTGGGGAATAGGTTCGGGTAATCACGGCAACCTAAATAATCGTTGCCGTGACTGACGAAGACATTTGCAACTGGAGTTATAGGACTTTAATGCCGCAAAGAATGACGGTGAAGTTTAGCGAGTTATATGGCAACAGCGAAGAACCGTAGCTACGAGTACGACACACGCTCTTGAAGGGCTTATGTTCTGACACTCAACGTAGTCCCCCACTGCACTACACAAGGTTTGTAACACTTCACCGTGTTACCGTCGAAGGCCGATGAGTGGATGAGTTGTTGAGCAGCGATGACTCAGGCACGGTCGGAGCGGAGCGGGCAGCAGAGTAGATGTGTGGCAAACACGTCCCGTACAGCCAGTGATATGCCCAGGTCTGGAATGCGCCTGGATCTGAGCACAACGGACCGGTGCCGGCTGCTGGAGCGCCCGACAGAAGGCAGCGAAGCCCTTGCAGTCAACAGGCAGCGGTAGGCTTCGGGACCAGGACGTGACGAGCGCTTCACCATGCGACTGCTTCGTTCCGTTCTATTCTGGAACACCCACGCGTTTTCCTAATCTCTCTTCTCCCCACGGCTTGGCTTGACTCCGACGACACAATTCCGCCTTTTTAAGTGCGAATGCACTTTATAAGCGACCCTGTGTCCGCCGTCCCATAGCAACGGCGCGAGCAGAGGAGAGGAGCGTCTGTAGCAACGGCGCAGCGACGTCACGCCCCACGTGACTGCGCGCGCTCCGCCCTCCGCTCCGTGGCTGCGCGCGCCCGCGCATTGCCTGTGGTGATGCAGGCCGGCGGCGAGACGCCGAACGAAAGCGTGCGAAGCGAGCCGAGCACCCCGAAGCCGATCTGGCGCGGGGACGCGCGATGCGCGAGCGAGCACGGGCCCTCGAATTCGATTGGCCGGACGCGCGCTTCAAGCGAGACTTCCTGGACCGCAGCTTCGGATATAGCTGCGCGGTGTGCGATCGACTGTGGTTCGACAACAACCTGAGCCCCATCTCGGGCGTGCGCAACGCCGCCAACAAGTTGAACGCGTTGCGGGTTCTTTGGAACGAGTTCGGAAGACAGATCATCATCATCAGTGAAAGTGCTTTGCACTTAAAAACGGCCAGACCTCCGTGGGTCGGCTGGCGCGTGCTCTCTCGCTGCCGTCTCCTTCGCTCGGCTCTGCAGTTTAGTCGTGCGCGCCGCCTCATAGCATCAGCCCGTGCTTCGCACTTCCTCATACTTCCCTTCGGGGAAATGCGGGTTTTTTCTTGTCTCGTCTCCTTCGTCGGCGCACCACACGGCACAGCACAAAACCACAAACAGCGCGCCAGATTAAACTACCGCGCATATCATTACAGAGCGGAGCTCTCTCAGCTGGCGTGGCCGCTGTCACTGCAGAAGGGAGTGGAAGGTCTTTGCACTGCCTCGTTGCGGTTGTTGCCACTTCCCAACGATGGAGAGTAGCATTTAGTAACAAACACTTGTAATTATACACACGTACAGATGCACAATTACTCAGGCAGTTATTTACCTAGGAACTCTTCCGAGATAACTCGGCATAGCGGAAAAGTGCAGAGCACAGCTCCCGCGACAAGAATGCCAGAGGGGAGCCGGGAGCCAGGTTTTAACACCTTGGTTCCTCCTCCCCGTTCTTCCCGTCACCAAGTCACCTGAATGCGCCGACTGTGATTTCCCCTGCCGATGGTCTCCCCATCTCTCAATCTTTCTGCAGTCTTGCAACCACCTGCGAGAGAGATAAGAGGTGAACTACCGCCGAACGGCATTCCCCAAAGTACACTATCACACCCATTGCTGGTGCCGTCCAGCTCCCATGGTCGCGTTCCCTGTGTGCCCGGCCAACTAGCAGACCCATCGCAACCATCCCATGGCGATATAGTGCCTCATAGCGATCTATGGGCAGCTGCACCTGCTTGTCTGCTCACAGCTACCTGGTTCTCTCCATACAGGCACTCCATCACTTTTAGGGGCGAAGCTCCTTATAGCGGCACCCGTTCGTCCCTCGTAGCGTAGTATGTAACCAGTCTTACGCTTTGACCTGCAAGGTGGTGCCGGTGGGAGATTTTTCCTGTGCGTTGTTGAACAATGAAAAATTCGCAGCGTTAGCTAAAAGCCGACTTCTTCTGTCTCTCATTCCCATTAGCAGCCATTCTTTAACTCCAAGGTAGTGCCTGGTGAGATTTCTCCTGTGCGTGATTAAACAATAAAAATTTTGTTCAAAACGCCGTTGATTGATGAAATAAACCAACAAAAGACGCCAGAAGTTTTGTAAAAGCCAAACGAAAGAACGCCAGATATTTCTAAAGCAAAACGAAAAGACGCCAGCTGCTTAACGAAAGACGCCAGATGTTTTCTAAGCAATGGTTTTCTAAACAATGAAAATTCACAGCGTACATGTAAAATTAAAGTGCGCTGCAAGTCGTCATAACTCATCGAACCTTTAGTATAAACGCGCCTGATCTCACGTCGGTGATGATGTACTGGGCAGAATTCACGGAAGATTCACGGTTTACCGATGAACCTCCGCAGCTTCGCCCACTCATCATCATTCACTCCGTGGATATGCTGTGATTTTTTTTAAATGCGAAGCATTTCTTAGCGAACCTCTGGCACTTTGGGCGTTTCTATCTATCTATCTAGCCGCCTACGTCTGGGTGCTCTCACGATCGCCTCCTCAACTTGGTGTAGACCAAAATTGGCATGGGAGGGTAAGAGGACTTGACGAATATGACTGTCTGGTCATGCCATGTATAACGTGGAAATCCTGTCGCGTACGTCGTCAAACCCTTTCCACTAGACACGTGTGGCACATACCCGTTTACCACGGCCCGCGGTGTACGGGTATGCGCCACAGGTGATTGACAGTTTATATCTCCCCAGGAACGGCGAGAACAGACATTGTTAACTTAAACGGTAGAGCGTTAAGGAAGCCCAACATCGGCAGCGTTGACTCAACGAATGGAAAGAATGAAAATTAGCACCCCAGCAAGAATCGAACCCAAGCATTCTGCGTGGCAATCAGGTATTCTACCACTGAGCCACGCCAGGTCTATAAATTGGTTTGGAAAAAAGCCTACGCAGGCGTAATAGCGGTGCAACGTCAATTGTGGTTGTGGTGCTGGCTATCTAATTTTACAAGAAAGTAATGAACACTACATGATACTCCTACGATGTCTACTCCTACGATACAGGCGTAATATCAGATTAACGTCTGTAGTTCCAGTGTTGGCTCCGCTTTTATAGCAGTCTAATAAACGTTACGTTTGTATTCCTATGATTCAGCAAGCTATATTGAAGCATTGCTCGACCCCGGAGGAATACATTAACGAAAGTTACATATGATATCCACATCACCACACCGTAAAGGGCGCTTAGTCCGCCAGAACGACGCAGTGTCCTCTTCATTTCTTACGAGGCTGGGCGATGGCCTCATGCTGACCGAGGATGATGCCAGATTGATTGACAGCCGCTTTGTAGACTAGGCTACGTAGGCCACATACGCCCAGGTAGTCTACAAATAAGACAAAAACCATCCACTAATGTTGCTCTACGTAGCACTATCCAGGTCTACCAGCCTCGACGGCCTATACCTCACCAACGCGAGGGGTGGCTTCAGGTTCCGGCATGTCGCCGGCTCTGTCGACAGACAATTTTTCGACGAAATGACCGAGGCATCCACGAATTCCAACAGCTCTACTATACCACATATTTCACTACACATGGACCCCTCGTCACCACGACCACGACCGGATCCTATAACAAGTCATGACCAGCTGCTGGTGCTCACTGATCACGGTGATGATGTCCTTGTTCAAGAACAGTCAAGAACTTCTTGCACGCATGCACACGTGTTCGTGAAACGTGCGTGCGTTGTCGGGACACGTATAAGCACTACATATCAGCTTACCGCTTCTGGTGTTGGTAATACCCACGTTGCCATTGGCAGCGTTAGCCAACCGTAAACAACTGGTTATGTAACACATATGCGGCTCTTCAACATATATACGTGTGCGTATAAAATTTATACAAATCTTCAGCGTCATTTTGTAACGTGTCGCTCAGTAAAAGAAGTTACGCCACAGTCACCTACCCGCCGCATGCTTCGCATAACATCGACTCCCACGGTACGTGGGATCTGCCGAATTTTTCTAGATGACGTGTTTTGAACGCGCCACGCAGGTGTCAGATGCCTACTGCTGATGCGCTGACCGCGCACAGGGCAATGTACTGACGCGCTTTTTGGGGAAAGGACACCGTCAACCCCCTTGTCGCCACGCCAGACCTTACACTACTGTTTGTATTAGGAGCGGAGCTCCTTATAGCACCACCTGGTCGGTCGTCGCTCCATCCGGCGTGTCCCCACCGTCGCGTCTCCCGTGACATTCAATAGATGGCGCTGTCTCATAGAGATGCATGAAAGCTGCAGTTGGTTGACCTATACTAGACGTCGCTGTCCCATAGAGATAGAAAAAAAATTTTTAAAATGAAATAAAAAATAATAAAAAATGAAAAATAAAAAATAAGAATAAAATTAAAAAATTCAAAAGAAAATAAAACAAATAAAATATATAAAAAAGAAGAAGAAAAAGAGAAAAAGGAAAAAAAATTACAGCATATCCATGGGGTGAATGATGATGAGTGGGGCGAACCTCCGGAGGGCATCATCGGTAAACCGTGAATACGAGTAATTCGCCCCACTGAAGTAAACACGTGAGAAATGTTAAACATCAAACTTCCTCGCATCGCCTGCTCAACGGTCACCTGTGAAGCGCCGGCGGTGGCCATTTCTCCTGATGTAGGGCTTGGCTGGAGAAATTCCAGAGGAATGGTCTCGGGACAAAGGCCTCGCAGTCGGCGACTGTAGCGGTGGACAGGAGTATCCACTGCATGAACGGGTTGCGGGATCGGATTGGCAGAACCGCTTCGTGAAATGGTGGTAGCATCAGGCGTTGAAGTCCGAAGAACCGAAGACCCGAGCGCCGTATTCCTCAGAGAAATCGGGGTTGCTGGTCGAGCTCCCCACTTAGTCGTCCTCAGTTATCCAGCTGGCCTTCAACACGTCCGAAGACCCGAAGACCCGAGCGTCGTGTTCCTTAGAGAAATCGTGGTTGCTGCTCGAGCTTGCCACTTCGTCGTCCTCAGTTATCTAGCCGGCCTTGAGCCGTGTTTTCACCATATACAAGTAATGCCATCTAGCGGACACTCCACGAACTAATCATATACAAGTACCGCCATCTAGCGGACACTCCACGAACTAAACGAGAGGTGGCTACTCATACATCGGGGACGCACGACCCACGGCTTAAGGAGCTTCGCCCCTAAAATAATCAAAGCGGCGTATCGCTTTCATTACTGCTGGGCGAAACCACTGAACATTTCACGGTGTAACCATGATTGCTTCAGGAGCTTCGCCCAAGCTCTTCATCATTCACCCCTGGATATGCTGTAATTTTTTGTTACCAACTGAACCCTGAACATCTTTGCAGGTTTTGCTATGTTTGCCATTCAGAGCAAAATTTCGGTCTACGCCATGCTCTTGTTTGGCTCAGTGCTCTGTCCGGCAGCTGTTGTCGCTTCTGCATTCGCTCCAAGCATGACTTGGATGATGGTCACCATGGGGTTTCTCTACGGTAAGTATCCACAAATAAAGCTCGATAACAGCAATAAGTGGTAAAATGTTTGGCGCAGTTTGACGCGCCACAAGCAATACATAGATAGCCTTTACCCACATTGCAGTTCTGTAGCATTTCCCTCAATATAATGATTGTGAAGGCGGTCAAATAGAAAATAAAAGACTTACCCTGCCATGTATGCGTACACTGTAGTTTTCGCCGGTTAATTTGCAACTACAGCTTCAAAAACTTGTGATGCTAAGGTAGGTTCGTTAACGCGTAGACGTTGCTGCAGTCTGACAGTCTTGAAATCTGAGAGGAACAAAGAGAGGGAGATAGTTTATTGGAAGGCAAAGAGGTCGGTCTGAGCTAGTGCGCTGTAGTCTGCTACTCTGCACAGGAAAAAAGGGAAAGGGGAAAAAAGGAGTGATTGGGTGGTAATTCCTAGAGAGGAAAAGTTACAAAAAAAGAAATAATATAGGCATCTCGAATTGTGAAGCAGCATCGGGAATTGTCAAGCACATGCAAAGTGAGGAATTCGCCAAAGTCATATATAAGCGATTTAAAAAGTGTCACCTTTCGTTGAATACGTATCAGCGCAGGTATTCGAGTAAAAGCGTCATACAGAAGTAAGGGCGCGAGTTAGCAGAAAGAAACAGCGAGTGAGGTAAAAAAAAAACGCGTGTCCAGTGAGCTTTCCACGAAGATGGAATAAATAGAAGAATAAAAAGAAGTAAGGGGGCAGAACACAATATAGCGTGACGCCGACCGCATGTACACACGGATATAATTCTCACGTAAGTATGACGGTATAGTTTCTCAATTTTCGGTGACATGGAGCATCATTGCATGAAGAGCACGTGTGGATCCCACGTATACAGCCAGGAACAATTTCGAATGTTGCCACACATTGAGCAGCTCATATAGAACACAAGTTTGTTTAAACGATGCGACTGTGGAATGTGATGGGTGGCTCGAACGAGACCGATTCGGAAGAAGAGTTGTTAGCAAAAGCTTGGCATGTTGTATTACACAGCCAGCGTTACACACTTATACAATGGTTGCACGAAAGCGCTCAAATCATTATAGGAGCAAATGCGCGAAATAATCTACGTTGTGACAGGGGGGACGTCCGTACTCAAGCTACTACTAGATTCATTCTGTGCAATGATATTAAAAAGAAATGTGCTCAAGATATTTCACCTCTCCTTTTTTTTCAGGGCTCTCCTTGGGAACACTTCTCATTGGCACGTCCGTCTACGTTGTATCTTATTTTGACGAGTACAGGGGTGTTGCTACGGGAGTCAAATACCTCGGAGTGTCTGTTTCGGGGGTCGTTGGTCCGATTCTACTTTCCGCAGTGATGGATACCTACGCATTGGCAGGATTTTTTCTTGTGGTGGGTGGCATTACATTAAATGTAATACCTCTGATCTTGCTTCTGAGGAAGCCGCAGCCCACACAGTTCTTTCCGTGCTGCTTTAAAAGACCGAGTGAAATGTCAAACAGCTCAAAATCGTTTAAATGTGAAGCGTCACCCTCAACCACAACTCGAAAAGAAAATGGGAGGGAATGGGAGCACTTGGCTGGGGTGAGAAATACGCACTATAACCATGAGATCTCCTTCTCTGCAGCAAAAGATTGTAGTATGCAAGCCTTCCCAACATCCGGAGCAGTACTGCAAGTACCCGAAATACCCGAGGCAAACAAACATGGATTTCATACAAAAAGCGGTATATTCACACAAATGTCGGAAGTGCTACGTACCCCAATTTTATACCTAATTCTAGTGCCCATAGTGTTTGCCGACTTCACGTTACCGCTATTTGCGTCTACAATAGTGGACTACGGTAGGGACAAAGGAATTCTGCTTGACAAGGCCGCATTGCTCTTGACGTGCCTCTGTGTCGGTGGATTCTGTGGACGCATAGGTATTCCCGTTTTGTCCGACAAGATCGCTAACCGTCGATGCATCATCGCAGCTATCAGCTTACTCCTGCTGGGTGGTTGCTTCCTGCTTTTGCCGCATGTGGACGTTTTCCCAGCTGTCGTCGCGGTCGCATTTATCACCGGTCTTCAGCAGGGCTACCTAGCGACAATCAAAACTGTCTTGAGCGCCGACTTCTTGGGAGTGCAGAAGGTAGCTCTCTGCTGGGGTGTCGTCGGGATCGCCTCGCTACCGCTCACGTTTTTCGAGCCTTCAATTGTAGGTGAGACATTTTTATGCTCATTTCATATGTAAGCGTAAAATCAATGGATAACGGTAAATAGTGTCAAGCAGGCGTACGAAGCTTCAAAGTCCTATCGAGAGCGTCTCCGTCTCGTTCTACCATAAGTTAAATACAAAGCGTTGAAAAGGCCTTTCGACCTTTCACAACGTACATACGCAGGAACGCTCGAGTTTGGTGGGAGATTTTTAGAATATGGCCAGATTATGAAACGCACTCAAGATCAAGATTAAACGCATGAGATGTACAAGCTGGGCTCGACTACTCCTGCAAGGACGAGTTTGGGTGCTCTCAGCGGAGCTTGAAGCAGGACGTTTTGTCAGCCACCACGAATGGCCAGAGAGTGTACGTCTGAAAATGGCTTATAACACGTTCTCTCTGTTTCTTTTACTTTCTTCAACCTCTCCTCCTTTCCACGAGACGTCGTAGGTGTTCACACCAGCTCACCCCACTGCTACCATGGCCCTGTCAATGTTTTACAGCCTGGGTCCAAAATGCCCACTGCTTGCACCTTAACTAGTATAGTGCACTAATGCCAGCCTTTACGTCTCCGCGCTGGAGAACGTAACCGGCATGAAAATCTTATTGGTCGAACACACAAAAGCTTTGCACCTTTGACTATTTCCAACCAGATATTGTGCGTTAGATCAAGGAGAGCACTGCCCTTAGAGTGAAAACATCACTTTAACTAGTCTGGGAATGGTTGATGAGGACAGGTTAAGTTTGCTGTTTGGGTAAGCGGCGACTTCACAAAGATAGTCTGTCCAACCCTTTATTTGATAGAGCTCTGTAGCCAAAGTGAGGTGAACCATGTGCTCCTGGTGCCTCGTATGCTCTTGACTAGCGAAAAATGGAGCGGTTGAGGTTGTAGGCTGCAAACTGTGTACGGCTTGGTACTTAAAACGGCGGCCACCCGCCACCCCCCCACACGCTAAACACATACAACATCTGAGAATAGATTTGTATTTAGGACTAGCTGCCAGACGGATGTTCTGCTGCAGCGAAATAAATAAACTGCGAATGAACGCACAACGGAAATGATGATGATGAATTGAATTTTTAATCTGCAAAAACAGTGTCCCCGAGTTCTTAAGCTTGGGGTCACCCTAGGAGGGAGGAAACTCATTACCAGCTAATACATTATTCGAAGCATTTCGGCGCGCACACCACAGACCAATCTGGCGCGATGTACTTCTGTGAACAGAGCAGACGAGGAGGCATAATATTATATATATATAAATATATATTGTTAAGCTGTTTATTGGACAGCACTCGGCGACAATGCACTATGGCGACAGTCAAGGCAAAAGCACGGGCTCCGAGAGCGCGAGCGGCGTTTAGAAGAGGACGACCCATTAGGAGCCGCTGGAGAGCGCAACCGTTAAGCAGTACCAACTGCTTCGCCACAATTACCACGGGTACGAAAAGG
This sequence comes from Rhipicephalus sanguineus, assembly GCF_013339695.2. NCBI lineage: Eukaryota > Metazoa > Arthropoda > Arachnida > Ixodida > Ixodidae > Rhipicephalus > Rhipicephalus sanguineus. The sequence goes on along the minus strand of NC_051179.1, from coordinate 136,648,673 downwards.
GAGCCGTCCGGCCACCTAACAGCTCGTTACTATGAGTGGGTCATAGTAGGCCTTGAGGCGCTCCACGTTGACTATGTCGCGCCCTCGACGGCGCATGTCCGAAGCTGGTTCGATGGTTTCGATCAGGTAGTTGACCGGGGACGTGCGCTCCACGACCCGGTAAGGGCCTTCGTATTTCGGCAGTAGTTTTGAAGAGAGGCCGGTTGCAGTGGTAGGGACCGAGAGCCATACGAGCGCTCCGGGGAGGAACGCGGACTCAGAAGTGGTGGTGCCACCGCGAAGGCTCTTCTGCCGCTCTTGTTCGTGCGTTGTAAAGGCCTTTGCAAGCTCGCGACACTCTTCAGCAAGCCTGGCTGTGTCAGAAATAGGCGCACAATCAGATGTATCCGGCTTGTAGGGTAGTAGCGTGTCAATGGTGTGCAACGGGTGCCTTCCGTACAACAGGAAGAAGGGTGAAAAACCAGTAGTGCTCTGAGGGGCGGTGTTATAGGCGTAGGTGAAGAAGGGCAGAATGGCATCCCAATTCGTGTGATCGGCGGCGACGTACATTGAGAGCATGTCGCCGAGCGTGCGGTTGAAGCGTTCGGTTAGGCCATTCGTCTGCGGGTGGTAAGCAGTAGTTTTGCGATGAACAGCATGGCACTCTTTGAGAATGGCTTTGACGACTTCCGACAAGAAGACACGGCCTCGATCGCTGAGAAGCTCCTGGGGTGGACCGTGACGCTCCATGAATCGGTGTAGCAGGAAGGAGGCAACATCACGCGCTGTAGCCGATGGGAGGGCAGCGGTTTCGGCGTATCGCGTTAGATGGTCAACGGCGACGATGGCCCAACGGTTACCAGCCGACGTCAGAGGAAGTGGTCCATACAAATCGATGTCCACGCGCCCAAACGGACGGTTAGGGCAAGGTAATGGTTGTAGACCGACTGGTGACACGTGCGTTGAAGGTTTTCGGCGTTGGCAATCGAGGCAGGAGCGGACGAACTTCTGCACGTAGCGGTACATCCCTCGCCAGAAGTATCGTTGTCGAATGCGGTGGTAAGTTTTGGATACCCCACAGTGCGCGCATTGCGGATCAGAGTGGAAAGACTCGCATATTTCAGCACGCAGACTTCGGGGTATCACAAGTAGCCACTGGCGGCCGTCGGCGTTGTAATTGCGCCGGTGCAGTAAGTAGGTCGTCACGAATGGCGAAATGGTGGGCTTGACGACGCAACGCGCGAGTGGTTGGTGTTGTCGACGGATCAGTGAGCAAGTCTATTAGCGAAGCGATCCATTTATCCTTGCGCTGCTCGGTAGCGATGGTGTGAACATCGATAGAAGAAACAGCAGTGTGAGACACTGAGCAGGAGGCATTGTCGTCAGGCAAGGGGGAGCGCGAGAGGGCGTCGGCGTCAGCATGCTGACGTCCGTTGCGGTACAGCACGCGGATGTCGTAGTCTCGCAGGCGAAGTGCCCAACGGGCGAGACGGCCCGAAGGATCCTTCAATGACGACAGCCAGCATAGTGCGTGGTGATCGGTGACGACATCAAATGGGCGACCATTTGACCTCCCACACCGACCACATGTCCCGGTGTCCCACGCATCCGCGATCCACCTATCTTCACTGGCGCCGATGGCACCGACGTGGAGGACTGGCTGGCAATTTACGAGCGCAACCGTTAAGCAGTACGAATTGCTTCGCCTTAATATATATATATATATATATATATATATATATATATATATATATATATATATATATATATATATATATATATATATATATTGTTAAGCGGTTTATTGGACGGGACTCGGCGACAATTCGCTATTACGACAGTCCAGGCCAAAGCACGGGCTCCGAGAGCGAGCGGCGTTTACAAGAGGACGACCCACTAGGAGCCGCTGGAGAACGCAACCGTTTAACAGTACCAATTGCTTCGCCACAATTACCCCGGGTACGAAAAGGGAGCCGCCCGGCGACCTAACAGTCGTCACTATGAGTGGGTCATAGTAGGCCTTGAGGCGCTCCACGTTGACTATGTCGCGCCCTCGACGACGCATGTCCGAAGCTGCTTCAATGGGTTCGACCAAGTAGTTGACCGGGGATGTGCGCTCGACGACCCGGTACGGGCCTTCGTATTTCGGCAGCAGTTTTGAAGAGAGGAAACTTGCAGTGGTAGGGACCGAGAGCCATACGAGCGCTCCAGGGAGGAACGTGGGCTCATAAGTGGTGGTGCCGTCGCGAATGCTCTTCTGCAGCTCTTGTTCCTGCGTCGTAAATGTCTTGGCAAGCTCGCGACACTCTTCAGCAAGCCTGGCTGTGTCAGAAATAGGCGCACACTCAGATGGATCCGGCTTGTATGGAAGTATCGTGTCGATGGTGTGCGACGGGTGCCTTCCGTACAGTAAGAAAAAGGGTGAAAAACCAGTAGTGCTCTGAGGGGCGGTGTTATAGGCGTAGGTGACGAAGGGCAGAATGGCATCCCAATTGGTGTGATCAGCGGCGACGTACATTGACAGCATGTCGCCGAGCGTGCGGTTAAAGCGTTCAGTTAGGCCATTCGTCTGCGGGTGGTAAGCAGTAGTTTTGCGGTGAACAGCATGGCACTCTTTCAGAATGGCTTCCACGACTTCCGATAAGAAGACACGGCCTCGATCGCTGAGAAGCTTTTGGGGTGGACCGTGACGCAGTATGAATCTGTGTAGTAGAAAGGAGGCAACATCGCGCGCTGTAGCCGCTGGGAGGGCGGCGGTTTCGGCGTATCGCGTTAGATGGTCAACAGCGACGATGGCCCAGCGGTTACCAGCCGAAGTCAGAGGAAGTGGTCCATACAAATCGATGCCCACGCGCCCAAACGGACGGTTAGGGCAAGGTAATGGTTGTAGTCCTGCTGGCGACACGTGCGTTGCAGGTTTTCGGCGTTGGCAATCGAGGCAGGAGCGAACGAACTTCTGCACGTAGCGGTAGATCCCACGCCAGAAGTATCGTTGTCGTATGCGGTGGTAAGTTTTGGATACCCCAGAGTGCGCGCATTGCGGGTCAGAGTGGAAGGCTTCGCATATTTCAGAACGCAGACTGCGGGGTATTACTAGTAGCCACTGGCGGCCGACGGCGTTGTAATTGCGTCGGTGCAGGAGGTCGTCACGAACGGCGAAATGGTGGGCTTGACGACGCAACGCGCGAGTGGATGGTGTTGCCGACGGATCAGTGAGCAAGTCGATCAGCGAGGTGATCCATTTATCCTTGCGCTGTTCGGTAGCGATGGTGTGGACGTTGATTGAAGCAACAGTCATGTGAGATACTGAGCAGGGGGCATTGTCGTCAGGCAAGGGAGAGCGCGAGAGGGCGTCGGCGTCAGCATGCTGGCGTCCGTTGCGGTACAGCACGCGGATGTCGTAGTCCTGCAGGCGAAGTGCCCAGCGGGCGAGACGGCCTGAGGGATCCTTCAGTGACGACAGCCAGCATCGTGCATGATGGTCGGTGACGACATCAAATGGGCGAGCATACAAATAAGGTCGAAACTTTGCAAGGGCCCATATGATCGCCAGGCACTCCTTTTCCGTGACTGAGTAATTGGTCTCGGCTCTGGTAAGCGTACGGCTTGCGAATGCCACGACATATTCGGGGAACCCTGGTTTGCGCTGCGCAAGGACAGCGCCGAGGCCTACACCGCTGGCATCCGTGTGTACCTCCGTTGGGGCCGTAGGATCGTAGTGGCGTAGGATGGGAGGAGACGTCAACAAACGACGGAGCTTTGCGAACGCGTCGTCACACTCGGACGACCACGAATTTAGGGGTCCGTCACTTCCAAGGAGCTTCGTCAGCGGCGATATGATGGTGGCAAAGTTTCGTATGAAGCGTCGAAAGTACGAACACAGTCCTACGAAACTGCGCAGTTCTTTTACGGTCGTAGGTTTGGGAAATTCGGCCACGGCCCGAAGCTTGGCCGGACAGGAAGGATTCCGTCCTTGGAGACGACGTAGCCGAGGATTGTCAGCTGCCGTGCTGCAAATCGGCACTTCTTCAGATTCAGTTGGAGGCCGGCGTTGCGCAAACGGGTCAAAACATGCCGCAGACGTTGGAGATGCGTGGAGAAGTCCGGAGCGAAAACCACGACGTCGTCGAGGTAACACAAGCACGTGTGCCATTTCAAGTTGCGCAGAACGGTGTCCATCATGCGCTCGAAGGTCGCGGGCGCATTACACAGACCAAACGGCATGACGTTGAACTCGTACAAGCCGTCGGGCGTGACAAAGGCTGTCTTCGGTCGAGCGTCATCCGCCATGGGTACTTGCCAGTACCCCGAGCGCAAATCAAGAGACGAAAAGAATTTGGCTCCTTGTAGGCTGTCAATCGCGTCGTCGATTCGTGCCAGCGGATAAACATCCTTGCGAGTGATCTTGTTGAGCCGTCGGTAGTCCACACAGAACCGCACGAAACCGTCTTTCTTCGCAACGAGAACAACGGGAGAGACCCATGGGCTGTCCGAGGGTCGAATAACGTCGCGTCGAAGTATATCGTCCACTTGCTCGTTAATGACCCGGCGTTCTGCGGGAGACACGCGATATGGACGTTGCCGCAGTGGTAGTTGGGCGCCGGTGTCGATGCGATGCGTAACAGCGGAAGTGCGGCCGAGAGAAGATTGCCCGACATCGAAAGAAGAACGAAATTCTTCCAGCAGGCACAGAAGTTGGGAACGCTGGACCGATGTGAGGTCGTCAGCAATGGAGGACCTAAACACATCAGCAGGTGACGAATCGGACGCGGAAACAGCACTGAGCGTACCGGAACTGGGACAGTGCATGTCATCGGGTGCGTCCATAACTTGTGCGTCTTCGAGGGGTTCCACTCTGCCAAGACATTCCCCTCGCACCAACGTAACAATGTATGGAGATGGGTTGTTAACAAAAATAGCGGTGCTGCCCTGAGTGACTTGGACGGTCGCGAAAGGTACCAGCAAGCCTCTCCTTGTGCAAACGTGGTCAGATGGCGAAATGTGCGCAATGGTGTCGGAGAGACCGGCGCAGTCGACTGACACAGCCGTCGACGAGTTTGGAGGCACTTTGTTATCGTCTTTGACGAGGATCTTGCTCGATACCGATGAAGTGTCTGCCGGCGTCAGATCTGAGAACGGGGAGAGTTCGATTTCGGCTTGTGCGCAATGAATTACGGCGTCGTGGCGGGATAGAAAATCCCATCCCAGGATGACGTCGTGAGAGCATGCAGCAATTATAATGAACTCGACGTCGTACAAAACGTCCTGAATGACGACGCGAGCTGTGCATATTGCTGTAGGATGAATACTCTGGGAGCTCGCTGTACGGAGAGACATCCCAGAAAGTGGCGTCCTCACTATTCGCAGTAATCGGCTCAATTTTTGGTCCATAACGGATACGGCGGCTCCAGTGTCGACAAGGGCAGATGCGGGAACACCGTCGACAAACACGTCTATCACGTTCGATGGGCTTCGCTGAGGGCTTTCGCAGTTCGATAGCGTCGCAGCCCTTGCCTCCTGGACTGCGACGACTAGTTTTCCTGGTCGCGAGCGACCGGACGTGAGCGCATCGGCGACAGTGAGCGACGTCGTGGAGACGGAGAGCGCCGAGTAGATGGAGCTTGGCGTGACGTCGGCGACAGAGGCGTAGGTGGGGCGTAAAATGTGCGGTTTGACTGGCTGGTGGTGGGCGACACGACTTGAGGCGGTTGGACGCGATTGCAGTAACGCGCCACGTGGCCGGCGTAACCGCATGAGAAGCATATGGGGCGGTTGTCAGGTGTGCGCCATCGGTTTACTGGAGCAGGACCCGCCCATGGCGCAGAACGTGATTGACGGGGTGGCGACTGATATGACTGCATCGTTGGCTGCAGTCGTGGCCTCTGCATGACGTCGGCGTAGGTAGCCGGCACAGCCGCTTCGAAGGACTCATGTCTAGGGGCGGCTTCGGCATAACTGTGTATATATATATATATATATATATATATATATATATATATATATATATATATATATATAAATATATATAAAGGAAAGAAGTGTTGATTTCAAGGGCTCGTTTTCTTTGTTATACACAATAATAATGAGCACTAACAGACAATAACGCTAAGGAAGGTATAGGGGATGTTTTTTACTAGTAAATGTAAGGTAAATATGAAGAAAGAAAAGTGGACAGAAAGATAGCTTGCCGCGGGCAGGGACCGAACCTGCGACCTTCGAATAACGCGTCCGATGCTCTACAAACTGAGCTACCGCGGCGGCCATCCCCCCGTCCACTTTATAGGGTATATATATACATTTAAACGTGAGAGCGTCAGTCAGCGCCGCCAGTAGCGATGACGGCGAGTGTGGAACACCCTTTTATATATATATATATATATATATATATATACAGAATATTAATTAGCACTAACAGACAATAACGCCAAGGAAAGTATAGGGGAAGGTTTTACTAGTAAATTTAAGGTAAATGTGAAGAAAGAAAAGTGGACGAAGGTCGCAGGTTCGGTCCCTGCCCGCGGCAAGCTATCTTTTCGTCCACTTTTCTTTTTTCACATTTACTATACTTTCCTTGGCGTTATTGTCTGTTAGTGCTCATTAATATTGTGTATAACAAGGAAACGAACGCTTGAAATTAACACTTCTTTCCTTCATTCTTAGCGAGGGTCTCGTTCTGGCAGACTTGATGCTTTTAGGTAGTATACAAGGGATTATTGGTCAGCTGCCAGCTCGTAATAAGTTCACATGCTACGTGACGCCAACAGGAAAAAAAAGGTGTTCCACACGCGCCGTCATAGCTACTGGCGGCGCTGACTGACGCTTCCACGTTTAAATGTACATATATACCCTATAAAGTGAACGGGGGGATGGCCGCCGCGGTAGCTCAGTTGGTAGAGCATCGGACGCGTTATTCGAAGGTCGCAAGTTCGGCCCCCGCCCGCGGCAAGCTATCTTTTCGTCCACTTTTCTTTCTTCACATTTACCTTACATTTACTGGTAAAACCTTCCCCTATACTTTCGTTGGCGTTATTGTCTGTTAGTGCTCATTAATATTGTGTATAACAAAGAAAACGAGCCCTTGAAATTAACACTTCTTTCCTTCATATATATACATATATTGTGAGACGACGTCAGGTACGACGGAACGATTGTTGTATTTACAGCAAAGGCGCGCGAACTAAAAACCGAACACCGGCGATCCAACACAATGATGATGATCACGATGATGTGTAGTGAAGATGATGACCGACACAGTCAGTGCTCACACTATTTTCCCCCTTCACGAAAGCGGTCAGCAAGACGTCCCTTTAGTAAGGGTAAGAACGCCGGATAGGGCTTCAGGCGAGACACATGGGTGATCTCGGTACCGCGACGACGGCGGTCCGAAGCCAAACTAACAGGAACGACGCGGTAATTCACCGCAGACGTTCGTTCAAGCACGGTGTAAGGGCCCAGGTATCTGTGAACGAATTTTTCACAGAGCCCCGGTGTGCGAACAGGTGTCCAGAGGAGCACTTCGTCGCCTGGGTGGAAAGACACAACTCTACGTGTCTCATCACAGCGAACTTTCCTCTTGGCCTGAATGGCAGAGGTGTTGGCGCGGGCAATTTCACGGCAGCGGGCGACGCGGGCAGCGAACTCTTCTGGAAGGGACGCTGATGGGACAGAGGGCGCGGAGAAGAAGGTGGTGTCCAGAACAAAAGACGGTGCACGGCCATACACGAGGAAAAACGGGCTGTAGCTTGTAGTGCGCTGTATTGCCGTATTGTAGGCAAACGTGACGAAAGGCAGTATTGTGTCCCAGTTCTTGTGATCGGGCTGAACATACATAGAGATCATGTCGGACAAAGTTCGGTGAAAACGCTCGATCAGACCATTTGTCTGCGGGTGATATGCCGAGGTGGTCTTCTGGATGGTGTCAGAGGCCTGTAGGACTTCAGCGAGGACATGAGAAAGAAACAACTTGCCACGGTCACTAAGGAGAACTCGAGGGGCGCTGTGGCGTAAGATAATGGCACGCAGGACAAAGTCGGCGACTTCGGAGGCAGCACCAGAAGGAAGAGCTGCCGTCTCAGCGTAGCGAGTTAAGTGATCTACGGCAGTAACGATCCAGCGATGACCGGCGGGTGTAAGCGGAAGAGGTCCGTATAAATCTATGCCCACGAACTCGAAGGGAGCGGACGGGCACGGTAGAGGTTGTAAAGGGCCGGCGGGAAGAGATGTCGAACGTTTTCGGTGCTGGCATGACGAACAGGACTCGACGTACTTAGAAACACTAGTGGAAAGGCCAGGCCAGAAGCAGTGAGTCTTGATGCGATCGTAGGTTTTGTGAAAACCTAAGTGGCCAGCCGTCGGGTCGTCGTGAAAGGCTTCTAAAGCTTGGAGTCGAAGTGAGCGAGGGATGACTAGGAACCATCGGTTACCGAGAGGATGGTAAATGTAACGAAGGAGCGCTCCATCGTGAAGTTTGAAACGCGCGAGCTGTCGTCGTAAGCGGCTGTTGGGAGCACGGGATGAGCCAGTGAGCCGATCGATGATTGTACGGCAGTATGTGTCTGCACGTTGGAGCGCGGCGATGTCTGCGGACTGAAGCAAGTCAGCCGGCGCAGTGGACTTAATCGGACTAAGGCTGGTCATCGGCGTGGTCGCTTCGCTGAGAGGTGCCACACAGGAGGTAGGTGCTTCATGGTTATTTTGCGACAGCGGACAACGCGACAAAGCGTCGGCATCTTGGTGTTTCTTACGCGACCTGTATGTGACAATGTAGTCATACTCCTGGAGTCGGAGCACCCAACGGCCGAGGCGTCCTGACAAGTTCTTCAGAGAGGACAACCAACAGAGCGCATGATGGTCTGTTACGATCGTAAAACGGCGGCCGTACAAATAAGGGCGAAACTTTTGCACAGACCACACGATGGCCAGACATTCTTGTTCAGTGATTGTGTAATTCCGTTCTGCTGAAGAGAGAGTGCGACTCGCGTAAGCCACTACTTGCTCTTGCGAAGTCTGGTCAAGCTGCAGCAGGACAGCGCCGATTCCATGCCCACTTGCGTCAGTGTGTAAGATAGTAGGTGCTGTGGGATCGAAATGGCGAAGAACTGGCCCGGACATGAGGCATCGCTTGAGGGTCTGGAAAGCAGCTTCACAGTCATCCGTCCAAACGAAGGATGCACTTGTGGTCAGAAGTTTGTGAAGAGGTGCTGCGATAGTGGCGAAATCACGGACAAACCGGCGGAAGTACGACGCTAAGCCGAGGAAGCTGCGAAGGTCCTTTAGCATAGTGGGTTTAGGAAAGTGCAAGACAGCGGCCACCTTGTCAGGATCAGGTTCAATACCAAGCTTGCTGACGACGTGACCCAACACTTTGATGCTGCGGCTCGCAAACCGACACTTCTTGGTATTTAGCTGGAGACCGGCTTTGGCTAGACACGTTAGTACCTCGTCTAGACGTTCTAGGTGTTGTGAGAAGCTGGACGAAAAGATGACGATGTAGTCCAGGTAACAAAGACAGGTCTTCCATTTTAAGACCCGCAGTACCGTGTCGATCATTCGCTCAAATGTGGCTGGGGCATTGCAGAGCCCAAAAGGCATCACATTAAATTCGAAGAGGCCATCAGGTGTAGCAAATGCGGTCTTCTCTTTATCAGACTCGTGCATCGGGATCTGCCAATAGCCAGATCGCAAGTGGAGGCTTGAAAAGTATTCAGCGCCCTGTAAGGTGTCAAGGGCATCGTCAATCCGAGGCATAGGATATACATCCTTCCGGGTAATTTTGTTTAGTGCCCTGTAATCAACGCAAAATCGTACGGACCCGTCCTTTTTCTTAACTAGGACAACAGGAGAAGACCAAGGGCTTGCTGAAGGTCTGATAACGTTGCGCGCGAGCATGTCATTGACTTGTTCCTCGATAACCTTGCGTTCTGCAGACGAGACACGGTAAGGGCGACGGCGAATGATAGGAGACCCATCTGTGTCGATACGATGAGAGGCCGCCGTAGTTTGACCCAAGCCATCCGAACAAACGTCAAAACAAGCTTGGTGTTTCGTTAAAATGGCCAATAAGTCATGGGTTTGGGTTGGAGTCAGATCGGTGCTCAAAGTGGCCTTGAGAGCATTAGATGAACCTCCCGCGGGCGTACACTTTGCGATTGACGAGGAAGGCGATACAGTGACGACACATACCGGTGCTGTGTCGATAAGGCTGGCAACAGTGGACCCCTCAGACAGGAGTTGCGTCTCTGATGTCGTGTTGTAGGCGGTGAGACTGGCATGACCACGTGAAAACCGCACTAGACAACAGGCGAATGCGATTCCTCGAAAAATACACCGCTGATCAGGGACAACCACTGCGTCACCGTCTATAGTATCTCTTGACTTGATTGTGAGAATATGTTCTTGGGCTGGAGGCAGTACAAAATCCGCAGCTGCGACAAGGTGAGGCGACGAGAAATCGTAAGCACTAGAATGCTCGGTGTCCGTAATGTGAATAACGGGCGGGCCACACGAAATTACAGCAGAAGCAGCTGACAGGAAGTCCCAGCCTAATATAATCTGGTGAGCACACGAAGAAAGTACAGCAAGCTGAATATGATGGCGAATTCCGTCGATCAGTACACGAACAGTGCACTGTCCAATAGGGTAAATGGGATTGTCATTGGCGCCACATAACACCTGACCAACATACGGAGTTTGCACTTTTCGTAGGCGACGGCATAATTTGCGATGAATGACCGAGATAGCGGCTCCAGTGTCTACAAGGGCGTCCACCAAAATACCTTCCACACATACAGTCAGTAAATTTTCAGGGCGCGCAGGAGGAATTATTGCGTTTAGAAGACGAGCAGTTTCCCCTCCAAAAACTGCAGCTTCTAGTTTTCCGAGTGGCTGTCGAGAGGTGTCGGGGCAGAACGTAAGGGCGAAGAAGTACGGCGGAAGGGCGACGGTGAACGACGGCGGGGTGAGCAGGAAGGACGAGGGTCGCCGTGGGACAGAAGAGGAGAAGGCGAGCGTTGTGACGAGGGAACGTAGGGTCCCGGAACGTAGGGATCGGACCTCGGAGTAAAATCTCTCTCGTAGGAAGAATATCCTCGTCGTTCATCTTGCTGGCGCCGGCGGCAAAAGCGGGAGATATGGCCTCGTACGCCACAGTAGAAACAGATCGGGCGTGCAGGGCGCCAAGGAGCGGAGTGCTGTTGTGCTGGTGCCTTGGCTGCCATCGCGGCCAAATGGTCGTATACGACGTCCGCAGGCGCAGGTGGAGTTGGTACCGGAGGCCGTGATAGGACTTCGGCATATGAAGGCGCATGAAAGGCGCAGGAGACGGGGCACGTGTGACGCTCGTCATTAACGCCAGTTTATCCTTGATGATGTCCCGCATATTAGAAGGAGGAGAGCGGACGGATGAAGTAGCTGGGCTGCCAGGAACAATGCCGTGAAGTTCCTCTCTCACGATGGTGCGGATGAGGGCGCGTAGTTCATGTTCTCCAGTAAGGCGAGAGTCACAGGAGGCGTGTGGAAGGCGCATTGAGTGGAGTGCGTCCAGGCGTTGGCACGTAGTAATGATGTCCTGAACCGAAGTTGGGTTCTGGATGACAAGAGCATTGAAGGCGATAGAGTTGATGCTTTTCAGTACATGACGAATGCGATCGGCCTCGGGCATGTCACTTTGGGCACGGCGGCAGAGAGCCTGAACGTCTTAAATGTACGACGTGTACGATTCGTCGGGTCCCTGGATGCGAGTAGCGAGCTTCTGTTTCGCTACCTCAGAGCGTCCTGCAGACGTGCCGAAGATCTGACGCAGCTGCACCGTGAATGGTGACCAATCGGGAAAGTCGCTTTGTGGTTATGGTACCACGTCTTCGCGACCTCCTTGAGGTAAAAGGGAACATAGCGCAGCTTGTGTGCCTCGTCCCAATAATTACAAGCACTCGTTCTGTCGTAGTTGTCCAGCCATTCTTCTACGTCCTCACCGCGAAGGCCGGAAAATACTGGAGGGTCTCGCTGGGATGTACTCACGGTGTACCGTGGCCCAGCAGGCTGAGCGGGCGCGGCAGGGACGGTAGGAGGTGCGTCGTTTTGTGCCATGGATGTTGTTGGCAAGCACAGTCGTCGACCAGACCGGAGCTCCAGGGGTGACCGGTAGAGCAAGCGGACGTGGGAATCACAGCACGCTCCACCACTTGTGAGACGACGTCAGGTACGACGGAACGATTGTTGTATTTACAGCAAAGGCGCGCGAACCAAAAACCGAACACCGGCGATCCAACACAATGATGATGATCACGATGATGTGTATGCACAAGTGAAGATGATGACCGACACAGTCAGCGCTCACAATATATATATATATATATATATATATATATATATATATATATATATATATATATATATATATATATATATATATATATATATCCTAAATGAGCTTTTTTAGCAAACCTTGCATCTTTACTATGTTTTTTTATTCTTTCACGTTCAGGAAGAAGACAGTCTTGCTCAGTAATGTTGCAAAGACTGTGTTCTATATTTGACATTTCTCTGACGTTCCCTTGTGAAATAGATAAGGCGACAAGGCGCATCCATGTTAGCAACCATTTTTTTTATTTGGGCTGCGTTTGAAAATTTCCTCATTTTTTTCATGTGGACAGCTAAGACAGCGTGCATACGTATCAATATCAAAAGAAATGTTCGACACAACGCTTACAGTTTGCATTAAATTCACTCATGAAACCGGAAAGTATTGCATTCAGCATTATCGGGATGCCCTCGCCGCCAATTTCGAATATATTTTTGGTGCGCTGCGAATATTTTCTGGGAATGAATTTTCGGTTCCATGCGCTTTGAATATGCCTACAAAACCTAAAAAAACGGACAAAATGAAGATGTCGAGCTGACATGCATGTTCCATCCGACGTTGAAACACCCTACAGCAGCTCCACCACAGTACGCGAAGGCAAGCACCACCGCATCACTGTGCTCGCGCGGTGGCGCCTTCTCAGTCTTGTGTACGTTATTTTAAGCAGGAACATCTCCTATTTCCCGTTGTCAGCGCGGCGAGTTTCATGTCACCTTAATCCGAAAGCCAGATCTGTTATCCGGGCACTCAGTCAAGAATATCCGGGTATCATCGCGAAGACAAAGCGAGCACATGCGCGCAGCCAGCCAAAAGTTTTAAATGTGCAGCCTTTGACGACCAATCCTTTGTGAACACACGCATACATAAGATAGTTCTTGCCCAAGCAAGTTACAAAAATACCACTTCTGTTCTCTTTATGTTTATTCAGAAAATCATTAAGTCTTGAGCTAATGTACGCAGAAGTTTTAGTTGCCATCTTTAACAGCGACGGTCTAAGGGCAGCTGCAGGGCACCGTACGAGTGGCCCTCATCTTGTGGCGTTGAGGCTGGGTTGCGTTTGCTCTTTTCGACAACAGCGGTACGTGAGTTTTCCGACATGGGTTTTGCGTCGCCTCCGAGAGATGGCGCCACGCTGCGTGGTGAGGTCGCGCGGATGGTGTTTGGCCGTGACTAGACTTGCAGCAGGGTTTACTTCAAAACAGGTCAAATCTGCATCAGAAGGTTTTCATGCCTGCGTCGCATCTTGGCCGTACGCGCGAGGGAAGGCCCAACATTAATCCAATGCAGTGTCCAGAGACAATGGCGTTAGCACTTGTCTCCGGACAATGGTCCGGAGACAAGTGCTAACGCACCTTATTCGTCAAAAAAGGCATTTCTGCATGGTAAAGCGTCATTTATGCATCACTTGCACAGCTATTACCTTTCGTTTTGACGATAAACGCTTCCGAAACTTCCCTAGCATCCGTGTTCTTCCTAGACCCCAGTATTTTAACCTGACATAATCCTCAAGGAGCACGATAGCCTTTGTGGCAAGAAGCATGCCTAGTCGGTGGTGCAACGCGATGTGGGATGGATTTACGAGATTGCGCTTTAATGCCGGAAATCTTATGTGGAACAGACAGGCCGCTGCATAAACGACCGCGCACGCAAACACCAGCTGTCTGCCAAAATGAATGAAATGGCTAGTTTTCCCGCTCACTGCGTAGGCTGTGGATGTGAGGCACGATTTCATCTGGTCAAGACACTGGGGCGTAGCAAGAACAAGTGTGCACGGAAAGTTCTGAAAGCTTTTATGATCAAAACGAAAGGCAATAGCTCGGTCGGTGGTGCCTCGATATCGCCTTCCGGTGCATAAATGTCTTTTTTGTGCAGATAAGGTGCGTTAGCACTTTGATACGTTCATGTGTGCTCTTTGTGGTACATCTTCCAAGTTTCATCAAGTATTTTCCTGCAGACAAACTAAGCCTGGCTAGCGAGTGAGAATGCGATACGAACACGGCCCGATTACGCTCACAGGTCCTCCAAGTTTCTGTATTAACTTTTAAAGTGGGTAGCGGTTTAGGGGCTCGGCCTGTCGTCCATGCACTGTCTCATGTAGCACGGTAGCGCAGTGGTACATGCAGTCACAATACAGGCCTAAAAGAAGGCTAGCAATGTTCAAAAGCATCGCAAATACACTAGTAAAGTCGAAAATAATATAACCTGCAGAAATAACCAATAATTCATGGCAATAATTTGCCTAAAATCGCAAACAACGCTGAAGCATCCGGATGGTACCCGCACCGTGCAAGAGAGGGTGCAACTGTCTCGGCAAGCGCGCGATTCCTAAGGAAATCGCTCGGTTGCCCGTAGTGCGCACTTCCTCAGGTTTCGCAGTAATGGAGCTGAATTAAGTGCAGGATATAGAGCTACACCAAGTCCTACACAAGAACGACATTGGCGCAGGATTGAGCGCGGGACATTTTTTTTCTATTTTGCAATGCCTGTTCTTTAAGCATCTCCAACCAATTTGCATAGCCGGTAGCCATTATATACTTGCATTTACTTTCAATTATGAGTGAGGCTTTCATTTTTCGTCGAGATAAGGAGTGAAAAATAGACGCGAGCCGCCCAAAATTACTCCCTTCCCCCACCCTCCGAACACATGCGCTTTTCTTGGAAAACCTTTCCCGGCAACCCGCAGCTACAACATACAATGAAAATGCCATCTTCTTTGAGAGGCAGCATTTTTACGAATTTCATCGATTGCGCTGCACAGCTGTAACAATATTTCAACTGTCTTGTGCTTTCATCGTTCCCCCTTTCTCGCACATGAGTACACTGGTTAGGGCTGTCTTTTTCTGCTCTGTCTTTCTTAAAGATGATAGTCTTTCTTAGGATACTTGAATGCAGTAGTTTTGATCTGTCTGTCTGTCTGTCTGTCTGTCTGTCTGTCTGTCTGTCTGTCTGTCTCTCTGTGACACGATTCAGCCACGCGGCCAAAGTTTAAGCACTTGCTGAACGCCCACCATCTTGAACTGGTAGCTGCGTTCATACTTGTGAACACTGTCGATCAAAAAGCAAATATTACGCATATCTGGGGCGCAACATCAATAAGTCAGTATGTTGTGGTGTGCTCCTTTACTAGAAAATACATAGATACGTAATTCTAAGGACTGTAGTGTTTGTTAGGCTGCTCTGAAAATGCGACGCTACGCACGAAAAAACCCTCTGCCGATGATATGGTGCTGTCACCTGGCAGCGGCCCTGGGAACAGCATCACGGGTGGCCGCGGATGAGAGCAGGACTCATGTAGTACGGCCGGCAGAAGAATATCGTCCTTCGACGACATTTGCAGCAAAGCAAGCATATACGCGGCCAATTTAACAGCGAAGCTGTTCTCATTCAAGGCTTTTATGTCCGCGGTCAGTGTAGAACTCATCACGTGACCTTTGGCTTTGCAGTGTGGCGAGAGTCAGGCTCGCTAGGAAGGAGAGGGATGCGCCGTGCTGCAAGAGGCGAGGGCGTGCTGCGATACCTAAGGGCGTGCTGCGAGATACGAAGGCGAGGGCAGAGGATGTCGAGGGGTGAACCTCCGAGAAACGCGCCAAGGTTGGGTTACGGTGAGGCGCAGTCTAGTTCAAAATAGCGTATCAGTGTCATCGTTGAGGAGTTTGCGCTTTCAGAATGGCAAACATTTCTCGTTCTCCTGATGAAGAAGCCACCCGACGTGAGCGTCAGCGAGAGCTGTCGCGAGAACGGACATTTCGTCGCCCATCCAACCGCGATGTTCGCGCAAGGGAGGCCGAAGCTAAGCGCCAGCGAAGGGAACACTTGAAAAACATAGAAGTACGATATAGCCTGATGAAGGGCGAGCATAAGCTTCGCTGTTTCGGCAGTGTTCGCGAAGCGGAGCTACCTCGATTGTTTTCATTGCTCGTGCGCTGTGCTATACACCGTTTTGTGGTCTTTGTCATCATCATTCTTGTCGTACACAGCAGTGATCATGTGTTCAATTCTATACTTTCCTATTTGGAGACGTATTTTATGGTTGTGGAAATCACTTTCACGCAGGTGCGTTTCGCGACAATGGAGGATCGTACGACAACCTCTACCGCCTGTGTGGAGGCCTCGACCTCTTTGCTGCCCTTCTGCTACTGACGCAGGCATGGGTGCACGCTAGCAAAAAAGAAAGGCGTTGCTCGTAAAAGGCACTGCCTAAGCTGAGCTCGAATATTTATCGTGCACCATTCATTGAACTCTACCGTTAATAAATTGTTATGATATACTGTTCTCCATTTCAGTTACAATGGCACGCAGGATTCTAAACCAGCAAGAAAACTCGGTTAGGCGAGTCCTAACACAACTTTTGACCTAATGTGTTTTACACATATTGATCTCTTATGGCATTTGCACATCACTTCGTTGAGTGGCGTGTCTTCATTTGGCAGCATGGTTGTGTTTGTACATTGAGTGCCTGCATATCTCCCACCGTACCTACTTTCACGTGTCATGGGTTGCGGCTCTCACTTTACGCTGGTTTTCGAAAACTTATTTTAAGAAATTTAAGAAAAACTGCTTTTATGACGATGGTTTGGGTCTGCCAAGCAAAGTACGTAGTACTGTGTGAAAGCACACTCCAGAGTCTCAGACGAGGTGAAGCGCCGTTAGAAGCTCGATGATGCCCGTGTGGCCGAAGCAAACATGTACATCTGCCAAATAGCGGGCAGGCATCTGGGCAGAGCATCAGCCATAACCAGTTCCACCACTGAGCCCATCCGAAGTCCGTGCCCTTTCAAGACATTCGGGAGAGCGTGGTAGTTAGCGTAGAAGTGCTTTCAAGTTGGCTGCTATGTTCGTCGCAAGTACCAACTATGACCAGCTGCACGGTGGAGTATGTATTCGTAGTGCTCTGAACCGTTTGCCTCTTATTCCCAGCACTCGCGCTAAAATAGGCTTTCTTTGGCTATTGATCCTCAGTGCTTGGTATTTTTCAACACAGGACTCGTTACTCGGTCACTTAAAAAAACTGTAGCGAGTGGTATGTGATATTGTATGCTGACAGTGTTTCTAGATATAGTGTAGCGCGTACCCAATCAGCTTGATCCGATACATTTTCATTTACTGAACTTGTCGATCATTTGAGACGAACGATATCGAGTGCATAGTATACCCTCCTTACTCGACAATTTGCGGAAAAGCTTTAGTCCTGTACTTTCACCTATTGAATATGTTATTAGTCCTTAATTTGTGGAAACATACATATATATTGTGAATTCAAGGCAAGGAAACGAAATTTTACTGGTGACAGCTGTGCAGCTGTCGACGTTCACCTCGTTGCTCCTGAACGGCAACGATATTAACACAAAAGTGCTTCATGCCGGGGTCCACCATGGCCCTCTGGCGTATTTCCGTGACGGATGTGACCTTTTAAAATATGCACTAACCGATGGCAAGGGATAAAAACTAGGATGAAAAGGTCCGTTGCCGGGAGTCGAACCTAGGATTAGAGCACTGCATGGGCCGTGATTCTTGTCCCAGGCCTGGCCCGGGCCCGAGACTCTTTCACATTTACCCGCCCGAGCCCGGCCCGGCGACTCAAAGCGAGACCCGGGCCTGGCCCGAAACCGAGAAACAAATTCCGCCTACCCAGCCCAGCCGGGCCCGGCCCCACCACAGATCAGGCCCGACAGGGGCCCGAGCAATTAGGTGGTGTTGCCCGATCATATAATCGACCGCAAGGCGTTTTAAGTGGCAACTATGTACGCATGCTTGGCGCATGCTTCAATAGCAAGTATACTTTAACCTACGGTACTTTCTTGTAAAAAGGGGCTGAGTACAATGGACGTTTGTTAGGCAGTGGTATACTGTACCGAATTTTCTAGGAATACAACCGGGATCATCAAGAGCGTTTTGTAGCAGATATTGTGGGAAGAAAAGTGATTTGCAGCGTGAGTCCGTTTTTAATAAGGAGCGCAATAAAAACAGAGGGGAGAGAGAACAGAACGCTCTCTTCACTTTGCTTTTATTGCGCTCTCTATTGAAGTTTAAATGGACACTAAAGTGCATTACTGAATCGGCTTATGTTAATAAATTCTACTCTGACAAATATTATGTCGTTAGCTTCACCAACACAGATGCATTAATAAAGGAGAGAACCAAGGTGAAGGTTTCATTTTTATTTTTCGTATTTTGGTGACGTTGGCTTGTCGAAAGTTCCTTATGCTTCTTATGTTAAATCTATGGCCCCTGGGAAGACAATGTACTTCATTTTTACCGATTATGAAGTGCGTAGGACATAGCAGACGCCGTCAAGATCTATGACGCGTTTGATGCGGGAATTGGAAGGTGGCATCACCAGCCCTAATTACTTTTTGAGCGTTTTCTCACTCTCGCGGCAGGCGTGGTGATTTTGGTATTGTGAAAGAGCAACTTACAAATACGACAAAAATAGTTTTTTTTTCTTTAGTGTTCCTTAAAGCGTACTGAAACAACATAAGCGTACTGGATATGAATCATATATATCTTCATCATAGTAGCACCTTGCCACGTCAAAAGAAGTAGAGGAAAAAAGGCAAATTTATTAGATGTGTTGTAAATAGACTAACCTAGATAAACATTATAACGAACTGCAGGCACCACGCGCATTTTGGAAACACGTATGAGAAGCCGAATGGAAAAAAAGAAACTATTTGTCATAATTCTTTTATTATATCACGCCACTGCTATTATATACATTCTAAGTTTATGTGGCATAGTTTATAATTGGCATGGGATGCTAAGAGGGTTTGAGGAATATGACTGTGGGCTCATGACATGAATAACGTGAAAATCCTGCCCCGTACGTCGTCAAACCTTTCCTCCAGACACGTGTAGCAAGACCCCGTATATCACGGGCCGTGGTATACGGGTATGCGTCACAGCTGATAGACATTTTACAACCACCCAGGAACGGCGAGAACAAACATTGGTAATTTATGTGCGAGAGCGGTAAGAAAAAGCGACACCAGCAGCGTTGACCGACGAAGGCAAAGAATAAATATTAGAATCCCAGCAGGAATCGGACCCTAGCATTCTGTGGGGTGGTCAGGTATTGTACCACAGAGCAACGCTATATGTAGAAATTGCTTTGGAAAAGAAAGACCCTGCGCAGGCGTAATGTCGGTGCCGCCTCAATAGTGGTTGTAGTGTTGGCTATCGAATTTTAAAACAAACCAATAAACACTGCGTACGTACTCCTATGGTACATGCATCATGTCGGGTTAACGTGCATTGCGGATCCAGTGTTGGCTCCCCTTTTATAGCAGTCTAATAAAAATTACATTTTATTCCTATTGTCATCTGGTCATGACGGCGAAGAAGACTCCAGCAGAACTCGGAAATACGTAACTCTCTATTCGGCCAAACTTGTGACCGGGAAACGGGAAGTCAGACTGGAAGCAAGGCATGCTGTATACTCATAGCGGCGAACAGAGCATCGGCCGCCGATAATCTGATCCTTAAGTAAGGCACGTCGCATTTATGCATGCGGCATCGAACATTCTAGGCCTTATCGCTGGTGGCCGCGTTAGTTCCAGGATAATCTCAACTGTCCGCGTTTGCGCACTCCGGCCTACAAGAAGATTCTATAATTATCTCGAAGGTTCCCAGACATTAGGGCGCGGCTTGCGCAAGGCAGCGGCTACGCGTGCAACAGACTAGTTACATAAAAATAACAGAAAGAAGGGCGCGGAGTATGGCCCCCCTCTGAAAAAACGCCAGGCCTGCGCTGAAACCGCAGCACAGTCACAGCGAAAGCTGGAAGAGCGGCGTTTCTAGAGCACGTTGTAAGCTAGCTCACTTGGGACTACAATACAAGTACACTAAAAAGGTACCCACTACGCAATAAATCACAATTTTTGTGAAGTTGCGAAGCACCTACTAAGCCATTATTCGCCATTCTGCGGAGAAGCGAGGCACCAGCCTCGCTTCCTTGGCAACCAATACAAGTGCACTTGCGAGAAACCCACTACGCTCTAAATCACTCTAATTTATCTGAGACCCCGAGGAAATGGATCATGTGCTTCATTGGCAACCAATACAAGTGCACTTGCGAGGAACCCACTACGCTCTAAATCACTCTAATTTATCTGAGACCCCGAGGAAATGGATCATGTGCTTCATTGGCAACCAATACAAGTGCACTTGCGAGGAACCCACTACGCTCTAAATCACTCTAATTTATCTGAGACCCCGAGGAAATGGATCATGTGCTTATGTGCTTCCTTGGCAACCACTACAAGTGCACTTGCGAGAAACCCACTACGCTATAAATCATTGTAATGTTTGACAAGTAGGGCAGCTGGCACTGGGCCATTTTTCGTCATTCTACGAAGAGCCGTGGTACCTGCTAAACGCATGTAAGGCATTATGCGCACTTTGTTGATGCTGTGCCTGACGACGATGAAGAATTATGGCAGAGTCCTTTGTAATGGGTTGGAAGCATTCAACAACCTACTCATTGCGCAATTAGCATTGTGTGACGCCTGGTTACAGAATTCGCGTTGTGCGACGCGTTGCGCGACGCTTGGTGCTTATTTTACTCTCTACCACGCTATATTGCATATGCTAAGGTGGTTCCTTCCCGACATGAAGTCTGTATAGGACCTTTTTGCATAGCAGTTCCAAGCACCGGAATGGCTCAGAGGTTGAATACTGGGCTCCCACGCAGAGGGCTCAGGTTCGAACCTCGTTCCATCCTGGAGTTTTTTTCTTATTTCGAGCGATACTGGTTACGGACACCGGCGGCGGCGGCGGCGGCGGCGGCGGCAGCGGCGGCGGCGGCGGCGGACAACTACGGCGCCAAAAACGGCCGGTGAAATGATCTCATAACAGCTTTCGCTGTAAAAGGCGCTAGAAATGGGCATCAGGCAATACAACAGTCGCATTCCCATGACGCGTTGCGGGGATTTTCAAGCGCTGGGAACCAACGCCCTGTGCAGGAGAAGCTGCGAATTTTCTTACCTTTAGTGCAGCATCATGTGGATTCCATTGCTGACGTCGTGCGGCAGGAGATCCAGCAATCGCTGGACATTCCCCAGCCAGCAGAGCCGCAGCATCAAGCTATGAGCTACGCTGCTGCAGTTCGCCGCGCCCACGCGCAGGAGAAGCCTGACGAAAGACGCCGCACCGCTGCAGTTCCCTCGCCAGACACCGCAGCCAACTCCGACGCCCCTGGTGCGTTGCGCAGGCCTGTCAGCCAGCGCGACGCACCTAGTAAGACCGACATGCGGCGCGGCCCTCACCACCGTACACTGCTACCACTGCTGGGAAGCTGGCCATACCTGCCGTCGTTGCCAACGCCGCGAGATGAGACTACGCGGTATCTCCACCTATGCGCCGCGTCCATACGGGGTGAACGGCCCCGTGAATCGTCGATTACATCTCGAAAGTGAAGCCACCCCCCCCGCCCATTGACGACCTTGTTGAAGCCGTCGCCAGGCCGCTACGCCTCTCCTCAATGCCCATCACACACTGACCCCACCCGGGTCCTGTCATCTAGCCCGTACTCCGAGAACTAAAGGCCGCAACCGATGGTGGTGCAGTTGCTGTTCGTCGCAACAACGGCGATCCTCCGCAGCCCTTGACGAAGCTGCGACGAAATCATAAGAACAATGCGCCAACCAAGCGGTACCCTGAGAATGAACCTTCACCGCTGGAATACCTGACCACGTCGCATAGTACCAGCGGAATCAACCGACGCAGCCGTGATCAGAGGCCTAGCCGTCATGCAAGACGACGCACTATTAACATCAACGTCCTTACTGACGGCCACAATGTCGTCGCTCTAGTCGGCACCTGAGCAAATTACTCTGTCGCCAGTGGACCGTTCTCCACGAAGATGAAGATATCAAGACCGTCTGCGAAGGCCCATGCATCCGGACTGCTGGAGGTCACCTAGTAACGCCGCGTGGAATCTGCACAGAAAGAGTTACCTTAAACAACAGAATTTATCCCTCGAGTTTGGTAGTCCTAGAGCGTCGCTCGAGAGATGTCATCCTTTGTATGGACTTCTTAAGCCCTCATGGTGCAGTGATCGACCTTAGATCCGAGTCGTTAATACTATCCATAGAAAAAGCACCACCGCCTCACAAGCGGCCAGGAAAGCATGCCTCTTCTGAGCTGGAAGAACAAGGCACCATTCTCCCTCACTCCAGCGTCATGATTTGCGTCGGCACTCAGAAATCAACAGACCTGGAAGGCATCGTTGAAGGCGACCACCACTTGTTGATCAACCACGAGATTTGAGCCGCAAGAGCAGCAGCTGAGCTGCGTGGAGAGAAAGCAACGGTAATGCTCACTCATTTCAGCAACGAGTACAAGCATGTCAACAAAGGCAGGACTGTCGCCTACATCGAAGAAATTGTGGACGCCAGCAATACTTTGCCTTCGCAGATTCTACAAAACCTTCTTCGACGAACCAGGCTCCTCAACGAGCTCTCGAGGTCAATCCGAGTCTTTCAAGGCATAAGCAAGAACAGCTCGAACAACTGCTCCAGCAATACGGGGTCTGCTTCTCGCCGTCGTCGTCAAGAATTCGACAGAGCCTTCTTGCTAAACAGCGCAATATAACGCATTATAACCGGACAATATGCCCGTCCACTCAGTCCGAGCTCATACCGAGTTTCTGCACCGGAACGCGAGACTATAAAACTACAAGTAGACGGAATAGTGCGTGATCAAGCCACACTACCATCGGAGAGTCCGTTGACGCCACTCACGATAGTAGTGAAGAAAAAGGATGGATCTCTGCAGTTCAGCGTCCATTGGCTTCGATAACGATAACGCTGGAATCTTCGGTGCCACATGTATAAACGCCGACGCTCTTTACCGCTCGTCAGATTACCGACGACTGTGATTGCCGCTATCAGTGTACAAAGTGTATTGATTGTACTGTAACTTTTCATTTTCTGTGAGCAAGTTCACGCAATGAACTGCTTCGTCTTTCACAGCCCGACCGCTTCCTTCTTCACCCTCGCGCCTACTTATTTATTTATTTATGAAACGCTCAGGGTACATTTGTACATTATAGAGGGGAGGGGCGGAAATGCAGGTTAACAGCAAAATAAATACAGGATTACTTAAACATATTAAAGTGGAGATAACAATACTACATAATAGTAAATATTACACACAAAGAGTATACTTTATTAACAGACAATGGAAATCAATACACAAAGAATACACTAAAGAGCCAATCTACACCAATAATAGCTATACACGTTGGTACAATTCGCGATTGCAAGTTTACTATTAGTGCATTCTTAAAACGAATAGGATCGGTGATGGTTACTAATGATGCAGGTAGATTATTCTAATCGATTGAGGTCTTAGGGAGGAATGACTGTGAACATGCTATGACACTATACTCCCCAGCGAGCTGTAGCATGCACCTCTCGTCGATGAAGTTGACGTGTATGGTCTTACGTGAGCGCGGCGCGACATCGAACCATAAACAGCCCTTTAAGGGGTATTCACACGGGAGACTTTCCCCCTTCATCAATTTGCGCATCTTCCCCGGAAACGTCTTTCTCCTCCAAGGTAAGATTGCAGACCACTACTTTTGGTTTCTCTACTACTTGTTCTGCCTCATGAGCAGGCTCGGCCGGTGCTCGACAGGGTGCCAGAAGGCTGCTGGCCTTCACCAAAAGTTTCCAATCTTCCTCGGTCAACAAACAATCTGTGCCCTCGACGAGCTCATCAGTTAACGCGCAGAGTAGGTCGACGCTCTGAGGCTCCGTAACCTCTCGCGGGCTATTCGCAATGCCCATAGACTGTCGCGCCGCCAAGCGGAATTCAGGAGCGTCCTCTCGAGGAGGGTTAGTAGACGACAAAATGGCAGCACTGCGCAGTCGCTCCCTTGTTCGGCTGTGCTAGCCTCAGTGTTAACGCGTTGGCAAAAAATGGAACACTACGACTTTGCATGTTCCCTGCATCAGTGAACAAACCGGGCCCTCCGTGACACGAAAAATCTGATTCGTTCTTACGAGACGCAAAGTTTTCGTGATAATACGTGACAACTCGCGCTTTCAATGCTCGCCCACAGCGTACATATACTATCAGTTTCGCGAGGCTTTCTGTAGCCACGTAGGTTACTTAAATGTTATCATCTGGCATATTCAGTTGAAGCTCAGCCTGTTTTACTTGCATATAGCATTAGTCAGTGTTTCTTGCAGTGCATGAGTCCCATAACACTGTACGCGGGAGGTCGCGCGGGCTCGCGATGTGCTCTTGTATAACTGAGCGATCTCAAGTTGGCGATACATTAACATAGGGCCTCTATCATTTGTCAGCAAAGCGCTGTTACGAATCGTGCGACCGACGTTTCAATCATTCGAGGACGCGTCTGTTCGACGCCTTTCATGGAGCGAACGCTTTCCACGCCGTCCTTTCGCCAGTGTGTTGAGTTTCATAGCCACCGCTGCGCCGCTTGTTTTTGTACGTTTGTTGACAGGCGGCAGCACACTGCAAGCGATTTGCTTGTTTACCGGTCTGTGAGCAAGATGTTCTCAGCACCCAGACGTCTCTCTAATTGTAAACGTGGTGACGCGGAGTGGTCGAAGTCGTTCGGCGGAGGAAATCCTTCAGATTGCTTTCAGCAGTGATGTTGAAAGAAATCATCTTGACGACGAGGATTCTTCACTGGACGTAAAAGACTGTGAAAGCACCGAGAGTGACAGCGACGATGAGCGATCAGCTGCTAACTCACGAGGAGCGAGTTGCACTTCACGTCCCCTCCTGCGTTAATGTTCTTTCACGCTCGTAAGTCAGTTTAATTGTATTTATTGTATAGTATCCTTGAGCGAGATCGAAATAAAAGCATAGTTCCTCTTGTGCACTGCATGTATCGCAATTATTGTGGATATTATGGAGCGCCGCATGCATGCCGCCAACACCCTCGAGCTCGACCAGCGAAGCGAAATGGTTAGAGCGATGCATGGAACGTGCCGTCACGGCCACAATCCACGCCTCTCGGCTAACTTCTTCGACGTTGCGAAAAGCATACGTGTGCATTCTTTTCGATATTCATGTTTCGATCGTGCTGATCGAGCCTGCAACATGCGAGTGAAGTGAATTGCACACGGCTAGAGACTCAGCATGGCTGTGACACAAGCGCTACTGGATGGGATGTTAAATGCTTGTGTTCCGTTGAAGACGTAACTCCGCGTTCCCGACTGCGCAAGTAATGACGACGGCGTATTATATTTGCAAACCATCACGACGTTAAACATGTGGTCCCGTGCAGCAGCGATGACTCTACTCGCTGGCGGCCTACTACTGCCGCAAATCCGTCACGCAGGCTCGGTACGTGCTACCTCGGAGTGCCATTCAGCTCATACGTCAATTCTAGTTCATGCAATTTTATGTAGCACGCACAGGATTTCGCAAAGCATCGTTATGCACGGTAACAGAGCTGAAGTATAACCTTTCACACCGCAGCAAATAATTAGGTGGCAACTACTTAGCACTTTCCATGGTTTGGGAAAATATTTTGGTCTCATATTCATTTCAGCGCAGCTCATGACTTCATCAGGTGAAAGTGTCACGGGCCGTACCTCCGCACGTCCTATCTGTCCCTATGCTAACAAACGGGTTGACCCTCCTCCTGGCGCCATCTTGAAAAGCACGGCGCGCCACCTATAGTTCGTGGGCATTGCGAATTTAATTTGACTGGCAACGTAGCTAGCCTTGCCTCGATCGTTTTACCAAAAGCAGACACCAATCTCGCCTTGCCACACGACTCTATTAGACTACGCGGAAGCAGACTCTCCCGAATGACGGTTATCTCACTCCCCGTATCCAAAATCGCATCTGCGGCTATACCTGCACATGATACAGCAATTAACTGCAGTTTATTTGTGCCTTGACCCTCGTGTTTCAGAGACTTCACCTTTGCGCTAAGTACTCCATCAGGTATTTCAGTTTCCGTCTCATGGGATAACGTTACCTTTTGTACCTTCCGCTTTGGTTCGATAGCTTTCTTGGGGTTGCTCTCCTGATCACTAGACTTCGGGCATTCTCTAGCGAAATGGCCTGAGCCGTGACATAAGTGGCACTTCAGAGCCCCTTTCTCTACTCGTGTCGCCGGCTTCTGCCCCATTTCTACAGTTGGTTGCTTTGAAGCACAACCTTTCCCTTTCGCTTGCTCGAAAGTTTGGAGCACTTTAGCGATCTCGGTTGGCCTAAGCCATCCCTCGCCTTCCCTTAATCTCACATACTCAAGACCCTCCGTAATGAGTCCCGATTTTATACGGTCAGCAACCATGAGTTCGGCCATCACTTCTACCGTGTCGGCCTCTCTCACTTGAAGGTAGTATGAGAAATAAGTTCTCACACGCGACGCGAACTGCGCCCACGTCTCTTCCTTCCGCTTTACCGCTCGTTCAAACCTCAGCAGATACTCTGCCGGAGAAAGCTTCAGTTCCGTCAGTACTGCTGCTTTAACTGACTCGTAGTCTGCACTCTCTTCAGGGTTGAGGTTAGGCAGTAGGTAACGGACTCGTTCGGTTAGTGCTGGCATAACCAAATGCACGCGAGTCTCATACGGTACTTGATAAGTAGCAAACAGTCTTTCTACTTCCTCAAACCATAATGGCACATCCGCGTCACTCGGCAGGCGGAACCCTTTCAGCACTTTTGCACATTGCTGGACAGAATCGAAACAACGTCGCCTCTGATCACCCGTCTCCGACCCAGAGTTGGACAACGTGCCATTGAGACGTTCCGCGTTCATTCTAGTTTGCAATAGCTTTTCCTATTCAATCTGGAGATTGAGCCTTTGGATTTCAAGTTCGACCGTTCTCGTTTCATTTGAAAACGGCAAAACCTGAGATGCCTGCTGCATCGATTCTTGCCTCTCAGTAGGCACTCTCGCCTCAGCTGATTTGTCAGAATTTAGACTATCATTATTTGATGGCTCTCGATTCCGATCCATATCCGCTACACTCGCACTTTCATCTCCATTAGACTCCATTGTTTCAGCACCCCCGCGTGTTCTCACCATGTGCTCTACACATAAACTGCCATGCCAACCTGAGAAAGACGTAAGAAATCCTGCTCACCCTTTGCTGAATGCTCTGTCGTTCCTGGATCTCCTCCACGGCGCCAGAGTTGACTGCTGTGGGATCGTCACGACGTTGCCGCTGGTGGCTGTTTGATGCCTTGCCCCTCGGGTCTTCTCAGTGCTGGTCCAGTGTATGGTGCTGTAGAGCTCGCCGATCCCTGTCAGACTGCGCCAGTTATGTTTTTTCTTGTTGTTCGTTTTCTCCTTGATGTGGGTTGAAGTCCCGTCAAGGAGATGATCGACGTCGATGAAGCAGGAGGCAGGTTGGAGGTAATAAAAACTTGAAGGTATATTGCAGCGAAATATTTACCGTCATATGTACATCTTGCCGAAGCTCACTGATGATAACATTGACATCAACAGAGTCTTACTCTTCTACTTAACTTTTCGTAAGTTAGAGCCTAGAACACTGTTACTACATACGAAGAACCGAGTCTCACTGTTCGACCACCAAGTGGTTACGGCCCAGACAGAAGTTGCATCGTACGGAGTCTTACTGATCGATCAGTTAGGTGATTACAGCCTAGACTGAAAGGAAACGAATTCCGTCCAGTCTTAAGTACCTTGCGGTAACAAACAAAAGGGGAGGTGGCCACTGCTGGTCCGCCTCAACCTTCTGTTATCCAAATTGTTTATCCTCAGATTAAGCCACTCCCTACTGGGCTGTCCTTAATCTCGACAGCAGTGTCTTTACAGCGCAGACAGGCGTTTTGGCACTCTTTCCCATCATGGCTCTCTCTCTCCTTCCCACGCTCTCAGGGATTCTCACGGTCGAAATACATCGGTATCTTAGCCCAGGTGCATTCACGCCATTTTCCCGTACTCATCGAGTTGAACTCGCGAAGCCAGTCGTTAAATGGTTCCAGGAAAGAAAAGGCGTTTGCGTGACCCTACCTCCCACGCATTCGACCTTGCATTGTTGCGAAAGCACATGTCGGTAGTTGGTGGGGTCACGCATACTGCCGCCTCGAGCGACGGCATAGAGCCGGGGATGTCCTCCTCATTTTCCCACACATTCGGGCCGCCGACCTCTGAGAACGGTCGCTTGACCGCAACCCATGCCGGCCATCGGGGTAGACAAGCTTGCTCAAAGGAAGCCGTTTGCTTTCTCTTGATAATTGCACAGCGAAAGACCAGGCAGGGGGAGAGCCGAGAAAGAAGCTTTGTACGACGTACCGTGCCGCGCCGTCCCGTCCCGTCTGCACTATCGACTTATGAGCGGCCAAAACCTAACACTACCCATCATTCCCATGTTGGCTGAATGATCGCAGTGCCAGAGTTACCTTTAGGTAATTCAGGAAACCGCATGATTGAGAACACTGTTAGAAATGATAGAAAATACAGCATACCACGTGAGATGCCCGCTTGCGCGCCGCGATTGCAGAGGTCCCCAATGTTCTGCGTATATACAATTTCCTTTTCTCGCGGTGATTTGTGAGAACGGTTCATTGCTTACGCTGCCGCTAGCAAAACGAGCGTCATCGAATAGCCACCACCATTATCGCTGCCCTGTCGAAGCAGCACACCCGGCGAAATGCTATGGTCGTTTGCTTGCAGAACGTTAGGGAGCCCTGCAATTGCGTTGCGCTAAGCGCGCAAGCGGCCGTGTCACGTGGTATTCTTTTTTTTCGTGGGCATCTTTACTAAGCAGAAAAACACTGCTACATAATAGATAGAAAGGTAGAACATTCTAATCGGTCGTTTTGCGCACCGGTCTATAACTTTCTCAGTGAAATATTTTGCCCAGCTTCGTTGCTTCAAATGCTAGTTAACAAATAAGCCTATTTAAGCAATCAAGCAAAACACAAAAATAGTGTGACTCACTCCATGCAATAGTCAGCAACGTGGCCTTGATCGCGTCGTCACTGAGTGCATCGGCATAGTTTGAAACTCTGGCTAAATTTAGCTGGGGCACCTTGTACACTAAACAATTTCCAGAAATGCTGTCGGAATTTAGGTAAAAAATCTGGCAATTAGAGGTTTGATTTCATAAGGAAATCTTTTTATCACATGTAGTTGCTGCAACGACAGCATTCGGGTAGGATGTCTTTTCCTGCCGCATAGTCTTGCAGAGGACAAGGTCAATGATCTGAAGCTAGTACACAAAGGTTGGAGACATGCCACTGCGCGTATTACCTTAACTACATTTTTACGGAGTGCCAAAAGCGGGAGAGACATCGCAAAATATAGCGACGGATGGATGCTATCAGTTTATAGAACCCCCCTCCCCTAAAAAACTGTTTTACACTACGTACATTCGTCCATCAATGCAATATGCTGGTTAGTACTACACTAACACACAAACTCGAAGCAGCACATAACCGCTATATTGACTTCACCTTATCTAATTATAACCGCAAATTTAGTGTTAGTACCACGATAAAGTCCCGACTTCACCTTCTTGAATTTAATATTCGGCGTAAAATAGCCCGACTCACACTTTTTCGTAAATTCGATTGTCACAATAATATCATTTGCGAGCAGGTCGTTAAACTCCCTCCATTCATATGCTCTAGAATTGACCACCTGCCAATTGTTCATATTCCATGTTGCAGAATCCTAACTTACCAACATGCATTCACACCAAGAACCACCTCCGAATGGAATCTGCTGCCAGAATGAACTACTGCTGTCACCGATACTTCACGCTTTAAGTTTGTTTTTTTAAACATGTTTGATACTGTGAAATTCTGCTTTTAAATTTATATGCCATGTTTTCTTCGTCTCTGCCTTCTTTCTTGTTTTAATTTTTGACCATCAATTACATGCATTACGCTTACCATTATATTATTTCCTGTTGACATATTTATTAGTTCATCTGTTTTGTATAATTCTGTGGATTGTTCAAGTTTCATTATTCTTAATGCATAGAATGTTCTTTCTCATTTTACTCTGTAGCATGCTCCTCCCCTCTCTAAAGTAGAAACCTTGAGGGTGATATAAACAAATAAAAAAAATAAATGTAAAGCAGGGCGGTGACCCGAGTGTCACCAAGCTCGAAAAGAAACAATTTTTGTTTTGTTTTTATTCGGCCTAATTCCTTGTTTACTTTACTTAAATCGATGTTACTATACAACAGAAGATCATCAATTGAAAGCCCAACTTATTTCAGCATCCCTCCTCCCCTTTGCTTCCGTGGTTTTATCCTGTACCTCCATGTATCTATTACCCTTATTTACCCATACACTGAGGCACACACATTATCTTACGTTCGGTATTTCCTGACCCTGTATAGCACCACCTGATCATTGGGATCATTGAATACCATCAATCGACATTTTGTTACACTAAATCACAGACCTAGAGCTTCACCCGCCTCTCCGCATACATCCGCGAGCTGCTCCATATAATATCGGCTGCCCGCGAATAAGACAATATTGTCAGCATAAGATAAACCTGGAAGCTCCTGCTTTATCATCATGCCATCATATCATCATCATATCATCAGGTCTGTCTGTGTGAGAGATTAAAACCAATATAACTACGTCGTAGCACATTTGCCATTTTCACTATGTACAGCATGAATAAGAACGGGACAGCGAGCAGCGCTGCTTCGGGCCCTTGCTAATACCAACGTTCTCTTTACAACATAGTCCTTTCCCGTTTACGCAAACTGTATGCGACGCTTCCCGATACGTGGTGACACATTTTGAGTTTGCGCGAGACATTGTGCAAGTCTTCCCAAGGACTTCATGTAAGTGAGGACGTTGGAGATCACCTCCGTGTTCATCCTCTTTCTCATTCTTTGTCTACAGTGCACTATCGAAAATTAAAAATAGTAGACAAGCATGACCAAACGCTGACGTGTCGATTAATTCGATACCATATTTCTTAAAAAATCTCTCAATCTCGCTCCCTTTTCTGTTTCAGGAGGTGGGTCCGGATTCATTTCAATCGCCACATCCGTCTACACTGTGTCATACTTTGAGAAGTACAGAAGTGTGGCCATAGGAATTCAGTATTTAGGAATATCGCTCTCAGGCATCATCGCTCCATCTATTCTGTCCAGCATAGCCGCAAAGTACGGGTTAGGAGGCACCTTGCTTTTGGCTGGTGGCGTTGCATTGAATCTTGTTCCTCTAACGCTTTTACTCCGACATCCGAGACTAGTTACACTGCATCGCTGCCGTCGTCGGAAGAGAAACGGTGTGGTCAAGCATCCTGTAGGAGGGACATGCGTGGAAAAAGTCAGCGAAACAATTCCTATTCCTACAATTGAGCCTCCTATCGATGACCTCAGTAACATAAACATCGAACTTGAAGAGGCAAACGACGAAATGACCAAAGCCACAATTACGGAAGCGGATGATCTCCTATGTGGGCCAGAAGTGCGTTGCACGGAAGTGGTGTACATTCTTAGAGACGTAAGAAAGAAACTTGGCCTGATTTCGCAAGTTGTAGCCGTCCTGCGGACTCCGACATTCTATGTAATATTAGTGCCCGTAGTCGCTGCTGATATCACGCTTCTTCTGCTCGCTTTTACAGTTGTGGACTACGCCGAAGACAAAGGAATACCGCTGAACTTAGCCGCAGTGCTCGTAAGCTGTCAGTGCGCGGGGGGCTTTGCTGGCCGCCTCGTGATTCCCTTGATGTCGGACAGGACGCCGAGTGGACGATGCGTCATCGGCTCCAGTAGCGTTGTTCTTATTTCCATGTGTTTTCTGGTCATGCCACATGTGGTGAGTTTTGCGGCCGTCGCAGTGCTTACGTTCGTCGCTGGTGCCCAGCAAGGTTACCTGGCGACAATCAAGACAGTACTTATCGCCGACTACATTGGTGTGCACCTGGTGGCAGTGTGTTGGGGCATCACTGGCTTGCTCTCAATGCCGTTGTTATTTTGCGAGCCTGCAATAATTGGTCAGTCCACTAGTATTTATTATTGATTAGTGTGACTGTAGAAGTGTAGGCTGTGGGAATGTAGGAGGGGGACATGCCGATTTACAAAACTGCCTACTTCTCAAACATTTTCTATTTGAACTTGGTCCGCGTTATGTTTAGAGCGAATGCTCTACTCCTCCCGGTAAAGACACAAAAACACGTCGTTGCGTGAATCTAACCTTGAAACCCAACCAAGGTCAATAACAGCGGCGAGAAAGCACGGGTACATTAGATTAGCATCACACGAAGCACGGGTACATTACCTGCCCGCTAACATCCCACGGTTGCGTTAACTGTCCATTGATCTCGGGTAAGTGACGGGGCCAATGATAGAGGTAAGCGGCACCCAGAGACCTAGCAGTTCCTATATGGTTCACAGTTGAGATTAGACAAAGCTTTCGCATTCCCTAGCAGAAGCAGGTGACATAGCGGTGTATTCAGAATAGCGGTGAGTTTCCGCGCGTTGCAGAAGTCGATATGAACAGCTCCTGCATAGAGGCGTATGCTCTACCACAGGGGTCGGTAACCTGCGGCCTGCGGGCTGCATGCGGCCCCGGCACGATGTCAGAACAACCACCCATCCCCTTGTCACTTTCTATCTAAATGCCGACATGGCAGTTTTGACCGCAAATGGGGCTAAATAGGAATAATAAAGCTCTGTTACAGTTGGCATTCTGCACCATCTTCACACTTAGCCAGATAACGTTTTCAGTTCGTCTCTTTGCACAGGTACAAAAAAGGGGAAAGAAATATTCTTGGTAGAAATGCTATGTCAGGGAAGGACCTTAATCGAAGGAAAAGGGAAACTCGGGTCCGGCAAGCTCAGAGACGTTAAGGCTCTTGAGATGAATTTCAACCTGTTCACACAGCAGACTAGTGAGTCTAATCTTTGTCACCTCCCTTGCTGCAAAAAAATTTGAGGGAGATACGAGCACACCGCTTCCCGCAGAAAAAAGCTCTGTCCAATATTACGTGGTTTAAAGAGGGAATTCCACGTTAGATTTTCTGGTTTTCAAGAATATCCCATTCTTTCAAAGTCTTTTTAAAGTGGGAATATGTACCAGTTGGCAATGGCTGATCTGCAGACAGACGATGAGCGCAAAGAGCATTTGACGCGAAAGACACTGCGGAGTTCTGGCCTCACAGACTCAAAGTTTTCGGCTTTGAAAAAACTAGCACCAGCCATGACAACAGTACATACATGATAACAGGACCATTCGGCAGTTAATGCGTCTAGAAACAGACTCTCTCGAGAACGAAGTTCACCAATTTAAACTTGCGTTTCCGTCTAACCGATGAACCCCCCCCCCCCAAATATCTGCGTCTGTAGGTGAGCAACCTTGATGTAGATATTTGTGAATGGCCTAAGAATGGCCAGCACCAAAAGTCGCATTGAAAGGTTTTTTTTTTTGCTTGTAACCTAAGTTTTTAAATTGCAACCTTTTGACATGCGTGCTGAACATAAATATAATTTATATTCCTGTTTTGTAGGGTATTGTCCATTCGGGCAATTTTTTCTGTTCGTAAAATGAAAAATTGGGCGAGTTAGTGATGCATGGTGAACCACAGCGCAACTACGAAGACGACTATACCAAGTACACACAAGGCGCTGAATTACAACTAGTTCATTTTCTCGCGAAATGCGCATATATACACGTCGCAGAAGAACATAAGACGGAAACACAACAACAAAGCACTCCCTTTCCCCCGCTTTGCGTGCTGCCCCCGCCGTGTCGTCTTCATGCAACTCGGCCCTCCGCCTCAAAAGGTTGCCGACCCCTGCTCCACGGCTTTGCTGCTGCTGTTGTACCTGACTAAATTATATAGCACGCTCGCTGACCAAAAAAACGCCAGGCCTGCGCTAAAACCGCAGCACAGTCACAGCGAAAGCTGGAAGAGCGGCGTTTCTAGAGCCCGTTAAGCTCTCTTGGGGCTACAATACAAGTACACTAGAAAGGTACCCACTACGCCATAAATCACAATTTTTGTGAAGTTTGGAAGCACCTACTAAGCCATTATTCTTCATTCTGCGGAGAAGCGAGGCACCAGCTACACGTCTGTAAGGCATTATGTGCACTTTGTTCACGCGACGACTGATGACGATGAAGAATTGTGGCTCAGCCCTTTGTAATGGGTTGGAATCTTTAAACGGCCCACCAGGTATGTAATTTGCATTGGGTGACGCCCGGTCGCTATTTCCCTCTCCCGTCATGCTGTATAACATACGTTGACGTGGAAAAGAGACGGGGGGGGGGGGAGCGAAGAACTTTACTGAGACCCCGAGGAAATGGATGATACGCTTATGGGCTTCCTTGGCAACCAATACAAGTGCCCTTGCGAGGAACCCACTACGCGATAAATCATTGTAATTTTACTGAGACCCAGAGGAAGTGTAACATGCGCTTATGGGCTTCCTAGGCAACCAATCCAAGTGCACTTGCGAGGAACCCACTACGCTATAAATAATTGTAATTTTTGAGAAGTAGGCCAGCAGGCACTCTGCCATATTTTCATTCTACGGAGAGCGTTGGTACCTGCTAAACCCATGTAAGGCATTATGCGCACTTTGTTGATGCTGTGCCTGATGATGAAGAATTATGGCAGGGTCCTTTATAATGGGTTGGAAGCATTCAACAACCTGACCGTTGCGCAATTCGCATTGTGTGACGCCAGCTTACAGAAATCGCGTTGTGCTACGCTTGGTGCTTATTTTATTCTTCTACCACGCTATATTGCATATGCTAATGTGGTTCCTTCCCGACATGAAGCCTGTATAGGACCTTTTAGCAAAGCAGTTTCAAGCACCGGCATGGCTCAGAGGTTGAATACTGGGCTCCCACGCAGAGGACCCAGCAGAGAACCTCGTTCCATCCTGGAATTTTTTCCTTATTTAGTTTTTTTTCTTATTTCGAGCGATACTGGTTACGGACACCGGCGGCGGCGGCGGCGGCGGCGGCGGCGGCAGCGGCAGCGGCAGCGGCGGCGGCAGCGGCGGCGGCGGCGGCGGCGGCGGCGGACAACTACGGCGCCAAAAACGGCCGGTGAAATGATCTCATAACAGCTTTCGCTGTAAAATTATCGTCGTTCAGGGTGGCGAAACAAAGTTTGTCGAGCGACAGCTCGGCCTTCCTTGTATTGGGAGAGGGTGCCACCATTGGTTTGCAGATATTTAACTTTATTGCATGTTTTGGGCTAGGAAATGCCGACGAGAAGTCTACACGTTCCAGCTACGCTTCGCGACAAGGGAGCCAGCGTGTTGCAATACAAGGCAGCACATAGATGCTGCTCAACGCCGTCGGCGCTCTAGGGGCGAGCACGCAGCCAACATGGATGCAGCCAGCGCCTTTGGTGGTGGCGGCACGAAAGGCTGCCCTTGAGCCGCTGTTCGTTTTCGCGAACAAGCCGCACTTGTGTTTCGCTAAGGCTTTCTCGCCGCTGTTATTGACCTTGGTTGGGTTTCAAGGTTAGATTCACGCAACGACGTGTTTTTGTGTCTTTACCGGGAGGAGTAGAGCATTCGCTCTAAACATAACGCGGACCAAGTTCAAATAGAAAATGTTTGAGAAGTAGGCAGTTTTGTAAATCGGCATGTCCCCCTCCTAATTCCCACAGCCTACACTTCTACAGTCACACTAATCAATAATAAATACTAGTGGACTGACCAATTATTGCAGGCTCGCAAAATAACAACGGCATTGAGAGCAAGCCAGTGATGCCCCAACACACTGCCACCAGGTGCACACCAATGTAGTCGGCGATAAGTACTGTCTTGATTGTCGCCAGGTAACCTTGCTGGGCACCAGCGACGAACGTAAGCACTGCGACGGCCGCAAAACTCACCACATGTGGCATGACCAGAAAACACATGGAAATAAGAACAACGCTACTGGAGCCGATGACGCATCGTCCACTCGGCGTCCTGTCCGACATCAAGGGAATCACGAGGCGGCCAGCAAAGCCCCCCGCGCACTGACAGCTTACGAGCACTGCGGCTAAGTTCAGCGGTATTCCTTTGTCTTCGGCGTAGTCCACAACTGTAAAAGCGAGCAGAAGAAGCGTGATATCAGCAGCGACTACGGGCACTAATATTACATAGAATGTCGGAGTCCGCAGGACGGCTACAACTTGCGAAATCAGGCCAAGTTTCTTTCTTACGTCTCTAAGAATGTACACCACTTCCGTGCAACGCACTTCTGGCCCACATAGGAGATCATCCGCTTCCGTAATTGTGGCTTTGGTCATTTCGTCGTTTGCCTCTTCGAGTTCGATGTTTATGTTACTGAGGTCATCGATAGGAGGCTCCAAAAAATACTAGCGTCCTTGTCACCTAACGACCCATTTTTCATCAAGAATTCTGAGGAGGTGGTACGTTATGTATCTGGCCTTAAAGAAGGCAGCTACAAAGGTTTCAGTGTTGACATCCAAGACTTATACTATTCTTTGCCGCAGGATGCTCTACTACAGTCTGTAAAAGAGTGTTTTCAACGACATAACGATGAAGTTTCTTTTCGCAATAGCAGTGGAATGTCGCTGGAAACGTTTCTTGAAATACTTTGCATGTACCTCCAAAGCACGGTTGTACAGTTTAAAGATAGAATGTTCCGTCAGAAAAATGGGGTGTGCATAGGATCAAAAGTAGCCCCCTGTACTAAGCACAATTTTTTTGAGCAACATTAACAGACTGGTGTATACCGATTTGGACAACAAAGTTTTAAAAATATGCAGGTATGTTCATGATTATCTGATTTTGGGCGTTAACACGGAATGGGATGTGTACACATCATCTGTGATGGAAACGTTCAGAAAAAGAGGCAAAGGCCTAAATTTCACATACGAAGAACCCACTGATAACTGCTTACAGTTCCTGGACGTTAAGCTCATTTTTGAAAAAGACCATTTGTGCTGGAAGTATTCCACGAGAACGGAAAAGCCTTTATTACAGTATGCTTCCTGCCATTCAAGAATAATAAAAAACGGGATCGCGATGGGATGTTTTCATTCACCTCTAACAAAAACGTGCGAGCACAAGTTAAATGAATCTTTCCTAGAGCAGAAGTTACGGCTGGAAAAGGCTGGATACCCTACCCAGATTTTGCTAACTGCAAGTGAAAGGCTATTGAAGAAAATGAAATCCGCGGGAAGAGAGGTGCAAAGATGCCAGGATGCTAAGAAAATTTCGGTGATTCCCTACATGCATGGTTTTTCCCATAAAATTAAGAAGGTGGCAGCTAAGTATGGTGTCAAGGTAGTTTTCTCGGCAAAGAACAAAGTAGGGGGCGTGTATCCTGCTGTAAATAATCTGTACGATGACAGACCTAGAGATATCAAGAATAAATGTTCCAATCGAGCTGATCACCGGGTGGTTAGTGTAAACGAAATGTAGTTTACAAGATTCCGTTCAATTGTGGCCGGTGTTATGTCGGTCAGACAGGCCGATGCTTGAATGTTAGGTTAAGGGAGCACCTGGCCAATTTGAAAGGAAGGCCGGAAACACATTTAGCAATGCACTGTGCAAGTTGTTCTGCGGGTTTGCGTAGTCCTTTGTTTAACCAAACTGATGTTCTGTATACTCATCCTAATCAGACAACAAGGGAGATTGTAGAAGCTTGGCACATCTCTAGACTTCAAGACATGTGTGTCAGTCATCCATCCGTAGCGTTGAATGATAGCGAAATTGACTTGCTAAACAAGATGTGATAGTGCAACGTGTATGTTAGATGCTTTAATGTTCTTCGTGTAAAAGAATACGCTATGCCATTCTACGCATGCGCAGTGTTCATTAGGTGCCTGTAGCGAGTATATAATGTTGTTTCTTATTGAATAAATGTCAGTTGATAGTCAGCGCTGGTCCTTGTGAACTTTTCGTCTGTGTCTTAGTGTTGCGTGCGCAGTATTATCATTATGCAACCTAACCAACTAGCCCGTCTTTTCTCTCTCTTCTTCCAATAGGAAAAAAGTTCAGCGGAAGATGAAGCGTTGAGGAAACGTGGCATCATGAATGCTTGCCTTCATCAGGGCCCTGAGGGCAGGGGCGTGGCCAGAGGGGGGGGGGGGGCAGGGGGGTGTTCACACCCTCTGAAAATTTTCAATTTTACTCGCGTTTCTATACACGCACACATACAAACGCACGCACGAACATACATGAAGTATGGTTGAACCCCCCCCCCCCCCCCGAAAACAATTTCTGGCTACGCCCCTGCCTGACGGAAACTAGTCCCCTTGTCGAGTCGTTGGCTTCAGCGGCATTGCCTTTTCGGCGATTTCTCTTCACTTCATCCTTGCGTTTGATTAAATAAAGCCAATGGGACGACGCTTACATATTGCAGAATGGCTGTACCAGATCCTAAATTTTGTCATATTGCACTGTTAGTTGTTTGACAAGAATTCTGCGAATGATCAATCGTGCAACACAAAGTGTTCTTGAAGGTTGGATGCTATATAGCTGCATTTTAATTAGCGCGATATTTTGCGTTCTTTTGCCGCTTCTGAATAATGTTATATAGTCGCATGCTATATCTCATTTTGTGGTTTTTACGTTTCTATGCTGTACTGGAATCGTTGCTGTTTTACATAATAAATTATGACATGACCACTTTTGTCTGTGAATCTACTTAGCTCTCACTCTGTAATAGTAATTACAGGATAAAGTAACTGTAATTACTGTAACAGAGAGGGCTTCCTAAAAACGTGCACTATTATAATTGCATGCGCAAAAACAAAACAGCTAAAAGAAAAGAGATCCCGTATGACGTCTTAAAAACGTTTAGAAAACGTCTTTTCAAAGACGATGCAATGCGATATTTTTATTTTAAAAATAAGATTTTTTTGCGACGTTTTTAAAACGTTTTCAAGATCGTCTTAAAAACGTTTAGAAAACGCCTTTTCAAAGATGATGCAATGGAATATTTCTATCTGTTTTAAAAATGGGATTTTTTGCGACCGTTTTAAAACGTTTTCTATATCGTCTTAAAAACGTTTTTAGATCGTATTAAAAACGCTTTCTAGATGGTCTTAAAAACGGATTCTAGCCGGACATTAGACAAGATATAAAACGTTTTCTAGACCTTTAGCTTCTATTCCGTGACGTTTTCTAAACGTTTTTAACGTCTCGGATAAACGTTTATAAAACGTCAATTATCCGTTTTGTGCTACCTGGGCGTATGCTCTACCAAGAATGCGCGCACTAAGCGTACAGTCGAGTCCGTTCTGAAAATTACGCGATCCCCAACGGAAACGCCCGAACGTACGATGACTTGTGGTTGTCTGGTATTACGGGCACGGGTTAGCCCATAAAGGGCTCAGTTTTTACCAGTTTGACTGTCACACTAGCGGACAGCTTTTTTTTGGCAATGAATAATAATAATAATAATAATAATAATAATAATAATAATAATAATAATAATAATAATAATAATAATAATATTAATAGTAATAATAATAATAATAATAATAATAATAATAAAAACTGGGGGTATTTCGCCTCCATCGAAATGCAACCGCCGCGGCCGCGATTGAAGGTGCGACGATCAGGTCAGCTGCCGAGTACCGTAACCGCTTCACGGCGAACTACCGCTGATTAATGTCGTCCGAAATTCGCGTCCGTGTCTCCTACACAAGAAATGCAAAAAAAAAAAAACCTTCATTTCCTACAGGCACCTGTTTGAGAGAGGACGCGGCACAGACCAGCGATATATTTGCGTATCTTTTTTTTCTGACTCTATTTGTTGTCCTTTCGCGTTTTTGTACGCATGAGAGTGTTGCGCTTTTTGCGCGTGCCCAAAAGCTAAATGGCTTCAGCGTCTTCAGGCGAGTGTCCATTTTTCAGTTTTTTTTTAATCTTCCGTGTAGTCGCCTCCTAAACTTGAGCCGAACTTTAGCAACAAATGGCTGTCAAAGCAAACAAAGCAAATGCTATACAGTACTCACACAGCGCACTCATAACTTTATACGGTGTTACGAAACATATGCCACGTCTGACCACTTCGCCTAGAAGCAAATGCCATAATCTCCACTACCGAAGATTTCTCGTCATTGCCCAGAAAATTTGTCCGCGAGTGTAGCGCCGTATTCGCCGACGATCACTTTCGGGACCAACGCGATAACATCGCATTCAGTACGCATAATTGGGTAATTAAGGAGAGGAAAGCAAATAATCGTTTCAGTCATTGGGCACGAAATGATCTAAATAACACAAAGCGAGACTAAAGCGATCGTGTCATAATGCAGCTCGGGCGTTGCAAGCAGTCGCAACCACTTGATATTAAGCGCTAGCGACACTTCAGTCGTTATCTTAATGGAAAATTTCCTTCTACCATAGCAAAGCTTTCACGGAGGCATCTATAAAACCCGCTCTGTCCTCGTGCGTTCTTTTAAAGACGATAGTCTTTCTTGGGATACTTAAACGGAGAAAGTTTGGTCTGTCTTTCTGTTTGTCGGCACGTGACTCGATTCAGCCACTCGGCCAAAGTTGAACCACTTGCCCAAAGGCCAGCCATCTTGAACGGCTGACTAGGTTCATACTTGTGTACATTGTCGATCAAAAAGCAAATTATACGCATATCTGAGGCTCAACATCACTAGGTAAGTATTAGGTGGTGTGTTCCTTTAATAGAAAATGCATACGTACGTAATTCTAGGCGGCGATCGGAGATCTGTTCGTTCCGCTTGTTCATTTTCCTTTGGAAGAACAAGCGCGCTGATTGGCTGAAGCGGGAGATGCCACTCAAGGCCGAGGGGTATCGCCATTTCTTTATTTTTTTGCTTGATCTTTTCTTTTTTGGTGACGTCATATCGCGGCATAACGATTGGGATGATCGGAGATCTCTGTTCTGCGCCCTTCGTTCTGTACCCATTCTGGCGGCGCACGCGATTGGCCGAAGCCGGAAAACACCACTTCTCTGAGGGGCGTAGCCATTTTTCTTTTTGCTTGTTCTTTTATTTTTTTGGTGACGTCATACCCCGTCATAACGAACATGTCGTCTGCTACAAACGAACGGAGCGCGAGACCGATCGCACACGTTCTCTCGAGCGAACAAACGGCTTCGCGCGGCATGATGCGGCGGTTGCGGCTGCCGCAACAGCTGATTTTGAGAAAATGGCGCTTGCGACGTGTGCTTCTCTTGCGGTTGGAGGTGCGAGATGCGCTTGAAGACATGAGCGAGTGCGGCGTCGCTTTCTGTTCTCGAAACGAACAGTGCGAACAAAATGAACGGGCCTGCCACTGGGCTCTGGTCTTACGCGCACGGACTTCTTAGTTCAAAAGCGCTACCAGCTACTGCCACGTGTCGTCCCGGTCCTCACACGTAAACGACGGCCCCAGTGGGCACGACGGCGTAGGTATCTCTGAGTGCTCTTTTATAAACGCCAGCGGAAGCTCCTTTTGACGATTCGACACCCGGGAGCCAAGCCAGACAATCCGGTGGGACGACATCTTGAAAAACTGCGCCAACCGCTACTTTTCTCTTTTTTTTTCCGCGTGCGCGGCTTCACATAGCCAGCACCGTTAGAAAAACTAACACCAACAAATATCAGCGCTCAGACCTATTTCTGTTTCAGAAACTATTTGAGCTTGAAAAGAAAAACAATATCTTTTCGTATAACAACTGTATTCATTAGAAGGCGAAATATACGGTCCCCTTGCCGAGGACAAGCGATGCGCGTCTACTTCCGGAAAGCTCGCCGCTCAGCGCTTGACGATTGGCTGTCCTCTTCCTCTCGGCGGAAGAGAGCTTCGGACCGCCCACTTTTGTGACGTAACACCGCCAGAACGAACGCGGAACGAACGGAGATCTCCTATCCCCCCCCCCCCCCCCCCCCCTAAAGACCCTAGTTTCTTAAGCTGCGCTGAAAATGCGACTGCGCTGAAACTTGCCTTCCTCCGTGCCCTCTGTACGAGCTCATTGTTGTGTTTCGGTTTCGGTTCTGTATTGCAATGTACGAATGCCATGGGTCGCCGCTCTGGCATTGCTGTTTTACCCAGGCGACGTGTAAATAAAAGAGTGTGTGGAGAGTACTCGTTGAGTGCGGACGTTTCTTCTGCTTCAGCGCTTCGCGCCAATCCGCGTGTTCGGGCTGGCCGGCGTCCCCGCCGGTCGCGTTGGTCACCACCGGTCTTCGCCTGCTGCTGCACCGGGACTACCAGCCCGCAACACAGCACTCATGTTTCCCGATGTATTGCCAGATGGCGTCCATATCTCATGCAGCGCCTCTTCTATCGTCTTTAGACGACATTTGCAGCGATGCACGCAGATACGCGGCCAATTTCTTACGTCCTCGTCTTTCCATGCGCTAAAACATAAGAGATGAGCATTTATGAATAAAATTTTTTATGTTGCCCTGCATCCTGCCACTTTCATTGCAGGTGCGTTCCGTGACACGCAGGGCTCGTACGACAGCCTCTACAGGATGTATGGGGCAGTGGACTTGGTTGCGGCGATTTTGCTTGGCCTGCAAGTGTTTCTGGACTCAAGAAAGAGAAGAAATAAACGCTGACCTGAATAAATCACCCAATACAGACAGCGCGTTGGACATCTCAACCTGCTCGGTGTCCATCCATAAGTGCTTTTGAATATTATCTACGTCTTTTATATGTAGTAGCTGCCGCATGCAGTGATAGTCACACTGATTCTGCGGTCATACTGCAAGTTATTTGCGTATTGCCGCAGGATCAGTGTGACTATTGGCATGTCGTCTTTAATGTTCTTTCGAGAATTCGTCAGCCTCTACACTCCGTTTCAAGCATCAGGTGCAAAGGTGCAACGCTGGGGAAGCTATGCA
This sequence comes from Rhipicephalus sanguineus, assembly GCF_013339695.2. NCBI lineage: Eukaryota > Metazoa > Arthropoda > Arachnida > Ixodida > Ixodidae > Rhipicephalus > Rhipicephalus sanguineus. The sequence goes on along the minus strand of NC_051179.1, from coordinate 136,605,600 downwards.
AGAAGTTCTGTAAGCGAAACGTGCACGTCCTCGCGTCTCACGCCTGACTTTCGTCGTTGTAAACGCTCGTGCGAGCCCAACACGAACCTGTGCGTGAGGCGTCACGACGGACTGCAAATAGGGTTGCCACCCGTGCAGTTTTAGACGGGCCCGGCCAGTCTCTTAGACAGAGGGCCGGTTGCCGATCCACACCTAAGACCGGCCGCCATTGGCCGGTTTTAACAGCGAAGCTCTCGTAGCTTGCCGTAGTTTGTGCGGTGCCACCAGAAAACTCGTCAAGTTGGTGTGCGCCACAGGAATCGGGCAAGCCCCACAACCATGTACAGCAGTTGCGAGTTTCAAATGAAAACGAACACGTGAACGAGAGGGAGACAAAAAAGCGATAGAAAGAAAGACGAAGAGATAAATAGAAAGAAATAACGGGAATAAAGACATAAAAAGATTGAGAGACAGAGAAAAAAGGCAGTTTCGCCGCAACGGCGAAGCAATGAATGCGATAGCAACAAATTGGAATGTAACACGAAGAACGGAAACCAGCTCGAAATATCCAGCGCGTCGCTCAAGCGACAAGGACGCACGAAAAGAATACACACAGGACGAGCGCGATCTATCAAGCGTCACAGCATGACACTTGAAGCGCACTGCTCAAACAGAAAGCAGGACGCACGAAACGAACGAAGAGGTACACACAGGACGAGCGCGAATTGTCACAGTTGTTACATATTTCTGTTTGAACTGCGAGCTCCTTTCGCAAACAGCGGCCGCTGCAGCGAGCGAAGGGACCTTCGTATGCTCTGTGACTTCAGCGCGGACATCGCGGGGAAAGCACATGACAGACAGCCCCCCGCTCCACCCCCCCCCCCTCCCGCTCCCTTCTTTCCTCGGATAAGCGCACGAATGCGACCACGCTTCTGTAGGACGAAGAGAAACGGCGTTCGCAGGAGCGGGGCAAGGTGGCCGACGGCTTTAAGTGCGCCCGTTGCGCTCCTAGCGCCATCTCGCTGGTAATGAAGAAACGCTTATCAGCGCCTCCCGTCTCTGAATACTGCGGTAGAGGGTGTGTATATAACGCTCGCCGTTAGCCACCTGGACGATCTGCGCTTCGTGGCAGAGTGGTTAGAGCCACGCGCTGCGGATCGAGAAGTCGCTGGTTCGATTCCGCGCTTCGGAAGTTTCTTAGCGGCGAAGCTCCTTATGCCGTCGGTGTGTCCATCCTCCGTTTGTTTGTAGTGTTGTAGTAGCTAGCTCGTGAGAAGCGCGCGTTCTGGTGTGCAGTAAAGAAGAAGAGTACGCCGTTGACGAGTGACACTCTCGTTTTTTTTTTTTTTTTGCGTGTTCGCCTGTGTGGCGTTCTTTCTTCGTTACTACGTCTCGTGTTTTCAACGACATCCGAAAGCAACATTTCAGAAGTAACGCGCCATGAGGCTCCCTCTTGGCACGCTTTCACTTTAGCTCGGAGTCGCCAGATGGAAGACAAGGCTGCGGAAAGGAGGGAACGGAAGGCGGCGGCAGCGCGCACTCGCAGACAGAATCCTGCGGTGAGAGCCCGCGAGGCCGAAGCTGCACGTCGACGCCGCGAAGCAGATTCCGCCGTTGGAGCCCGCGAAGCCGAAGCTGCTCGACAAGCTGCACGGCTGCGGCGAGAAGACCCCGCCGTTCGAGCCCGCGATGGTGAAGCTGCTCGACAAGCTGCAGGGCTGCGGCGAGAAGACACCGCCGTTCGAGCCCGCGAGGCCGAAGCTGCTCGACAAGCTGCACGGCTGCGGCGCGAAGACCCCGCCGTTCGAGCCCGCGAGGCCGAAACTGCACGGCTGCGGCGCGAATCGGATCTTCAAAATGTGAAGGACCATGAAGCGGCCAGAAAGCGCGCGTACCCGCAGGCAGAGCCCGAGGCTGTGCGAGGACGTGACGTGGCTGCAAAACGTAGTGGCTGAAGTGGCTGCAAAGACGCGTCGTGGAGTGGCTGCAAACGCGCGTCGGCGCCTTCGGCCTCTGCCTGAAGGCGCCGACGCGCGCTTCCAGCGGGACTTCCTTGATAACAGTTTCGGCCATAGTTGCGGTGTGTGCCACAGATTGTGGTTCTCAAACAATGTAATCACAATATATTCCATCAAGAAGGACCACGCTCGCGCCAATGCCATCGCCGTGCTGCAGCGCGAGTTCGCTTCGCCCACTCATCATCATTCACCACGTGGATATGCTGTGATTTTTTCGGTATTTTGCTTTGGGACTTTTATGTATATATACATACTTATACATATACGCAGCATGACGGCGGCGACGGCGACGGCAGAAGCCAGCCGAGACTGTCCATATAATTGTTATCGCAATAAAACTTAAAAAGAAGGAGAAAGATAGAAAGAAAAAGGCACGCAAAAGAGATAGAAAAAAACGGAGAGCTAGACAGAAAGAGAAATTGAAAGACGAAGAGAGAGAAAAACAGAAACGATGAAGAGATACCAAAACCAGGAAGCAAGACAGAAAGAGAAAGATAGACATACATAAAGGAAAACAAGAAAGCGAGAGGGAAATAAATGGAAGAAACAGGAATAACGAGACTGGCTCTTTCAATACTTATTTCTATCTCTATCGATTCTTTCCCTTGAAGAGAAAAAAAAAACAGATAGAGGGAGAGAGAAAAAAAAGAAAGAAACAAGTACAAAAAAGAGATACAACAGGGAGAAAGACAAAGAAAAAGATAGAAGGAAAAATAAAGACAATCAAAGAGGGCCATTAGCATCGCTCTTCCTTCAGTCTTGGCGCCACTCGTTCGAAGTCGTCATTTTTTTTTGCCATAATGGCATACACACCCATGGTATACCAGGCCCATCATACAGCTCAAACTTCGCTTTATAGCGCCTGCGGAAACGGCGGAATGCACGCAAGGAAGAGGAGCCCTATTTAACTTACTTAAATCTGAACCGAAAGCCAAGATGAGTGAAGCTACAAAGTTTAGGTTAATACCACATTAACCTCTTTTATAACAACAATCTGCTCAAGTTTTAGAAAAGCATCAATCTCATTACTTCCTATCCGTCATCTTTTGTAATAAATGATGTATTCTGTTCCGACTCCTCGATTATGTCTTAAGCCTTTAACGGCTATTTCAAATCTTGATTTTGAAATGAGAGTTCTACTACCCCTGACATTGAAATTAACCAGGAAATGTCTCCGTTTCCAGGACTTGAAATCAGTTATACCGGTATTTATAACGTTCTCGGGAGTGCATACCGATGAATCAGAGTAGCCGTGACTATGAACGTGAGTGAGTGATGATGAGTTTGCGTAGCCTTGAGTATGAACGTGCGTGATTGCCGATGGGTGTAAGAGACGCGAGTATGATCGCCGGTGAGTACCAACGAGTGTGAGTATGAACGTGAGTGAGTACTCATGAGTCTGAGTGTGAACGTGAGAACTCATGAATTTGATCATGCGTGATTATGAACGGGAATGAGCACCTATGAATGTAAGGAGATGTGAGTACGAACATCAGTTAGTACGGGTGAGTGTAAGCGTGAGTATGAACGTGAGTAAGTAATCAATAATAGACCGATTTAGTTGGGCGTCCGCAACAACGTACGGACGCAGCCTGCCATAGGAAATAGCTGGCAGGCTGCGTCCGTACGTTGTTGCGGACGCCCAACTAAATCTGTCTATTGTCAGTAGGCGTGAGTATGAACATGTGTTAGTACCGACGTGTTGGAGTGAACATGAGTATGAGCGAGGGTGTGTAGCCACGAGTGCGAGTATTAGAATGAACGTGAATACCTGTGACTGTAAGAAGGGAGTATAAACGTGATTGAATGCCTGCGAGTGAGCATGTAAGTGATTATGAACGTGAATGAGGTGAGTAGACGAGAGTGTTTACGCGATGAGGTGAGTGGACGTCAGTATAACCGCGGACGACTGACTGAACGCTCAGCGTGAGTGTAAGTACCAATGAGTGCGAGTTGGCGTGCTATGAGCATGAGTGGGTTCCATCCGATGGTCAGTGCGAGTGACGTGAGTGAACGGAACAAGCAAGTTCTAGAAAACATGTGCTCATCGTGATCAGTACTATGAGAACAAGGATAAGTACAGCGAGCGTAAGTACAGTTAGCGAGTGCGAAGGTGAGCCAGTGCCTGTGAGTGTGAATGAACGAGAGAATGATAGCGAGTGAGTTTGTGGAAGTGAGAATGAGCGTGAGTGAGCACGCATGAAAGTGAGTAGACGTTAGTATGAACGTCATTATGGCCTTATGAGTGCAAGTTGATGTGTGAGCGTGCGTGACTGATCGTGAGCTTGAGTAGACATTAGAATGAAAGTAAGTACATGTAAGTGTGAGTGAACGTGAGTGAACACGTAAGGGTTTAAGTACGCCTTAGCATGCACATGAGAGTTCATTGGAGCGTGAGTATCAGGTCCGTAGCCAGGATTTCTTATTTTGCGGAGGTGCGGGGCCCTTGCTGAAAGCCTTGGCAATTTTAGAAAACATATTTTTATACTTTATTTTCGGTGAAAACCCCCCTTCATCAAAATTTCAGGGCAGAGGCTAGACCCCCCCCCTGGCTACGGGCCTGGCGAGTATGAAAGTGAGTGAGTAGCTTGGAATGCAAGTATACTTGAGTATGAACGCGAGTGAGTACTTGCGGGCGTGAGTACATGTGCGTATGAACGCGAGTACGTAAGGATGTTAGTACACGCGAATATGAGCGTCTATGAGTAGCTTCGAGTGTGACTGCATATGTACGAAAGTAAATGAATGCGTAAGCGTTGAGTACACGTGACTACGAATGCTGTTAAGTAGCTTGTGATCATCATTATCGTCATCAGCTTGATTGCGCGCACTGCAGGGAAATGCCACTCCCATGTGCTGCCAATCAACCCGGTCGTATGCTTGCTGCTGCTACGTTATGCCCACTAACTTCTTAAAGGCGTCATAAATCACACCTCGCGCTGGCATGAAAACACCTTGGAATGAATCGGACGTCTTCCAGGAATATATAGCCGAAAGAAGTTTTCGAAAGCTCAAGTAGGACCGGAGATATAGCATTCGCTATATGTACCTCACGCATTCCCTCTCAACTCGCTTTACTCTGAAGGAGAGGGCCGCGCCGTTCGAGGAGCCCGCCCAGTGCATTGCGTCACCTCGCTTCAATGTTGTGTGGTTTCCTTTCCGCGTAACTTGGCGGTGTTGACGGCTGCTGCTGGCAACTCACAGTTCCGGTCGGCTGTTCGGCTGCTTCTCGCTGTGCGGTCTCACGCGGTGTATCGCGTCTGGTGTCTAGGCGCTGACGCGATCTATTTGCATTGATACTGTAGTCTTATCCGCTGTGTTTCCCTTTGTCGCACGCATACTGGCTCGGAAGCGCGCATGCTTACATCCTCTGTGTGCGGCTTGGTTTCGATTGTGCGCGTACGTTAGCAGCAGGCGTAACAGCAAGCCGACGGATCCCGCGCTCCCAGCACGGAGTGAACGTACGACACGGGAAATGGATCTCGATCCTTATAGTGCCACACCACCGAGGTCTATTACTCGGGAACAGGCGGCTGCCACTGACCGTGGGAAACAGAGTTTGTGTTTGGTACACTGCAATAGCAAACTGGCCTAATTGGACGTTTTAAGGGCTGCAATCTTTAACACTACGTGTATCTGGACTGTACTCCCTTTCAATTTTACTTCTGGAAGCAATTATGCAGATTAAATGTGGATAATTATGTAGAAATGAGGTTATATCGCGATCTAACGTCATTCATAACGAACGAGGATAATAAAACCTCCCATTTCATATCATCTGTCATGTTTTCGTTTTATTTGTTTCCGAAGCTTTCTACCAGTGCTGGGCAGTATCGAAGATACCTGTATCTTAGATACTATCTTAGATAATCTATGGGTATCTTGTATCTGTATCGCGATACGTCTGGAAAAACGAGTATCTGTATCTGTATTTCCGACACATTCGATAACGTATCGTGTATCTTAAGATACAAGATACTTGTATCGCAACACAACCGCGCGAAACAATAACCGCTGGCCAAGGTCCGCTTCTCAAGCTGGCACTGGTGCCACTAAGCCATCTGAATTAGTCTAAGGGTAGTGACGTAATTTCATTTTTCCGCCAGAGTCCTCCAGTGAGGGCAGAAGATCAGGAAGACAAGCGCGCGGACGTCTACACCCAGCCCACGAACCTCTTGTTTTCCAGATTTTTTTTCTTTTTAGTTGCGCCAATGCCGTGACACTTGCTCTTAGCCACGGTCCTGCGCCGCGTACTCCGCCGCGTGCGGCGTCTATCGCGCAAATTCTCATCTTACTATAGTGCCGTTATTGAAGGTCCTCTTGCGTTTTGCTTCGTAACGAAATGTGGTGCGTGCAAGAATGGGGTTGCTTTGCGTCTTATAGATTTTACATACCACCACTTTCAAATATCTCGTGGACGTAAGTTTGACTGGCATGCAATTGAGTAGCTTATATGCAAATAAGATTCTAAGAACTTTAGCACCACTGTTACTGATGCTAGATCTAATAGAGCGAGCGTTTACCTAACGGGAGATATCTTGGCGTACCATGTTTTTCAGTTCCTGCTACATTTATTCAGAAAATGTATGAAATCATAATTTGATTATTAGCACAAGTGCTTCCTCAGCTGTCATTTTGCATCCCATACATTACCTAGGTCTCTGTACAGGTTTTTCGGTCTGGTCACTGCAGTATATATTTTGTAACGCACTCCCCAAATAAGATCTCTGCTTTATTCTTTTAACTGTCCGCTTCATTTCTACTTTTGTTCACACATTTAAACGTTGCCAAGGCAATATTGAAAAGAAAAATATAATTATGTGGGCGTGTCTTGAGTATAAAATACAAAACATTCTGTTTACCGCTTAAGAAAATAGGGAAATAGAGTTTGAGTTATAATAGTGGAAATTATGAGGAGCCACCCTAAAGATGTTAGGAAGGGGACTTGAGAAACGTTATTATACCGAATGCTCCGTTTTACTCATGAGCGTCCGAACGAGCCGTTTCAGGCAAATGTCCATAGGCACTGAATTTTCTCTGGTCTCAACAGGTAAGTTGACGATACTTGATGCTTAATTGTCATAGCTATTAAGGGCGCCGTCTGTATTGTGTTTCTGTACTGATTCAATTTTAATGTTTGGTACAGAACCACCTCTCTATTTTACTTATATTTGTTTTCCTGTTTTAGGCCTTTCTAAATTTTTGTTCTATTACCAATCGCCGCGTAATCGGACCTATAGGGGACAACAGCGCGAATAGCGGCGTTGTCCTGCAGTGCTTTGAGCAACTATACATCTGAGACGTTTCTGTGTCGCACATGATCTCTTGTTGAAGAAAAATTGCTAAAAGATTGCACGCTACTGAGTATATCAACAAAGAATCATTTACGCCAGCAGATAAGTAGAATATGAAAACTCATTGCAGTTTTACGTCCTCTACGTATACACCAGGGGTCACAAGCTCATGTTATAGCCAGGGAGCCGCAGTCACGAAATTTAGTTCCAAGGGCCGAGACAGTGAAGATGGTGGGAGAAGGGGTCGGAGAGAGTATGAACAAAATGACGTTGCCATTTGAAAGGACGCCTTTCCCATGTCTCATACGCGTATTGGTCATTCCTGAAGGGGATTTTGAGTCAGCATTCGAGGAACATCAATACCGATATACACAACGAGTGAAACCTGGATGCGGATTCTGAAATATAGTTTTTGTTCCACGGTTATGTTTCAGCACATGGTGACCACATGTCCTCACGAAAGGAATGCTTGAGATAAGTTATGTCTATGTAGCTGGTACACACACTTATTAAGAAAATAAAAACAAATGGGACGAAGACTGCCTTATGAGTGGGCCGGGCCGATAGCGAAATGCATCAAACCCCTTGTATACACCATGCGTCGCCCCCAAACCCCCCCCCCCTCCAACAAAAACAGATGTGACTACCAGCGTTGTTACTGCTGTACACCGGTCCGGACGCCCGGTATTGCGCAAATGGTCATTTACGGACAAACGTCAAAACTGGTGGTTGCGCCGTCGTGCGAAGGGTTCTGATTGATGGTATTGTGATTATATGGCAACCCGCTAGCTGGTCGGCAAGCTGAGCGGCGACTCTCATCAATTGCGAAAATGACAAGCAAGAACTGCTGTCAGCGAAGTGTACAAAGTGTTGTCTTGTGAAGACGCTAAAACAAACCAAATAGGTTGTTTTGGAATGAAACTAATGTACTTTGAGCAAGAAGGACAAAACTTTTGAGATACTAACAGACATTTCATTTAAATGAGGCAAAATAGGTCGCAGTTAAGAAGTTTTCAAGCAGACACTTTCGTGCATAGGCGTTTGGTGCTACATCATGTGAATCTATAATAACAAATTTCAGAATGTATCGAAGTATCTTAAGATACAATTGCCAAGTATCGTATCGGATACAATTATTGCACCCGTATCTTGTATCTGTATCTCAAATACTTCTTGCCTGAGTACCTTGTATCGTATCGCGATACAATTTCAAAGTATCTTTGCCCAGCCCTGCTTTCTACAATGCCTTCAGTGCTGACGGGCATGCATGCAGCTGTGCAGGGAGAAGAAGTGTGTTGTCATAAGAAAACATATTTTTTCAGAATGCCTAATGAATACATGAACGCGCCAATCAATGGTTTCTTCGTCTCCTCGACTGATATACATTGCCGTATGGAATACTGCAGGGGGCACACTTTGGACCGTTGGCCTGGGGTTCATGCAACCGCAGAATGATTTCGCTTATGCCGTTTTTGCATCATTTCAAAATTAAACTTAAAAGAACAGCCTTCAGGCCCTCGATGTGACTGATTGGCACGGTATGCATACTCAGTATACGCTTTTAGATAACGAACTGGCCAGAAGTGGCGTGCGTCAGCGCACGGAATGAAATCTCGTGCGAAGAAAACCTGACGCAAAAAAAAAAAAAAACGCGATTCTTGTCTAGCAGCCTCTGTGAACGGGAGGAAGCGATGAAAAATGCCCTTCGACCTTCGGGTGGCTGCGACCCGCCTGCTCGTCGGCAGAAACTCGGACATCTGACCGAGGCGTCAGAATACAAGCGAGATGGGAGAAAGCGTCGTCGCGACGCACGCGCGCGAAGAAAAAAAAGCAAAAAAAGAAAGAAAGAAACGTGAGTAGAGACTACCGTAGGCTGGCCCCAGTACCGTGCCAGATCCCGAAGCGAAGCCCCCATGGGATTACCTTGGCCTTGAGAACACCGCCTAACTGCCCAGCTGTGTCGGCTGAGTGCGCGCGTTTTGTGCCTACTCTGGCAGCTGTACGTGAATTGCATGCTTTGACGACAGTGCAAGATGCCGCACTGCGAGTTATGACAATGGCCCGGCGACTGAAGCGAGCCTGCCGCTGTTTAAATTACCAAGCAGATGATGGGCACGCTGCGTTCGCGGCACCATCAGGAACACAAATGGTAAGTAATACTTATGTTTCCTCCGTTTGCGCGTCCTTATCGTCGCTCGGGCAGCTGTAGGTGTCGTTCTGCTCATTCCGTCACATGAAAAGTGCAATGACAATCGAAAAAAAAATCCGGCAGATCCCACGCACTGTGGGAATCAATGTAATGCGAAGCAGCCAGCAAAGAGCTGCATACATCGCTTTGTTTATTTTTGAGCAAATGAAACCATTCATGCCATGGCATATAGTTCACCATATATCGCATGTTTGCCATGCACGCGTGCATGCACAACGTGGTATATACCATGCCAATGAAACGTATATTCTGGTGTATACACTGCATGACCGATCATTTATGTTCATCACGCACTCCTCTCATGCCATACCAATTTTGGTATATATCCAGTTATCTAAACGGCCGGAAGCGCACCATAACAGTGTCATATAAATCATACCGTGCATGACACGTGTAACATAATTCGCATGTAAGGACCTGTCATTTATGTTCGTCATACAGTCATATCGCACAATACCAATTTTGGGGTATATCAAACGAGCGAAATGGCCGTGAGTCCACCATGAGCGTGGCATGTAAATCATGCCATACATGACATGCATGCCATGGTTTTCATGCTACCACCTGTCATTTATGTTCGGCATACATTCGCGTCACGCAATGCCGATTTTTGTGTATATAAGGCTAGCGAAACGGCCACGATCGGACAATGAGCGTGGCATGTAAATCATGCCGTAAATGATATGCATATCATAATTTTCAAGTTACCACCTGTCATATATGTTTGTCATACAGTCACGTTGCGCAATACCGATTTTGGTGTATATGAAGCGAGCGAAACGGCCGCGAGCGCATCATGAGCGTGGCATGTAAATCAAATCGCACATGACTTGCCTCTCACGATTTTCATGCTACCACCTCTCATTTACGTTCGTCATACAGTCGCGTCGCGCAGTACCAATTTTGGCGTACATCAAGCTAGTGAAACGTCCGCGAATGCACCATGACCATGGCATGTAAATCATGACATGCATGTCATGGTTTTCATGTTACCACCTGTCATTCATGTTCTTGATACAGTCACATCGCGCAATACCAATTTTGGTGCATATCAATCTAGCGAAATGGCCGCGAGCGCACCATGAGCGTGCCATGTAAATCATGTTCTACATGACACGCATGTCATGATTTCCATGTTACCACCTCTAATTTACGTTCGTTATACAGTCGCCTCGTGCAATACCAATTTTGGTGTATATCAAGCCCGCGAAACGGCCGCGAATGCACCATGAGCGTGGCATGTAAATCATGACACACATGACATGCATGTCAAGGTTTTCATGTTACCACCTGTTATTCATGTTCTCCATACAGTCACATCGCGCAGTACCAATTTTGGTGTATATCAGCCTAGCGAAACGGCCACGAGTGCGTCATGAGCGTGGCATGTAAATTATGTCGTGCATGACACGCGTATCATGATTTTCATGTTACCACCTCTAATTTACGTTTGTCGTACAGTCACGTCGCGCAATACCAATTTTGGTGTATATCAAGCCCGCGAAAGGGCCGCCAATGCACCAAGAGCGTGGCATGTAAATCATGACATACATGACATGCATGTCATGATTTTCGTGTTACCACCTGTTATTCATGTTCTTCATACAGTCTCATCGCGCAATACCAATTTTGGTGTATATCAACCGAGCGAAACGGCCGCGAGTGCGTCATGTGCGTGGCATGTAAATCATGACGTGCATGACACGCATGTTGTGATTTTCATGTTACCACGTGTCAGTTATGCTTGTCATGTCGAAATGTCTCGTCATACCAGTTTTCGTATATATCCATTCATTTAAACGGCCGCGAGCGCCCCGAGACCATGGCATGTAAATCACGCCGCACATGACATGCATGTCATGATTTGCGCGTTAGGACCTGTCATTATGTTCGCCATGAATTCTTGCCACGTCATACCAGTTTTGGTATATATGAAATTAACGGAATGGCCGCAAGAGCCCCAAGGCTATGGAATGTAAATCATGCTGTTCATGACATGCTTGTCATGATTTTCATGTCATGACCTGTCATTTATGTTCGTAATACGGTCAGGTTATTCCATAACAATTTTGGTATACATCCGATTAACGAAACGGCCAGGAGAGCACTAAGTCGTAGGCGGCTAGATAGATAGATACGCTCAAACTCGCAGAAGTTTGCTAAGAAATGCTTGGCATTTAATAAAATTCATTAAACTCACATAGCGTCGATGTGGGATGACCGTTTAGAAACTCCTGTGAATATAGCACATATGCTTCGCCCGGTCAGCCAACCAATGGGCGAGTTCGGCTTGCAAAAGACGTTTTTACGACAAAATTGCCTGCCTTGCGATAAAGCATAAATGATGCAGAGTGCTTTCCAGGAATATACACTAAAGCAAGAAAGGAAAGGCCGCTGTTTTCACGCTGTTATTTGATGAAATGTGCATTGATGCCAAATTCGTTTTCCGTTTATTCTGTTTTCATTCATAACGTAGTTCAGCGCAAAAAACAGGCAACAGACGAGTAAGAGGACAAGGACACAGCGCATGCGCATGCGCTGTGTCCTTGTCCTCTTACTCGTCTGTTGCCTGTTTTTCGCGCTGAACTACGTTATGACTGACTCGTTCCAACTCGCCCAACAAGCAACGTTGCTAAGTTACATCTCTGTTTTCATGCTTGATTTGCTTCTTTTGGTGCCTCCGTCTCGATGTCAATTTGTGCGCGTTGACATGTGGCATAATCGTCGCATATTTATGGCAATAATATGAAGCGTAATTATGGCCATATTATGTTAGAGACATCCGCGAAGTGACGTGTTTTGAAGAACATGCATTTTATGGTATTGCATATTCATTAGCCCCATATCATCACTGAAACTTGCGAGGTTTGCATGTGCATATCTATCGCCTTTAGGAGATGTGTTAGTTGTGCAAGGCTATTTTAATCACATTGATATGTCAGTTGAACCAGTTCAACCAGGTCGTTGAATCACCTTGTATCTTCGCACTCGTTATTTTGTTTTGCATTATGTTGCCATAGTGTTTATGATCTCTACACAGTATTCTCACTGTTCACACAATTTCTAACAAAGTAAAAGCGCCGGTATTGTGTCCAAGTCTTCGTTTGTCCTCATTGCAAGTACGTTGTTAATTTTTACTATAAATCAATACCAAGTCGTCCAACCTTCAGTCCTAAACATAGCAGCTGTGGTTGATCAAGAAGCTAGTGTCCAACGTGTTTAAATACAAAGTAAACCTCACTAACATTCACAACCCTTTACATTATAATGCTAACTTGACTGACATCGAAATCTACACGAATGGCGGTACACAGGACAAGAGTAACAGCTCTGGTGTTGTTTTGCATTTGTTTACATTCGTGTATTTTTTGCCCTGTGTACTTCAAGCGAAAAGTTCACAAGAAACTACTTAGCAGCCTCTAAATTTTTTGCATTTTTTACATGTTTTGTTAAAACTTCTGCAATAAGTAGTCATGTGTAAGTCGTTGGCAAGAAATTCATTTTTATGGACACAGAAAGCTTAATGAACTTTTTTTTGTTATCTTCAGGACGACATTTCTGGCAAAGCAGCAAGATTTACTCTCCCACTGCTTGTGTAAGAAACAGTGTATTGTGGGAACACTCCACTGTGCCTCACTATACACTATCTCGAACACTTTGTACATCTTGCTGCATTTGGGCAAACACTGGGATTGACACTGAGTGGTATGCGCGATACTGCGTGCGACCTTTCCAGTAGCGTGTGCATTTGAAAATGCCGCATTGTTCATAACGACACAAAGTGGACTCGCGTTTATTTAGCAAACTTAATCCTAAAATAGACAGTTGGGCGAGTTGATGTTTATTCATAGTTAAACAAAGTGCGGGGAAAAAACCCACACTCAGAGAAATGAGGCTGAAAGGCACAGGACGATGCGCTTCTAGTAACTGAAATTTAATGCAAACCGCAGAAAGATATACACACACAGAATGAAAAAGCTACAAAAAGTACAACCATGTTTAATAAAGCCAAACACGTGTTAAACTTCATCTGCTAGTACCGCGTCGTCCTGTCCCCTTCATTTTTGTGTGTGTTGTGGTTTCCCGCTTTCTTTAACTATGAACTTAATACCTGACTGCTTTACAGACTCTATACGTCCGTGGTCAAACTTTATTTAACCTCATGGCATATCAAGACCTACGATCCAATGTGCCAAGCCATGAGCCAGTATATAGAGGAAAATACTAATTTTAAGCGTGGCATTGCCTAATTTCAAGTTGACTTTGCAGCCATAATGCTAGGCTTAATTTTGAATATGGTAACTATGCATAGGCCGTGAAGTGAGGAATTGAAGACGAACAACTTTAAGTTGGTTGTGGCACTGGCTGGGGTAGCAATAGTGTAAACATAGATGTACTAATTGTGCATAATAGAAGGATTGGTACATTGCAGTCATGTGATAACGCCGACAAGTTCCCAAGCATAATTCCAGAAATTTACATTAGTTTTCAGATATCTGTGAGTAAATATGTGCCACATTATACAGTATGAAGGCAGCGTTTCCATTTTTTCGACATTGTTGAATGTTTTTATAAACCTTGGTAAGTGGATCTACAGTCAATTTTAGACTTTTCTGCAGGAAAGTCAACTGTATCATCATGTGCGATATGTTTTAAAACCATAGTGCAAACTAAATCAATAAAAAATATAACATGCCTATATGCATTGTTGCATATTCATGAAAAGTAATGCTAGCCTGATTGTACTAATTTAGATGCCTTCATGTGTAGGCTCACACCAAGTTTTTTGTGCATCCTATTTCTTTGGATTTTGCTTAGATACTGGCACTGTGAAGTGCACATGTTAATGTGCATTATGATGAGATTGTGCGCACTACTTTCATGCTCCTTTATTGCTGTGAATTATATATAGTGCTTGGGCTGTATTGCCTATGTTGTTCGACGTGTTCAGTACTGGGTGTAGGTCCTGTGCGCAAAGATGAAAAAAAGCATGGCTGATCCCTCTGTCATAGGAATCAGTATAACAGGATAGTAAAACGTGTCTTCACAGGCGTAGTTGAGTGTTTGTTGTGCATTCTTTTGTCCCAAGCGCGAAGGAATGAATGCTACAGCAACAAATTGTAATGTGACGGGAAGAACGGCAAGCAGCTCGAAAGTTGCAACGCGCTGCTGAAGCAGAAAGGGCGCACGAAACGAACATACACAGGATGAGCGCGAACTATCTCTCACAGTTGTAACTTATTTCTGTGTGAGCAGCGCGCTCCTTTCGCAAGATCGGTCGCTTTCGCAAGATCGGTCGCAGTGAGAGAAGTGACCTTCGCGCTCTCGACGCAAACTTGCGGTGAGAGCACAAGACGTACAAACCACCGCCATCATGAGATAAGCCCGCGCACGAGCGACCACACCCTGTAGAGGCGCGCGCTCATCCGCGTGGGGCCACGACCCTTAAAGCGCGCTGTTTGAGCCCTTCGTGCCCTCTCTCTAGTGATAACAAAAGCACGCTGGTGTACCACTGATCTCCGAGTACCGCCACCGGCAAATGGTGTGTATAAATAGCTCGCCGTTAGCACGAATAAGAACGTGCCGTCTGTGGCCAAATCGTTTCGCCCCGCACTGCGGAGCGAGGGGTCGTAAGTGCGACTCCCAGTGACGGAACTTTTCTTCTGGTTTTCGTGGCGGAAATACGTCAGTGGAGCCGTAGTTGACCCCGGCATAAAACATTTTCGTGTTAATATACATATGCTTACACTGACATGAGAACTGCGACCCTTTTGATTCCAATAACGTAGTGCAAACACTGTTTTGTGTATCAATTGAGCTATGACTATTTGTCGTGCATG
The DNA here is from genome assembly GCF_013339695.2 of Rhipicephalus sanguineus. Classification (NCBI taxonomy): domain Eukaryota; kingdom Metazoa; phylum Arthropoda; class Arachnida; order Ixodida; family Ixodidae; genus Rhipicephalus; species Rhipicephalus sanguineus. Next base: position 136,590,260 of record NC_051179.1, on the reverse strand, counting down.
CAACTGGAAGAAATTCTCTTCTGCATGGAATACAAACTGGTGAATCCATGTTTCTCCATATAACGGCTTGCGTTTTGTTTCCAAACAAGTGAAACAGGTTATTTACACATTAGAGCACATCGTGGGAGAGAAATCGGCGACAGGCAATTAGGCATGCAAGTCATCCCTGTTTTCTAACATAGATTGGGCGATATTTCATCAATCGTTGCACCCTGAAGGTGGCTGTTGTATAAATGAACTTCAACATAATGTGCAGGTGGACGAGGCAGTGCATATATGACCGAGTTTTTCCAGTTCTGTGCCTATTTGCTACAGTCCTCGTGTTTATGTGTTATGTGTGTGAAATTCTGAATTGCGAACAAGTCAACCTTTCTACTTCTGTACATAGCCCCGCCACGGTGGTCTAGTGGTTATGGCGCTCGACTGCTGACCCGAAGGTCGCGGGATCGAATCCCGGCCGCGGCGGCTGCATTTTCGATGGAGGCGAAAATGTTTGAGGCCCGTGTACTTAGATTTAGGTGCACGTTAAAGAACCCCAGGTGGTCGAAATTTCCGGAGCCCTCCACTACGGCGTCTCTCATAATCATATCTTGGTTTTGGGACGTTAAACCCCACATATTATTATTACTTCTGTACATAGAGCATACAAGCAATTCACGAGAACCATTATTTTCTGATAAGCAGCTGCTTCATTGAGGAAGACTGTAATACATTTTTTTAAATGCGAAGCATTTCTTAGCGAACTTCTACGACTTTGACCGTATCTATCTATCTATCTATCTATCTATCTATCTATCTATCTAGCCGCCTACGACTTCGTGCTCTCCTGGTCGCTTGGTTAATCGAATGTGCACCAAAATTGGTATGGCGTAACATGACTGTATCAAGAACATAAATGACAAGTCATAACATGAAAATCATGACACGAATGTCATGTACAGCATGATTTACATGCTACGCTCATGGTGCGCTGGCGGCCGTTTCGCTAGCTTGATATACTCCAAAATTGGTATCTTGTGACGTGACTGTGTGACGAACATAAATAACACGAGTTAACATGAAAATCATGACACGCATGTCATGTACAGCATGACTTACGTGCCACGCTCATGGGGCGCTGGCGGCCGTTTCGCTAGATTGATATGCACCGAAATTGGTATCTTGCGACGTGACCGTGTGGCGAACATAAGACAAGTTATCATGAAAATCATGACACGCATGTCATGTACAGCATGACTTACGTGCCACGCTCATGGGGCGCTGGCGGCCGTTTCGCTATATTGATATGCACCGAAATTGGTATCTTGCGACGTGACCGTGTGACGAACATAAATAACACGAGTTATTATGAAAATCATGACACGCATGTCATGTACAGCATGACTTACGTGCCACGCTCATCGTGCGCTGGCAGCCGTTTCGCTAGCTTGATATACACCAATATTGGTCTCTTCCGACGTGACCGTGTGACGAACGTAACACGAATTATCATGAAAATCATGACAGGCATGTCATGTACAGCATGACTTACGTGCCACACTCATGGGGCGCTGGCGGCCGTTTCGCTAGATTGATATGCACCAAAATTGGTATCTTGCGACGTGACCGTGTGAGTAACATAAATAACACGAGTTATCATGAAAATCATGACACGCATGTCATGTACAGCATGACTTACGTGCCACGCTCATGGTGCGCTGGCAGCCGTTTCGTTAGCTTGATATACACCAATATTGGTCTCTTCCGACGTGACCGTGTGACGAACATAAATAACACGAGTTATCATGAAAATCATGACACGCATGTCATGTACAGCATGACTTACGTGCCACGCTCGTGGGGCGCTGGCGGCCGTTTCGCTAGATTGATATGCACCGGAATTGGTATCTTGCGACGTGACCGTGTGACGAACATAAATTACACGCGTTATCATGAAAATCATGGCACGCATGTTATGTACAGCATGACTTACGTGCCACGCTCATGGTGCGCTGGCGGCCGTTTCGCTAGATTGATATACACCAAAATTGGTATCTTGCGACGTGACCGTGTGAGGAACATAAATAACACGAGTTAACATGAAAATCATGACACGCATGTCATGTACAGCATGACTTACGTGCCACGCTCATGGTGCGCTGGCGGCCGTTTCGCTAGCTTGATATACACCAAAAGTGGTATCTTGCGACGTGACTGTGTGACGAACATAAATAACACGAGTTAACATGAAAGTCATGGCACGCATGTCATGTACAGCATGACTTACGTGCCACGCTCATGGTGCCCTGGCGGCCGTTTCTCTAGGTTGATCTACCCCCAAGTTGGTATTACGCGACGTTACTGTGTGACGAACATAAATAATAGGAGTTAACATGAAAACCATGACACACATTTTCCTCAATGACATACAAGGCGATGTATGCAGCTCTTTGCTGGCTGCTTCGCATTACATCGATTCCCACAATGCGTGGGATCTGCTTGCTTTTTTTTTTAATTCGTACTTTGTCATCTGTGCAAGAGGAGTGCCAAGTACACATGGACGTTCACGAGGTAGAAGTGCAAGTGTAATAATTTTTTTCTATTTTGCGGGAGACATGCCCACGTGAACTTCTGAATGTTGTGCTTGACCAACGTTACTAGATTAGCTTGATATCGGGGCACGCCTTTGGGACTCGCTTTTACGCGGTGGAGTGATGCATAACAAAACGGTTAATTAGTAAGATAGTAGATGGTCTCTGAATACGAAAGCAACTAAATACTGAATATCAGTTATGGAGAACCACTATGCCATGCTAAAGAGCGACTTGCAAATAAGTGCTAATTGCGGAAGTAGATGATCGCTCTGCTGCTCCGCTGCTACCCCTGCGTGCAACTAGCGATAGTACGCGAGCTTTAAATCCACTTAATGTAGGGGCGTTACAATGTCCTTGTAACTCTGGCGTCTACGTGTGTAACTTTTATATGCTATAGGAGCGGGAGTGGCGAGCGCACCGACCGTAGAAGCGAACGATGGACACAGGCACGCTCGCGGTTCGCCCATCGGCCTGTGTTTACGTTAGCGTAAACACAGGCCAGTGGTTGTTCTTTGGAGACGAATGGACGCAAACGTACTCTCAGTGAGCTGACAGTGGAATTGAGGTTGTATTATTTTGACCTTACCGCTGAATCTGCAATTAGGTAGCCGCATATATTCGGGATGTCTTCGACGTAAAGTGTATTATCCAAGGTTAAGTTATCGTGTGCATTCTCTATTAAAAGAATAAAAATGTTAATACCCTCAGCTATAATCCAACCCTCATGGTTCAAAGGTTCACGAGGGGCCACTCTCCGGCCTGTTATTTAGGAACCAGCTTGCAACTCGATCTGTGCACACGCTTATAAAGTCAGCACCAGCTCTGTGGCCTTAGAACACAGCGCCAAACACACGTTTTGTAAGATGTGAGTCCAGTTATGACATTCAAAACTAATCGAAACAAGCAAGGCGAAAGAGGCTGCGGTACCCAAATGGCAGTGTGCCCAAATTAAGGTTACGCTCGAACGTGCGCGGGCACGCTGAGTTCAGCAGACGACAGTTGGCCTCTACCGGAAGTGAGTCATCTTCTTGAAAACTTGCCACAGATTGTGCTTCAGCCTGTCTCCTGTTTATATTTAGGCCTGTTTACCTAACAACAATTACTATACACCCTGTTAACGAGAACAAGCGCATCTGATTCAAACACCACTCTCGGCTATTGGCCAATTAATATGCTGTGTCTTTTGCGACGCGGAGAAACAGATACGTGACGTCAGCTGAGAGGCGCCCGCCCCCCTACGAGAGTGTTTAAAGATAGGCGCCTGAGAAAGCAGAAACTTCGCGGTCCGCTTGTAACCTTTAAGTGGTGTGCGCGACTGCAATAGTTGACAGCAGTTCATAGCCGTCTCTGCTTTCCGGAGGATCTGTTTTTCAAGAGGCCCGAGGGGTGCTTCACGACCCCTTTAGTATCATCTGCCCACCTAACTTTGTGTCCCCCTCGCGCGTTTGCCGTCTCTTGGGATGTGTGGAGTAGTGTGAGTATATGTGAGTATGAACGTAAGTGTGTATGAGTGTGAATACACCCGAGTATGAGCGTGACTGCGGAGCCTGAAAACATTAGGGGGTATGACCATGAGTGAGTATTATCAAGTAGTACAACCTATGAGTGCAAAAACTGTGAAAACGGAGGAGCTGGTGGCATCCCCCTCTCTTTACTCTCCTCATCACCGTCACATCACTCTTCTTCAAGCTCACTTCTCTTTCCAACCCTCTTGCAATTACTATACTATACACGGTGTAGTGACGAGAGAAATAGACACAACGCCTGTTCGCTAGGCCGGCTGCTCTATTCTGTTCTTCGTCGTTCTCCTCTTTCTCTCTGCCGATCTCGCGCCCGTGCCCGAACGTCGCTGTCTTCCTCACACTCGGCCACGCTGCGAAATTACATGGCGAGCTGCAGAAATGTTTTCGGGTGGACGAGATTGGCTGTGCGGCGCTGGTAGCCGCAGGCCCACAGGCCCTAGACGCTGAAGTGAAAACGTCTCTGGCGGGCGGTACTGGCTGTGCCTGGGTGGGCGTTCTTTTGCACACCACGACGTGTCTTGCAGAAATGCCGAATACTCAGGCGGTCGACTTTGGCTGTCTCGTTGTGGCCGCAGTTCTCGGCCACGCTGCGATTCGGTTTTGGGATCTGCCAGAAGGGTATCTGGAGGGCGAGACTGGCTGCATCGCGGAGGCTGGTCTCGGCCACGAAGCCACTTTTTGTCGGCCGCTGCCAACCATACATCCGGCAGCCGACTTCGGCTGTGTCGTGGAGTAAGCGGCGGACGCAGCACGCTCGAACAAGGTTGACGCTTCTTCGAGAAAGAAGATGGTACGTCAACGGGCTCTCTGATGAACGACAGGGCAAGTTTCTTGCGCTTGTCCCCGAGAACCTTGTCGCTCAGCGTGAGTTGATCGGGTGCGCATTCGGTCACCGAATGCCCTTGAAGTAGCAGAAGCGGCTCCAGTGGCTCTGGAAGCACAGTGATGTGCGCCATGGGCTCTTCCGGTACCTTCGCGAAAGGCGGGTCATACACGACAGGTACTGGCACCTGCGTAAGGGTGGTCATTGTCTCTGGTAACGTCGCGGAACTCGAGATCTTTGGTGGGCCACTCCGCGCGCGGCCATCCGACCGATGAGCGTCAGGTTCCCCGTAGACAGAGACCGCCTTGTGGTGACCCGTACGGCATTCATGCTGTACGCTGGCGGTCAGAATGAACTGCCCGTCGTCGTCTGCAGAATCGCACGCCAGGCGACCGGAAGGGCCGATGGTGGCTCCAACTTCCGGCGGCGCATCGATAACCTCGGCCAAGCCCCGGCTTGCAGATCCCGACAAAACAGGCAAAACCTCGATAAATGTGTACTCGGCAGCCATAGATTTCTTGCGCGAAGCACTCGTGACACACTCGGCCAATGACTGCCGTGAAGTCGGCAGATGTGCCTGCGGCTGGTCAATGAGGATGCTCTCGCTGCTGGACATCTGTGGCTGCGGTCTTTTAACTTGGAAATTTGGGGCCGAGAAAGTGTTCGGAGTGAAACAGCGGAGCTTTACTCGGCCGCCATCTATAATGAGCTGAACTTCACCAGACAAGAGGTAGTCAGCTCCCAAAACCATGTCAGCGTGCAAGTCCTCGAAGACGGGAACAGCGGCAAGGAACTTGCTCCCGGCTTCGGTTTGTATCTTCAAATCCAGCGCACCGACTGGCAATGCGCTCCCGCCGAGGCCGCGCAGGGGTGCCTCGGACCAAGGCTGGAGGGCGACTGGCGCGTGGCGTCGATGCAGCGCAGTACGTGGAGCTCCCGTTTGAACAACAGCAGTACGCTCACCGATTCCGTCGACGCGAACCTGTACCGTTGGAAGCGGCTGTGTTCGGTATTGGGTGGCGCGACGTAGTGCATGTGGTGGTGGTGCCAGATCGTCACAGTTTTCATGGGAAATCCGTCCGAAAACAGCAATGAGCCTCGCACTCCATTGCAGCCAGGAGTGCTGCTTGACGCCTTCATATTTATGCCATGCCTCGGCACCACCACGAAGGCGGTCTATAGCCAGCAGCCATTTTTGGTTGTCGTGCCAGGCATGGCGAGAGCCGAAAGAATTGATGGCCTCAATCCACAGGGCAGCGTCATCCTGGAAGCCTCGGAACTCCGACACTGCCGAAACAGCCGATGATAGAGCGGTGGATGAGATACGGAGTTGGTCGATGCCAAGACGTCGAGCTGCTTCGACAGTTGCGTGAGGGCATGGAAGACCTCCGCGACTCTGTCGGGTGAGGCGCCTGATGTGCAGGAAATCACGTCCGCGGAGTATGCGGCTGTCGCAGTACTCACGCCGGCGAGATCCACGGCCAAGGGAGCATGAACGGCGTCTCTTGGCGGCTCAGATGTTGGTAGAGTCTTTGGTACTCCATCCACGCCTTTGGAAGCGTGAACTACTTTCCCAGAACACAGCGCGTGCGCCAAGAGGTCGTGAACCGGTAGCGAGGCGTCTGTAAACTGAAGTAAAGCCGCCGAGGAGGCCTGGACGCCGTCCCCAGACGGTGCTTTCAGCGCCGGCAGGTTGACAGGTAACGGGAAGGCATGGACGCCGTCCCGGAACGGCACTTGTTGCGGCGGCAGGTAGGCAGGTTCCATGACGCACGAGCACAAGTGATGTCTGGCTTAAGACTTCGTTTTCGACGACTGCGCCATTGTAGTGACGAGAGAAATAGACACAACGCCTGTTCACTAGGCCGGCTGTTCTAATCTGTTCTTCGTCGTTCTCCTCTTTCCCCCAGCCGATCTCGCGCCCGTGCCCGAACGCCGCTGTCTTCCTTACAACGGTTATGCTATGCCTTGTCATCTTCCCTCCTACTGACCCTCACATGACTCTTACCCACCTTCACTTCCCTTTTTCACACCTTGCTACACAACACTATACATGGCTATGGCATGCCTTGCCCTCTTTGCTCCTCAGTTCCCTCCTCCTCACCCTCTAACCACTCTTTCTCACCCTCACTTCCCTTTTCCACCTCTTGCTACGCAATACTATACAGGGCTATGCTCTTCCTTGTACTCTTTCCTCCTCCTTTTTTTGACAATTTTTGACAATTCGAATTTATCCGATAAACTCCGATTTTAACGACCAATGTACCCTGTTCTGTTCGTTTTTGAGGACCATTTGCTAAACAGCCGTTGGTATATCGGCCGCTTTTGTTGATATGTTCACGTGGTCGTGACGTTGAAGAAGGCAGCAGTCAGCATTTTCAAGGCGAAACTTTTTATTCGGCCGAACTTGTGCCCAGCGAATGAAAAGCTATAGGAGAGTGTGACGGTGGGCAAATTGTTTGCCTAGCTTAATAAAATATTCGTGGCTTAACTGAGACAAGCAAGAAAACAAGAGACGACAGGGTGCCCTATCCTGTCCTCTCTTGTTTTCTTGGTTATCTCAGTTGCGCCACAAATATTTTATTTGCAAATGAAAAGCTAAACTTCAAGTCATACCTGCTGTCCACTCATAGCGGCGAACAGAGCGTCGGCCGTCGGTAATCTGGTCATCGGTGGAACGCGTCGTCTGTTATACATCAGGCATCCAACCTTCCAGCGTTATCGCTGGTGCTCGCGTAATTCAATCAATCAATCGTTTTTTATTTCAAGTTCTTATTACATGAAAGTACACAACACTGATTAGACCCATAGCCACTGGCTAGTAGGGGGTCTAAATAAATATGTATTTAAAGGAACAGATTGTGTTACAAAGCAGATATTTTATAGGTACACTTCAATCATAAGAAAAAAAAAGAAAAAATGGAGCAAAATATAAAACGGGAACATATTTGTGATAGGTAGATTGCAGTATCGTGCAATAAGTTGCATGCGTGTAAGAGATTGTATGTGCAAAACAACAAATATAAATACAGAGAAGTATGTAAAGCATGTCAAGTATGATTTTGGTTTACATATAACCAATATATAACGCAGCACAGATTACAACAAAGTGTGTGTTAGTGTTCCTGTTCATTTTTCTGCAGAAAGTATTTTTTAAGCGCACAGGAAAATCTTTTGCTTTCTTTTATTTCACACGGTATATCATTCCAGATCTTAACCCCAGAAAATTGTAGCAATCGTTTTCCATAAACATTATTAGTAGGCGGAAGATTGAAATTATGTAGTGTGGCACGTCTGGTAAGGCGGGAAGGGGATGAAAATACTGATATATGAAAGGGCAGATTATAAGAAATGACATTATGGACGGTAAGCGCAATTTTTTGCTGTCGTAAATTATCAAATGGTATGATTTCCATGTTATAAAACAATGGCGCGGTGTGTTCATCATATCTAGCATTGTTTATTATTCGAAGTGCTCGCTTTTGTAGTATACGTAAGGGTTCTAGGTACGTTTTAAAAGTCCATCCCCATGAATCTATGCAATATGATAGGTGACAATGAAAAAAAGCGAAATAGAGAATTCGGAGGATACTAGTTTTAAAATAATTTCTAGCGGTTAATAACGTACTGCATCCAGATCCTAGTTTAGCGCATAAAGAGTTAATATGGCTTTGCCAGTTTAAATGGCTATCGAAAATTACACCCAGATATTTGAAATCTTTCGTTTGCTCAAGCACGCAGTTGTTTATTGTAATGTAAATAGACTCATTGCTTATATCCCGATAACGGGAGTGGAAAATAGTGTATTTAGTTTTTTTTAGCATTAAGTGTCAGTTTGTTCGCTGAAAACCACTGACAAATATTTTTTAGTTCTGAATTACTTTTATGCTCTAGATCCCTCATATTGTCGGCAGTAACAATAACGGCTGTATCATCAGCGTACATTAGCATCTCCGCCGATGTCAATATGCTTGGTAGATCGTTTACGTAGAGTGAAAAGAGTAAGGGTCCCAGAACGGAGCCTTGCGGTACCCCTGTGTGTATATTTAACAGGGTGGAGGTGAGATCACGCATAATGACCATTTGTTGACGTCCGCTCATGTAACTAGAAAACAAGTCAAAAATTTTGCCGCGGAAACCGTAGTGTTGTAATTTCATTAGTAATATATCATGGTCAACCGTATCAAATGCTTTCTTTAAATCAAGAAAAACTACTGCTACAAGGAGATTATTATTTAGTGCTTCGTTAATCTTTTGTGATAAAGATAGTACAGCAGTGGAGGTGGAGTGGTGCGACCTGAATCCATGTTGCTCGGCGCATATTGCATGATATTTTTCTAGAAAGACGCGCATCCGTTTTGCTAGAATTCTTTCAAAGATGTTATTTATTATGCTTAAAACAGATATAGGCCTATAACTGGAAGGGTCAGAGCGATCACCATCCTTGTACACCGGTACTACTTTAGCATTTTTCAGACAGGATGGGTATGTTGACGTACGCAAGGAGTGGTTATATATATGGCATAAGATAGGGCCCAAGACGTCAATATTGTCTTTTACTAACCGCGCTGTAATCCCATCTGTCCCGCTGGCTTTATTGGTGGCTAAATTAGTAGTAGTGCTTTGAATTTCTTCGAGGCTAATGTTGTGTACCGCAAACGTATTCGGCAATGACGGCGAAAAACATTGAGCAGTGTAGGAAGAAAACTGCATTGCTAAGGTCGGACCAATTTTAGTGAAATACTGATTAAAGTTATCTAGAGTTTGTGCATCAATAGTATCAGGTAGCACGCGTTGTCGTGGTTGATTGCCAACAACTTCGTTGCTCTGATATACTTGACTATTCGCGTACTTCGAGCAATCTTAACAGAGTGATCTCAAGCAATTGCGAAGCTTCCAGAACATTGCGACGTGGTCTACGCCAAACAGTGCTGAAAATTTTGTAGCGTTAGCTACACTGGCCTAGCCGGAGCCGCTTTCGCGTGGATCCTCATGAACCGTGCTGCGCTTGCGTGAGGATCAGTGATGTGACACAGCTGGCTCACCGGAGCCGGCATCTCACGCGCTCTCCGCCGCCGCCGTGCGCGACTCGCCGCTGCTGGTCTGCGCGTTCGGGAAGAGTGGCGTTGTAGCGGCGGCAGACACATTGGCGCCGGCGTGTGCGCAGACTCTGCCACCGACGCGCGCGACTCGCCGCTGCTGGTCTGCGCATTCGAGGGGAGTGACGTCGTAGCCATAGCAGACAAACTGGCGCCGGCACGCGCGCAGCTATTCGCCTTCGCTGTGCAGTCGCCATCTGAAAGTGCGCTAGAGCCGCCGCCTCTGACTGGCCTTCTACATAGCCGAGCTAAGCCACTGCAAATTTTTTTTGTGTGTGAAACATGAATACATCAACATAAAGGTATAAATATGCGTGGCCAATAATAACTTTCCCTCACTCAAACAGTATCTCGTAGAGCGCAACCATCACATACTTAAAAAAAGTCACAGTTTCGCCGCAAGGGCGAAGCAATGAATGCGATAGCAAGAAATTAATGCTATACGAAGTGAGGCTCGCCAATGGATACTCTCAGTTTGAACAGCGTTCCTGTTGCAAAGGCGGCCGAAGCAGCGAAGGAAACTAGCGTGCTTCAACTGTCGAGCTGTGACACTTGATAGTTCGCGCTCATCTTCTGTTTGTTCGTTTAGCGGCGTCCCTTCAGCTCGAGTGACTTTCGTACGCTCGGTAACATGAGCGCGGACGTCACGGTGAAAGCGTGAAACATTCCTCTTCCCCTCACCACGAGAAAACCGCGCGAGCAGACAACGGAAGGGCAATGTTCTCGCTGCGCAAATATAACAAGCGAGCGAGCTCGACGACGACTTTTAAATGCGCCCGTCGCGCTGCTAGTGCCATCTCGCTGGTAATGAAGAAAGCTTATTATCGCCTGCCGTCTGTGAGTCCGTCCAGCGGTAAAGGGTATGTATATAACGCTCGCCGTTAGCTACGTGTAGGATCTGCGTTTCGTGGCGTAGTGGATAGCGGCACTCGCTGCGGAATTAGAGGTCCCTGGTTCGATTCCGCGCTTCGGAAGCATTTTTCTGAATTATTTTTCTTTGGGGCTTTTATATATATATACATACTTATACATATACGGTGCATGACGGCGACGGCGACGGCAAAATCCAGCCGAGACAGTCCATATAATTGCTATCGCAATAAAACCGAGGTATAGTCCGTCGTGTTCGGCGCACCAGGCCGCGCGGCGAGGTTGGACATGCCGGATACGTGCAGCGGGCGACGGGAGCTAGTTCCTCAATCTATAGTCCTGTGCGACAGCCACGCCACGGCAGCAGTGTTATACCGAATGGCGTTTCAAGGAACAACGTTCTAAGAACTAGTTCTTTGTGGGAGGAACGCAAGAACGGGACCGTTCCGTTAGAGATAGGTGGAACTGTAACGATAACCCGTTACGTTTACTAAGGAACGGCAGAGGGAACGACGTTCCTTCTGTGTACGTTCCACGGCTTTGAACAGACGCGTGCACGCAGCACATCGTGCAGAGCAGGGCGCACAAGCAACCGCGTGATGTGCAAAATACTGCCGCTCGCCTGTCACGTGACTATGCTGCATCCTGGCTTTCTCTTCAAGGCGCTTGCCAGGGCTGCAAAGAAGGGCACGGCGCCAAAGCCGATCAGGGCGGCAGGGTCAGCTTCATTTTTAAGACGAAAGTGTTTTATGCCGGGGTCCACCACGGCACCACTGACGTATTTCCGTCACAGATATGACGTAAGATATAAAGACTAACATATGGCAAAGAAAACAACTAGAAGAGATGCTTCCGTAACCGGGAGTCGAACTTACGACCCCTCACTCCGCAGCGCGCGGCTCCGCCACAGACGGCACGTTCTTTGCCATGCTAACGGCGAGCTATTTACGTACACCATTTGCCGGTGGCGGTACTCGGAAATCGGTGGTACATCAGCGTGTTTTCGTTACCACTAGCGAGATGGCGCGAAGGGCTCGAAGAGCGCGCTTTAAATGTCGTCGCCCCACGCGGAGGAGCGCGCGCCTCCGCAGGGCGTTGTCGCTCGTGCGCGCGCTTATCTCGTGACCGCGGTGGTTTGTACGCCTTGCGCTCATCGCAAGTTTGCGTGAGAGCAGAAATGTCACTTCCCTCACTGCAGCGGCTGCTTTTGCGAAAGGCGCGCGCTGCTCACACAGAAATAAGTTACAACTGTGAGAGTTGGTTCGCGCTCATCATGTGTATGTTCGTTCCGTGCGCCCTTTCTGCTTGAGGAGCGCGTTGAAAGTTTCGAGCTGCTTGCCGTTTTTCGTATGACATTACAATTTGTTGCTGTAGCATTCAATCCTTCGCACTTGAGGCGAAAGAATGCACAACAGCGCTTAACTTTCGTGTTACACCGATTCACTTTCGTGTTATACCGATTCCTATGCCAGAGGCATCAGCCATCTGTTTTTGTTTTTTTTTTTGTCCCAGCCAGCCTGGACAGCAACCAAGAGCTGTTCTCGAGTGTTGACCGACCATGAAAAGCTTTACTTGACATTAACAAATCATCAAACTCATTTGTAAGATCGCCACTTGGAAAGCCGCTTTCTTTTTACAGCTAATCTGTCTTAAAGCCCTGTCACACCGGGACGTTTTCGGTCACGTGAGTAGGGGCTACCACATCTGCGACAAAACAGCCGTGCTCATTCTGCAGCTCTCAGTTGCGCGTCAATATGCTCATTGCACCCGCCAACTTTCCCGAGACAGGCTTGATCCTAGCTGGAGAAGGCAGACGCACACGGGCGCGGCGCATCACGGCTGTTATCCAGTCATAGTTGTATGTTCGCATCGGGGCCACCGATTTTATTGTCATAATTAGCGATACTAAGACAGCTATACGGAACTTCAGTAGTGGTGATATTACCAATACCGCACATTACTTACTCGTCACTCCAACCACCACAAAACAACATCGCTCTCTTCTCGACTCCAGCACATCAGGAACTCCAAGAAAACGAAATGGCTCATGCAGCTGCTCGAGGATTCACAGACCTAGTGGCCGCAAGTGTGCGTCAACCTTTAGGGCGCAATAGAGTAACTGGAAAATCAGAGTACCGCAAAGGTAGGCTGCAAGCGGGCAACATTAGGCGGTGGCGGTCATTTCCCTTCCAGACCGTCCGGCGCGTTGCTAGCGTGTGTTGAGAAGTCACCGATCTTTTAGCCTCGGAGCATTGTTACGCTCGGCGGAGCTGCATTATGTGTGTGTGTTTCTTCAAGAGGATATTAGAAGTGATCTCGAGTCATCGGCATTTATGAATCGACTACGCGGTAAGCAGTGTAACTAATGAAACGTGCGGCGAATGTTGCCACATGCTTGCTAACTCTCTTCATGGCATCATCGGTGGCTGGTCGTGTCACGGCCGGGTGTGTTGGCTAGGTCCGGAGCTCCAGCGGTACGCACGAGCGAATCGGCGTGCGGTAGGTAAGGTGCATCTTAGTTTGCGAATACGTTGTCATTTCCTAACAGATACGTAGAAAATAGGCCTTCAAAAATAGCTGGCATCGCTAATTAAGTGTTTAATGTTATATTTTTTGTCTCCCTAATATTCCCAACGTTGCTGTGCGTTTGCAAACATTTTTCTGTGTTCCAACAAACAGTTTTTTTTTTGGTTGACATTGCCAACACGTAAATAGCTGGGGCTGGGATTCGGTTCCAGCTGTGCTTTTAATTTCAACTTTTTGAACACGAAAGTGTTTTATGCCGGGGTCCACCAAGTACATCGGTCACGGATATGACGTTGATAAAATGGACGCCAACGGGTGAGAAAGAAAAAACCAAGAAAAAGATACCCCGCTGGGAATCGAACCCACGACTTTGCGGCCGCGACAGCAAGCACCCGACGCCCTACCGACTAAACTAACTCGGGAGATGCTAGACACGGCGCGAACGCGCCTTATATCTTTCACACATTCTCTTTCGCGGCGGGCGGAGCTAGAGTCTAGGCGGAGCGGGCGGTGCCGCCGTCTGTGAGATGTGAAAAGAAGTAATGCTTCACGATCGACACTTACTGGCGCTTACTCCGAGAGAGCACGCGATATCGGAGATCATGGTTGAAGCGTCTCGATACCAGAGAGGTAGACTGGCCGCACTGGCGTCGCCGAGGCACTCTTGACGCAGTTACGTTCTTTGCCTTTGGCTTCGTGTTAGCGTGCGTCGGCTCATCGGAGTAGTGCAGCTTCCACGTACACCAACGGGATTTGTCCGCCGCCTACTGCTTCAATTGCGAGAGCACCGACTAACAAAACTGCTGCAATGTGCGTTGCAGAAAGGACGCAATTTCGACGGGCGAATGTCGTGCCTTGGTGGAGCGAGATCAGCGCCTTCGAGACAGAGGCCAGCGGGACGCACGCGTTTGCGGCTCAAGCTACGAACCTCTACCTCCCGTGTTGCTGAAGCGCAGTGTGTGTTAGTGTATGCACGAGAGCAGGCGTCGGTCACCCATTGCTAGAAAGCGCACACCGTGCCGTTTCTCTCCTTAATTGACGACGCTTTGAAGAAGTGCATACCGGGTACCAATGTTGATTATGAGCTTGTTGATATCATCCTACGCGGGATTCGCGATTCGCTGTGTCCACATATATGTTCACACCGTCAGCTACCACAACAGTTTAATCATGATGATGGGCGTTAGTCGTCGCGATAGAGACATGCTGTCAACATGGGTACATCCACGTCAAAAGGTGCTATAGCTGCCAAACACGAATAGACATTGTACAAGATCTCATATATCACTACACAATAAGCACTACTTCTGTGAAGACACGTTTCACCTTCGTTTTATACCGATTCCTATGACGGAGGGATCAGCCATGACTTTTATTCATAATGCACTCTTATTAAAACTTACTCGACACAGTGCTTAATGTCCTTTTGATCAGAAACACCACATCCCGGAAACTTTAAAGCGCATGCTACTGCAACAGTAAGTAATAGACCTAGGGCTCGGATGAAATTGGTTTGTGGAATCTGCCGTTTGGTTTTTGCTGTGCCCATTTTTCACTCACTTAACTGATTTCTAAGGGTACGCTCGGCGCATTGCAGCATTAGCAGCGTTTTTTTGCAAGAAATTTTAAAAAATACGTTAAAATAACATTGCCTTATACCAAGTTCATCAAGAAAGTACCACGCTCCTGTTTTGCGAAATGACAAATGATCATGCCACAATTGCCGTCGAGATAAATCAGTAAACAGTTATTATTTTAATAAATCTTCGATTTCGCTCTTGTGCGTCACACGCTTAATACTTGAAATGCATGCACAATCTGTTCAAGAGATCGAGATGTAAACAGCCGAGCAAATAGAAATGTATGTAGTATGTAGTTTTCAACATCGCTGAACATAGCGAACGGAAAAGGGAAAGTATCCGTCGCATATGAAAGCTTTTCCAGCAAAGTTTGTGTAGTTCACTGCAGAAAGTAGTGTGTTCTTCGAGGGAGGCGAATTCATTCCGGCCAACTATGCAGCCCCGTAGAACGACGCTCTTTGACGTTAATTTTTCGCACGCGGAATGCAGAAATGAACGACATTCCCAGATTGCGTTCGGTTGCTGGTGAGCTACTCTCTGGAATCTGCATGACGCGTTTAAAAAAGCGACGAAGTGCTTATGGGGACCGTGGTACTGTTAATGTCCGGCCACGCTCTACGTTCAACGCGCCTGCACCCAAAGCGCTTGGAAGGAATATGGTGGCGAGAGGTCACGTGATGCGAGTAAGCCAATCTCGTCGGCGGCGGCGCGCGGAAAACAGATGCGATACTCTGGATTTTTTCCAGTGACTCGAGGGCGCAATGACTTCTCACATTACAGACACCAACGCCTAACATAATCACCTCTTTGTCGGCCTAGAACGCGCCGGACAGATATATAGCGGCCGCAACTACAAACTCGCATATTTTTTACCCCGCAAACTCTGCGCTTATTTTTCCCTGCCGCATACCCATCACCCAAGTGTCGCTTCTGCCCTGTCTAGATAGCAGATCTACCGCATATCATGTGGCAGTGTCCCATCAAATCTCCCCTTCGCACTCTCGAACCATTAATTAGTAGTGACGAGCTGTGGCCTGTGCAGTTCCGGTCCCACCCTCCAGAACCGAGACCTGAGGTGACCTGAGGAAGTAGCAGAGACCTACCACGACTGGTAGTCTGACGTTATACCACACGAAGTGGATACGGACGCCTGTTGGGACTGGCTCACACACACCTCTCTCTCCCCTCCGGCCCCTTCCCTTTCTTAAAAAAGATGGCTCATCCCTCTGTTATAGGAATCGGTATAACACGAAAGTCGAACGTGTCGTCATAGAAGTAGTCCTTATTGTGTAGTGATATATGAGAGCTTGTACAATGCCCACTCTTGTTTGACAGATATAGCACTGCTTGATGTGGACGCACTCACGTTGACACCTAGGGGCACATTTTCGTACCGACGCCTAATGCCCATGATGATGAATTAACCCTTGCGGTAGCTGAAGTTCTCAACATATACGTGGACACCGCATATGGTGAATCCCGCGCAAAGATCGCATCAACAAACACGTAAGAAACACCGATAGTCGGTATGGACTCCTTCAAAGCGTCGTCAAACGCGTAGAGAAACGCTTACCGCGTCGTTTCTTCGCAAACACTGCATTCATCCGAGAGTTGTTCCACCTCCGACGCAATGTCAGGCCACCACATGAGTGTCCTTGCCAGAGCTTTTGTTGAGTTGATTCCGAGATGTGTGTCTTGTAGTTCTAGTAGAAACGCCCTCCTTGCTTGCTGAGGAAACACCACTCAATCACCGCGGCAGATAGGTCCATTGTCCACTGTCAGTTCATGTCGTAGCCGCCAGAAATGTTGCAACCTGCGATCTTTAACCTTCCTTGGCCATCCTTGTTGAATTCGGTGGCGAACCTCCATTAACACAGGGTCTTTTTGGGTCAGCTCCTCAAGTTACACTCGCCTTCGCACTGCAAGTCCTGCGCATGCGCGCCCCGGTTTTCCGAAACAAGGGTGCTTGGAAAAAGTCGAAACCAGGTGGCCAGAGAATTGTTGGATGCTTCTTTTGCATAAATAAGAAAGTAGGTTGCCATTCCGTTACCGTGATTGTCAATGTGACTCGCGCATGCGCGTGAAGCTACCTGCAATACAATGTTCTTTCCCATAAAACAGTTGTTAGTTTGGCACCAGTCCTGTCATTTCTTGTCCTCGTTCCTTTGTGCCTCCACATTTTTGTCAGACCATGCACCAACTAGCCCAAGAACGGGTTTTAGCCATTTTGAGTCTTTCCTCAAAAGCTTATGGAGTGGAGAAAGCATAGTGGACATATTTGGTAAGTAAGATATGAGGCCCAAAGATGAACGAAGTTCCTGGACGCTGCGTGGCTCTGGTGCCTTCATGATGGCCTCCATTTTCTTTACACAGGGATGCAGACCTTCCCTGTCTATTCGGTGCCCCAGGTAGTTCACTCCTTCTTCACCAAAAATGCATTTCTCCTCTCTGAGCTTAATACCATTGACAATGAGAGCTGACAGCACTTTCCGTAGGGTTGTTCCAAACTCATGCTGGCGTTCAGCCACCACAATGTCATCCAGGAACACCTGAGTGCCTGCAATGTCTTTGAGCACTGCCTCCATTTTCTTCTGAAAAATCTCATTTTCTTCTGAGAGACACCACACAACCTCAAACTGCCATCCCCTTTGAGCACTGGTACCGCTGGGGTGGCCCACTCACTGTGGGTGACCGGTGATAGGATACCTTCTTCACACAGCCGGTCGAACTCCTTAGCCACTTTGTCACGTATGGCATAAGGAAGAGAGCGTGCTTTGAAGAATTTTAGGTTTACCTCTTTCTTCAAGTTCATGTGCGCTGGTGGCCCCTTCAACCCATACTAGGTTGAAACAAGTCGCTGAATTCACTCTTCTGCTTTGTCACTCTTTCCTGAACTGAACCATCTACCTGCATAAAGATGACCTTGTTTGGTCCAAGAATGTTCACTTTCTGGATGATGTCGCGACCACAGAGGGATGGGCCAGAACACTTTGTCACATACAGCTCCCCTTCCGTTTCACCGCTTGGGTTGTTCACAACCAGCTTCAAAACTCCCAGTAGAGGCAGTTTCCCGGTGTAACAATATAGAGTTTTGTCTGTTGGCTCCAACTTCAGCCAAAAATGTGCCTTACGCCTACAAGTCTCTTCTGCAATCAGGCACACAGGCGATGCGGTGTCGACTTGCATCTGGAGCTCTACTCCACCCCAGTTCAGTGTGGTAGTATAAGCGGTGCTACGCACGTCCTTCTGACTGTGAACTGTAGACAGGTAGAAGCTTTTGGGTTCTTCTTCAAACACCATGTTCCACTGAAACTTGCCTTGATGGCCGGGAGTCTTGTTCCCGAAGCACTGGCTTGCTAAGTGTCCACGTTTGTTGCCCTTAAAAGACGTTGCGTTCTTGTGCGGGCATTTCGGCGGTGAATTACTTTTCTCGCCACAACGAATGCACGAGAGCTTCTTGCCCGGTAACCGGCTGGCTTTCTGGTTACCGCGACGCTTCTTCTGCTCCAAAGCGTTCACGCCGGCTGCCGCCGTTGTGGCTGGCGTGTCGCTTGATCCCGGCAGGCGACTTGCATTCGAGATCGCCAACTCCGAGGCCAGGCGGTATCCAGCGCGTCTTTCAAAGTCAAACTACGTGGTTTAGCAAGCAGTAGCCGCTGTACCCCTTTTCACGCAGTCCGATGAAGAAACGGTCACGAAGATTCATTCCAGAGCCTCTCCGAATCCACAGTGGTCGGCAATCCTTCGCAGCTCTGTTAGGTAGCCGGCCACACTTTCTCCGCTGTTTTGCACCCGGTTCTGGAATCTGAAAGTTTCGTAGATCTCGATGGCTCGGGACTGAGGTGTTGCGTCAGCACACGGACAATGGTATCGTACGTTTCATCCTTCGGCTTGCTCGGTGCAAACAAGCTCCGCAGACGAGCGTAGGTCTCGGGGTTCAGGACGGAGATTAGGATCGAACTTTTTTCGAATCCGAAGTAACGCCGTTGGCTTCGAAGAATGCCTCTAAGCTTTCAACAAAATTGATCCAAGATTCCGAAGTTGCATCGAACGGCATGGCACCGCGATCAATGGTTGTGCCTGAGCCATTGTCCGAAATCACCCTTTCCGTGCTCAGTCCCCACGTTGTTTCGAGCTGCAGGTTGCTCCCGGTAGTGCTCGTTGCGTTGGCAAAATGCTTGGAGTCAATCCCATCTCGTAGCTAGTTCTGTTACGCTGTAACGAACATTTATTGACTGCTTTAGGCGCACGCATTGCGAATACGCGGGGGACAACAGAACACACTCTTGACGAAGGCGCGCGCAGTCCCACACTCAGCGTTGCCAGGGAATTATGTCCATTCACGTGAACAATGACGCCAGTCGCCACACAGATAAAATAAACAATAAAAATCTCCAGTCCCATTGAGGATCGTACCCAGGACGTTTGTGTGGCAAGAGGGCGTCCTGCCACAAAGCCACAACGTTACTTGCAACTGCTTCGGAAAAGAAAAAACACTACATAAATGACATTTAGGGGAAGGAGTCTTCTTAACGCATTTTGTTCGGCTGGTGTTACGACGAAAATGAGCCCATTCGGCGATTTGTAGGCGCAATGGCGAGGCCATCAAACTACGCTTTTTGCGAGACGCCATGCTTCCAAAAAAGCCGAGATAGTGCACTCATCACCGCTAAAAACAGACACAAACTTGGAAACAGCTCTAAAAATGGACAACTATGTCCATCTAGCGGAAAACATGTCAAGCAAACGGCAAACGTTAGATACTGTGCTGCTATCTGTGAGGCAGTGTGAGAAACATGTCTCGAATCTAGCACAGGGAAGTGCATTACATCGAAAACCTGTACCATTACTACAGATACATGGCGCGAGCGAGTGTGTGTGTCTGTGTGCGCGCGTGTGTGTGTGTCCCGTAACAAAACTAGCGACGAGATGGGATTGACTAAAAGCATTTTGCCAACACAACGAGCACTACCGGGACACACATTAATAAGTATGCACTTAGTGGTTGAAGTGCGCACTAGGGGCCGAATTTCGCTATCGCGGTCAACTCTTAAAGGCGAAGCTTAAGGGTCCCCCATTTTTCTGCGGTCGCCGGCCACGGTCAGAACTCAAGATTAAACAGTTCCGCTGTAAAATTCAGGGTCCGTCAGCACCTAATGCCGGCCTCAAGCAGTGCCGTGGTTACAAAGCTTCCACATCTGATGGCGAAAACCTTGCTGAAATTAAAAGCATAGCGGAACAGCCGCTACTCTACATTGAGTTGAAAAATTGGACGAAGCTGACTCATACAATTCGCTCGACTGGACAACACATTAACTCTGTCAGGTGCGCTGGTGGAGGGGGGAAGGGTGGAATTCTGATTTCGCTCTTTCTGCTGGCCGATAGAAAGGCAGTCACTGAAGAAGTGTTATTCGCGGGTGCGCATGTGCCTTGCACCTGCCGCAAATTTAGCGCCTGTTGAACTAAAGGGGAAAAAAAACAGGTGAGTGCCACCTGTGCGCAGCGTGCTGCTTTGTCCAGAATAAATGTAGACGTGAGGCGCTTGCGTTGGGCTTCGTTCTCAAGCCGGCAGACAACTTATCGCGGAAATGTATGTAACTACAACTTGCGCCTAGTCTTATATAACGACGAGGGTGACTCCCTAGAAGAATGAGTGTTTAAGCGCAGACTATAAACCCGCTTCCTGCCTTTTCACATGCGCGCTTAGTTTCGCTCATGTGTCCCGCGACGGTGCAGTCTGCAGGTACATTGCTATTTAAAAAAGTTCACGGTATTCAAGAAAACGTTTCAATGATAAATGTGTGTATGCACTAATATTGCTTAAGGCGTGCCATCTATCTTTACTCAGAGGCATCGAACGCAAGTTCCTACGCTGAATTCGGAAACTACGGCAGAAATTTAATCACGGTCGTCCATCAGTACATTGCTAAAGTGCTGCGGAAATCAGTTAGCAGCTCCCGGCTTATATAGAAGCTGCTGCATGTGTTAACTTTGATGTCACCTTTAGGTGTTTACATGTACAAAACATGTACGAGATTTCGAGCATTCTGAGCAACGTAGCGCATTGTGGGCCATAAGTTGG
This sequence comes from Rhipicephalus sanguineus, assembly GCF_013339695.2. Classification (NCBI taxonomy): domain Eukaryota; kingdom Metazoa; phylum Arthropoda; class Arachnida; order Ixodida; family Ixodidae; genus Rhipicephalus; species Rhipicephalus sanguineus. The sequence continues at coordinate 136,569,184 of NC_051179.1, read as the reverse complement.
CTTATCTAGCGGTCGTAAAATGAAAAACATACAGAGCGATTTATTGTATGTGGCATCGGCTTCCTCTTTTTCATATAGCGCGCTTTATTATTGCCTGACCCACAGTATGAACAAATTTTTTAAATGGAATTATATGAGAGCTGCTACAGGGGGTGTCATTTCGAGGTGTGTAACTGTGAGAACAGCTCATACCAGTTTTGGTTTCTTGCGCAGCTATGCATGGAATAAAAGCTTCCGCGGTGTCGTTCAGTCACGCCAACACTGATCGACACCAGGCTAGAATCCTAGTATACTTTCTCTTGAAATAACGTCGCTCGTATGCATACCACTCACGCATACAAGTTGTTTCTGCCGATCAATTGATCACGGCGTTACATTGGCGCTTCTTGTATCTTTGCAGAATAATGTCTGCGCGTCACGTTTCCTCCAACTCTGGTGCCGACTCCGCTTTAAAATTAGACCGTTGCTGGACCGTGCCTTTCCTGAGTGCTGGTCTGTGCGTCCTATTCTCGCTACCACACACCAACCTAGGTCTCTTCTACGTACTGTTCATGGAAAGGTTTGGCGTGAACCGTGAGGCGGCTTCCTGGGCCAAGGCTATCTCTGCTCTCACAATGTGCCTCACGGGTAAGCCTCTTACGCATTCCAGTGGAGCTTGCGACGCAGTGTACAATATTTTGAGTGTGACTTAGCCCTTACAACAGTAGATCTTTACTCTGGCATTGCTTACCTAGAGTGCGTCGCCTCTGCAACGCTTCTGAATCTACTAGTGATATAGAACGTTACATTAACTGGTGCATGGTAATCCAGACAAAAGAGAAGTTTACGGAAAAATAGAGGCATTGAAGCGATCACAATTTGCTGAACAGCGAACGTCGGTGATGCCAATGCTTCGACATTGCGAGTTGTATTCGTCATGTCGGCAACCGTTTGGTGCTCTAACGACAAGAAACTGTCAGGCGCGGACGAGGTAGCAACATATCTGTTGGCTGACTTGATCACAGCAGCCAGCTCTGTCTCGCTGTTGATAGTTTCCAGGTGTGGCATAGAAATGTCTACGAGGCATGATATCTTGGAACTCACGATTAAGCAAGTGGTAACAGAGAAGTAGCCACGAGTTCTTTGTGCCTCACGCGGTAGCTCATCCACCGTGCATATTGTTTTGTGTACGTGCATGCGTCTGTTCAATAGCGTGGGTTTGCGATAGTCCCTTGATTATCCAAACGCACGTTGGCAAAGCGAAGGGGATAGAAGGCGGCTCGTTTCAAGCCGATTTTGTACGGCTGTGTTGCGCCCCACGAACTCTCCAGGACCCGCTTTCCAGCCTCTTATTCTGGCTCAGTCGCAAAAAAGCAATACAAAAACAGCAACACCCAACACAAACCGCATGAGCTCCCCTCTCCTATTTAAGGAGAAAAAGACTTGGACAACACTGACTTCGGCGGCAACGCCGCCAGCAATCCCTACTACTGCGGCCGGTGCGACCCGATATGCCCGCTTGGGACCCAGCTTACGCTGTTCGTTCTTCGCGGCCACTTGTCCTAGGCAGCGGCGCCCTGCGGGATAGCCATGCGCTTTTGAGGTCCCGCCGGGGCGGATCGCTTCTCCAAAACCCGCTTTCCGCGTAATGCTTCAGGGAATTCCACCACAGCTTACAATTTACAGAACCTCATTGACCACGAACCAAGAGGTCGGTAAACGCAGTGAGCCACAGGCCACTCATACAACTTCAGGCTTACTCCGTGCTACGTTTCCAGGAGGAACGCCGTCACCTCTACCGTTGCGTCACAAATATAACGGGTTATCGTTGCAGTTCCACCGACCCTTAACGGAATGGTGTCGTTCCTCTGTTCCTCCAAAAAGGAACCAATTTCAGGAATGCCGTTCCGCACAACACTGGTCAATTGCGATTTCTGACCACCAGATATTTAGGCCGAACGGTCTCCGGATAATCCGCTTCATAAAGTATTTCGCATTATTAGATCAATACGATTGCGCGATGTCTTTGGTAGGACATCTTATTTCACTCATCTGAGCTTCATGACAACGTGACTCATAAACCATAGCACACTCGTGTATTGAGCGTCCAATAAATAAAATACCTTCGTTCGATCTTTGTCATTACACCTTTAGGAGCAAAAAAATATCACCGTTGAAAGGCTCTGAGCATAGCCAGAGTGCAGAATCAAGGTTTCTTCTCACCTTCGCCGGCTACAATATTCTGTGACATTGCGGGCTTTAAAATTTACCAGCAAATGTAAATTATGCTCTGCCAAAACGAAATCTCCCTCAAAGGGTTGCGGACGCGTGAAAATGCTTTAGCAGATGTCTGACAGGGCTGACCTTTATAATCATCATCAGCCCGGCTGCGCCCACTGCAGGGCAAAGGCCTATCCCATGTTCCGCCGGTCAACGCGGTGTTGTGCCTGCTGAAGCCATGCTATACGCGCAAACTTCTTAATCTCATCTGCGCACTTAACTCTCTGTCTCCCCCTAGCGCGTTTGCCTTTGCTTGGAATGCAGTCCGTTACTGTTCAAGGGACACTGAAGAGAAACAATGAATCGGTTTAGATCGATAAACTGTGCTCTGAGAACTGTAATGTATTTAATTTCGCCATCATAGGTTTATTAATGGAGGAGAAAATGAAGTTCAAAGTTTCATTTTTAAATTTCGCGCCGAAATCTCCCCGCTTGACGTCACGGATTTCAAAGCCTATTTATTGTCTTTTGGCGCCATTGGCTCAACAAATATACCCCAAACTATGTATGTTATGTCTACGTCCCCCTGAGAGCACAATGCACTTCATTTTCAATTTACAGTAGCAGACACTTAGATGAATGGTTAGTCCCAACACCGTGTTCAAACTACGGAAAACAAATGCTTCAATACACAGCACCTACACTATTTAACAGCTATAAATCAATACAGTTTGATCTTTTTACGGCCTCCTTCAAATAACTTAAAAGGATGCACAGTAAAACCTCGGTGATACGACCACGGCTCGTACGAATTTCGGGGTGATACGAATTTTTCTGTTGTCCCGGCCAAGGCCCATTACCCTGCAATGTATTCGAGTACGGTTGTTGCGAACCGATTTGCACCCCGCGGCGTTTCATACGAACGTACGCTAGCGCACAGGTACGAACAGGTGCTGCCCGCGCTGTCGTGGAAGACCTAGCAATAACGCGCGGGCGCGGGCATGCGCGCTGCGCGACCATAAACGGTGCGTCGTTGCCTCCGAGATAGTGCGCGCAAATCTTGGAGGCCTTTAGGCGCCTTCGCGTTTAGATTACAGATGACGTTGACGTCGCGCTTTTTTTTCCGACGCGTTGACGCGTGCTCCTGTGCTCGAGGCAGAGTCTTTGTACTGTGTTAACACGTGCATGCCACGTCGATGGAACACATGTCCCCGCAATCAGACGTTCTATGACGCAAGACTTAAACTTGGGCTGCGGGTCCGTCATGAAATATCATTAAAGGTGGACGAAGACCCCAAGAGACGAAGCGGACGGTCTTGGCGAAGGAGCTTGGCCTCTAGCTATCGTGTGCAAAGGGCTGCTTGAGTCACTTTTGCCGCAGTATTTTGGTGTCATGCAGAAAACCGTACTAAGATTAGGAAGGGGCTACTAGCGGTCACTGGGCACAACACATCTGGTTCATTAATTACAATCGCGCGCATGGACGCTATATAAACGAGTACAAGTGTCATCGCTGACGTCTCAAAACTTTACTGGCAATCATTCAGAGCTGTTCATGACGTCACTGTGGCCCTAAGAAACACTAAATCAAAACGTATGCCAACTTTCTTTTGCCGCCTACTCATTTTCCATGTTTTCTGGTGATACGAATTTCGTATGATACGAATATTTTTGGTAACCCCGCGAGATTCGTATCACCGAGGTTTTACTGTATGTGGTTTCTACATAGATTCAGGTTGCAATGTTTAGACATCTTTGATTTTGTTGCCTTTTAAAATGAATGTGTGAGTTGTAAATATGTTAAAGCACTAGTATGCCCCTGTATATATGCGCATGTGTGTGGCTTTGTGTTTGTATAATTATGTAAGATTATGTATTATATATATATATATATATATATATATATATATATATATATATATATATATATATACACAATATTAATGAGAACTAACAGACAATAACGCCAAAGAAAGTATAGGGGGTGTTATATGTAGTATTTAGAATATAAATGTGAAGAAAGTAAAGTGGACGAAAAGATAACTTGCCGCCGGCAGGGACCGAACCTGCGACCTTCGAATAACGCGTCCGATGCTCTACCACTGAGCTACGGCGGCGGTCATCCTCCCGTCCACTTCATGGGGTATATATGTGCATTTAAACCTTGAAGTGTTAGTCAGCGCCAATCGCAGCCATGGCGGCGAGTGTGGAACACTCTTTTTCTGCCTTTCTGGCGTCACGTAGCACGTGATCTTTTTACGAGCTGGCAGCTGACCAATAATCCCTCGCATACTACCTGAAGGCATCAAGTCTGCCAGAACGAGACCCTTGCTATGAATGAAAGAAAGAATATGACTCTTAAGGGCTCGTTTTTCTTTGTTAGACACAATATTAATGAGAACTAACAGACAATAACGCCAAAGAAAGTATAGGGGGTGTTATATGTAGTATTTAGAATATAAATGTGAAGAAAGTAAAGTGGACGAAAAGATAACTTGCCGCCGGCAGGGACCGAACCTGCGACCTTCGAATAACGCGTCCGATGCTCTACCACTGAGCTACGGCGGCGGTCATCCTCCCGTCCACTTCATGGGGTATATATGTGCATTTAAACCTTGAAGTGTTAGTCAGCGCCAATCGCAGCCATGGCGGCGAGTGTGGAACACTCTTTTTCTGCCTTTCTGGCGTCACGTAGCACGTGATCTTTTTACGAGCTGGCAGCTGACCAATAATCCCTCGCATACTACCTGAAGGCATCAAGTCTGCCAGAACGAGACCCTTGCTATGAATGAAAGAAAGAATATGACTCTTAAGGGCTCGTTTTTCTTTGTTAGACACAATATTAATGAGAACTAACAGACAATAACGCCAAAGAAAGTATAGGGGGTGTTATATGTAGTATTTAGAATATAAATGTGAAGAAAGTAAAGTGGACGAAAAGATAACTTGCCGCCGGCAGGGACCGAACCTGCGACCTTCGAATAACGCGTCCGATGCTCTACCACTGAGCTACGGCGGCGGTCATCCTCCCGTCCACTTCATGGGGTATATATGTGCATTTAAACCTTGAAGTGTTAGTCAGCGCCAATCGCAGCCATGGCGGCGAGTGTGGAACACTCTTTTTCTGCCTTTCTGGCGTCACGTAGCACGTGATCTTTTTACGAGCTGGCAGCTGACCAATAATCCCTCGCATACTACCTGAAGGCATCAAGTCTGCCAGAACGAGACCCTTGCTATGAATGAAAGAAAGAATATGACTCTTAAGGGCTCGTTTTTCTTTGTTAGACACAATATTAATGAGAACTAACAGACAATAACGCCAAAGAAAGTATAGGGGGTGTTATATGTAGTATTTAGAATATAAATGTGAAGAAAGTAAAGTGGACGAAAAGATAACTTGCCGCCGGCAGGGACCGAACCTGCGACCTTCGAATAACGCGTCCGATGCTCTACCACTGAGCTACGGCGGCGGTCATCCTCCCGTCCACTTCATGGGGTATATATGTGCATTTAAACCTTGAAGTGTTAGTCAGCGCCAATCGCAGCCATGGCGGCGAGTGTGGAACACTCTTTTTCTGCCTTTCTGGCGTCACGTAGCACGTGATCTTTTTACGAGCTGGCAGCTGACCAATAATCCCTCGCATACTACCTGAAGGCATCAAGTCTGCCAGAACGAGACCCTTGCTATGAATGAAAGAAAGAATATGACTCTTAAGGGCTCGTTTTTCTTTGTTAGACACAATATTAATGAGAACTAACAGACAATAACGCCAAAGAAAGTATAGGGGGTGTTATATGTAGTATTTAGAATATAAATGTGAAGAAAGTAAAGTGGACGAAAAGATAACTTGCCGCCGGCAGGGACCGAACCTGCGACCTTCGAATAACGCGTCCGATGCTCTACCACTGAGCTACGGCGGCGGTCATCCTCCCGTCCACTTCATGGGGTATATATGTGCATTTAAACCTTGAAGTGTTAGTCAGCGCCAATCGCAGCCATGGCGGCGAGTGTGGAACACTCTTTTTCTGCCTTTCTGGCGTCACGTAGCACGTGATCTTTTTACGAGCTGGCAGCTGACCAATAATCCCTCGCATACTACCTGAAGGCATCAAGTCTGCCAGAACGAGACCCTTGCTATGAATGAAAGAAAGAATATGACTCTTAAGGGCTCGTTTTTCTTTGTTAGACACAATATTAATGAGAACTAACAGACAATAACGCCAAAGAAAGTATAGGGGGTGTTATATGTAGTATTTAGAATATAAATGTGAAGAAAGTAAAGTGGACGAAAAGATAACTTGCCGCCGGCAGGGACCGAACCTGCGACCTTCGAATAACGCGTCCGATGCTCTACCACTGAGCTACGGCGGCGGTCATCCTCCCGTCCACTTCATGGGGTATATATGTGCATTTAAACCTTGAAGTGTTAGTCAGCGCCAATCGCAGCCATGGCGGCGAGTGTGGAACACTCTTTTTCTGCCTTTCTGGCGTCACGTAGCACGTGATCTTTTTACGAGCTGGCAGCTGACCAATAATCCCTCGCATACTACCTGAAGGCATCAAGTCTGCCAGAACGAGACCCTTGCTATGAATGAAAGAAAGAATATGACTCTTAAGGGCTCGTTTTTCTTTGTTAGACACAATATTAATGAGAACTAACAGACAATAACGCCAAAGAAAGTATAGGGGGTGTTATATGT